>NC_142489.1:21406921-22013508 GCF_049115385.1 Moschus berezovskii
CAAAATTTTACCAATGGAAATGGGATTTTCACCCCTCAGATGAGGAGACTTTCATGTAACCAAAGGCAGTTTTCCAGAATAGGGAGTCTTTTACAGGTATTCGTGGCCCGATTTGTAAAGTTGAAGGTTGCCTAATTTTTAAATGAGCCTTTGTGGTATAATATTAAGGAGGAATAGTCAGGAACAGTTTTCCCAGCAAGCCACATTGGGTGAGTTCTCTTTTTCTTTCTTTTTCTTTTTCGCCATTGGTCTTCCTGTTTATTGCATGCCTGAGTCAGAGTCTACCTCTGACTTCTGGACCACTAGGCTTTTCCAGTAAACCACCATACCAAAGTACTAACAGAGTGGGAAAGTGTTAGTGGCTTAGATGTGTCTGATTTTTGCGACCCCAAGGACTGTACCGCCCCTCACCACCCCCGACCGCAGGTTCCTCTGTCCCTGGAATTTCCCAGGCAGGAACACTGTTGTGGGTAGCTATTTCCTTCTTCAGGTGATCTTCCTGACCAGGAATTGAACCAGGGTCTCCAACATTGCAAGCAGATATTTTTTGTGTGTGAACTGTACAGGTCAATGACAATGAGGACTCCACTGACTAACCACCATACTCAAAGTTCAAGATCCTTGGCGCAATTCTATTGAATGATTCTTTGATGATGGCTTCTACTAATCCAGGCTGTAAGATCAACCTTCTCTAAACTGCATACCCTGTTACAATGGGAGGTGCACAAAGCTAGATATTTATGAGCTGGAAGGCTTCTAAAGAGCAAAATAGTCAAATGTTTGTCATTGAAAATATCCAAACATGAAAGAGTTTAGAAGTTATAGGGAGATGTCTTGATTAAGAAGATTGCAGGAAAAAGATAAATTAGAAATCAGAATTTTGCAGGCCCACATTCATTCCATAAATCAACTCGAATAGTTTAAATTTTGTCTGTTGTATACAATGTCATCTGAGGAAGAAAAGGTTAAAGCTTAGAGGTGAACAACTGCTAAACTGATCCACTATCTTATGTATATAGATGAAGAAACAGCAATATAAAGGATGTTGCTTGTCAAAGTCCAGCAAGCTTTTAGTATGAGGTTTCCTCAGACAATGTTGACCTGAATAAATTGCAGCAAATTCTGAAGCTATTGTTAGGATTACATTTCCATAAGAATGGATAACGAAGTACACGAAGCAAACTGACATTATGTATAAACAGTTGTTATCATTGACATCATTATCCCTAATTCTTCTGTATTCTCCTCAGCATCAGTATCTGTAATATATCTGTAACGAATCACATTCAGATTAGGCACCGTTTTTGTTTTTGTTTATTTTTTCATTCGGTTAAGTCACTGAGCCATGTCTGACTCTTTATGACCCCATGGACTGCAGCATGCCAAACTCCCCTACCACACCAACAATGGTCAGATCCTGTTCAGACTGATAGCCACAGAGTCAGTGTTCCCATCCAACCATCTCATCTTTTGTCATACCATTTTGTCATATCCTCCTGCCTTTAATTTATTTCCAGCATCATAGTATTTTGTAAAGAGTCATTTCTTCACATCAGGTGGCCAAAAATGAAGTTTCAACTTCAGCCTCAGTCCTTCCAATGAATATTCAGGACTTTTTTTTTTTTTTTTAATGATTGACTAGTAGGATCTCCTTTTGTTCAAGGGACTCTCAAGAGTATTTTCTAACAAAACAGTTCAAAAATATCAATTGTTCTGTGCTCAGTTTTTATTACAATCCGACTCTTACATCCATACGTGACTACTGGAAAAGCCATATCTTTAAGCAGATGGATTTTGATCAGCAAAAAAAATGTCTCTGCTTTTTAATATGCTATTTAGGTTGGTCATAATTTTTCTTCCAAGGAGGAAGTGTCTTAATTTCATGGCTACAGTAAGTGTCTGTCGTGATTTTGTAGCCCAAGGAAGTAAAGTCTGTCACTGTTTCCATTTTTTTCCCATCTATTTGCCATAAAGTGACGGTACTGGATGCTATGATCTTCACTTCTTGCAAGTGGAGTTTTAAACCGGCTTTTTCACTCTGCTCTTTCACTTTCATCAAGAGGCTTTATAGATCCTCTTCAGTTTCTGCCATAACTGAGGTATCATCTGAGTATCTGAGGACTGATAATTCTTCAGGTAATCCGTATTCCATCTTGTGCTTTATTTAGCCTGGCATTTTGCATGATGTACTGTGCATATATGTTAAATAAGCAAAGTGACACTATTCTTTAACATATCCCTTTTGCAAGTTTTGATCAGTCTGTTGTTCCACGTCTGGTTCTAAGTATTCTTGACCTACATACAGACTTCTCAGGAGGCAAGGAAGGGGATCTGGCATTACCATTTCTTGAAGAATTTTCCACATTTTTTTTTTCCATCTACACAGTCAATGGCTTTGATGTCATCAGGAAAGCAGAAGTAGATTTTTTTTTTTTTCAGAAATTATCTTGCTTTTGCTATGACCCAGAAGATGCTGGCAATTTATCCCTGGTTCCTCTGCCTTTTCTAAATTCAGATTAAACATCTGAAAGTTTACATTATTTTAAGGCTCTAAATGTCTAGTGTAGATTTCTTTGATGAATATGTCATAGATGAACAGTATCGAATATATTTTTCAGGCTTCTCACCCTACCTGTGGCTATTCATCAGAAAGAAAAAATCTATATATGTCAGGAATATATAAGTGCTATGAATGAGTGATAAAAAGTGTTATTCACATTATTTTAACTCCTTGTCTTAATAGAAGAGATAGTGAAAAATGATTGTAATGAATACGTGTAATATATATAAATACGTGGAGTGTAGACATACTATAGGTGGTGATATATTTGGGGAAGCTTATAAATGTTTCAGGAAGCATTTGAAGATGAAATTACACCTGAAGAAGGCATTAAAAACATCAGCATTTAGTAGGAGAAATTGTGAAAGAAGTGAAGGGCAATTCAGGCAAAATGAAGGACCTGATAAGGCACAGAAGAGGGGAAGAATAAAACATGGAGCTTAAGGGAACCTGAATGACTGGTCATGTGTGGACATGTGCAGTGAGCAGCGTTGTCAGACATGATTAGAAACATCTTATCATTTAGGTGTGAAACTCATCAGAAATGCTTAAGTGGAGGAGGATTATGTTCTGATGTCTCTTCTATGCAGTTAAGATGTTAATAAGCGCATTTTCCAGGACCCTATCTGCTTTAGTCTTGGAACGTTGTATTTTCAGCTTGCCTGGAATTAGTAATACGAATGGAGGAGACTGCTGCTTGGCCAAGTCCATATTCCAGCACATACATTAGCTCTAGCTTCATGGCACCAAACTAGTGGTATTTTCTCCTCCCTGAACATTTGTTGGAGGGATAGCATAAAACATGGAATAGGTGATAGGACCTAGTGGGGGACATGTTGAAGACATCTTTGAAATCCAGCACAAGCAGCCATAGTTCTGCATAGTTCTAACAGCATGCTACAATATGGATTTATTGTCCTCAGCTTTACATTCATTGAATGTGACACCAAAAAGCCCCTTCATGATTACCTCATGATCACTTATGCTTCTATGTACACCCATCCCCTCTTTAAACCAGCACAAACTTGTACTTCATATTTGAGTGATAGAAACAGAGACTAAAACTGTGCCTAGATCTTATTATCTTCTTGAACACCATGTACAGGAGGAATAAGTGATTAAAGTTCTTAATCTGCAACTGGTTCTGCATGCCTATGGTTTCTGTGCCCATTTGGAACATGTCATTACCTGATCTCTAGACTCTCCTACAACACAGATTAACACTGGATACATTGCCTTATACCTGGAGCCCTAAGGGATAGTCAGGGACACTATCTCATTGGCCCTCTACTGCCATCACCAAGGCAACACAATATCTGCAGCATTATTAGAGTTAGAAGGAAGTTCTTGGAGATGAGTTCTAGAAAAAAAAAAAATGAAAATGTAGTAAAGTTACTGATTCAGATGCACAGATTTATGACCCACTTCTCAGCACTCTACTCCTTCTTTTTACCTTTTTCTCCTGCTTGACGTGTAGAAGCAGTAAAGGATGGAATTTATACTGTTTTGGGATTTAGAGAAAAAATAAAGGACTTAAGGAATTTTGAAGTAATCCAGATTGTTAAACATTTCCCTATTTTGCTTAATTTGTCTCTTCTATGCCTTGATTTATCCCAGTCCACAAATTTGTAAACCTGCCCTTTTCACAAATGCAACTTTGGAATTACAGAGAGACTCTCTGGAGAAGAGAGCTTATACAGCTTGCTTTACCTTGAAAAAGATGCTGTAAAATACTTGGGTAATGTTTTTCTTCAGCTTTATACATCTAACTTAATGTAGTAGAGAATGACAACCCACTCCAGGTTTCATTCTTGTAAGATCCCATTGACAAAATTGTAGCCCAGGTGGGTTACACTCATTGGTTTTCAAGGAGTTGGATAGGAGAGAGACACACACTTACACACCTAACTGAAGTTCAAATTTTCTTTCTTTTTCACAGGTCTTCATATGTTTCACACTGAAAGACCAAGCATTTTTCTCTAAATTATCACTGTGAATGTTCTATAGACTATTGACTGCTTCTTAAAAACAAAACAAAGAAAAACTTCCTCCCATGTGGCAAGAAGTTTGCTTCCTTTTCTCCACTGATGTTTTGGAATTTCTTTCCTATTACCAGAAATATGGATTTCTATCTTTCTTTGGCTATATGGGATCTGGTAAACTGGGATATGGCTTTGTTGATTTCGGAATAATAACCTCTAACAAATTTTCCCTTTTCTAGAGCAATGGAAATCTCTGGAACTGAGAGGAAATGTCAACATTGAAATCCACATAAATCTTCCTTATCTAAAACCAGGCTTCTTAGCGGCAGACATGAATAGGTCTGTCATATCACTAGAGAGCCACTAGAACTATTTTCCCAAGTGTATGTGGCTCTGTTTTTTGTCTTTAGCATGCTGTCATGCTTACTTTTATGTCACAATTTAAAGAGGTTTTAGATTCAACTATATTCCACAATACATTCCATTCAAAAAGGTGAATCTCTATAATATTCTTTTCCTCTGAGCCTCTAGACCTTGACAGAGAATGTATCAGGAAGGCTGAGAGTCCCGTTTCTGAAGGAGTTCTCAAGTATTAGTGAGAACTAAGGCTTTTAGCATTAGTTTTAGCATAATTCCCTGTTTCATTCATTAATAAGTTTTATAAGATACATTAAGCGTGGTCACAATTGTCTTAATCAGTAGCATATAAGTAGTACTGATGGAGGTATCTGGAGGCTCAGGAGAAGATGGATATGACATGAAAAAATGAAAGGATGGCCCTTCCGTTCCTATATTTCCTGGTGTCAGAAGCATTGGGATAGACTGATTACTAGACTAAAACAAATGGAGGTGGCTAACAAGGTCATAAGGAATCCTGTCATGAGAATAAGGAAGAAGTTGAAATGTGTCATTTAGATTTGAAATCCAGCAGGTTCTTAATATGTAGGCAAGATATATTAGGAAGGGAGGGATAATGAGAATCAGATGTTATCAATAGGAACTTACTGATATCTATGACAAGTGACAGTGGTCTTGTATGGGTGTGAGAGCTGGACTACAAGAAAACCTAATCACTGAAGAATTGATGCTTTTGAATTGTGGGGTTACAGAAGACTTGAGAGTCACTTGGACATCAAGGATATCCAAATTGTGCATCCCAAAGGAAATCATTCCGAATATTCATTGGAAGGACTGATGTTGACACTGAAATTCCAATCCTTTGGCCATGTAATGTGAAGAAATGACTCACCGGAGAAGACCCTGCTACTGGGAAAGATGGAAGGCAGAGGGGATAAGGACAACACAGGATGAGATAAGGTTAGATGGCATCATGGACTCAATGGACATTAGTTTTAGAAATCTCTGGGAGTTGCTGGTGGGCAGGCAGCAAAGCCTGGCATATTGTAATCCATGGGGTTACAAAGAGTCACACACGACTTGGAGACTGAACTGTACTAGATTGATGACAAATGATTTCTTTACAAGTTTTGCTGATTTCTCTCCAGAGTTTCCCTTACACTACTATGTCAGTCAACCAACTTATGGCTGATTTTCCCATGGCTTTTCTTTATTTGCAACACTCTTCAGAAGTTGGTTTGTCTGTTCTTTTGCATTTTATCTTCCTTTCCATTTATTTGTGTATGTCTCGTACGGCAGAAGGAGTTACTAAAAAATAGGTTATATTTAGAGGCAGGAAGTCATTCAGCAACATTGGTACAGTTTAAAAAATTAGTAAAAAATCTAATAAAAATATGCGACTTCCAAGTGTGTACTCTCTTCATTTTGTATCAGTAGAGAAGTATTCAAAGAGAAAAAAAAAAGCAAATCCAAGGTATGTTGTTATATGATTTCATAACTGAAATATTATGAGGAAACCCCAATAAGCCTCTCATCCTTATCCATCAGGGGACAGACAAAATAGAAGCCACAATTGCAGAAAACTTACCAAAGTGATCACTTGGACAGAGTCCTATCTAACTCAATGAAGCTATGAATCATACTGTGTATAACCACCCAAGATATTCAGGTCATGGTGGGAATTCTCATGAAACATAGTCTACTGCAGAAAAGAATGTCAAACCACTTCAGTATTCTTGTCTTGAGAAGAATCCCATGAACAGAATGAAAAGGTGAAAAGAAAGACACCCAAGACTGCCAGGTGCCCAATATGATGGACTGATGGATGGAGGTTCATAACACTGCACAGGAAGTGGTGATCAAAATCACCCCCAGGAGAAGATACGCAAAAAGGCAAGATGGTTGTCTGAGGAGGACTTTCAATTTGCTTACTTTCTACAGAAGAAGAGAAGGGAAAGGTGATAGGCAAAATGAAAAGATATGTCCGTCTGAATGCAGAGTTACAAAGAATAGCAAGGAGAGCTGAGAAAACCTTCCTAAGTGATAAATGTAAAAAGGCATACGAAAACAATGCCGAGAAGGGCTATAGATTTCTCCCTCAAAATTAGACATACCAAGGAAATATCCCATGTAAAGATAGGCAGAATAAGACAAAAGTGTATGGAGCTAAAGGAAGCAGAAGATATTAAGAAGAGGTGACAAGGATTCACAGAAGAACTTCAGAAACAAGATCTTACAGTAACGACAGTGGTGTGATCACTCACCTAGAACTAGCTATCCTGGAATGCGAAGTCAAGAAGGCCTTACGAAGCATCACTGCAAACAAAGTTATTGGAGATGATGAAATTCCAGCTAAACTGTTTCAAATCTCAAATAATGAGAATGTGAAAGTGCTGTACATGATATGCTAGCAAATTAGGAAAAAAAAAAAATAGCAATGGCCACAGGACAAGAAAACTTCAGTTTCATTCCTGTTTCAAAGAAAGGTCATAGCAAAAAATGTTGAAATTGTCACACAGTTGCACTCATCTCACACTCTATCAAAGTAATGATCAAATTCTCCAGCTAGTCTTCAAGAGTAAGTGCATTGATAAATTCCAGATGTTCAAGCTAAATTTAGGAAAAGCCGAAGAACCAGAAAACAAATTGGCAACCCCCACTGGATCATAGAAAAGAGAATTCCCAAAAAAACAAATCTACTTCTACTTCACTGACTATGCTAGGACCTTTGATAATGCACATTACAACTAACTGGAAAACTCTTAAGGAAACAGAAATACCAGACTACTTTATCTGCCTTGTGAGAAATCTGTATACAGGTCAAACAGCAACAGTTAGAACTAGACAAGGTGCATTACATTGTTTCCAAATTGCAAGAAAACAGATGACCGAGGCTATATGTAGTCACCCAAATTATTTAAATTATATGCAGAGTACATCATACGGAATGCTGAACTGGATGAAGCACAATATGGAATCAAGAGTGCTAGGAGAAATAACAATAATCTCAAATACTCAGATAGCACTACACTTCAGGCAGAAAATGAAAAGTAACAAAAGAACCTATTTTGGAGCTAAAAAACCTGTCTTAAAATCCAACATTCAATAAATGAAGATCATGGCATGCACTCCCATTCAGTTCAGTTCAGTTCAGTCGCTCAGTCGTGTCCGAATCTCCGCAACCCCATGAATCACAGCACATCAGGCCTCCCTGTCCATCATTGCAAATAGATGGGGGAACAATGGAAACAGTGAGAGATTTAGTTTTCTTGGGCTCCAAAACCACTGCAGATGGGGACTGTAGTCATGATTTAAAATATCCTTGTTCCTGAATAAAAGTATTGATAAGGCTAGAAAACAGATACAGTACTTTACCAACAAATGTCTATCTAGTCTAAGCTATAGTTTTTCCTGTAGTCATGTATGAATGTATGTGAGTGTTGGACCATAAAGAAAGCTGAGTGCTGAACTGATGCTTTTGAACTTCAGTGTTGGAGAAGTTTCTTGAGAGTCCCTTGCAGTGCAAGAAGATCAAGCCAGTCAATCCGAATGGAGACCAACTATGAATATTCATTGGCTGGGCTGATAGTGAAGCTCCAGCTGACTCAAAGTTCGAATTCATTGAAAAAGACCTTGATGCCTGGAATGTATTGAAGACCAGAGGAGAAGGGGATGGCAGATTAGGAGAAGGTTGGATGGTGGCACCAACTCAATAAACGAGTTTGAAGAACTCCAGGGCTTGGTGACAACCAGGGAAGCCTGGCCTGTTGCAGTCCATGGGGTTCACAAAGATTTGATATGATAGATCCACTGAAGATAACTCAATTGAAATATTTGTGAAAGAGCATGCTATCGAAACGTGAACCATGGCTCCAGATCTATTAACTATGCTATATGTTGGAAGAACTCTAATAGAGAATTCTCCCACAAGACCACCACCCCCCTGCCCAAATACTATCTCCTGAATTTCTAAGTGGTAACGCTGCACTTGGTCTAGTATAGCATTCTGAGGTCTGCAGGCAGGTTTGGTGTTGCTCCCACCAACTCAAACAGTCAGATCCAAGCTCTGAAATCTCCGTTTCATTCTCCTCTCCATCTTCCTCCATCTAATCACCAACCTGTAGCACCATCTGTCGCTTGCCCTGGAAATGTTCTTTGTTCTTACAGTCTTAATCATTTTCTCAGAGGGCATGTAGATTGTCTATATATTAACTGTCTGAGGATTGAATGAAAACATTTGAGAAATGGAAATTTGAGCCTGCAGACAGGCCTGAACTGAAACTTCTTGACTAGGTTCCATAGAGGGAAGCTGCAATACCTTATGGCCAAATTGAATGTTATTAGTAATTTGAGTCCTATTGACTGTATCAACTGGGAGATGACCATTTTCTCTCTGAAACTAGCATTAAAGGTTTCTATATTACTACACTTTGGTTGCACATCAGCTAAAAGGTGTCCTGTACCTGGTACTGTTACCTGCAAAAATTATTACTTATGTATGCATTGGGCATGATGTGCTGGCGTACAGACTCTGTCTTTTAGACTTGACTAAGACAGAAGGTATATATATAAAACTTTTTTCCCTCTAGTTGGTGAAAGTGAAAGTGAAGTCACTCAGTTGTGTATGACTCTTTGCCACCCCATGGACTGTAGCCTACCAGGCTCCTCCATCCATATGATTTGTCAGGCAAGAATACTGGAGTGGGTTGCCATTTACTTCTCCAAGAGATCTTCCATACCCAGGGACTGAACCCGGGTCTCCCGCATTGTAGACAGATGCTTAACCATCTGAGACACTAGGGATGTGGCCTCTAGTTGATAGTGGACTTCAAATCTACCCTCTCTATTGATACTGAGGATATGTGTATGGCATTGGCTGCAAGTGTTAATGGCGAGCTTGCCTGTAGCTGTGGTATTGCTGCTCATAAGAGCCCTTCGTGTGTCTGAGGACCATTTAACATCTCCATGGGTTGGAACCCTTCACTTTGGATTGGGTTGTATTCCTGTATTTTTAAGATAAGTAGTCTACAGGCTAGAATGATAGTCTCTTGGGTTTCTCAGGAATCGAGAGGGTTGGTGATAAAAGTGGCAGCCATAAACCACAAATTCTGCCATAGAGATGCTGACACAAACATTCCTGGCCAACTGTCCGGTTGAAAAGGCCCAGGTGACTCCAACAGTATGGGAAGATTTGTTGTCCTCTAGGCTGCCCCATGGATACTGCAGCTTAGTGTCTTGGTTTGGGAATGTTTAGGTCGGTATGATTACCATAACATCACATCTTTGTGATTTTCCCAAGGCATTAGGAAGCAATGCCTTGGTCACTACCACTTTTCTCCTAGGGAATTAAACATGATGTATGGGAAAGATAAGTGGAGAGGGTTGTATATTTTCAATGTCAGCCTGCTTTCCCTTGTGCTTATTTTCTACCACTTCCTGTAAATTATGATCATGCTAATATGTGCTAGGTCATCTTTAACCATGAAGTAGGAATAAGTTCTAACCCAGCTGAATCTCTAAAGAAAGAATGATAACTCTTAGGGAGCACTAGGACGTTGTGAGGGTAATCAATTGATGGATAAGTGAGTTCTTTGCCAGTTTCCATTCCCTGAAAACTAGTGTAAGAAATGGAGGATTCTTTGGGAATTGACAGATGCTTTTCAAGAGAAGCACATATATTAGTTTGCTAAAGCTGCCATAACAAATTTTCCTATACCAGGGAGAGTCAAGAAATGTATTCCAAACTTCTGAGGTTCAAGGCAGTAATTAAAGTCAGCTGATTTGTTTTCGTCTGAGACCTCTTTTGGATTTTTACCGGCCATTTTCTGGCTTTGTCTTCACATAGTAATGTTTCTGTTTTGTCTCTGACTGATCTGCTTTTCTTATACAGTGCCAATTGTATAAACTCAATTACCAATCTAGAGGTCCTATTTCCAAATAGGGTCAGAAAGAATTATAATTTCCTCACAGTTTCACTAAGTATAAAGTACAGAGAGTTAGAGCTTCAGCATACAAATTTCGAGAGAAAGCAACGTATTGTATAATATTGAGTTTCTTCTTTCCATTTTGTACTGCTGTATATGCATCTGTTTACCATGTTCACACCAGTAGACAAGACTCCTGAACCCAAGAGCAACTGGTTAAGAGAAATGGGTTGTGCATGGGTTATACAGATGAAACCAAATTTCAGTTTTTGTTTGTTTGCTTGTCTGTTGTTAACCAATCTAGAAATCCTCACCACAAAGACATATGGGAAGGAAAACTTTTCTGTTTGTGAATGAATACTAAGCCATAAGATGATGCTCATGATAAGTAAACTACTAAAAAATTGTAAAGACGAAAAGATATACTCTATATGTTTATGCTAGCAAATCAGTTCATTACAGAATTTTAAAAATTAATAGATTGCAGCCAGAAAATTAAAAGACTGTTACTCCTAGGAAGGAAAGTGATGACCAACCTAGATAGCATATTAAAAAGCAGAGACATTACTTTGCCAACCAAGGTCCGTCTAGTCAAGGCTATGGTTTATCCCGTGGTCATGTATGGATGTGAGAGTTTGACTGTGAAGAAAGTTGATCACCGAAGAATTGATGCGTTTGAACTGTGGTGCTGGAGTAGACTCGTGAGAGTCCCTTGGACTGCAAGGAGATCCAACCAGTCCATTCTAAAGGAGATCAACCCTGGGTATTCTTTGGAAGGACTGATGTTAAAGCTGAAACTCCAATACTTTGGCCAACTCATGCGATGAGTTGACTTAGTTGAAAAGTCTCTGATGCTAGAAGGGATTGGGGGTGGTAAGAGAAGGGGACGACAGAGAATGAGATGGCTGGATGGCATCACCGACTCAATGGACATGAGTTTGAGTGATCTCCAGGAGTTGGTGATGGACAGGAAGGCCTGGCATGCTGTGATTCATGGGGTCGCAAAGAGTCGGACACGACTGAGTGACTGAACTGAACTGAACTGAAGTAAGATTTAATGACAACATTTTTTCAGTTTGTTTAAATTCACCTGGTAATTGGGGTTACCATCAGCCTTTCCAAGCTCGTTTTGTATAGAAGAATACACATTCTCATACTTTCATGAGAGAATGTGGTTTTGGATGGGGTTTCAGATAGTCAGCAACCTTCTAAAGACTTGAGAGATTAGGTGCAAATAGCCATGCGCCCAACATAGTTAGGCTAAGCAATATCAGAACATAGGTGTTTAAAACCAAGGTGTTTTTATTGCAGGGCTTTTTTTGTTTTGAGAAATTGGGTGGGTTATACCTTTGAAAAACGCTAACAGGCTTGGCGTGAATCACAGGCCCCCCGTGATTCATGGGGTCGCAAAGAGTCGGACACGACTGAGCGACTGAACTGAACTGAACTAAACTGAACCTGTCCCCACAGCTTTCAGCAAAGCCCACTTATAGGGAAGTTGAGGGAAGGGTGTGATTAGCTGTTGTAACCATCTTCCTGTAGACCCTCTGTTCTTGAGGTAAGTTCTGTGTCAGGTAACAGTGTTCCTGTAAACTTCCACAGAAATAAATAAAATTTCCTACCCTGAAAGGAAAGGGGCCCACGTTTGACTTTCACCTTCCAAGGTCCTGGAAAGGAGGAGGGTGTCCCTCTGCATGCTGGCTCTCCTGTCTGGGAAAAATGCATCCAGCACCCATTCTTGGTCCTGCCACAAGTGCCCACTCCCAGCTGAGGAGATATCTCTCAATTCTCTCTGCCTTCCTCTTACCAAGATCCTCATACTATACCCACACACCTTCAATTAGGAAAACATGTGCCCAGTATGCAGTTGGCCTTCAGTCTTCTCAGTTTATCCAAATGGGACACCGGATCCCACAGATAGTGACCCACGCAAATTGCCACGACCATAGGTCATGAATGTGGGGATAGGACACATTGGCTAGTACTTTGAAACCCAGGCCACAACCATGAGTGGCTCTAGAAAGTGCTCTGAGCCTCTGCAAGACACAGTCTGTTTTGAAACTCTGCTGCTCACTACTCAGCCTAAGGCCAGAGAACATGGAGGGTTGCAATACATCTTTCACTACACTCTGTTGAGAGGTTTTCTGTCGGTGGAGTTGGACTTCAAACTTCGCTTATGTTCCTGTCCTAAGGGCTGCCATTCCATGTCCATCCTGCCTCTATTACAGTCTTCTGTGTTGAGATTATTCAACCTGTGACTAAAAGTTGGTAACCTGGATCATCATGGTTCATTTCCACTAGCTCAGAAACCACATTCCACTCTCTGTTTCTATAACTCAGGTATTTTAACAACGTTGTGAGATTATCAAAATTTTGCTTCTGCTAACTTAAGTACTTTACCTAGCATAATGTCCTCAATGACATATATAGTGCAGAAAGGCAACCATTTATTTACTCTTTGTTGGAGGTATAGTTGATGCAGTATTTTTCACCAGTTTTTACTGAACTATAGTCACACTAAAATTTTGTTGGCTGTAAGTGAAAGTGAATCAATTTCATCTGTACATATTTACTTTTTAATATTTTTCCATTTGCTGCTGCTGCTGCTAAGTCACTTCAGTCGTGTGCGACTCTGTGCGACCCCATAGATGGCAGCCCAACAGGCTTCCCCATCCCTGGGTTTCTCCAGGCAAGAACACTGGAGTGAAGTGTCATTTCCATCTCTAGTGCATAAAAGTGAAAAGTGAAAGTTAAGTCCCTCAGTGGTGTCCGACTCTTAGCCACCCTATGGACTGCAGCATACCAGGCTCCTCCATCCATGGGATTTTCCAAGCAAGACAACTGGAGTGGGATGCCATTGCCTTCTCCGATTTTCCATTTAGGTCATGATAAATTAATGAATACAGTCCTTTCTTCTTTTGCATTTTTTAAACTATATTTTTAAATTATATCAGTAGTATAAATGCTATATAATATTGTGATGATTTCTGTCATTTATCAACATTAATGTGTCACAGGTATCAATGTGTCCTTTCCATCATCAAGCCAATCCCACATCCTTCTCTACTTTATTCTTCTGG
This sequence comes from Moschus berezovskii, assembly GCF_049115385.1. Classification (NCBI taxonomy): domain Eukaryota; kingdom Metazoa; phylum Chordata; class Mammalia; order Artiodactyla; family Moschidae; genus Moschus; species Moschus berezovskii. The sequence goes on from NC_142489.1 coordinate 21,420,825, forward strand.
GTTGTTCCAGAGCACTAACTTTGGATGATCTACTTCAAGCATCGGAAAACCTAAATGATGATTTTCCTGCATTATTTATGTAATATTCTATGTTTCACATAAGAAAATATGGGTGTAGCTTTTTCTATGTGAAATAAGAAATCTGTTTCATGTTTGAAAATCTACTTACATGTGTCTTTAATCATATATTGAATCTTGTATGTTTCACATGTTGATAAGTACACACAAATTTTTTCTTCCTCAATATGGAATTCTAGATATTTCATATGTGAAAATGGTGCCTACATTTTACTGGTTGAATTGTGAAATTGTATACATCCTATATAAACATGGCAATCAATTTTACTGACAAAAATGTGTAATAAAGATATGGGAAGGCCAAATGTGTTTGGAATTAGCTCTATTTCAAAAATGAAATTCTGGCCACCACTGTTTCATCATGAAATATGAAATTCTTCTTCGTATTGTTCATTTATATCAAAACAACAATTTTTTCCCCATGAAATACGAAACATATTTGTATTTCTCATAGATGTCTGGACAATTTCCCCCTATCAAATTCTCTATACGTCCCATATAAAAATCTAGGAACTAATCCTTCTTCATGGAAGTTGGAATTCTCTACATTTACATCTGAAGATCAGAATGGAGAAGACTTTCCAAGAAAATAAGGAAATCTCTCAATTTATATGACCCACTGGTATTTCAACTAGTGAAACACCTGTGTTCCCTCTTTACATCAGTGTCCCTATGCCTGGAGCTGACAGATTTTGGGCCAGGTTTTCCAGGATGGTTTGGTTAGGGGGTACGTGTGGGGACCAGACAGAGAGCCAAGGGAAGTGCTATACTCCTTCCGCAGAGATTGACTGCATTCCTGACACTATTGTAACCCAAGACACAAGTTTTTGGATGGACTCTGCAACAGCTGACAGAAGGCGAGGTCATTGTGTGCGCCACCCAACCCCACTCTCTGCCCAGGACTTGCAGTTTGAATCCAAGGTGAGGACCCCTGACCCTCAGGGCTACCTTCTCTCACCAGAGTGGACCCATCGGTACAGGCAGTCACACATTGCCCCAGAAGCAATTTCAGGCTTGAGGAGGGTTACAGCATCAGGGTCCTAATCCTTGATTTGATTGTTACTGACCCTGTTTTCCCACTCACTGCTCAGGCTCTTCTCCATTGTTGCCCACTGAAACAGTTTCTGAGGACTCACCACAACTTTGTCTTGAGCCAATTTTAGCAACGGGGTCACTGCTGCCAGATTGCCTATTATTACAAGGGCATTGTTCCTGTGAGAAAAGGCCTGTCGATTCCGTTTGATTGGTTCATGATAGGGTGTAGAGGTCAGGGTGTAGAAGTGAGTCCCCTCTCACCAACACATTATGAATGTGTGATGTCACAAGACCCTGGGACAAGCATGTTTCACATTCCCTGCTCATAGGTTGTAGGTAAGAAACCAATTAGTGGGGAGTGGCTGAGCTTATGGGAACCTGCTGTGCTTTGGTGTCCAGTTCCTTTGCAGTTCTGGGCCAATACCAGTGCCACATAGAGAGTGAGACCAGAGGAAGGGGGGAGCACCCCTGGACCAACCTGAATCTGCTTAGTTGTGAGTGTGGGTCTGCAAGGTACATGGGACTCTGGACCCACTGGTATGGTGGATCCATCTGGGAATGTTTCACGGACAAGGTGGCACACCAGGTGAGGAGGCCACTCTTATCAGTGGCGAGTCGGTGGAGGAAAGCATGGTCCTGAAAGAGGGAGAGGTGTCAGAAATTGGTGTCAGAAATTGGGTAAGAGTTCCAGCTGCTGGTTGAAGACCTTGCTTTGAGGAAGTTCGAGTGATGGCAGAGGAGGAGCAGGAGCAGGAGTCCTTCCAGGAGTATGAGCAGGACCTGGAGGAGTAGCGCCAGGAACATCCAAGGAGAGGTGTCCAGAGTGACCAGCCCTCACTGGAATTTACAGAAGGTGTTGGTGTCCCTTCAGGTGGAGCTGAGCTCCAAGAATGAGAAAGACCCCAAAGCCTATCTATGGCTCCAGAGGAAGGGTGATAAGAGAAGACATCCATTTAATCAGAGAAGTGCCATCATCCAGGGCATTGCTGGCTTCTGGGCCAAAGTCGTATATTTCCTGCCACTTCTTGGGGGTGAGTTGCTCAGGAGGAGCAGAAAGAACAGGAGTGGGAGAGGGCCAGGGGTGATGGCACCGGCCAGGAGACAGGGGCCAAGTGAATTGGGGGCTCCAGGAATTACGATCACCAAAGGCACAGTGCCAGAACAGCCTGGAAATCACTATACCTATATGTCTGAGCGAATAACTATAGAAGACTGCTTTTGACTCACATTTGAATAGAAGCCGTACAGTTTGGCAGGAAATGTATGTCATCAGTGACCAGAGACTGTGTACCAGAGTAGTCTTTCCAGAGAGTTCCAGAGAGTTAATTTTGCAAGGTGTTGCAAGGTCAGTTTGTTCTGTTAAAACACCTGGCAATTCCAGAATGAGATGACTGTTAAGGAGCATCTCATTAGCATCAGTTGTAAGAGACAGCTCCCTGGATGTCAAGGGTAGGAGCAGAGAGGCGTGGGTTTAATTTGGCAAGTGATTTTGGTCCATCTTTCATATTCCTTTTCCTGCAGGATACTGAGGAATTCATTCCATTACAACTCAGCGGTACCCAGGATTTGAAAAGTTGCTTATGAGCTACATTGAAAGGTACTTGGATTTGTGGCCTGGGGAAGACAGGAATTCAATCTGTGGCCACTTAGGATTCTTCATCATGCAGATCATTTGTGTAATAAGGTTTTATTTTGTGTAATAAGAGTGAAAAAGAGTTAGACATAGACATTAGAAGGGGGCAGAAAGAGTGACCCTTTGCCTCTCTTTAGTCAAAGTTTACACAGGTACTAGCAGGACGCTAATTAGAGAAAGAAAATGTCTCAAAAATCAGAGATCCTCACCCATAACATACATTTTGAGATAACACTGACGCAATCTGTTTTGTTCTGTGCCATAAAATGGCTTAGCTTTCCCAGCAAACACATCATCTAATTACCATAACTTGGGAAGGGTTGCGGGCGGGAGGAGAAGGGGACGACCTAGAATGAGATGGCTGGATATCATCACCGACTCTGTGGACATGAGTTTCAGTGAACTCCGGGAGTTGGTGATGGACAGGGAGGCCTGGCGTGCTGTGAATCATGGGGTCGCGGAGAGTCGGACACGACTGAGCGACTGAACTGAACTGAACTGTAGCGAAAATTTATGTTAGACAAACATTCTGCTTTGTCAAGTAGGTTATGAATCTTAGGCAGAACGGTATTGAAAAAGACATAGCAAAGGGAAATTGTATAGTTCATTAACATAGCTTAAGGAAATCATTTCCTTATAAAAAAGGCATTGGTTGGATTAAGACCTGAGAAATTTAAGTTCAGTTCTAATCAGGTGTCCTCAAGGCAGCACAGAATTTTAAAAGAAACCTCCTTTTAAATCTGTATACAGAAGGGGAAACAATCTAAAATTTATAGTTTGCTTCCTCCTGCCACTTAAGAGAGATAAAAAATGTCTGATACTTGTGGCCTATTTCTCCCATTTGAATACCACTGGTCTTCTTGCCTGTTACCTTCTAAGGATTGATGATAATGCAAACAGCCACTGTCATTGCTAGAGCACCTGAAATCTTTTAGAATGGTTCTCAGGCAAAAATTGAAGGATCTATCAGGAGTGCAGTTGTGGGATCAAACTGAGCCTCTAAAAATTGGCAATTGATGTGGAGAAATTGCCAGCGAACAGGGCGGCTCAGCATCTCACGAGCCCTGTGCGGACTTAGTTTGTTTCCTGGAAGATCATCATTAAGAATCTATGTCCAAAACCATTTCAGTACTAATTGAGGGAGAAGGCTGTGAGAAGGCCAAGTGAGGAGACTGGAGGCTTGGGAATGACTTTTTTGTTTACAAGAATGTGGGTCATTTATTAACCTTATGGAGAAACTGATCTTCCATGGACCACAGAGTGACACAGGACAAAAGGAAATCAGGATTAGTCAGAAGTGTGAAGAACTATGCACTAGGGAAGACTGAGATAGACGAAGCACCTTAACCGACCAAACTCACTACTCAGATTGCAAAACGACTCGGTTTCACTGAGCCTCTCTGTTGTCATTCAATGGCCAACAACCCCGCCCAGAGTCTCGACTTAAATTTGGGTTCAGCTACTATTCCTCTTAAAAGTCCCTTTTCACAAAAGTTAGTGTGTCAATTGGTACAAACACATGAGCCACATTCCACAGTTGGTTTCTCTTTTTTGATCGCATTTAACCTGTAATTTCCTTTGCATCTCTCTGACATCCCCAGTCCTTCTGAGATTACTGGCCTTTGTGCAATACTATGGTGAATAAACTTTTTATTAATTTATTTCGTGCAATTGGAGGGTAATTACTTTACAATATTGTAATGGTTTATTGCCATGTATCAAGATTTATCAGCCCTAGGCATACTGGTGTTCCGCACACACACACAATTCCCGAATACCCTCCCAACTTCTTGCCCACTCCCTCTCTCTGGGTTATCCCAGAGCACGATGTTGTGTCTCCAGCTTCCTGTGTCAAACTCACACTGGTCATTTATTTCACATTTATATGGTAATGTCTGTATTTCTGCGCTAGTGTCGCAAATCTTATCCCACTTTCGCTTTATCCTTCTCAGTTCAGAAGTCTATCCTTTAGGTCTGACTCTTATAGGATGCCTTGTATATAGGATTGTCAGTAACATCTGTTTAAATTCCAAATACATACATTGATATTCAGTATTCTTCTTTCTCTTTCTGACTTTACTCTGTAAATGAGGCTCCATGTTCATCCACCTCGTTAGAAGTGAGTCAAATGCATTCACTATTATAGCTGAGTGCAATAGATGAGCTGAGTATTAGACCACATCTTCCTTATCCATTTATCTACTATTATCTCTACATTTTGCTACAAGATTTGAAATTCTGTAGAAAATCAGTGTGTCCTTTCTCCTATATTAAATATGATATACTCAGTATTTCCAAGATCTAACTCTGAGTACAGACTTTATCACATACTCATATATAATATAAAATCATTTCTAAGTCACCACTGAGAAACTGGGTGCAGTTTTTCCCACATGAAATATGGAACCTCTGAGGTTCATTCGTGAAAATGGGTGCAGATAATCTTACCAGAATTTTGGAATCATCTAAATTTCACATATAAATTTAAGGCACACCTTTTCTTTTTTTTTAATAAGATATTTTATTTTATTTGTTTTTCTAAATTTATTTATTTTAATTGGAGGCTAATTTCTTTATATTATTGCACTGGTTTTGCCATACTTTGCATGAATCTGCCCTGGGTGTACCTGTGTTCCCCATTTGAACCTCCCTCCCAACTGCCTCCCCATCCTATCCCTCCGGTTCATCCCAGTACACCAGCCCCGAGCATCCTGTATCATGCATCGATCCTGGACTGGCAATTCACTTCCAAATGATAATATACATGTTTTAATGCCATTCTCCCAAATCATCCCACCCTCGCCCCCTCCCACAGAGTCCAAAGACTTCTATACATCTGTGTAATTTTTGCTGTCTTGTATACAGGGTTATCGTTATCACCTTTGTAAATTCCATATATATGTGTCGGTCTACTGTATTGGTTATTTCCTTTCTGGCTTATTTCACTCTGTATAATAGGCTCCAGTTTCATCCACCTCCTTCATGAAATAAGTTATGCTTTATATGTCATATATTTCCATCTGGATGTTGATGTATTTAACTGAAATATGGGGTTCTCTGTATCTCATATTCTTTATTCTGAAAGCAGAGTTTCCTACATGCAATATGAAATTCTCTATATTTCATATATTCACTTTAATTAACCTGACAAGGAGATTTTTGACGTGGAAATTTTGGAATTTTGTTCCTTTCCCATATGAAAACCAAACTACAGAGTGTGCAATAAGACATACACTTTGAGTGCAGATTTGTCCATGAAATATGGAACATTCTATGTTTCAATATGGAAATCTTACATCAGATATACTTATATGAAGTAGAGAAACCTTGTATTTGAGAAAAGAAATCTGGACACCAACTTTTCACCTCTTGCCATGCCAGATGCTCTATTTCCCATATAAATAGCTGGGTGTTGATATTCCTTCCTGAAATGTGGAATTATCTGTACTTCCCTTATTAAAATATGAGCCCAGGTGTAATTTCTGAATTGGGAATGGTTCATAGTCTACATTTGCAAATATGTGTGCTGTTATTCATAAATATGTAATGTAAAAGAATATATATAACAGTTGAAATTTTAGGCATGGATTTTCCTGCATGAAATATGGAATTCAATACAGTGGAAGGAAATACTAAATTTTTTATATTGCATTTATGAATTTCTTTGTGCACTCTTTCCCAGATGGCCAGTGTAAACTCAGGACAGTGGGTCCACAAATCGGGAGTTACATCAAGAAAAATAAAGAAGTTCACAATTTCTGCTGTGTTGTTTTGTATGTTTATACTGGGAAGCACATGTGGAGGGTTTGAGGAGTCACTAACAGTTAATCAAGTGATATGAGGCTCTCGAAGTCCTCCCTGTGGATGTCAAGGGACCTAATCTCTGATGAAACCCAGGATTGGTCAGAAGCGGAAGACCTGCCTAGAACAGAAAAATTCCATGCACGGGGAATCTGCCACTTCTGGTTCAAATCTGTGGGCCCATTGGGTGCTGTCGCATCCATTTAATCTGGGCTATGAGAAAAAGAGTTGCAGATCTGGAGGCATGGGTACAAAATATACTTACTGGATAATGAGTGTTGGCTGCAGTCCTACAAATCGGTTCCTGATTTACGGGTGATGGCCCTGTTCTGATGAGCACAAACTGATGCTTGGCCTGTCCTTGCAGCTGTCTTAATCAGAATTGTTATTAGCACCAGGGACAGACTCTTCAGAAAAATGGGTTGTGTGCTACACACTTCCCATCCAAAACACTGAGTGAATTTGGGGGTGAGGTTTTTGGGATGTCTAAGTGCTCATGTTAGTCCTAGTGAGCAGGCTGTGTTTTCCAGGAATAAGCTAATTTTCAGGAGTCCAAGGTGAATGTCCATTCTAAAAGAGATCAGTCCGGGGTGTTCATTGGAAGGACTGATACTGAAGCTGAAACTCCAAAATGTCGGCCACCTCATGTGAAGTGTTGACTCAACGGAAAAGACTCTAATGCTGGAGGGATTGGCGGCAGGAAGAGAAGGGGACGACAGAGAATAAGATGGCTGGATGGCATCACCGACTCGATAAACATGAGTTTGAGTGAACTCCCGAGTTGGTGACGGACAGGGAGGCCTGGAGTTCTGTGATACATGGGGTCGCAAAGAGTCGGACATGACTGAGTGACTGAACTGACCTGAAGATGGATCTCAGGGCCTTCAGATAGAACAGCACCTCTTTTGGGGAAGAGTTTGATATGCACAGACTAGGGGTTTTGGCCTTCATACATTCTGGGTGAGCAGAAGGTGACTCGTTACAAGTCGCAAATTAAATTCAGATGATGTCGGATGATGCTAGACTGGATTTTGTCTTCCAGCCCTGTCACCTCTATCATCTAGAGACTCCTTGACCCAAAGCAGTTTGTAAACCATTTCCAGATGACAGCCTTGATTAGATACCGTGAAGAAGACATGCTTTACTGCTACATGATGAACTTGAATATCAGACTTGAGACAATGTCATGTGAAAGGATGGTGAGTGTGAAGGGGTGGGTACACATTTTGCCCCTGAAAAGAGGAAAGGACAGCTTTCATGTAATGAGGTTTCACACCTCGCCTACCTTGAGTTTGTCGTGGCAAGTGGAGGAACTCAGGCAACCCACGGATTGATGTAACAGCACACTGTTCTTTCGCAAGAAGCCATGGCAGTGAACTGATTGTTAAGAAGTAGTCAGCATCACTGGTATGAGGCAGCACGCTGGATATGGAGAGTGGGGACAGAAAGGGAAAGGTTAACCTTGGTAGGTTATTTAGGTCCTTCCCCCATACCCTTTCTGTCCTGGAGCATCCTGAATCAGCAAGTCATTCCCCTCCAATTCAGTGGCACGAGGGACTTGAACATAAAACACAGTCCTACAGGCACCACAATTATAGCAACAGCATAAAATTTTTCAGGTTGTTCTGTGACCAAAATTTAGCAGGATCTAGCAGGATTGTAGACGTGGGCTCTCTCTGTGCCTGCACAGAATTGGCAGTTCACTTAGGAGTGCTGGGTGAGCTCAGGGTCTGACCAACCTTCTGCTGACTTTGCTGGTTTCCCAGGCATATCATCATTGAGGTTCTCGAGCCCAAAACTCTCAGTACTAGTTCTGACTACTAGGACTAATACTAGGGAGAAGGCAACACCATGAAAGATAACTGAGAGGAGGCCAGGTGAGGAGACTGTGGGACGGGCACTCACAGGCATGTTTCCAGGAATCTGGGTCATTTATTTCCCTTGTGGAGAAACTGAGCATCTGTGTAACACAGCGTGACACCAGTGCATGAGGGCAGCTGGTTGAGACAGCATGTGCATACACCTACTGAATAACAGGTTTCTACTAGGGAATCTTGGGGTAGATGAAGCAGCCTGACCTACAAAAGTCACTTCTCAGATTTACAGATGACTCAGCTGCACTGTGCCTCTGAACTCTCATTCCACAACCAAGACCCCAACTACAGGTGTTTCCTCATTTTGGGCTCAAATACTATCACTCTTTTGAAGAAATCAGTGAGTCTCCTTTGTACAGAGCTGTGCCTCACTATCCATCATTCGTTTCTCTTTTCATCATCGCACTTACTTTGGATGTGCTTTGGCATCTCTCTCTCCTCCCACAGTCGTTTCGAGGTTCCTGGCCATTGTTCAATAGTATGGTGAATAATCTTTTCATTCATTTATTCATTGTAATAAATGGTAGCTACGTTACAATGTTGTGAGGGTTTTTGCATTAATAAGATGAATCAGCCCAAGCTATACATGTGTTCCTCACACACACCCCTTCCTTAATCCCCTCCCACCTTCCTCCCCATTCACTCCCTCTTGGTTGTCCCAGAGCACGAATTTGTGTGTCCTGCTTTTTTTTACCAATTTCCCACTGATCATTTATTTTACATATACATGGCAATATTTAAGTTTCAGTGCTATTCTCTCAAATCATCCTACCCTCACCTTATCCCACTCAGGCCACAAGTCTGTTTTTTATGTCCGTGTCTTATTTGATGTTCACTATGTAGGATTGTCAGTTCCCATAAAATTTCAAATACACGCATCGACCATGAACTGGTGATTCGTTTCACATATGGCAACAAACATGTTTTAATGCCATTCTCCCAAATCATCCCACCCTCACCCTCTGCCACAGAGTCCCAAAGACTGTACTATACATTTGTGTCTCTATTTCTATCTCTTATACAGGGTTATCATTTGCATCTTTCTGAATCCCATATATATGCGTTAGTATACTGTATTGGTGTTTTCTTTCTGGCTTACTTCACTCTGTATAGTAGTCTCCAGTTTCATCCACCTTATTACAACTGACTCAAATGCATTCTTTTTAATGGCTGAGTAATATTCCATTGTGTATATGTACCACAGCTTTCTTATCCATTCTTCTGCAGATGGACATCTATGTTGTTTCCATGTCCTGGCTGTTATAAACAGTGCTGCAATGAACATTGGAGTACATGTGTCTCTTTCAATTCTTGTTTCCTCGGTGTGTATGCCCAGGAGTGTGATTGCTGGATCATAATTCTGAACTGAATGTTCCATATGAAATCAATAATTGTAATAATGTGACTCTGAGTATGGGAAAAAGCATCAAGGGGAAATATTTTCCTGGACAAGGAGGCTAGTGAAACAGTGGTCCAGAGACTTTTGCTACTTGCAAGACCTGATCCAATTTTTGCACACTCAGTGGCCCGTCACTTCCCTAGACCTGGAAATGAGCCTTCCCAGCACTGCGGGACACAATGGCCATGAAATGGTGTCACATGGTCAGATATGTGGCTATGAAGTGACTCTGCTGACTGGAAGTTGGTCCTTGCCAGCTGCTTCTATAAAGATTACATCATGACCATTGCAAGCTGCTGACCTTCAACACCCCCTGAAAGAAGTTCAGTCTGAAAATCAGGAATGAGGCACTCTGTGCTCTGAAAAAAAAAAAAAAAAAACTGGCAGAACAGGCCTTCAGATAGTTAGATCTTTTCAGAAAAAGGTTTTATGAGTTCCAATTCTTGCATCTTCTCATACCTAGAAAAACACTGACGTCATTAATGGTGAAATCTGCTTTGGCAATTAATTTTTTTTTTTTTACAATTAAAAATCAAAATAGAGTAGCTATGGTTCAGACATCTTGGGAAGTAACTAATTCAAAGATATCCTGAAAAATGATATTATGGGTATGATTTCAGATTAGACTCTGTGACCTAATGTAGAACTTAATGCTCCTGTAATGAATTTTTGGTTCTGTACTTTACTTGCTGCTTGTAAAACCAAAGTTACTCCATTTTAAGATAAGGTTGTTTTTAAGTAAATTTTCCTAAAATTGTTTTTGAAAAAAAAAAATAGATGGAAAACCTTGAAGAAAAATAAATTTCAAATACATGGATTGATATTCAGTATTGATTTTTCTCTTTCTGAATTTATATAAGAGTTTCCATGTCCATAAACCTCGTTCAAAGGAGTAAAATGCATTCCCTTATACAGCTGAGTAATACTGCTTTGTTGTGCATCAATTCAGTTCAGTTCAGGCACTCAGTCGTATCCGACTCTTTACGACCCCATGAATCACAGCACACCAGGCCTCCCTGTCCATCACCAACTCGGGAGTTCACTCAAAATCATGTCCATCGAATCGGTGATGCCACCCAGCCATTTCTTTCTCTGTCATCCCCTTCTCCTCCCATCTCCAATCCTTCTTAACATCAGACTCTCTTATAGGCACGATAAATTATTTACCAATTCATCTGCCTCTGTGTGCAGATTTTACTGCATGAAGTTTTGAAATTCTGTTGAAAATCAGGTAACCCATTTTCCTACATTAAATATGAAACTCTCAGTTCTTCCAAGCTCTAATGCTGAGCCCAGATTTTATCACACATAATGTCATTATCTTTATTTCGCTGATGAAAACCTGTGTGCAGATTTTCTCATCATGAAATGTGAAACCTCCGTAATTCATTCATGAAGCTAAGTGCAGATCATCTCCCCTGAATTTTGCATTATCTAAATTTCACATAAAAATTCAAGGCATTTGTTTTCTTGCATGAAATCCTGTGTTTTATGGGCCATATTTCTCCATCTAGGTGTCGAAGTTTCTAAAGGAAATATGGAAGGTTGCGTATCTCACATACTTAAATCTGCAAGAAGAGTTTTCTACATGCAATACGGAATTCTCTCTATTGCATATGTATTCTTTTTAATTCACCTGATGAGGAATTTGTGATATGGAAAATTGAGGCTTTCTTCATTTCTCATATGGAAACAAGACTATAGATTATGTAAGAGTACATATGAAGTGTACATATTTCGGATATAAAAATTTGGTTACATATATTCACCGTGATATGTGAATTTCCCATATTTCTAATATGGAAATCTTACCTCAGATATTCTTGTAGGAAATGCAGAATCCTTACATCCCATATAAGAAATCTGAATACTGATTTTTCTCCCTATGACAGGACAGATGCGATGTGTAAGATATGCATAGCTAGGTGTAGACTTTCTTCTCTTGAGTGCTCTGTGGAATTCTCTCTATTTTCCTTATTAAAATATGAGCCCAGGTTTAATTTCTGACATAGGGAATGCTTTATATTCTAATTTGAAAATATGAGTGCTGTAATTTCTACATTTTATATGTCATGAGATGGAGTACCCTATATGTGTCATTTGAAAAGCTTGGCACAGATTTCCCTGCAGCCAATATGGAAATCAGTGTACAGGGAATGGAATTTTGAGTTCTTTATATTACATAAAGGAATTTCTCTGTGCACATTTTCCTACACGATATATGTAATCCCCTGTTTGTCACCTCTGAAAATATGGACATTCATTCGTCCTCCATTCAATATTAAATTATCTATCAGTTCTTTTCAGTTCAGTCACTGAGTCCTGTCTGACTGTTTGAGAACCCATGGGCTGCAGCAGGCCAGACCTTCATGTCCATCACCAATTTCCATAGTTCATGCAAACTCATATCCTCTTCTGTCATTCCCTTCTCCTCCCGCATTCAATCATTCCTAGCCTCAGGGACCTTTCTAGTTAGTCAGTTTTTTGCATCAGATGGCCAAATTATTTAGTTTCCGCTTCAGCCTGAGTCCTTCCAATGTATATTCAGAACTGATTTCCTTTAGAATGGGCCACTTGGATCTGCTTGCTTTCCCAGGGACACTTGCTGCAAAGTAATGTCCCTGTTTTTAACACGTGTCTAAGATGTTCATAACTTTTCCGACAAGAAGCCAGCATCTTTGAACTTCCTGGCTGTAGCCACCATTTGCAGTGATTTTTGTCGTGAATTCCACAAGCTCCACATAAGGAATACAATTCTAAGCCAGAATCTTTTTTGCCCCAGTGGAGCTTCCGCTTGTGAAAGGCCGTGTGTTTCAGCTCACAGTAGGCCCTTTAGGGGGTCCAAGGATTGTGGTTTAAAAGCCCCATACCAGTGGGTGACTCCTCAAAACCTCAACACCTTCCTCCCAGTACAAACACACAACAACACAGCAAACATTCTGAGTGTGTTTATGTCTCTTAAGGTCATTCCAGATTTGTGGAACCACTGTCCTGAGTTATCATCAGCCATTCTTTTCAATTTCAAGTCCTGAACAGGGGCACTGTGGAAATATATTAACCAGTCTCCTGCTGTCTGTGGATGCCTTGTGCCTCCTCTTCGGGTTGCCCCAAAATTCATCTGCTGCTGTCTTCTTGTCGGCATCTTCAGTGGGCTGGATACGCACATACACACACACACACAGAGGCACAGGTGTTCCAGTAGTGAAAATGTCTCTAGGCACTGTATCCTGCCCTTTTGGTATCCTTTACCATTTCTTCCCACAACCCTTCAGTATTGACCTGAACCAGCCTTAAGCCATTACAACCTTTGCCTGTGCAGTGGTGGTGAAAGGCCACATGGTGAGTGGAAATTGAGAGAAGACCCCAACATCAGCCAAGATGTAATGGTACACCCTAATACCAAAACCAGACAAGGATGCCACAAAAAAAGAAATCTACAGGCCAATATCAGTGATGAACACAGATGCAAAAATCTTCAACAAATTTCTAGCAAACAGAATTCAACTGCATATTAAAAGATTACACATCATGACCAAGGGAGCTTTAAAGCAGTGATGCAAGGATTTTTCAGTATTTGCATATCAACCAATGGATTACACCAGGTTAATACATTGAGACATAAAAACAAAACAAAACAAAAAAAGGCATACGATTTTCTCAATAAATCCAGAGAAAGCCTTTGACCAAATTCGACATCAATTTATGATGAAATCCTCCAGAAAGCATGCATAGAACGCACATACCTGAATATAATAAAAGCCATATATGATAAAATCACAGCAAACAGTATCCTCAATGATGAATAATTGAAAGCATTTCTCAAAGTCAGGAATAAGACGTGTGGCCACTCTCACCACTACTATTCAACATAATTGTTTAAGTTTTAGCCAGAGCAATCAGAGAAGAAAAATATATGAAAAGAATGATTGAGAAAGAGCAAATAAGCCTCTCCCTGTTTATAAAGAACATGATCCTTTATACAAAATAAATAAAGACACCAGCAGAAAATTACTAGAGCTAATCAATGAATATTGTATAGTGGCAGGATATAATAATAGCATACAGAAATCCCTTGCATTCCTATACATTAACAATGAGAAAACAGAAAGAAATTAAGGAATCAATTCCATTCACCATTGCAGAGAATAGATTAATATACTCAGGAATATAACTACCTAAAGAAACAAAGATCTCTACATAGAGAACTATAAAACACTGAAAAAAATCAAAGATAACACAAGTATATGGAGAAATATACCATTTTCATGGATTCAAAGCATCAGTATAGTAAAAATGAGTACAATACCCAAAGCAATCTATGGATTCACGCAATCCCTATCAAGTTACCAACGGTATTTTTAAAAAAAATAATTGGAAAAATAACTTCACCATTTGTATGGGGAAACAAACAAACAGTAAACCTTGACTAGCCAAAGCAAGCTTGAGAAAGAAGAATGGACCTGGAGAAATCTACCTGTCTGACTTCAGACTATACCACAAAGCTACAGTCATCATGACAGTATGCTACTGGACAAAGACAAAAATATAGATCAATAGAATAAAGCAGAAAGCCAAGACATAAATTGAGACAACTATGGATTCTTTGACAAAGGTAGCAAGAGTAAACAATCAAGAAACGACAATCTCTTTACCAAATGGTACTGGGAAAACTGGTCAACCACTTTGTAAAAGAGTGAAATTTGAACACTTTCTAACACCACACTAAAAAATAAACTCAGAATGGATTAAGACTCTAAATATAAGACGAGAAACTCCTAAACTCCTAGAGGAAATCGAAGGCAAAATACTTTCTGACATAAATCACTGCAGGATAGTCTATGAACAACTTATTTTATTCATGTTTGTTAAGAAAACTTTTTTTTGGTTCCTTATCATTCCCTTACATTCATTTCTATATACTGCATTACAAGTTTGAGAATTATTTTGGTTTCTATCATTTTTCCAGTATTTATAGTAGTTTATATAGATACAGACAGCATATTAAAAATCAGAGACATTAATTTGCCAAACAATATCTGTCTAGTCAAGGCTATGGTTTTTCCAGTGGTCATGTATGGATGTGAGAGTTAGACTGTGATGAAAGCTGATCACCAAATAATTGATGCTTTTGAACTGTGGTACTGGAGAAGACTCTTGAGAGTCCTTTGGACTACAAGGAGATCCAACCAGTCCATTCTAAAGGAGATCAGTCTTGGGTGTTCACTGGAAGGACTGATGCTAAAGCTGAAAGTCCGATACTTTGGCCACCTCATGCGAAGATATGACTCACTGGAAAAGACTCTGATGCTGGGAGGGATTGGGGGCAGGATGAAAAGGGGACAACAGAGAATGAGATGGCTGGATTGCATCACCGACTCGATAGATATGAGTTTGTGTGAACTCCGGGAATTGGTGTTGGACAGGGAGACCTGGCATGCTGTTATCCATGGGGTCACAGAGAGTCGGATACTACTGAGCGACTGAACTGAACTGACAGTAGTTTGAATTCTATTCTAGGTTTTTAATCTTTGACTTTTGAAACTTTTTATTAATCAATGTTTATACCTTTAGGAATTCTATCTTTAGAATCTACTTTTACTTATGGATTTATTTCCTGAGTTGATTGCATGCTGGCCTTTTTACTCTCCCTTTTCTTCTCCTAGAAACCTCTATCTCCCACCTCACTTTGCTCTGCTCCAAAGAACTCTATGAATCCTTTTGATTGTTTTTGGCTATGGAATATTGCTTCACCATAAACCTTGGAATTTATCTTCTGTCTGAGGATGCAGAATTCTTGATGCTTCTGTAACTCAGGGACCAAACCCCAGAAGCCACGAGGTCAATTCCCAATCTTTAGATCATTGTTGAACTCCTGACACCAAGGAACACTAAAAGAGAAGCACATTTAAAAGTTTCCATGCCTACATGGAAATCAAGCCCCTAGTTGAAGCCAGCAATTTCAGTGCAAGTCAACCCGCACCTATTCTTCAGCAAAGCAGAAACACAAAAATAAACAATATAAAAGTGCTACCTGAAGGCATACCAAAGCCACAGACTCTGCAAAGCACCTTGCAGGAAAATTCATTGCACTTCATAGAGAAGTGACCTAGCGCTTCCTGACAGACCACAGGCACAAGATCCACCAAACATTAAACCTTGGAAACTTACTGGTCCAATCCAACACACAAAATCAGCTTCCACAGTAAATTGGATCCATAACCCTCCAGCCTGCAGAAAGGGCCCCAAACCGCAGTAATCTAAACAAAATGAAAAGGGAGAGAATTATGCAACTGCTAAAGGTACATGATAAAAATACACCAAAACAAACAAAAGAAGAGGGAATAGGAAGTCATCCTGAAAAATAATTCAGAATGATGAGAGTAAAGATGTCTAACATCTTGAAAGCTAAATAGAGTTGCTAGTAAATACCTGGAGGCCCTACTGAGAAGAAATAAGCATGTTTACCATGGATCTAGAAGAAGTAAAGAAGAATCAATTGATAATAATCAATGCAATTACTGAGATTAACAACATCTGTTAATCTGGAATGAACCAACAGTGGAATAACTGAGACAGAGAAACAACTAATTAGGTGGAGGAAGAAAGGAGAAGGCAATCGCACCCCACACCAGTACTCTTGCCAGGAAAATCCCATGGACAGAGGAGCCTGGTAGGCTACAGTCCATGGGGTCGCGAAGAGTCGGACACGACTGAACGAATTCACTTTCACTTTTCACTTTCATGCATTGGAGAAGGAAATGGCAACCCACTCCAGTGTTCTTGCCTGGAGAATCCCAGGGACGGGGAGCCTGGTGGACTTCTGTCTATGGGGTCACACATAGTCGGACACGACTGAAGTGACTTAGCAGCAGCAGCAGCAGCAGCAGCTCTTTCAATAGAAACTCTTCAGGCCAGTAGAGGATGGTAGAACATTCTCAAAATGATGAATGAGCCAAACCTAACACCAACAAGGATCTCATTCAGATATGAAGGAGAAACCAAATGGTTTAAGCAAAACTTTGAGTATTCATTAACATGAAACTGCCAAACTCTTAATGATGCAGTTAAACTGTGACACTGAGTTCATATGTCATCAGATTTGGAAAACTCATCAGTGGCCATGAGGGTGGAAAAGGTCAGTTTTCATTCCAACAACAAAGTATGGTAATGCCAAAGAATGTTCAAACCAGCATGCACTGTTGCTTCTTTCACATACTAGCTGTGTAAAACTCAAAATTCTTCAAAAGAACATAAACAAAGAACTTCCAGATGTGAAAGCTAGACTTGGAAACAATCGATGAACCAGAGAACAATTAGGAAACATTCACTGGATCCTAGAGGAAACAAGATAATTTCAGAAAATTGTTTACTTCTGTTTCACTGACTCCACTAAAGACATTGGCTGTATGTATAAAAGTAAACTGTGAACAGTTTGAAAGAGACTGGAGTCACAAACCTTCTTACTATCATCTGAGAAATGTGTATGCAGCACAAGATGCAAGAGTTGGAACAAGGCATGGAACAATTGACCATTTTAAACCTGGGAAAGGTGAGGAAGAAGACTGCACATAATCACTCTGCTTATGTGAGATATATGCAGACTATACTATTCAAAATGTCAGGATGGATGAATAATAAACTGGAATCAAGGTTTCTGGGATAAACTTCAACTCTCTTAGATATGCAGATGGGAACACTGTAAAAAGAGAAAGTGAAAAGGAACTAAAGAGTGTCTTGATGAGGATGAGTGAGGAGAGTAGAAACCTTGCTGAGAGCTCAGCATTCAAAAGACCAACACAGGGTGCCTGGTTCCGTCACTACTTGGAAGAAAGGAGGTGGAACCATGGAATCAGTGGCAGACTTAATTTTCTTGGGCTCCAAAATCACGGTGAATGGTGACTGCAGGCATGAAATTAACAGACATTTGCTTCCTGGAGGAAAAGCTATGACAAACCTAGATCTTGTGTTAAAAAGAATTGACATGAGCTTATTAACAAAAACCTCCTCAGTCACAAACCTCTGCACAGATGTGAGAATTGTAATCTAAAGAAGGCTGAGAGCTGAAGAACTGATGCCTTCAAACTGAGGTGCTGGAGAAAACTCTTAGGGGTCCCTTGGACTGCAAGGAGATCAAATCAATCAATCCTCAAGGAAACCAAACCTGAATATACTTTTGAAGCACTGATGCTGAAGCTGAAACTCGAGGATTTTGCCAATCTGTTGATAAGAGCCCACTTTAGAAAATACCATGATACTGGAAAAGATTGAGGACAGGAGGAGAAGAGGGTGACATAGGGTGAGAATCTTGGATGGCATCACCAGTTCAATGGACATGTGTTAGAGCAAACTATGGGAAACAGTGAAAGAGAGGGAGGCCTGGTGTGCTGAAGTCCAGGGAGTGACAAAAGAGTTGGACATGACTGAATGACTGAACAACATCAATGAAAATATCTCAAAATACTTCTTAAAGTCACTCTAAATGTTATTTAGTAAAATAAATAACAACAACAACAAAACACACACTTTAAGATGGTAAACTAGAAGATGGGAAAATGGATTTTTTTTTTATATGGCAAAGATAGACTATCAAAGAGACAAATCTTACAATTCAAGAGATTCTCAACAATATATTGTAAGGAACATTTTATGCAAACAATAAGTAATAGAGTGTCATAGTTACTGTACTAATAGTAGACAAAACAGACTTTAAATAAAAAAATGGTATTAAACAAAAGGCATTAAGTATATTCAGCTTAGTCATACAGTCGTATCTGATTCTGCCACTCCATGGATTGCAGCATCCTAGGACTCCCTGTTCTAACTGTTGCTTCCTGACCTGCCTACAGGTTTCTCAAGAGGCAGGTCAGGTGGTCTGGGATTCCCATCTCTTTCAGAATGTTCCACAGTTTATTGTGATCGACACAGTCAAAGGCTTTGGCATAGTCCATGAAGCAGAAATAGATGTTTTTCTGAAACTCTCTTGCTTTCTCCATGATCCAGCGGATGTTGGCAATTTGTGGAACAGACTGGTTCCAAATAGGTAAAGGTGTATGTCAAGGTTGTATATTGTCACCTTGCATATTTAACTTATATGCAGAGTACATCATGAGGAACGCTGGGATGGAAGAAGCACAAGCTGGAGTCAAGATTGCTGGGAGAAATATCAATAACCTCAGATATGCAGATGACACTACCCTTATGGCAGAAAGTGAAGAGGAACTCAAAAGCCTCTTGATGAAAGTGAAAGAGGAGAGTGAAAAGATTGGCTTGAAGCTCAACATTCAGAAAACAAAGATCATGGCATCTGGTCCCATCACTTCATGGGAAATAGATGGAAAAACAGTGGAAACAGTGTCAGAATTTATTTTTTTGGGCTCCAAAATCACTGCAGATATTGATTGCAGCCATGAATTTAAAAGACGCTTGCTCCTTGGAAGGAAAGTTATGACCAACCTTGATAGTATATTAAAAAGCAGAGACATTACTTTGCCAACCAAGGTCCGTCTAGTCAAGGCAATGGTTTTTCCCGTGGTCATGTATGGATGTGAGAGTTGGACTGTGAAGAAGGCTGATCGCTGAAGAATCGATGCTTTTGAACTGTGGTGTTGGAGAAGACTCTTGAGAGTCCCTTGGACTGCAAGAAGATCCAACCAGTCCATTCTAGAGGAGATCAATCCTGGGTGTTCATTGGAGGGACTGATGCTAAAGCTGAAACTGCAATACTTTGGCCACCTCATGCGACGAGTTGACTCACTGGAAAAGACTCTGATGCTGGGAAAGGTTGGGGGCGGGAGGAGAAGAGGACAAAGGAGAATGAGGTTGCTGGATAGCAACACCGACTCTGTGGACATGAGTTTCAGTGTACTCCGGGAGTTGGTGATGGACAGGGAGGCCTGGCGTGCTGTGATTCATGGGGTCGCGGAGAGTCGGACACGACTGAGCGACTTATCTGATCTGATCTGATCTGAGGCCTCCCTGTCCAAAACCAACTCCCGGTGTTTTCTCAAACTCCTGTCCATTAAGTTGATAATGCCATCCAACCATACATCCTCCGTTGCCCACTTCTCGTCTTGCTTTCAAACTTTCCCAGCAACAAGTTTTTCCAAATGAGTCAGTTCTTCACATCAGGTTGCCAAGTATTGGAGTCACAGCTTCAGCATCAGTCATTCCAATGATTATATTAATTATATATTTTCTATCTATTTTGGGGGATATTGCAACTTTTTTTATTTTTTTTTATCAGTGGCTAATTATTTTACATTAATACATTGGTTGGTTTTGCCATACATTAACATGAATCCGCCCTGGGTGTACATGTGTTCCCCTTCTTGAATCACCCTCCCATCTCCCTCCTCCCCATATCCTCCCTCCCGATCAACCCCGTGCACCAGCCCCAAGCATCCTGTATCATGCGTCGAACCTGGACTGGTGAT
Source organism: Moschus berezovskii (assembly GCF_049115385.1). Classification (NCBI taxonomy): domain Eukaryota; kingdom Metazoa; phylum Chordata; class Mammalia; order Artiodactyla; family Moschidae; genus Moschus; species Moschus berezovskii. The sequence goes on from NC_142489.1 coordinate 21,441,078, forward strand.
TCATTTCACATATGACAATATCCGTGCTTCAATGCCATTTTCCCAAATCATCCCACCTTCACCCTCTCCCACAGAGTCCCATAGACTGTTCTATATACCTATGTCTCTGTTGCTATCTTGTATACATGGTTAAGGTTACCATCTTTCTAAATTCCATATATATGAGTTAGTACACTGTATTGATGTTTTTCTTTCTGGCTTACTTCACTCTGCATAATAGGCTCCAGTTTCATCCACCTTATTATAACTGATTCAAATGCATTCTTTTTGATGGCTGAAAAATACTCCATTGTGTACATATACCAAAGCTTTCTTATCCGTTCATCTGCAGATGGATATCTAGGTGGATTCCATGTCCTCGCTATTATAAACAGTGCTGCAATGAACATTGGAGTACATGTGTATTTTTCAATACTGGTCTCCTCAGTGTGTACACCCAGGAGTGCTATTGCTGGATCATATGGCAGTTCTATTTCCAGGTTTTAATGGAATCTCCACACTGTTCTCCATAGTGTCTGTACTAGTTTGCATTCCCACCAACAGTGTAAGACTTCTGGATAGCAGCTATTCTGACTGGTGTCAGCCTTCTTCACAGGAGGTATACAATTTCAGATATGTCCTTGCAATTAAGGACTTGTATCAAAAGAGTTGGATTGTGAAGAAAGCTGATCACTGAAGAATTTATGCTTTTGAACTGTGGTGTTGGAGAAGACACTTGAAAGTCCCTTGGACTGCTAGGAGATCCAACCAGTCCATTCTAAAGGAGATCAATCCTGGGTGTTCATTGGAAGGACTGATGCTAAAGCTGAAACTCTAATATTTTGGTCACCTCATGCTATGAGTTGACTCACTGGAAAAGACTCTGAGGCTGGGAGAGATTGGGGGTGGGAGGAAACGGGGGCGACAGAGAATGAGATGGCTGAATCGCCTTACCAACTCGATGGACATGAGTTTGAGTGAACTCTGGGAGTTGGTGATCGACACGGAGGCCTGGCATGCTGTGATTCATGGGGTGGCAAAGAGTCGGACACTAGTGAGCGACTGAAGTGCACTGAACTGTACTGAACTGATCAAGTCCTTAGTTACTGCAGCTGCCACCAGTGTTGCCTGAAGGACTGATTCCAGACAGAAAGAATAGATACTAGCCCTAGTTAAGGTGTTTATCAAAGGAATTATTTCAAGGAGCCCAGATTTTTGCATATTCCCAGAAGTAAAAAATATCTCAATTCATTCACTTGTGGTGTCCAGTGTTTCTTCATTAACCATAATATTTGGACATTCTCCATACCTGATCATTGTACCAAAACTTTTGTAAAACCTGGCTCCATCTATCCTTGTTCAGAGCAGTCTTTTTGCACTACTTGAGAAGTTACTCCTCATGATAAAATCCTTCTTAGGATGTAAGTCCTGCTGAAGAAAATATAATTCTCCACTTTTAGGCTATGCATTTTTCCCAGTCAGTAGCATGCATTCTCGGAGCACACACAAGCCACTCCAGTATTCTTGCCTGGAAGATCCCATGGATGGAGAAGCCTGGTAGGCTGCAGCCCGTGGGGTCGCTAAGGCTCAGATACGACTGAGCGACTTCCCTTTCACTTTTCACTTTCACACATTGGAGAAGGAAATAACAACCCTCTCCAGTGTTCTTGCCTGGGGAATCCCAGGGACAGGGGAGCCTGGTGGGGTTCTATCTATGGGGTCAAACAGAGTCAGACACGACTGAAGTGACATAGCAGCAGCAGAAGCACACATTCTAGTATTGCGATATAAGGGATTCTTGTTCAGCACCTCAGTTTTAACCTATGCTTACTAATTCCTACTTACCATAGTTGTGAAAGTCAAAGGTCTGCTATTACTTATTAAAACTTGAGGGGATTCATGGATTCATAAAATGGTGACATCATTTTATGAAAACATATCACGTTTGTTTGCTTTATTTTAGGAACCCATTCTTTATGTTTATGACAAATTAGTGAAGTGAAGGGACACTTAAGTGTAGAGTCTGAACTTATTCTGGCTAACTTAGTTCTGCATTTTAAGTTTGTTTGTTTATTTTTGCTAAGTCTATACATACTAAAGCAGTCTACATATTTTACTTGACATGCCCTGGATACTTTATTTGTCAATTTCACAAGTTGGCCAAGGACTGATTTCCTTTCTTCAATTGAAACAAAATGATTAAAACTTGGAACATAATTAACTTACAATATTGTGTTAATTTCTGTGGCCCAGCGAAATAAATCAGTTATTAGTAAATATAGATGAGCCTCCCTTTTGAGCGGTCCTCCCATTTCCCTCTTGTACCTCCTCTCCTACCCCACAACCCACTCCACTAGAACTCTCCATAGCACTAGTTATCTACTACGTACTTGGTATTTTACATGTCTGTACAATTTGTCAATGCATTCCATTCTCTCCTTCCCACACTGTGTCCACAAGTCTGTTTTCTATGACTGCATCTCTTCCTACCCTTCAAATGGGTTCTTCAGTACCTGTTTTCTAAATTCCACTTATATATATTAATATGCAATATTGGTCTTTCTGTTTTTTAATTCCTTCACTGTGTAATAGGCTCTAGATTCATCTTCAACCCTGCAAAAAATCCAACTTTCTCCCTTTTTATGGGTGAGTAATTTTCCATCCTATATATGGACTATAGCTTCTTTATCCATTCTTCGTTTGATGGACACTGAGGTTGCTTCCCTTTATTGGCTACTCTAAATGGTTTTACAATGGTTACTGGCATACACATGTATTTTTTGTTTACGGTTTCCTTTTAGTGTATGGCAAACAGTGGGATTATTGGGTTATAGGCAGGGGGTTTCTCTTTTCTCCATACCTTCTCCTTCATATATTAGTATGCAATCATATAAATATATATATACACGTATATATTTACTTCTTTATTTGGCTGCAACAAACTTCAATCGCTACATGTGGAATCTAATTCCAGGACCAGGGATCAAACCTGGGCCCTCTGCATTGGGATCATGGTGTCTTAGCCCCTGGACCAGCAGGGCTGTTATAGATTTTTTTTTTTTTTAATGATGCCTATTTGGAATGGTCAAGGTGATACTTCATAGTTTTGATTTGTGTGGTTTTATTAATTGCAGTAGTTTTTACTATGTTCAGTTGTTGGAGAGTTTCTATCACAAATGATTGTTGGAATATATGAAAGATTTTTCAGCATCTATTGAGGTGATCATATGGTTTCAATCCTTCAGTAGGGGATTGGAATGCAAAAGTAGGAAGTCAAGATACATTTGGAGTAACAGATACATTTGACCTTGGAGTACAGAATGAAACAGGGCAATGGCCAATAGAGTTTGGCCAAGAGAATGCATTGGTCATAGCAAACAGGCAAACAGCTTCTTCCAACATCACAAGAGAAGACTCTACACATGGACATCGACAGTCAGCACTGAAATCAGACTGATTATATTCTTTGCAGCCAAAGATGGAGAAGTTCTATACAGTCAGCATAAACAAGACCAGGAGCTGACTGTGGCTCAGATCTTGAAATCCTTATTGACAAATTCAGACTTAAATTGAAGAAAGTAGGGAAAACCTCTCGGTCATTCAGGTATGACCTAAATCACATCCGTTATGTTTATACAGTGGAATTGAGAAATAGATTTAAGGGACTAGATCTGATAGAATGTCGGATGAACCATCCCCATGGAAAAGAAATGCAAAGAAAGCAAAATGGTTGTCTGATGAGGCCTTACAAATAGCTGTGAAAAGAAGAGAAGCGAAAAGCAAAAGAGAAAATGAAAGATATAAGCATCTGAATACACAGTTCCAAAGAATAGCAAGGAGAGATAAGAAAGCCTTCCTCATCGACCAATGCAAAGAAAGAGAGGAAAGCAATAGAATGGGAAAGACTAGAGATCTCTTCAAGCAAATTAGAGAACCCATGGGAAGATTTCATGCAAAGATGGGGTCAATAAAGGAGAGAAATGGTATGGTCCTAACAGAAGCAGAAGATATTATGAAGAGGTGGCAAGAATACACAAAACTGTACGAAAAAGTCTTTATGACCCAGATAATTATGATGGTGTGATCACTCACCTAGAGCCAGACATCCTGGAATGTGAAGTCAAGTGGGTCTTAGAAAGGATCACTATGAACAAAGCTAGCTGAGGTGATGAATTCCAGTTGAGCTCTTGCAAATAATGAAATTTGATGTTTTAAAAGTGCTGTACTCCATATGCCAGGAAACTTGGAAAACTCAGCACTGGCCACAGGACTGGAAAATGTCAGTTTTCATTCCAATCCCAAAGAAAGGCAATGCCAAAGAATGCTCAAACAACCTCACAATTACACGAAACTCCCACGCTAGTAAAGTAATCCTCCAAATTCTCCAAGCCAGGCTTCAGCAAAATGTCAACTGTGAACTTCCAGATGCGCAAGCTGGTTACAAAAAGGCAGAGGAACCAGAGATCAAATTTCCAACATCCACTGGATCATCAAAGGAGCAAGGGAGTTCCAGAAAAATATCTGTTTCTGCTTTATTGACTATGCCAAAGCCTTTGACTGTGTGGATCAAAATATACTGTGGAACATTCTGAAAGAGATGGGAATACCAGACCTGTCTCTTAAAAAACCTATATGCAAGTCAAGAAGAAACAGTCACAACTGGACATGGAAGAATAGACTGGTTCCAAATAGGAAAAGGAGTATGTCAAGGCTGTATATTGTCACCCTGCTTATTTAACTTATATGATGAGCACGTATGAGAAATGCAGGGCTGGAAGAAGCACAAGCTGGAATCAAGATTGACAGGAGAAATATCAATAATCGCAGATATGCAGATGACAGCACCCTTATGGCAGAATGTGAAGAAGAACTAAAAAGCCTCTTGATGCAAGTGAAAGAGGAGAGTGAAAATGTTGGCTTAAAGCTCAACATTCAGAAAGATAATATCACGGTATCTGGTCCCATCACTCCATGGGAAATAGATGGGGAAACAGTGGAAACTGTGTCAGGCTTTATTTTTTGGGGCTCCATAATCACTGAAGATTGTGATTGCAGCCATGAAATTAAAAGACGCTTAGTTCTTGGAAGGAAAATTTTGACCAACGTAGATATCATATTAAAAAGCAGAGACATTACTTTGCCAACCAAGGTCTGTCTAGTCAAGGCTATGATTATTTCCGTGGTCATGTATGGATGTGAGAGTTGGACTGTGAAGAAAACTGATCGCCGAAGAATTGACGCTTTTGAACTGTGGTGTTGGAGACACCTCTAGAGAGTTCCTTGGAGTGCAAGGAGATCCATCCAGTCCATTCTAAAGGAGATCAGTTCTGGGTGTTCATTGGAAGGACTGATGCTGAAGCTGAAACTCCAATACTTTGTCCACCTGCTGGGAAGAGCTGACTCTTAGAAAAAGATCCTGATACTGTGAGGGGTTGGGGTCCAGGGGATAAAGGGAGACAGAGAATGAGATGGCTGGATGGCATCATCAACTCCATGGACATGAGTTGGGTGAACTCCGAGCATTGTGATGAACAGGGAAGCCTAGCGGGCTCTCATTCATAGTGTCGCAAAGAGTCGGATATGACTGAGAGACTGAAGTGAACTGAACTGACCCATTGATATGCAGCTTCTGAAAATGTTTCTGTATCTGTCATATACCCCCCACTTAGTAATGGTGTTCAGTCTTTTTAAGGTATTGGTGGATTTTTTTGCTTGTATTTTGCTAAGGATATTTGCCTCTGTTCATCTATGTGATATAGGTCTAACTTCCCTTTTCTCTGTTATGTTGGTGTTGGCATTGGAGTGATAGTTACCTTGTAGGAGAGTTTGTGGGGTTTTCTTCCACTCTAGAATTTTAGAAGTGTTTCAGAAGTCCATGTGTTAGCAGTTTTCTAACTGGTTTGTAAAATTTCCATGTGAAGCCATCTGCCTTAATTTTATCAATTGGAAAACTTTTATCACAGTTTCAATATTAGTGCTTACCATTGTTGGGTTAATATTCTCTGTTTCTTCATCGTTGAATTTCTGAGGATTTATCCGTGGATCCAAGACCCTGGATTTTATTGACTTACAGTTGTTTGCTGTAGTCTCTTACGATTCTTTGTTATTTCTGTGGTATCCGTTATAATGTCATCCTTTGTCATGTCAAATTTGATTGATTTAAGTGTTTGTCCCTTTTTTCTTGATAAGTCTGGACCATGATTTACCTATTTTGTCTATCCTCTCCAAGAGACCCCTTTTAAAGATATTGATTTTGGCTATTTTCTTTCATCATGTATTTTCTTTAATTTCTGCTGATTTTTTTTAAATCATTTTTGTCCCTTGTATTCACTTTGGGGATTTTTGTCTGCTTTTTCTTCTTTCTCTAAATGCTTTAGATTTAATATTATGTTAATTACTTGAGATGTGTAGTATTTATCAACTTCACTCTGTTACTGCTTTAGCATGTTCCACAACGTTCAGATAATCATGCTTTTAATATTATTTTCTTCTAAATATTTTTTTTAAATTTCCTCTCTGTTTTAATCAGGGATCTTTTGGCCATGTAGAGGTGTATTTGTTAGCCTACATGGATTCGTGATTTTTACAGTCTCTGCCCCCATATCTGGTATGTAAAACATAGCATTGTGGGTTAAAAAAAAAAAAAATACAATTACCATTACCTTAAAATTACTGAGGCTTGATTTGAGAGTCAGTTTGTGATATATCCTGGAGATATTTCATTTTCGCTTTAGAAAAATGCATATTTTTCTCTGTTTGGTTGAAATGTTCTATACGTATCATTTAACTTTGTCAGGTCTCTTTTGCCATTGAACGGTTGTGTTTCTTTTTAAACTTCATGTTTTTAATTGGAGGATAATTGCTTCCTAAAGTTTTGTTGGCTTCAGCAGTACAACAGTGTGTATTAGCCTATTGGAGACCAATGTCCATTTTTATTAATGTCCATTGTTAATTATTTTTTGTTACTTATTCGTTTTTCTAGGCCCTTCAAAAATGTTTCTCGTCTTTTCTCCATTCTATCTCAGGAATGCTTTTCTCACCTTTACTATCGTTACTTCCAAGTATTTTGTAGGGAGGCTGCCCGTTTTTTCTTTCATTGTGTTTTGAATTTTTACCACAGTCCTTTGCCCACAACATATTTGTCTGTCTTCATATTTCCCTACTTTCTGTGTTAATGGTCATTTCTTCTCAGACTGCTGGGTTATAGTTATTGCTCCTCGTCTCCACTCCAAGTCGATAAAGTTGGTTGAGTGACTAGTATGGGCTTTGGAGTGGGAGAGACTGGAAACTATGTTCTTGAGTCTGCACCTGAGACTTCTCTCATTAATGGTGGGACCATGTATGTTCATGTCATTTGCAGGTGTTTATGGGATTAGTCTGACATTAGCCAGTCTTTCTGCTGATGATTTGGTTTGTGTTTCTGTCTTACTTGTTGTGTGGTATGAAGCATCAGCCCTGGGTTGCACAGGTCGTTGGTTGGAGTACATCTTAGATCAAGAAGGAGGCCTTCATGGAGACCGTCACCAGTTAATATTCACTGTAGACAGGAATTCCCTGGTGTCCCATGATCCTGTTTTCCGTGCTGACACCTGAGAAGATCAGGCCCAACTTATGCTCAGAGGACCACGATACCATAGGAAGAGATTGAGGAGATTTTAAAAAGTAGCACAGGTAAATGGTAAAAAGAAAAAAATAAATAAAAGGAGCACAAGCAATAAACACAACAGAGAAGACAACAGATTCATAAAGGGAACCAATCGAATAAATCTCAAGCCAAAAATACAACACCAGAGCAGAGTGTCAACTGAAGAATAAAGGAAGCAAATCTGACAAGATCAGATACAGCCCCCACAGAATAACAGAAAATCACAATTAATGTAGAAATGAATACCTTTTAAAAAGGAAGAGATTCAACAGCAACTAAAGGCATGGAAAATAGGTAGCCAAAGTAAAAGTTGAAATAGCTATACAAGAAATAAAAAATATGGTTGAAATAATCTTAAAAGGCCAAAGCAATGTGTAATAACAAAGAAGCTGACAACTGGGCAAAATAGTGCACCAACAACACAACAATGCAATGCATCAAATGAATAATGCATATTTCCTCGTGTCTCATCTGTCAGTGTCCTAGTCCCCAAGATGAGTCAGAGGACAACTATACCTCTTTAGGAAGCTGTCCAACGATGGAGGAAACTGGACTCTGGATCTCTCCAAGGACAGCTCATACTTAAAACTGCTATAATTCCTGTGCGTTCTTACAGCTGCCTGAGCCTGGTCATTTTCTTTTGCTTGAGCTCTTATCATCTTTTGATCTATTCTGTAGATACAGGGTCTATGTGATTAATAGTGTGTATTTAATCTGTGGCATGCTCAACCGGTTGGAAGATATCCAATCCTCTTCCCTAATGTCTCTGTCCCTGGGTCTAAGATGTAATTTTCATCTTTCCTTCACCTGTGGTCACCAAAGAAGTCTTCCCCGAGACACTTGTGGAGCACTGGGATCTGCCTTGGTGAGCACAGGAGCGGTATAGCTGCTTGGAATGCTGGAACCCTTGTGGTGCCAATTTTGAATAGGAGCCAGCAGCCATGGGCATAAGAGATTTGGAATGAGTGATACTTCTGGCTGGTCTTTCTCTATTGCCTTGCAGTCGGTGTTAACAGGTGGGAAGAGGAGGGGCAAAAAAAGTGTCTCTACCTCCTGAGTGTGATCAGCAGTAAAGCCCTGCCTCCTTGGCAGTTTGGGAATACTCAAAATGCATTCCCTGCTACATATCTACTCGTACCTGCTCCATTAGGCCATCTCCACATAGTCAAGAGCAGTCCTCTCCCAGGATGGCTCTCTAAATCCAGTGTTCCAGCTGCCAGACCCCATGCACACTAGTTGAGCTGCATTGTAGTCTGGGCCGTATAGGGCCATGACACACATTGTCTGTGTGACTCTTGTTCTATACAATTTATATTTCATTAGCTGTTCCTCCTTGCTTCCTTTCAGCCCAAGTAATGTACACTTTAGTGAAGCGTCTTGCCTCGTTCTGGAAATCTCTTCCCTGCTTTTCCATTTCCCACCCCAAGGTGCAGGTTTTGTCTTGCTTCCTCTTACCTTCCTTCTTCCATCTTATTTCCTTTCCACTCCAGTATATCTGAAACCCTCAAGGGACATTCTGGTGACCCGGGTCTTCTGCTAGTATTTATAGGATGCTCTGGGAGAACTGTTGTCAGTGTAGAAGTAGTATTTGTGATCCATTCTTTGAGAGAGTTGCATTTCACGTCCACCTAAATTTTTGCCTTCTTGGAACTTCTGTTTTTCCTGGCAAGCTCTATTATTCTTTTATCCTTGAAAGCAAAACATGAAACATTAATTAACATGAATTACTCTGTTTGTGGGAGGTTGCATACATACACACATAAGTGGTACTACTTTGACTTCCAAATGCAATCAAGTGCATTTTGTTGTTGTTACTGCTTTTCTTTCGCCCTTGGAAATTTCTCTTAATGAAGAATTTTCATCAGCATGAAGACATTCAGAACTTTCCACGTAAAATATAATAGCATAATGGAGCTCAAAAAGTCAGCACTTGAATATATCTAGCTTTTTTATTTTTTTTAACATTCCTGAAATTTTCCCACAGCACAGATGTCTAATTTTGGATCTCAAAGCTTAACTCCATTCATTGGGTGTCAAAGGTCAGAGACTGCCGTGACCATAACTTAAATCTTGTAGAATAAGAAGGCAAACACAGGAAATTACCAGTTCCTACTTGAATACTTGCAAAAGAGAGAAAACCACAATAGCAACAATGACCAAAATACAAAATTAAAATAAAAAACAAACAAAACAAAATGGGTAGTTAGTGATTTAATCATAAGAGGTACACATTAATTGATATTTGGATCATAGAAAAAGAAAGGGGATATCATACAATCATCTGTATCTGCTTAATTGTCTCTGTGCATGACTAGGACACTGTGAATCACACACAAACCAAAACAAAGGGAAAATAATTGTGGAAAATTCCTAGTTATAAGAATACCAGAACTGCTTACCTGTCTCCTGGGAAATGTGCGTGCTAGTAAAGGTGTAACAGTTAGAACTGGACATGGGACAATAAACTGGTTCAAAATCGGGAAAGGACTATGTCAAAGCTATGTATTGTTACCCTACTTATTTAACTTCTGTTTCTGAGAACATCATGAAAAATAAAATCTGAGATGAAGCTCAAGCTAGAAACAAAATTTATGTTGGAGATACGAATAACCTTAGTTATCCCAATGACAACACCCAAATGACAGAAGAACAATAGGAACCAAGGAGTCTCTTGATGAAGGTATTTTCTGTTTCAAGCATAGACATCTGAAACGAGATAGTCCTACATAAAAGGTGAAATTCTAAGTTTCACATATGAAAATCTAGATGCAGGTTTCAGTGGGTGAAATACAGAATTCTCTATTATTCACATATACAAATCTGGGGACAGTTTTTCCAATTTGAATCATGGAATTCTCTATACATCACACATGAAAGTATGGACACAGAATTTTCTGCATAAAATCTGGAATTTTTCACGTTAGAGCCATGAAAATCTGGATGCAGATTCTTTTAAAGGAGATATGAAAATGTCCATTTCACATATCAAAACATGGTCACAGGTTTTCTAACATGAAATATGAGATTATTTTCATATTTCTCATTTGAAAATCTTTGTGTTGTCTTTCCTTCATGAAATACTGAATACTGTCTATTTAATATGTGAAAAACTTGCACTAATTTTCCTACTAGACATATAGAATTTGCCCACAGATTTTCATGCTTGAGCTATGAAATTATCTGTATTTCCATCAAGAAAATTTGAATGAAGGTCTTCTGATAGGAGATTTGGAAATCTGTGTATTTCATATTTGAAAATCTGGGGAGAAAATTTCTCATATGAAATCTCAATCATTCACGCATGAAAAATTTTCCCAGATTTGTAAACGTAAAATAGAGAATTTTCGATGATTCAGAAATTAAGACCTGTGCTAAACTGTCAAACATTGAACAGCTATATTTCATGTATTTCCCTAATACCATATAGAGTTCTCTGTATTTCTTAGATGAAAGCCTGGGTGAATATTTCCCTACATGAAACAGGGAATTTATATATTTTACACATGTAAATCAAAGCCCTTATGATTATACAGTGGAAGTGGTAAACAGAATCAGGGGATTATAACTGATCGAGTGCCTGAAGACCTATGGCTGGAGATTTGTGACATTGTACAAATTATCAAGACCAGTGATCAAGACCATCCCCATGAAAAAGAAATGCAAAAAGCAAAGTGACGTGGCCTTACAAAGAGCTGAGAAGAGGAGGCAAGCTAAAAGAAAAGGAGAAAAGGAAACTATACACATTTGAATGCAGAGTCCCAAAGAATAGCAAAGAGAGATAAAACTTTCCTCGGTTATCAATGCCAATAAATAGAGGAAATAAAGAGAATGGGAAAGACTTCAGATCCCTCCTATAAAATCAGAGATAACAAGGGAAAATTGCATTCAAAGAGGAGCACATTAAAGGACAGAAATGGTACAGATGTAACAGAAGCAGAAGCTATTTAGAAGAGGTGGCAAGAATACACAGATGAATGATACACAAAAGTTCTTCATGACCCAGTTAAGCACAATGCTGTGATCACTCACCTAGAGTCAGACATCATGGAATGTGAAGTCAAGTGGGATTTAGGATGCATAACTACAAGCAAAAACAAAGATCATGGCATCTGGTCCCATCACTTCATGGGAAATAGATGGAAAAACAGTGGAAACAATGTCAGACTTTGTTTTTTTGGGCTCCAAAATCACTGCAGATGCTGATTGCAGCCATGAAATTAAAAGACGCTTGCTCCTTGGAAGGAAAGTTATGACCAACCTTGATAGTATATTAAAAAGTAGAGACATTACTTTGCCAACCAAGGTCCGTCTAGTCAAGGCAATGGTTTTTCCCGTGGTCATGTATGGATGTGAGAGTTGGACTGTGAAGAAGGCTGATCGCCGAAGAATCGATGCTTTAGAACTGTGGTGTTGGAGAAGACTCTTGAGAGTCCCTTATACTGCAAGGAGATCCAACCAGTCCATTCTGAAGGAGATCAATCCTGGATGTTCATTGGAGGGACTGATGCTAAAGCTGAAACTGCAATACTTTGGCCACCTCATGCGACGAGTTGACTCACTGGAAAAGACTCTGATGCTGGGAAAGGTTGGGGGCGGGAGGAGAAGAGGACGACAGAGAATGAGATGGCTGGATGGCATCACCGACTCTGTGGACATGAGTTTGAGTGTACTCCGGGAGTTGGTGATGGACAGGGAGGCCTGGCGTGCTGTGATTCATGGGGTCGTGGAGGGTCGGACACCACTGAGCGACTGAACTGAACTGAACTGAACTACAAGCAAAGCTCGTGTTGGTGATGGAATTCAGTTGAGCTATTTCAAATTCTAAAAGTTGATACTAGGAATGTGCTGCCATCTATATGCTAGCAAATTTGGAAGACTCAACTGTGGCCAGAGTACTGGAAAAGGTCAGTTGTCATTCCAACTGCAAAAAAGGTAATCCAGAGAATATTCATGCTACGGCTTAGTTGCACACATTTCACACGCTCGCAAAGTACTGCTCAAAATTCCCCAACCAGGCTTCAACAGAATGTGAACTATGAGCTTCCACATGTTCAAGCTGGATTTAAAAAGGACAGACGAGCCCGAGATCAACTGCCAACACCTGTTGGGGAATGAAAAAAGCAAGAAAACACCAGGAAAGCATCTACTCCTATTTAACGATGCCAAAGACTTTGATTGGGTGCTGCTGCTGCTGTTGCTGAGTCACTTCAGTCGTGTCCGACTCTGTGTGACCCCATAGACAGAAGCCCACCAGGCTCCCCCGTCCCTGGGATTCTCCAGGCAAGAACACTGGAGTGGGTTGCCATTTCCTCCTCCAATGTGTGAAAGGGAAAAGTGAAAGTAAAGTCGCTCAGTTGTGTCCGACCCCTAGCGACCTCACGGACTGCAGTCTTCCAGGCTCCTCCATCCATGGGATTTTCTAGGCAAGAGTACTGGAGTGGCTTGCCATTGCCTTCTCCGTTGATTGGGTAGATCATAGCAAAATGAGAAATTCGACAAAAGATGGGACTACTAGACCATGTTATATGCCTCCTGAGTAAACTGTATGGAGGTCGAGAAGCAACAGTTAGAACAGGACATGGAAGAACAGACTGGTTAGGATTTGGGGAAGGAGCACGTCAAAGCTGTATATTGTCACCCTCTTTATTGAACTTACATGTAGAGTTAATCGATACAAAAGGCCACGCTGGATGCAACAGTGTTTGCAGTCAAGGTTTCTGGAGAAATATCAATAACCTCAGATATGCAGATGACACGATTCACATGGCAGAACTTCAAAAGAACTAAAGAGTCTCTTGAGGAAAGTGAACGAGAATGAAAAAGATGACTTAAAACACCACATCCAAAATGAGAATCATGGCATCTGGTCTCATTACTTCATGTCATAAAGATGGGGAAACATTGGAAACAGTGAGAAACTTTATTGGGGGAGGGCACTCCAAAATCACTGCAGATGGTGACTCTGGTCATGAAATCAAAATACACTTTCTCCTTAGAAGAAAAGTTATGACCAGGCTAGACAGCATATTATAAAACAGACAAAGTTCGGTCTAGTCAAAGCTACGTACAGAGTCAAATAGAAGTGAGAATTGGACTAGAAAGAAAGTTGACCTCCAAAGAATCAATGCTATTGAAATGTGGTGTTGGAGAAAACTCTTGAGAGTCCCTTTGACTGCAAGGAGTTCAAAGCAGTCAATTCTAAGGGAAATCAGTCCTGAATACTGATTGGAAGGCCTGATGCTGAAACTGGAACTTGAATATATTGGCCACCTGATGTGAAGGACTGACTCACTGGAAAAGATCCTGATGTTGAGAAAAATTGAAAGCTGGAGGAGAGAGCGAAGACAGAAGATGAAATGCTCGGATGGAATCAGTGACTCGATGGGCATGGGTTTGAGCAGGCTCTATGAGTTACTGATGAACGGGGAAGCTTGGCAGGCTACAATCCATGGGGTCAGAAAAAGTTGGACAGGACTGAGTGACTTAACAGAATTCACCGTACTTACTTAGGTTCTCAGGGAAAGGAAAGTGGTAAAGAACACTCTTACCCATCAACTGAAAATCCTCAAAGATTCCTCATGCTCCCTAAGTGTTTTCACTGTTTCCTCAGAGATTCAGCTGGGATGAACATTCTATTAAATGGGTAAGATCTCCTAGGAAACTATGGAAGGGGCATAATTTAGAGAAAAGGATAGAAGAAAGGAAGCACATCAGGAAGGCAGAATGACCTGGTCAACAACATACAGAACTCTCCTTTAATCCTTCCCACTGATTTCCTTCTAAATCCCGAGGATAAGACCTGACCAGTCCTGAGGACTGGTCGTTGCAAAGGGCAGTGACCAAGGCATTGCTGCCTATTGATTTAGTGATGACACAAAGCAAACACATCATGGCAATCGCAGCTCCGTTAACCTCCCCTAACCAAGACAATAGGCTGCAGTAGCCTTTAGGGAGATTAGAGGATCACAAGGTCTCCCACGATGTGTTGGAGCCACCTGGGCCTTTCCCACAGAGTTTTCCAGGTGAGATGAAGTCCCTTTTTAAAAGTTTTCATCTATGGCCCCCAGTCTTACTGCCAGTCCTCTGGATTTGTGAGAACCCCAAAAGACCACAATTCTAGTTTGCAAAGTGCACAACTGATAAAAATAAACAAATAAATACCAGTCCAAACTGAAGGGCCTATGGATAATCACATGCTCCTCAGCTCTAAGAAGGGCCATTAGAGCAGCAAAACCACAGCTCCAGGCAAGTTCATTGTTAACACCTGCAGCCCTTCAAGGGACATGCCCCAGTATTGATACAGAGTCCTCTCCCAACTTGAGAAATTGGGCTAACAAGATCTATGAACCTCCCGTCTTAGCCAAGCCTAAAGGACAGAATGTGTGCCCATCAGGCCAAGGTATGTTCAACTGGGAATATTTGGAGGGAACAGTACCAGGTATAGGAGACTATTGAGAAGTCATACAGAAATCCTTTGTACAGTTTCACAGAGAAAATGTTCATCTCCCAGATGACTCAGTTGATAGGATTCAAGTCACTAATAACATTCAACGTAGCCATATGTCAGTGCAGATTCCCACTATGTAACTTCAGAAGCTTCTGTACAGGCCTGTCTGCAGCCTCTGATTGCCATTCCTAAATTATGTTCATTCAATCAGCAGAGAGTTTGAAATACAGACAATGGGTAGTCACCCCTGAACGATGAAGAAGACTGTAAGAACAAAGAATCTTTCCAGGGCAAGGGACAAAAGACACTACTGGTTGGTGATAAGATGGGGGAAGTTGGAGAGGAGAATTAAGGGCAGATTTCAGAGTTAGAATCTGACCTTTTAGGTGGTGGCAGCTGTGCCAGACTTGGCTTCAGGTCTTGGGGAGATATTTCCAAAGGTAATAAATTAATGTGATCTCTGTCCTCAACGAACTTTTACAATCTTAAAGCCTCAGCCTATGATACTATACCAAGTACAGTGCCATAGCTTAGAAATGCAGGAGATAGTAATTTAGGGGAGGTTCTGGGAGACTTGCGGGGAATGTGGTCTATCAGACATGTTCTAACACTTAGCATAATTAATAGGGCTCGAACCAGGACTCATTTTTATGCATATAGACTGTTCTCTTAGGCATATTTCAATTTTGAGATCATATACCCTCATATCAGGGATTTCACTTTCTTGGTGAGTACTTCTCGACTCATAGAAATGGAAGATAGCAATAGCTTGGAAGTCACATCTTTGTATTAGGACTTTTCTATCAATTTTCCAACTCTACCAATTATGCTGGGTAAATTCCTGCCACTTCTAAACATGGCCAACTTTAGAGTACCTCCTCCTCCCGTACCCGAGGCACTGCAATAAGTGTAAAAACAGACAACCTACAAAAGAACATTTACAGCTCATGATTATTTGCTAATTTTCTTTTCAGTTGAAGTGTCCATAGGTGTGAGTGGGATATAAAAGCCCCCATTATAATTGTGTTACTGTTAAGTTCCTCTTTTCTACTTGCTTGCATTTACCTTACATATTGAGGGTCTCCTAAATAGCACAATTGTCTAGTTACACCTAATTGCTATATATAGGCATTACACTCATTAGTAATGGACACACCTTTCCTCAAGTGCACATGGAAGAGCCTCCTGGAAAGATCAAATCCCAGTCCATAAAACTACCGTTGCTAAATTCAAACAAAAAAAAAGAGAAAAAGAAAGAAAGAAAGAAAAGTGAAAGAATTTCAAACATCTATTCCAATCACAATGAAGTAAGAATAGGTGTCAAACACAGAAGAAAAATTAAATAAATCTCCAAACATATGGAGGCTAAATAACAGACATCTGAATAAGCAACAGATCACAGAAAAAGTCAAAAAGGAAATCAAATTTAAATTCAATCAAAGGAAAATTAAAACACATGTACACCTGGGGCAGATTCATGTTAAGGTATGGCAAAACCAATACAATAATGTAAACTAATTAACCTCCATAAAATAAATAAAATTAAAAAAAGAAAATTAAAACACGACAACCCAAAACTTTGGGTTTCAGTAACAAGCAGTGTTAAGAAGGAGTTTCACAGCATATAAATCTGCCTCAAGGAAGAAGATGAACATCAAAGAAAGAGGCTACCTTTACATCTAAAGCAAACACAAAAAGAAGAAAAGAACCCCCAAGTTAGTAGAATGAATAGAATCATAAAAATCAGAACAGAAATAAGTGAAAAAGAAACAATAGTGACTATGGCAAAACTCAATAAAATGAAAATCTGGTTCTTTGAGAATATAAATCAAAGACAAAGCATTAGGCAGAGTGACCAAGGAAAAAAGAAAAAAAAAAGGGGGGGGGTGCTGGTGTGGTGGAGAAGAATCCAAATAATAAAATTACAGATGAAAATATAGTAATCACAACAGAAAACACAGGCATACCAAAGGTATGAATCTTAGAAAAGAATAACTGTCCATAAATGGACGAACAAGTAGAAAATCTTATAGATGAATCAGAATCACGGAAATAAAACCTGTAATCAAGAATCTTTCAACGATCAAAAGACCAGGACCAGATGGCTTCACAGGTGAATCCTACTTTTTTTTTTTTTTTTTTTGAATTTACCAACTAATGGTTTATGGAAGAACAAAGCCTTAACCAACTCAAACTCTTCCAGAAAATTGCAGAGGCTAAGCTTTCCAACTCATTCTCCGAGGCCACTATCACCCTAATACCAAAACCAGACAAAGATGCAACAAAGAAAGAAAACTGCAGGCTAATGTCACTAAACATTTTGGTAAACATAGGTGCAGAAATTTTCCTGCAATTTCTAGCAAACAGAATCCAAAAACATATCAAAAAGGTCATACATTATTACCTTAAAAGCACGTGGGCATCACCCCAGGGATGCAAGGATTCCTTAATATTTGCAAATCAATCTGATACACCATATTAAACAGAAAGATTAAAAACAATATGATTATGTCAATAGATGCAGAGAAAGTCTTCCACAAAAGTCAACACCTCCTTATGATAACTCTCCAGAAAGCAAGTGTAAGAGGAAAATATATCAACACAATAAAAGCCATATATGAGAAACCCACACCAAACAGTATCTTCAATGGTGAAAAATTGAAAGAATTTCCTATAAAATCAGGAGCAAGCCAAGGGTGCTCACTCTCACCACAACTATTCAACATTGATTTGGAAGTCCTAGACACAACAGTCAGAGAAGAAAATGAAATAAAAAGGAATCCAGGTTGGTTAAAAAAATAAAAAGTAACTCTCACTATTTGCAGACTACATGATCCTCTACATAGAAAGCCCTAAAGACACCACAAGAACATTACTAGAGCTAACTGACGAATATCAAAATGCTTCAGGTTATAAATTATTACCCAGAAGCCGCTTGCATTGCTATACATGAACCATGAGAAAATAGAAAGAGAATAAATCCTGTTCAGCGTTGCAGTGAAAAGAATAGCATACTTAGCGGTAAATTTACATAAAGAAACAAAAAGACTTATATGCATATATAGAAAACTATAAAACAATGATGAAAGAAAGATGAGACAGAGAATTATACCAGGTTGATGTACTTGAAGAAATAATATAGTGAAAATGAGTGCACAAACCGAAGCAATCTATAGGTTCAATGCAACTCTTACCAAGTAAGCAATAGTATTCTTCACAAAACTAGAACAAATATTTTCACAGTATTTATACTTTCACAGTAAATATACAAACACAGGGAAACCTCTAAAAGCAGAAGCAACCCTGAGAAAGAAGAATGAAATGGAGTAATCGACATGCCTGATTTCAGACTATACTACAAAATTACAGTTATCAAGACAGTAGCACAAAGACAGAGATCTAGATGAGTGGAACAAAATAGAAGGCCTAGACATAAATCCACACATACATGGGCATCTTAATTTTGACAAAAGAGGTAATAATATACAATGGAGAAATGATAATCTCTTTAACAAGTGGTGCTGAGGGAAAAAGCATCAACCAGTTGTAAAAGAATGAAACCATAACCCTTTCTAACAACATATGCAAAACTAAACTCAAAATGGATTAAAGATCTAAATATAAGACTAGAAACTATAAAACTCTTAGAGGAAAATGTAGGCAGGACACACTTTGATGTAAATCACAGAAAGATGTTCTCTGACCCACTTCCCAGAGAAACAGAAATAAAACTCAAACAAACGTATGTGACCTAATTGAAGTTAAAAGCTTTTGTACAATGAAGAAACCTAAAAGAAATGTGAAAAGGCACCCTTTGAAACGGAGAAAATAACAGTAAATTAAGCCAAGTTCCTGAGAAGTGTTGGAGATCAAGAAAGACCATGGAAAAGTAGACCATTAGATGACTGATTGACATAATAGTGTGGAAGAAGCTCTGATGAGAAATTGGCAAAGTAGACCATTAGATGACTGATTGACATAATAGTGTGGAAGAAGCTCTGATGAGAAATTGGCAATCCTTGTACATATCTTATTTGTTGTAGATATCAAGAAATCCATTTTTCTCCCACTGAGGTCTCATCAAGTCTCTCCCCTCAAAACATACCCTGCTAACAGGTGATTAACCAGCTTCCTCTGATATTTAAATTGCAAATTTCAACTTCTTCCTTACTTGACTGACAGGATTACTTATGACTTCGTTTGATATCCGCTCTTTTACTATAGCGATCAGTAGGAGACTATAAGCAATGTGAAAAGGCACCCTATGAAACAGAGAAAATAACAGGAAACGAAGTCACTGACAAATAGTTAATCCTTATACTACAAAAGCAGCTCATGAAGCTCAATGCCTAAATAACAAATGACTGAAAAAAGAAATGGGTCAATAAAGCATAAATACATGTTTCTATGGAACTATCTTGTTTTTTCCATGAAACAGGGGACATTGGCAATTTGATCTCTGGTTCCTCTGCCTTTTCTAAAACCAGCTTGAACATCTGGGACTTCATGCTTCACGTATTGCTGAAGAGTGGCTTGGAATATTTTGAGCATGATTTTACTAGCATGTGAGATGAGTGCAATTGCACGGTTGTTTGAGCATTCTTTGCCATTGCCTTTCTTTGGGACTGGAATGAAAACGGACCTTTGCCAGTCCTGCGGCCACTGCTGAGTTTTCCACATTTGCTGGCATATTGAGGGCCGCACTGTCACAGCATCATTTTTCAGGATTTGAAACAGCTCAATTGGAATTCCATCACCTCCACTAGCTTTGTTCCTAGTGATGCTTTCTAAGGCCCACTTGACTTCACAGTCCAAGATGTCTGGCTCTAGATGATTGATCACACCATCATGATTATCTTGGTATGGAAGATCTTTTTTTTTGGACAGTTCTGTGTTCTTGCCACTTCTCCATTTCTCCTGCTTCTATTAAGAACCCATACCATACAATTTCTGTTCTTTATCGAGTCCATCTTTTCATGAAATGTTCCCTTGGTATCTCTAATTTTCTTGAAGATGTCTCTAGTCTTTCCTATTCTGTTGTTTTTCTCTATTTCTTTGCATTGGTCGCTGAGCAAGGCTTTCTTATCTCTCCTTGCTATTCTTTGGAACTCTGCATTTAGATGCTTATATGTTTCCTTTTCTCCTTTGCTCTTCACTTCTCCTCTTTTCACAGCTATTTGTAAGGCCTCACCAGACAGTGATTTAGCTTTTCTGCATTTCTTTTCAGTGGGGATGATCTTGATCCCTCTCTCCTGTACAATGTCACGAACTTCCGTCTATAGTTCGTCAGGCTCTCTATCAATCAGATCTAGTCCCTTAAATCTATTTCTCACTTCGTCTGTATAATCATAAGGGATTTGACTTAGGTCATATCTGAATGGTCTAGTGGTTTTCCCTATTTTCTTCAATTTAAGTCTGAATTTGGCAATAAGGCATTCATAATCTGAGCCACAGTCAGCTCTTGGTCTTGTTTTTGCTAACTGTATAGAGCTTCTCCATCTTTGGCTGCAAAGAATATAATCAATCTGATTTCAGTGTCCACCATCTGGTGATTTCCACGTGTAGAGTCTTCTCTTATGTTGTTGAAAGAGGGTTTTTGCTATGACCAGTGCGTTCTCTTGGCAAAACTGCATGACAGACCATGCAGAAGTGATGCCGGCTGTGCAATGGACCACGCAGAGGCATGACCAAGAGGAACTACCCCTTGCCCGAGCTCTGGGTTGTGGCTGAGGGGAGCAACTCCATGTCCAAGTGGTGGCGACTGCACAGGCGCAGGAGGGGCGAGACGAGCTATTCCATGCTCAAGGTCAGGAGATGCGGTAGTTAAGAGATACCTCTTGTCCAAGGTAAGGAGCAGTGGCTGTGCTTTGCTGGAGCAACTGTAAAGAGATATCCCACATCCAAGGTAAGAGAAACCCAAGTAAGATGGTAGGTAACTTGAGAGGGCATCAGCTGGCAGACACACTGAAAATATAATCACAGAAAACCTGTCGATACGATCACACAGACTACAGCCTTGTCTAACTCAGTGTGGTTCACTGCAGAATGGAATGGCAAACCTCTTCAGTATACTTGCCTTGAGAACCCCATGAACAGTATGAAAAGGCACAATGATAGGATACTGAATGAGGAATTCCCCAGGTTGGTAGGTGCCCAATATGCTACTGGAGATCAGTGGAGAAATAAATCCAGAAAGGCTGAAGGGATGCAGCCAAAGCAAAAACAAAGCCATCTTGTGGATGTGACTAGTGATAGAAGCAAGATCCAGTGCTGTAAAGAGCAATGTTGCTTAGGTACCTGGAATGTTAGGTCCATAAATCATGACAAATTGGAAGTGTTCAAACAGGAGATGGCAAGTGTGAACATCGACATTCTGGGAATCATTGTACTCAAATGGACTGGAATGGGTGAATTTAACTCAGATGACCATTATATCTACTAATGTGGGCCTGCAAAGCTTTGTCTTCTAATTTTTATTTTTCTCATAATCTTCATAATCAAACCATTTTCTTGGAACTGTTAAGCTCTTTCATATTTAGGTATTTTCAATACCAATCACTTGGTTATTTTGCTCCTTAGTAGGCTTTCTTCCCATATTTAGTGGTCCAAAGATCAGAGGTAGCCTCTATTTCAGGAGTATGATAAGTAAAAAAAACAAATTTTTAAAGATAGATGAAGCGTGGCAAGCTGGGGAGACTGTGTCCAGACTATCTGTCGTTTACAGTGTCCCACCCAGGTCTCTTTAATTAGGCACCCTTCAAGCTCTACAAGCCCTGGCCGCTAATCTCTTTAAAAAGCTCCCTAGTCTGAAAATAATTTCCTTTGGTCACATTAAAGCCTCCTCGTGTGAGAGGAGAAGATCTCATTTCCATGGGTAAAACTTAAACAGTGAGTGACTTGGAAACAAATGGCTTAATTCAAAGTGAGAAAAACTTTTGAAAATTTATATACAAAGTGGTGCAAATTGTTCTACACTTAATATTAGATTCTGTACTCCTTCTGATATATCTTTGTTCCCTCTTTCCATTTCTCCTTGAAATCCTCAGCAATAAGTCACTTGAAGAGTAATTATGGACCCTGATTTAAGGGATACTGATGAAAACATTCCCACTACTGAAGAGCAAATATCATTCACCAGGAAAAGGAAAATGAATAATATTTTTACTCTATCCACAATTTCTCTAAAGTAGAAATGCCCCTGTCTGTTGTTATTTAGCATTCCTGATGTAGAATTCTGAATTTCGTTTTGTTTGTTTGCTTTTATATGTTCTAATCTTTTTTTATTTGCAGTTTTCTTTTTTCTTTTTTTTACTTTAAAGTAGTGTATTGGTTTTGCCAGGTATTGACATGAATCACCTATGGGTGTACATGTGTTCCCCATCCTTAAACTCCCTCCTACCTCCCTTCCCATCCCATCCCTCTGGGTTATCCCAGTGCACCAGCCCTGAGCATCCAGTATCATGCATCGAACATGGACTGGAAATTTCTTTCACATGTGATAATTTACATGTTTCAATGTCATTCTCCCATATCATCTCTCCCTCATCCTCTCCCACAGTGTCCTAAGATTGTTCTTTACAGCTGTGTCTCTTTTGCTGTCTCGCATATAGGGTTACCATTACCATTTTTCTAAAGTCCACAAATATGCATTAGTATACGCTATTGGTGTTTTTCTTTATGGCTTACTTCACTCTCTAAGTAAGGCTCTGGTTTCACCCACTCTTTAGAACTGATTTTAACGGCTGAGTAATATTCTACTACTGGAACAACAGACTGGTTCCAAATACGAAAAAGAGTACATCAAGGCTATATATTGTCAGAATGCTTATTTTAGTTATTCAGAGTACATCATGAGAAACGCTGGTCGGAAAGCACAGTCTGGGATCACGATTCTCGATAGAAATATCAATAACCTCAGATATGCAGATGACATCACGCTTATGGCAGAAAGTGAAGAGGAACTAAAAAGCCTCTTGATGCAAGTGGAAGAGGAGAGTGAAAAAGTTGGCTTAAAGCTCAACATTCAAATAACTAAGATCATGGCATCTGGTCCCATCACTTCATGAGAAAGAGATGGGGAAACAGTGGAAACAGTGTCAGACTTTATTTTTTTGGTTTCCAAAAATCACTGTAGATGGCGAATGCAGCATGAAATTAAGACACTTCCTCCTTGAATGGAAAGTGATGATCATCCTAGACAGCATATAAAAAAGGGAGACATTAATTTGCCAACAAAGGTCTATCCAGTCAAAGCTCTCGTTTTATCAGTGGTCAGGTATGGATGTGAGAGTTGAACTTGAAGAAAGCTGAACACCAAGGAATTGATGCTTTTGAACTGTGTTGTTGGAGAAGATTCTTGAGAGTCCGTTGGACTGCAAGTAGATCCAACCAGTCCATCCTAAAGGAGATCAGTTCTGGGTGTTCATTAAAAGGACTGATGCTGAATCTGGGTCAATATTTTGGGTACTTTCTATGAAGTGTTGGCTCATTGCAGAACACCCTGATGCTAGGAGAGATTGTGGGAAGGAGGAGAAGGGGATGACAGAGAATGAGATGGATGGATGGTATCACCAACTCGATGGACATGAGTTTGTGTAAACTCTGGGAATTGGTGATGGACAGGGATGCCTAGCGTGCTGAGACTCATGGGGTGCAAGAGTCGGACACTACTGAGCGACTGTACTGAACTGAAGTGAATATTCCAGTGTGTATATTCATCACAGCTTTCTTATCCATTCGTCTTCAACGAATGGACATCTAGGTTGCTTGCATACCCTGTCTATGATAAACAGTGATGCAATGGAGATTGGCGTACACCTGTCTCTTTCAATTCTGGTTTCCTCAGTGTGTATGCCAGGCAGTGTAATCTGGGTCATATGGCAGTCCTATTGCCGTTTTATCTTTTAAGAAATCTCCACACTGTTCTCCATAGTTGCTGTGCTAGCTTGCATTCCACCAACAGTGTAAGAGGCTTCCCTTTTCTCTGCAACCTCTCCAGAATTTATTCCTTGTAGACTTTTGGATAGAAGTCAATTTGACTGGTATGGAATGGTACCTTATTGTGGTTTTGATTTGCTTTGTTAGCCATCTGTATGTCTTCGTTGGAGAAAAGTCAGCTCAGTTCGTTGGCCTAATTTCTGATTGGGTCGTTTATTTTTCTGTAATTGAACTGCAGGTGTTGCTTGTATAGTTTTCAGATTAATTCTTTGTCCATTGTTTCGTCTGACATTTGCCTTAATCATCATTCAAAAATATGCTTTTCAAAGCAGCTGATGATATTTTTTGGCTGATCTAGGGATGAATAGACAAAGTTGGCAGCTTTAACTTGCAAACAATATACTCCTTTCTTGGAGATAATTTTCTTTTCAAATCTAGAATTTATTAAGATTTATATGCTTAAGTTTTGTTTCTTATTGGTTTCATTATTTAGGCTGTATTTTTGAAACAGAGGCCTCTAATCCTGAACAGCTGTGAGTAAATCATAAACAGAAATAATCATATGATTTGATTGTCTATTTCAACTGGAGAACATATCATATCAAAGAACATCAAACAGGTCAATATGGAATAGTCATCACATAAGAATGTACAAAACAAAGAAAAAAAATATCTTCATTAGTAATTTAAAAGAATGTCTCATATACACTAACGGCAAAGAAAATTCAAGGGAAATAGATAATTGGCATATGCACACAGTGTGAGACCGAGATGAACAGAACAGAATGAAACATCAGTGTGTCAGGAAAATATCAGGATGCTGGTGGTTAGGAAACCACTGAAACATGTGGAGTTTAAAATCACACAAATGTTGGGCCATGTGGGTGGCAATAAAAATAGCAAAATGTGGCTGAATCTCAACATGATAAGGAGCCAATATAACATAAGCAGAATCTAGACAGGGTGAGGTGGGATAGAAAATGAAGCAGTAAAAAAAAAAAAAAAAAAAAAGCTACTCCTGTCATGAACAGAAGGAGAATATTTGTTGTTATTAAGTCAGCTCTGGCTCTTTGCCACCCCATGGACTTTAGCCTGTCAGGCTTCCCTTCACTATCTACCACAATTTTTTCAGATTTCTGTCCATAGAATCAGTGATGCTATCTAACCATCCCATCATTGGCTACCCACTTCTCCTTTACCTTCAATCATTCCCAGCATTAGGACACTATCTAATGGGTCAGCTCTTTGTATCATGTGGCCAAAGGAGGAAAAACAAACAAACCAACCGAAAGATACCTAAGTATTCCAAGGGGAGGTGTTGAATCTGTTTAGGATATAGATTAAGAAAAAGCTTTTGACAAAATTTAACACCTAGTTATGATAAAACCTGTAGAGGAAGAGGGAATAGAGGGAATCTTCTTTAACCTAATAAAGGCCATTTATGGATAAACTCACCACAAACAGTGTTCTCTATAGTAAAATTCTGAAACCATGACCCGTAATTCATGAATAAGAGAAAGATGCTTCCTATTCACCATGGTTACTCAACACAGTCTTGGGACACCTAGCTACTGCAATCAGAGAATAGGAAGAAGAAGGAAAAAAGTTTCAAATGAAAAGGAAAATAAGAGGTAAAACTGTCACTGTTTGGAGATGATATGATACTATGCACAGAGAATCCTACCATACAACCAGATAATTACTAGCAGTACTCCATGAATTCAGGGAAGTGTCTGTCTATAAAATTAACACACAGCAATCTCTGGCATTCCTATAAACTAACATCAAAAACAAATTAAGAAAGGAATCCCAGTCACCACTGCAAGAAGAATAAAATTCCCGAAAGTAAACCTGGGAAAAGATTTGTGTCCTGAATTGAATAAGACACGGAGGAAATAAATCAAGGGTGACAAAATAAATGGATAAATATAACATTCTCTTTGACTTAGAGAATTAATACTGTGAAAATGGCTGTGCGACAAAAAGCAGTTTACATATTCAAAGCAATTGCTTTGAAATTACCAATGACATTTTTCACAGAACTAGATAATTTTTTTTTTTACAACTTGTTGGGAAATGTAAAAGACCTTGAATAGCCATGCTATCATGAGAAAAATAAACAGACCTGGAGGAAACAGGTTTCCTGCTTTCAGTCTGTAATACAAAGTTGTAGTCATCCACACAGCATGAAACTTGCAAAAAAAAAAAAAAAAAGGAATACAGCCCAATGGAACAGATAGAAGACCCTGAAATAATCTCTTGTCCAAATGCTTACCTAATCTATGACAAAGGAGGCAACAATATACAATGGAGAGGATATATTATCCTTTATAGGTGCTGCTGGAAAATCTTGAGAGATAAAGATGAAAGTGCAATTAGGACGCTCCCTTTTGTTGTTTGGTGGCAAAGTCATATCTGACTCCTTGTGATGTCATGGACTGCATCAGGCAAGCCTCAATAGGCACCACCATCTCCCGGAGCTTGCCCAAGTTCATATCTATTGCATTGGCAGTGATGCCATCCAACACACTCATTCTTGTCACACCCTTCTCCTTCTACCTTCAGTACTTCTTATTATCAGGGTCTTTTCCAATGAGTTGGCTCTTTGCATTAGATGGACAAGGTATTAGACCTTCAGCTTCACTAGCAGTTCATCCAATGGGTATTTTGTGCTGATTTCCTTGACGATTGACTAATTTGATCTCCTTGTTGTCCAAGGAACTCTCAAGAATCTTCTCAATTACCACAATTCAAAAGCATCAATTCTTCAGGATTCTGCCACTTTTGTGGTCCTGCTCAATCAACTCTATGTGAATACCGCAAAGACCATAGACTTGACTATACCAAAGTTTGTGAGCGAACTGGTATCTTTTCTTTTTCACACATGTCTCGATTTCTCACAGCTTTTCTGACAAGAAATATTTGTTTTCTAATTTGATGGCCAAAGTCACCATCTGGAGTGATTTTAGAGCCCAAAAAGATAAAATACGTCACTGACTTCCATTTTTCCCCTTCTATTTGCCATGGAGTTATAGGACCGGGTGCCATGATCTTAGTTTTCAGAATGTTTAGCTTTAAGCCAACTTTTTCACTCTCCTCTTTCACTTTCATCAACAGGCTCTTTTACTTCTTCTTCACTTTCTGTCAAAAGGGTGGTGTCATGTACATATCTGAGGTTAGTGAAATATATCTCAGCAATCTTGCTTCCATCTTGTGCTTCCTCTAGCCCAGCATTTCACATGATGTACTCTGCCTATAATTTAAATAAGTAGGGTGATAACATACAGCCTTGATGTACCCCGTTTCCTATTTGGAAGCAGACAGTTGTTCATGTCCATTCTAACATGTTGCTTCCTGACCCTCACACAGATTTCTCAAGCGGCAGATCAGGTGGCCTCGTATTCCCATTCCATTTGGAATTTTCCATAGTTTATTGTGATCCACACAGTCAGAAGCTTTGGTATAGCCAATAGAGAGGAAATAGATGTTTCTATGGAAGTCTCTTTCTTTTTTGATGAACTAGCAGATATTATCAATTTGATCTCTGGTTCCTCTACCTCTTCTAAAACCAGCTTGAACATCTAGAAATTCATGGCTTACATATTGCTTAAGCTTGGCTAAGAGAATTTTAAACATCGCTTTACTAGCATGTGAGATGAGTGCATTTGTGTGGTAGTTTCCGCATTCTTTGGCACTGCCTTTCTTTGGAATTGAAATGAATGTTGACAATTTCCATTCCTGTCGTCACTGCTGAGTTTCCAAATTTGCTGAGAGTGATCAACGAAATTTAGTACTTCTATGACTTCTAAAATCCAACAAATGGTGACCATTTCAACTCTTATTCCTCTGATGTGTCTGACGCAGCTTGAACATCTGGAGTTCCTCAGTTCATGGAATGATGAAGAGAAGCTTAGTGCATTTTGAGCATAACTTTACCTGCTTGAAAGACAAGTGAAGTTGTGCAGTGGTTTTTATCATTCTTTAGTACTGTCTTTCCTGCGGACTGGGGTAAGAATTTCCTTTTTCTAGTCCTGTGACCACTGCTAAGTTTTCCACATTTGCTGACATATTGAATGTCACACTTTCATAGCATCAATATTTGGAATTTTATGCAGCACTGACAGAATTCCATCACCTACATTAGTTTTGTTGACAGCAGTGCTTTGTAAGGCCCACTTGACTTCACACTCCAGAATGGCTGGCTCTGTGGGATTCATCACAGTGTCCTGGTTATCTGGGGCAGTAAGATCTTTTTGTCCTAAAGTTCTTTGCATGCTTTCCATCTTGTCTTGATCTCTTTTCCTTCTTTTAGGCCTTTCAACTTTCTGTCCTTTACTGAGCCCACCTGTGGATGAAATGTTGCATTTATATATTCAGATTTTTTAAGAGATATTTTTTAGTCTTTCCCCTTCTTTTGATTTCTTCTATATCTTTGCATTGTGTACTTCAGGAGTGCTTTACATCTCCTTTCTCTTCTTTGGAAATCTGAACTTTGTTTGGGTACCTTTGCCTTTTCCACTTGCTTTCTGCTGCTCTTCTTTCCTCAGCTATTTGTACATCCTCCTCCATGCTTTTCTTTTTCTTTGGCATTGTTTCACTCACTGTTTGCTGTACAATATTTTGGACCTCCTTCCCTAGTTTTTGAGGTGCTCTGTTTACTAGATATAAACCCTGGAATCTCTTTGCCACCTGCACTGCATATTCATAGAGGATTTGATTTTCTAGTCCCTGGCTGGCCTAGTAGTTGTGCACCTGACCTTCTGAATTTGGCAGATTGTTACTGATGATCTGATCCATAGTGGGGTCCAGATTTTCTTTTTCCCCTGACCTTATACACTTCTCCCTGTGATTATATAGTCAGGTTGACACTATTAGGAGCCATTTGGTGATGTCCATGTGTAAAGCCATCTCTTGTGTGGTTGTCAAAGGATCTTTGTTTTGACCAGTACATTCTCTTGACAAAGTTTGATTAGTCTTTGTTCTGCTTCATCTTGTATTCCAAGGCCAAACTTGCCTGCTATTCCAGGTATCTCTTGACTTTGTCCTTTTGCATTCCAATCCCTTATGATGATAAGGACATTTTTCACTTCCTATTAACACAAGGAGGTGTTCTTGGTCTTCACAGAACTGATGAATCTGAACTTCTTCAGGATCAGAATTCAGGGCAGAGACTAGCATTACTGTGATTTTGAATGGTTTGCCTTGGAAATGAACTAAGATCATTCTGTCATTTTTGAGGTTGCACCCATGTAGTGCGTAGTGAAGTGATTCTAAAATTATATCAGACTGGGGAAGTAGAATCATAGGACAAATTAGAACATTGTCTTAGAGTATCAAAACTTGATTATTGCCTAAAAAATACCCAACGTGGAATCTGGGGAGAATAGAAGAATTTCTATGTGAGGAAGAAGACTCAGGGTGTGAGAGTTTAGCAAAATGAGGACAAAGGGCTTCTTTTTTATCCATTTATGGAATCACTTTTAGGAGTATCTCTTTAAGAAGCTTGCTATGGCATTCAATAAGCAAATTCCTTTGCATTGAAAATATGAAAGAATTTTTTGTTGAAGTGTCCGCTGTTGAGTTTTCTGAGAGTTGGAGTGGTTTCACTGACCAGAGTCAGTGATATCTATTGATTCCAAGGAAACAAGAATAAATTACTTAAGGGAAGCAATTACCTGTCTTGAGTAGGAATCTAGTGTGAGTATTAGTGATTGTGGCAGCAGTGTGTGTGAGTCCCCAGGAGAAAGGAGCAGTGAGCAGGTGAAATCAATTTATGGGGGGTGGGGAGGGCAGGGTGTGGGCATTAGCCACAGTATAGGGATCTGTGAATGTGCATATATTTTTGAGAACCCATTTTGTTGTGTCATCCCTAAGGACTAGGTGAACAGATGTAATTTCAGCCAATTGGGTGAGAATGGAGTACTATTCTTAACGAGAGAAGCCTGAGGCCAGGAAGAATGGAGCAAACCTCCAGCGACATTGCATTGTTTATAATGAGGGTGTTGCTACTTATAAATGACACTAATACTTTTCATTCTAAAGTTGCTCGCCACAGATGGCTCCAGAAAATGCAAGAAGAGTGGATAGTGTGGATAATGGCATCACTGCCTGAAAGGTCTCATTTAAGGGTCTGTGCATGGATGAAAACACGTCCTGTGGAAATTTGGAAAGGCTTTTAAAATCAGATGAGTTTTGTGGTTCAGTGACCAAATAATGTCCTTGGGGTGATTCTTTGATACGCCCCCCATAGATAGCAGCATTATTTGGCATTGACTCTCTTTGGGATTGGAATGAAAACTGACTTTTTACAGTCCTGTGGCCATGGCTGGGTTTTCCATATCTGCTGGCATACTGAATGTAGAACTTTCACAGCATCATCTTTCAGGATTTGAAATAGTTCAACTGGAATTCCATCGCATCCACTAGCTTTGATCATAGTGATGCTTACAGAGACCCATCTGACTTCAATTTCCAAGATCTTTTTGTACAGTTCTGTGCATTCTTGCCACCTCTTCTTATTATCTTCTGCTTCTGATGGGTCTCTACCATTTCTGTCTTTTTTTTAGCCCATCTTTGCATGAAATTTTTCCTTGGATTCTCTAATTTGCTTGAAGAGATCTCTAGTCTTTCCTATTCTATTATTTACCTCTTTTTCTTTGCATTGATCGCTGAGGAAGGCTTTCTTATCTCTCCCAGCAATTCTTTGCAACTCTGCATTCAAATGGGTATACATTTCCTTTTCACCTTTGCTTTTTACTTCCCGTCTTTTCACAATTATTTGTAAAGGCTCCCCATATGCATTTAACTGTTTTGAATTTCTGTATCTTGGGGATGGTCTTGATCTCTGTCCTGTACAATGTCACAAACCTACATTCATAGTTCATCAGGTTCTCTGCCTTCCAGAACTAGTCTATTAAATCTTGGCTTGGGTATCAGGATTCTACAAAGGATAGTTTTGATTTATTCTCCCGCTGCACCTGGCCCCACAAGGTTAGGGTGACAAAATAAACAGGGATGTTTCCTCTGAGGAGGAAATGAAAAATGCCATGGCTAGTAGAAGGAAAGAAATTATAAAAAATAGGAGAGAAACAAATTCAAAAGAAACAAACGAGAACATAGCAGAAATCAACAAATATAAAAGCTGGTTCAATGAGATGAAAAATAAAATTGAAAAAAAAAAACATTATCCATAGTCATCAAGAAACAAAGGAAGAAAAATCAGTCAACAATATTAGAAATGAAACTGGAGAAACTACAGCAAACAATACAGAAATACAAAGGATCATAAGAGACTACTATCAGTAACTATATGCCAATAAAATGTACAACTGTGAAGAAATGAACAAACTCTTAGTGCAGTATAACTTTCCAAAACTGAAGCAGGAGGAAATAGAAACACTTAACAGACATGTCACAAGCACGGAAATAGAAACTGTAGTCATAATTCTTCCAACAAACAAAAGCCCAGAACCAGGTGGCTTCACAGTTGAACCCTTAAAAAAAAAAAAAATTGACAAGAGCTAACACTTATTTCTCATTGACTATGCCAAAGCCTTTAACTCTATGGATCACAACAAACTGAGGAAAATTCTGAAAGAAATGGGAATACCAGACCACCTGACCTGCCTCTTGAGAAATCGGTATGCAGGTCAGGAAGCAAAAGTTAGAAGTGGACATGGAAAAACAGACTGGTTACAAATAGGAAAAGGAGTATGTCAAGGTTGTATATTGTCACCTTTCTTATTTAACTTAGATGCAGAGAACATCCTGAGGAACCCTAATCTGGAAGAAGCACAATCTGGAATCAAGATTGCCGGGAGAAATATCAACAACCTCAGATATGCAGATGACACCACACTTATGGCAGAAGGTGAAGAGGAACTCAAAAGCCTCTTGATGAAAGTGAAAGAGGAGAGTGAAAAAGTTGACTTGAACCTCAACATTCAAAAAACGAAGATCATGGCATCTGGTTCCATCACTTCATGGGAAACAGTTCGGGAAACTGTGGAAATAGTGTCGGACTTCATTTTTTGGGCTCCAAAATCACTGCGGATGCTGATTGCGGCCATAAAATTAAAAGATGTTCACTCCTTGGGAGCAAAGTTATAACGTACCTAGATAGCATATTAAAAAGCAGGGAGAGTACTTTGCTATCCAAGGTCTGTCTAGTCAAGGCTATGTTTTTTCCAGTGGTCACGTATGGATGTGAGAATTAGACTGTAAAGAAAGCTGATTGCTGAAGAATTGATGCTTTTGAACTGTGGGGTTGGAGAAGACTCTTGAGAGTCCCTTGGACTGTAAGGAGATCCAACTAGTCTATTCTAAAGGAGATCAGTCCTGGGTGTGCTTTGGAAGGACTGATCCTAAAGCTGAAACTCCAGTACTTTGGTCACCTCATGCAAAGAGTTGACTCACTGGAAAAGACTCTGATGCGGGGAGGGATTGGGGGCCAAGGAAAAGGGGATGACAAATAATGAGATTGCTGAATGGCATCACCCACTTAATGGAGGTGAGTTTGAGTGATCTCCGAGAGTTGGTGATGGACACGGAGGCCTGGCGTGTTGTGATTCATTGGGTCACAAAGAGTCGAACACAATTGAGCGAATGAAGTGAACTGAACTGAACACTTATTCTACTCAAATTCTTTAGCAAATTTGCACAGTTAGTGAAATTTCCAAACTCATTCTATGAGGCCACTGTCACCCTGACCCCAAAACCAGACAAATATGCCACAAGAAAAGAAAATTACACTCCAATAACACTGATGGACGTAGATGCAAAAATCCTTAACAAAATCCTAACAAAGAGAATCCAACAGCATTTTAAAAAGATCATACATCATGACCAAGTGAGCTTTATCTTAGGGATCCAAGGATTCTTTAATATCTTCAAGTCAATTAACGTAATACACCACGTTAACAAATTGAATGATAAAACACATATGATTATCTCAATAAACTCTTTGACAAAATTCAACATTCATTTATGATAAAAAAAAAAAAAAGAGAAGGACTAGAAGGAACATACCTCAAAATAATAAAAGCTATATATGACAAACAAACAGCAAAGATGATCCTCAGTGGTGAAAAATTGAAAGCAGTCCCCCTAAAGTCAGGAAGAAGACAAGAATGCCCACTCTCACCGCTACTATTAAACACAGATTTAGAAGTTTTTACCAGGCAATCAGAGAGGAAAAGGAAATAAATGGAATCTCTTTTGGAAAATAATAATTAAAACTGTGAGTCTTGGCCGATATCATGATCCTCTACATAGAAAACACTAAAAACTCCACCAGAAAATGACTAGCTCTGTTAGTCCCTTGGGCAGCAAGGAGATCTAACCATCCATTCTAAAGGAGATCAATCCTGGGTGTTCATTGGAAGGACTGATGCTAAAGCTGAAATTCCAATACTTTGGCCAACGCATGCGACCAGTTGACTCAAGGGAAAAGTCTCTGATGCTGGGAAGAATTGGGAGCGGGAGGAGAAGGGAAGAACAGAGAATGAGATGGATGGACGGCATCACCGACTCGATGGACATGAGTTTGAGTGAACTCCGGGAGTTGGTGTTGGACAGGGAGTCCTGGAGTGCTGTGATTCATGGGGACCCAAGGAGTCAGACACGAGTGAGCGACTGAACTGAACTGAACTAAACTGAAGCAATAAATATAGTAAAGTTGCAGGATGTAAAATTAACACCCAGAAATTCCCTGCATACCTATTTACTAACAATTAGAAAACAGGAAGACAAATTTAGGAAACATTCTCATTCACCATTGAAATAAAAAGAATATCCACCTAAAGAAACAAAAGACATATATATATATAACTAAAAAAAAATACACTGATGAAAGAAATCAAAGAGGACATAAATAGATGGAGAAATATACCATTTTTATGGATTGGAAGTATCAAAATAGTGAAAATGAGTATACTACCTAAAGCAATCTATAGATTCAATGCAATCCCTATCAAGCTACCAAAGGTATTTTTCATAGAACTATAAACAAATAATGTCACAATTTGTATGGAAATACCAAAAACCTCGAATAACCAAGGCAATCTTGAGAAGGAAGAATGGACCTGGAGGAATGAACCTGCTTGACTTCAGGCTATACAACAAAGCTGTAATCATCAAGACATTATGGTACTGCAACAAAGATAAAATATAGATCATTGGAACAAATAGAAAGCCCAGGAATGAAGCCACACACCTATGGACAACTTCTCTTTGAAAAGGGAGGCAAGTATCTACAACGGGAAAAAAATAAAAAAAGTCTCTTAATCAAGTGGCATTAGGAAATCTGATCATCCAAGTGTAAAAGAATGACACCAGCAAAGAGGTAACACCTCATGCTGGTCAGAATGGATACTACCTAAAAGTCTACACAAAAGAAATTCTGGAGTGGTGTGGAGAAAGGAGAACTCTCTTACACTGTTGATGGAACAGCAAACTAGTAGAGGCACTATGGAGAATATTGTGGAGATTAGGTAAAAAATTGGGAACAGTACTGCCATATGATCTAGCAATCCCACTGCCTGACATACACACCAAGGAAACCATAACTGAAAGAGACACGTGTACCCCAATGGTCATCACAGCACTGTTTATAATTGCCAGGACATGGAAACAACCTAGATGTCCACTGGCAGAAGAATGGATAAGAAATCTTTGATACATATACACAAAGGAATATTATTCAGTCATTAAAAAGATTTAATTTGAATCAGTTCTATTGAGGTAGATGAAACTGAAGCCTATTACAGAAACAGAAGTAAATCAGAACAAAAAACACCACTATGGTACACTAATGCATATAACGAAATTTCAAAATATGATATCAATGACACTATAGGTGAGACGGCAATAGAGACACAAATGTATAGAACAGTCTTTAGGACTCTGTGGGAGAATGTGAGAGTGGGTTTATTTGAGAGGATAGCATTGAAACATGTATATGATCATATGTGAAACACATCACCAGTCCGGGTTCGATACATAAGACAAGGTGCTCAGGGCTGGTGCACTGGGATGACCTGGAGGTTTGGGATGGGAGTGGGGTGGAAGGAATGTTCACATTATGAACAACTGTAAACACATGGCTGATTCATGTCAATGTATGGAAAACCCACTCAATATTACAATTAACCCCCAATTAAATAAATAAGTTTTTTTTTAAATGTACCAAAAAAAAAAAAAAGCCTGTTGGTCTTCTCCAGTGATCCAGTGGCTTAAGAATTTGCCTGTCAATGCAGGGGACATGGGTTTTATCCTTGGTCTGAGGAGACCACACATACTACCAAAGTAGATAAACCTGTGTGCCCCCAAGTGCTGAACCTGAGAGCCCTAGAGCTTGTGCGCGGGAAGAGAAGACACTGCCATGAGAAGATAGCTCATTGCAATGAAGAGTAGTCCCCAATTGCTGCAACTAGAGAAACTTTCTGCACCGCAGTGAAGACTCGGTGCAGCCGTAAATAAATAAATAAATACTAAAAATTATGAATAAATGAAATCTAGATACATAAATTTCTTCCATGTAATATGAATTTTTTGTATTTATTCATTGTCCAGGTGTTGATTTACCACTTGAAATATGGAATTCCTGTATTTCAAATATGAAAATCAAGGGCAATATTTTCAAACAAAATATAAACTGTCTATATTTCATATATAAGTATCTTGGTGTATATTTTCCTATATGATTCTCTAAATTTCACATATGAAAATCTAGTTGTCAGTTCTATTTGAAAGTTGGAATTCTCTATAATTCAAATTTGAAATGCAGGATGGTTATATTTCCTACTGTGAATGTGGAATTCCCTAATTTTGTATGAAAATCTGGGTGTAGATTTTTGTAAATGAAGAATGCAAGTTTCTTTCTTTCAATTCTTTATCATCAAAGCTACCAGGAAACTTTAATAGATTTAGGAAAACCTCCAAGATTTTATAAAATTAACACCGAAAAGGGATTTCCATTTCATCCTAGCTAACTGTGACATAAAAACAGGAAGTCAAGTGATACGTGGAGTAACAGGCAAGTTTGGACTTGGGGGACAAAGTGATGCAGAACAAAGGCTAAAGGCAGAATTTTCCAAATAGAAAGGTTTAAAATGAAAACAGCGACAGACAGTGAATAGGCTTCAAAATCACTGGGGACAGATTACAGCCATGTAAATATAAGACTCTTGCTCCCAGGAAGAAAAGCTATGACAAACCTAAACACAAAGTACTGAGAAGCAGAGACATCACTTTGTCAACAAAGGTGCATATAGGCAAAGCTAGGTTCTTTCCCAGTGGACATGTATGCTTGCCTCTCATGTGTGGCCCTACACAGCATGCCTTAGTTTCACTGAGTTAGACAAGGTGGTGGTCCATGTGATGGATTTGTTAGGTTCCTGTGATGGTGGTTTCAGTCTTTCTGCCCTCAAATGCCCTCTGTCAGCACCTACCATCTTACTGGGGTTTCTTTTCCTTTGGACGGGGAGTATCTCTTCACTGCTCCTACAGCAAAACACAACCTCTGCTCCTTACATTGGGTGTGGGATATCTCCTCTTGACTGCTGGCTGCTCCGGGTCCACACAGCCACAACTCGCTGCTCCAACTAATTTGGAAAACTCCGCAATGGCCAAGGAATGGAAAAGGTCAATTTTCATTCCAATCGCAACGAAAGGCAATGCCAAAGAATACTCAAACTACTAAACAAAGATCTTCGTCTCACGTGCTGGTAAAATAATGCTCAAAATTCTCCAAGGCAGGCTTCAACAATATGTGAACCGTGAACTTCCAGATATTCAAGCTGGTTTTGGAAAAGGGCAAAGGAATCAGAGATCAAATTGTAAACATCCGCTGGATCTCTGAAAATACAAGAGAGTTCCAAAAAACATCTATTTCTGCTTTAATGACTATGCCAAAGCCTTTGACTCTCTGGATCACAGTAAACTGTGGAAAATTCTTCAAGAGACGGTAATATCTCGATTCAACAAACATAAGTCTGTGCAAAATTTTGGAGACACGGAAGGTCAGGGAACCCTGGAGTACTGCTGTCCACGGTGTTGCAGAGTTGGATATGACAGATCAACTGAAAAATAGCAACAACTCGGTTTCACATTTGTCAATAAGGAGGAGATTTTGGAACCTGAAATATGGAATTCTGTATATGCCTTTAGAAAAATTACATGCTTCTTTATGAATGATGGACGTCTCTCTTTTTCATTTATGAAAGTCTGGTTGGATATTTTACTTCTTAAACTATGAGGGATTCAATTACTCAGGCACCCAAATTTTAATGAAAATATGTTTACATATAATATGGAGTATTTCCATTTCAAATGTGAAAATCGGAGTATGCATGTCCTTATGTGATATATTTCACATATGATTATGGGCACACTGTCGAATTTTCTGTTTCTTGTGTCAAAGTTTGACAGCAGACAGTCCTTCAGGAAAGAGGAAATTCTCAGTTTCACATATGAAAATCTAGGGGCAGATTTTAAGACATGAATTATGAAAGTCTCTATAATTCATATTTGAAAATCTGGGGACCAAGTTTCCAACATCAGAATTATTGGTGTATCACATATGAAGATTTTGTTGAATGAAATATCCAATTTTTAATATTACAGTTATGAAACTCTGAATGCAGAGTTCTATTCAGGGAATATGAAAGTCTCCATTTCACGTCTTAAAGTACCGTCACCGATTTTCAACTTGAGTAGTGGAATTTTTTATATTTCTCATTTGAAAATCTGTGTGCTAACATTCCTTCAAGAAATAGGCAATACTGTGTGTTTAACATCAGGCATATATTTCCCTACAGTAAATATGGAATTTTATGTATCATATAGAAAAATCGCTTGAGCTATGAATTTCTTTTTATTTCACCAAAGAGAAATATGGAATTTCTTCCGTGAAATATAGAATACTGTATATTTTGCATTTGAAAAACTTGGGACAGGAATCAAATATGGAATATGAATACTCAGTTATTCACATAAGAAAATTTTTGTCAGATTTTCATACATAATTTTTGCAATATTCCATGATTCGTTTAGATCTGTGCCAAACAGGAAATGTACATGAATCTATGTTTCCTGTAAGAAAATGTGGCCACATAATTCCCTACTTAAATTTAGTATTCTCTATATTAAATTTTGAAAGGCTGTGTGAAGATATCCCTACATGATATATGAAAAAAATCTATATTTACTTTTGAAAATCTGGGTGCCAATATTTCTACATGAAACGGGTAAATCACTAGAGTAAAATTTGGATTTCTAGGTTGTGATGTTCCCATATGAAATATAAGATCTGCATATTTCACATATGAAAATCTGGATGTCATTTTTACCTCCGTGAAACATGGTGTTCACTTATGAATTTCTGAATGCAGATTTTACTACGTGATGCTCTGAAATTCTGTAAACATGTCATTAGAAAATCTGTGTGTCCGTTTCCCACATTAAATATGAAATTCTCAGTATTTCCAAGACCTAAACCTGAGCACAGTTTGTGTTACATGAAATATGTAATTGTTTTTATTTCCCTTTTAAAAATCTGGTTTTAGACTTTCCAGCATGATAGAATATGTGGAACTCATGCATATAAGGTGGGTACTAGAAAATCTTACATAAATTATGGAATGTACGTTATTTCATGTGTAAAAATCAAGGCACATATTTTCTTGCATGAAGTACAGTATTCTCAAGTGAAAGCTAAGGTTTAATAGAAAATAAAATTATGTAAAATAATAA
The DNA here is from genome assembly GCF_049115385.1 of Moschus berezovskii. Lineage (NCBI taxonomy): Eukaryota > Metazoa > Chordata > Mammalia > Artiodactyla > Moschidae > Moschus > Moschus berezovskii. Next base: position 21,479,837 of record NC_142489.1, read on the forward strand.
TCCCTAAGTTAAAAATAAATAAACTAAGAAAACTGCCCAAAGCAAGCTATTCTGTATATTTTATATTTCATCATCTAGATGTAGATGTTTCTAACTGAAGTAAGGAATACTGTATAGCTCACATATTTAAATTTGTAAGCAGAGTCTCCGATATGCAGTAAAGAATTCTCTATATTTGATGTATGGAAAACTGCTGAGGAATTTTGGACATGGAAAGGTGGGATTTTTTGTTCTTTCACACGTGAAAACCAGGATACATATTGTCTTAGGAGCGATGAACTGTACTTATTTCAGATATGAAAATTTAGTGTAGTAATTTTACATGGAATTTGCATCTAGTTAAAGCTGTTGTTTATCCAGAAATTATGTATGGCTGTGAGCGTTGGACTATAAAGAAAGCTGAGCAGGAAAATTAATGCTTTTGAAATGTGGTGTTGGAGAAGTCTCTTGAGAGTCTCTTGGATGGCTAGGAGAAATCCAACCAGACTATCCTAAAGGATATCAGTCCTGAATATTCCTTGCAAGGACTGGGGCTAAAGGTGAAACTCCAATACTTTGGCCAGCTGATGTGAAGAACTGACTCATTGGAAAAGACCCTGATACTGGGAAAGGTACAATGTGGGAGGCGGAGGGGCAACAGAATATAACTGGAGAGCATATCGAATCAATGGACATGAGTTTGAGTAAACTCATTGAGTTAGTGAAGAATAAGGAGGACTGACATGCTGTAGTTTATGGGGATGCAAAGATTTGAACATGACTGAGCCACAAAACTGAACTCAACTGAACATGGACCTGTCCATCTGAATAAGAACCAGTTTTCCCCTCAGTTAGTCTCTCCCATCAGGAAGCTTCCCCAAGCCTCTTATCTTTATCTATCAGAAGGAAGACAGAATGAAAATCATAACCACAGAAAACTGATCAAACTGATCACTTGGTCCATAGCCTTGTCTAACTCAATGAAATTATGAGCCAGGCGTGTAGGGCCACCCAAGATGGATGGGTCATAATGGAGGGTTCTGACAAAATATGGCCCTTGGAGAAGGGAATGGAAAACCGCTTCAGTATTTCGGCCTTGAGAAGCCCATGAGCAGCATGTAATCCAAAATATAGCATACAGAAAGAGGAATTCCCAAGGTTGGTCTTTGACAAATATGCTATGACAGATCAGTGGAGAGGAAACGACAGAAAGAATGAAGGCATGGAGCCAGAGTGAAAACAGAACCCAGTTGCAGATGTGACTGGTGATGAAATGAATTCTGATGCTATAAGATTAATATTGCATAGGAACCTGGAATGTTAGGTCCACAGCTTTGTGAAGACCTACAAGAACTTCTAGAAGTGACACCCATAAAAGATATCCTTTTCATTATAGGGGAATGGAATGCAAAATTAGGAAATCCAGAGATACCTGGTGTAACAGACAAATTTGACTTTGGAGGACAAAATGAATCCAGTCAAAAGAAACAGAGCTTTGCCAAGGGAACACACGGCTCACAGAAAGCACTCATTTCCAGCAACACAAGTCAAGACCCTATACATGGACATAACCGGATGGTCATAACTGAAACCAGACTGATTCTTTTCTTTGCAGCCAAAGATAGAGAAACTATATACAGTCAGCAAAAATAAGACTGGGATCTATTGTGGCTCAGATCATGAACTCCTTATTGCCAAATTCAGATTTAAATTTAAAATAGTAGGGAAACCACTAGACTATTCAGGTAGGACCTAAATCATATCCCTTATGATTAAACAGGGAAAGTGACAAATAGATCCAAGGGATTAGATCTGATAGAGTTCCTGAATACATACAGACAGAGGTTTGTGAAATTGTACAAAAGGCAGTGATCAAGACCATCCTCAAGAAAAAGAAATGCAAGAAGGCAAAATGGGTGTCTGGATATACCTTACAAGTTGCTAAGAAACGAACAGAAGCTGAAACAAAGGAGAAAAGGACAGATATATTCGTGTGTGCAGAGTTCCAAAGAAGAGGAAGGAGAGATAAGAAAGTCTACCTCACTGAAAGATGCAAAGAAATAGAGGGGGAAATTGGAATGGAAAAGATGAGATCTCTTCAAGATAATTAAAGATAACAAAGGAACATTTCATGCTAAGATGGTCAAAATAAAGAACAGATATGGTATGGACCTAATAGAAGCAGAATATATCAAAAAGAGGTGTCAAGAATACACAGAAAAACTATACAAACAGGATCTTCAATACCCAGATAACCTCGATGGTGGGATCATTCACCTAGACTCAGACATCTTGGAATATGTAGCCAAGTAAGATTGCAGCCATGAAATTAAAAGACACTTACTCCTTGGAAGGAAAGTTATGACCAACCTTGATAGTATATTAAAAAGCAGAGACATTACTTTGCCAACAAAGGTCTGCCTAGTCAAAGCTATGGTTTTTCCCGTGGTTATGAATGGATGTGGGAGTTGGACTGTGAAGAAAGCTAATCGCTGAAGAATTGATGCTTTTGAATTGTGCTGCTGGAAAAGACTCTTGAGAGTCCCCTGTACTGCAAGGAGATCCAACCAGTCCATTCTAAGGGACATCAATCCTGGGTGTTCATTGGAAGGACTGATGATAAAGCTGAAACTGCAATACTTTGGCCATTACATGGGATGAGTTGACTCACTCGAAGAGACTCTGATGCTGGGAAAGGTTGTGGGCAGGAGGAGATTGGGACGACAGAGAATGAGATGGTTGGATGACATTGCCGACTCTTTGGACATGAGTTTGTGTGAACTCCGGAAGTTGGTAATGGACAGGGAGGCCTGGAGTGCTGTGATTCATGGGGTTGCAGAGAATCAGACACGACTGAGCGACTGAAGTGAACTGAACTGAACTGAATCCTTATGAAGCATCATATGGAGAAAACTATTGGAGCTGATGGAATTCCAGTTAAGTTATTTCACAGGGTAAAAGATGATTCTGTGAAAGTGCTACTCTCAATATGCCAGCAAATTTGAAACACTCAGCAATTGTCCCAAGACTGGAAAACTTCAGTTTTCAGTCCAATGCCAAAGAATGTTCACATTACCACAGATTTGCCCTCATGACAAATGGTAGAAAAGTAATGCTCAAAATTCTCCCTTCCAGATTCAACAGTACATGAACAATGAACTTCCACATGTTCAAGCTGGATTTAGACAAGGGTAGGGAAAAAAAGACTAAATTGCCAATATCCATGGGAATCATCAGAAAAGCAAGAGATCTCCAAAAATAAGAAAAACCAAAACCTCTATTTCTGCTTCATTGTTATGCCAAAGCCTGTGACTGTGGGGATCACAACAAGTTGTTAACTAATAATGATAATAATAAAATGGTGGGAAAACCAGACCACCTGACCTACCTCTCGAGAAATCTATATCCAGGAAAAGAAGCAACAGGATATGGGACGACAGGTTATTTCCATATCAGGAAAAGATTGTTCCAAGGCTGCATATTGCCACCCTGCTTAATTAACCTCTATACAGTGTAAAACTTGCGAAATGCCAATTTGGATGATTCACAAGCTTGAATTAATATTGCTGGAAGAAATACAAATAAGCTCTATGAAGTAGATTCACTTCAGTTCAGTTCATTCGCTCAGTCATGTCCGACTCTCCGCCACCCCATGAATCACAGAACGCCAGGCCTCCCTGTCCATCACCAACTCCTGGAGTTCACTCAAACTTATGTACAGAGAGTCGGTGATGTCATCCAGCCATCTCATTCTCTGTCGTCCCCTTCTCCTCCATCCCCCAACCTTTTCCAGATTCAGAGTCTTTTCCAATGAGTCAACTCGTCGCATGAGGTGGCCAAAGTATTGCAGTTTCAGCTTTAGCATCAGTCCTTCCAATGAACACCAAGGATTGATCTCCTTTATAATGAACTGGTTGGATCTCCTTGTGGTACAAGGGACTCTCGAGAGTCTTCTCCAACACCACAGTTCAAAAGCATCAATTCTTCGGTGATCAGCTTTCTTCACAGTCCAACTCTCATATCCATACATGACCACGGGAAACACCATAGCCTTGACTAGATGGATCTTAGTTGGCAAAGTAAGGTCTCTGCTTTTTAATATACTATCAAGGTTGGTCATAACTTTCCTTCCAAGGAGTAAGCGTCTTTTAATTTCATGGCTGCAGTCAGCATCTGCAGTGATTTTGGAGCCCCCCAAAAATAAAGTCTGACACTGCTTCCACTGTTTTACCATCTATTTCACATGAAGTGATGGAACCACATGCCATGATCTTTGTTTTCTGAATGTTGAGCTTCAAGCCAACCTTTTCACTCTCCTTTTCACTTTCATCAAGAGGCTTTTTTGTTCCTCTTTACTTTCTGCCATAAGGGTGGTGTCATCTGCATATCTGAGGTTATTGATATTTCTCTCAGCAATCTTGATTCCAGCTTGTGCTTCTTCCAGCCCAGCGTTACTCATGATTTACTCTGTATATAAGTTAAATAAGCAGGGTGATAATATACAGCCTTGATGTACTCCTTTTCCTATTGGAACCAGTCTGTTGTTCCATGTACATTTCTGACTGTTGCTTCCTGACCTGCTTACAGTATTCTCAAGAGGCAGTTCATGTGGTCTGGTGTTCCCATCTCTTTCAGAATTTTCCACAGTTTATTGTGATCCACACAGTCAAAGGCTTTGGTATAGTCAATGAAGCAGAAATAGATGTTTTTCTGGAACTCTCTTGCTTCCTCCATGATCCAACGGATGTTGACAATCTGATCTCTGGTGCCTCTGCCTTTTCTAAAACCTGCTTGAACATCTGGGAGTTCACGGTTCACATATTGATGAAGCCTGGCTTGGAGAATTTTGAGCATGATTGTACTAGCGTGTGAGATGACTGCAATTGTGCAGTCGTTTGAACATTCTTTGGCATTGCCTTTCTTTGGGATTGGAATGAAGACTGACATTTTCCAGTCCTGTGGGCACTCCTGAGATTTTCAAATGTGTTGGCTTATTGAGTGCAGCACTTTCACAGCATCATCTTTCAAGATTTGAAATAGTTCAACTGGAATTCCATCACCTCCACTAGCTTTGTTCGTAGCGATGCTTTCTAAGGCCCATTTGACTTCACATTCCAAGATGTATGGCTCTAGGTCAGTGATCAAATTATCATGACTATCTTGGTCGTGAAGATCTTTTTTGTTCAGTTCTTCTGTGTATTCTTGCCACCTCTTCTTAATATCTTCTGCTTCTGTTAGGTTCATACCATTTCTGTCCTTGATTGAGCCCATCTTTGCATGAAATGTTTCCTTGGAATCTCTAATTTTCTTGAAGAGATCCCTTGTTTTTCCTATTCTGTTGTTTTCCTCTATTTCTTTGATTTGATCACTGAGGAAGCCTTTCTTATCTCTCCTTGCTATTCTTTGGAACTCTGCATTCAGATGCTTATATCTTTCCTTTGCTCCTTTGCTTTTCGATACTCTTCCTTTCACAGCTATTTGTGAGGCCTCCTCCGACAGGAATTTTGCTTTTTTACATTTCTTTTCCATGGGGATGGTCTTGGTCCTTGTCTCCTGTACAGTGTCACGATCCTCCGTCCAGAGTTCATCAGGCACTCTATCTATCAGATCTAGTCCCTTAAATCTATTTCTCACTTCTTCTATATAATCATAAGGGATTTGATTTTGGTCATATCTGAATGGTCTAGAGCCTTTCCCTACTTTCTTCAATTTCTGTCTGAATTTGGCAATAAGGAGTTCATGATCGGAGCCACAGTCAGCTCCTGGTCTTGTTTTTGCTAAATGTATAGAGTTAGCCATCTTTGGTTGCAAAGATTATAATCAATCTGATTTAGGTGTTGACCATCTGGTGATGTCCATTTGTAGAGTCTTCTCTTGTTTTGTTGGAAGAGGGTGTTTGCTAAGACCAGTGCGTTCTCTTGACAAAATCTATTAGCCTTTGCCCTGCTTCATTCCGTGCTCCAAGGCCAAATTTGCCTGTTACTCCAGGTGTTTCTTGATTTCCTATTTTGCATTCCAATCCCGTATAATGAAAAGCACATCTTTTTTGGGTGTTAGTTCTAAAAGGTCTTGTAGGTCTTCATAGAACTGTTCAACTTCCACTTCTTCAGCATTACTGGTGGGGCATAGGCCTGGATTACTGTAATATTGAATGGTTTGCCTTGGAAACGAACAGAAATCATTCTGTCATTTTTAAGATTGTATCCAAGTACTGCATTTCGGACTCTTTTGTTGACCATGATGGCTACTTCATTTCTTCTAAGGGATTCCTGCTCACAGTAGTAGATTTAATGGTCATCTAATTAAATTCACCCATTCCAGTCCATTTTAATTCACTGATTCCTAGAATGTCTATGTTCACTCTTTCCATCTCCTGTTTGACCACTTCCAATTTGTCTTGATTCACGTACCTAACATTCCAGGTTCCTATGCAATATTGCTCTTACAGCATCGGACCTTGCTTCTATCACCGCTCACATCCACAACTGGGTGTTGGTTTTGCTTTTGCTCCATCCCGTCATTCCTTCTAGAGTTACTTCTCCACTGATCTCCAGTAGCATACTGTGCACCTACCGACCTGGGGATTTCCTCATTCAGTATATCCTATCATTTTGCCCTTTGATACTGTTCATGGGGTTCTCAAGGAAAGTATACTGAAGTGGTTTGCCATTCCCTTCTCCAGTGGGCCACATTTGGCTATGGTCCATGTGATCAGATTGACTAGTTTCTGTGATTATGATTTCAGTGTGTCTGCCCTCTAATGCCTCCTCGCAATACCTACCTGGCGGCGCAGACTTGAGAGACGCCGGCCCTGATGCAACCAACCATGCAAAGAGACATGACCCTGAGGAGCTACCCCACGCCTGAGGCCAGGACCGGTGGCCGAGTGGAGCTAACCCACGTCCAATAGGTGGTGGTTGCGTGGGCACAGGAGGGCGGAGAAGAGCTACTCCACTTTCAGGGTCAGGAGGGGCGGCCTTGAGGGGATACCCCTTGTCCAAGGTAAGGTGCAGCGGCTGCACTTTCTTGGAGCAGCAGAATATGGGGACATGGGAACCAGCTCCCCCAGCAGGTCTCTTACACTGAAAACTTCTGGGACGTGGATTGCCATTCAATTCCTGTCCCGACTGCCTCGTGCTTGGGCCTCCTCTCCCGGAGGGCGGCCGTGTCCCTGGAAGGCAGAGCTGGGGAAGAGACAGAAGAAGCTAGAGGCCAGGTATCAACCTGGCTCCTTCCTGCCGCATCTTAAACGATGGCCACAAATACGAAGCGGGCTCACCAGGTGGAGAATCAAATGCGGCCAGGAACCAGTTTTGAAAGTGCAGCCAGAATAAGGTCACTAGCCTACTAGGGGCAGGCACGGTGCGGAGGCGGGTTTCGGGGAGCACTCTGTCCTCAGGCCCTGTGGTCGCCGCTCTTCGCCGTCCCTTAGACGTGTGGCCACTCCTTGAGCGTGGCCTTCCCCGGGCCGGGCGGGTGAAGGCGACTGGGGTCCCCATGATCCGGCCTCTGCCCGCCCTGGGCTTGGTGCGGTGGGGCGCCTTGCCGCGGCAGCGACCCTATCCTGCAGGGCCTCACGCTCACCAACCCCTCGCATGTCTTGATCCAGCGTGCCTAGCCCTGCGCGCAGCCGGCAGCCGAAACCACCACACTGCCAGGCCCTCTGGGAGCCGGGCCTTGCGCTTACACCACAAATAAGATGCATTTTTATGTGTATAAAATGTAATTTTTAGGTTCACTTAGAATATATTTTATTTAATAAGTTAAAACTCTGTTGGCACACTGTTAAATGCAGAACCACCTTTTTAAGAGAACTGCCATATTATATCGACGTTTCATATTCTTGGGCTCAGCTTTCACGTCTCCACAGTATACCAAGTAGTGGATGCTGTCCAAGAGTGCCCTGTGTACCTAGACATCTGCATTGCTGCCAGGGGTGGGGACGATTCCAGAAGCCTGTGCCCCCCGGCAGGCTTCTGAGCTTGTAATCATATTGAATGTACAGAGGGAAATGAAATCAAAACCGTATTTTTGTACAGTTTTGAAGTTTCTACTTCGAACCGACTACCTCCTGGCCTCACAGGGAGCTTACAGAGTGCAAATCTGTCTTTACTTGGCTTGGTCATTGCAGTATTTTTGCACGTGTGGGGCCCACTTTTTTCATTCTGTAGTTTCAAATATATATGTAAACTGAACAATCTGTAAACTTTTTATAGAACAAATACTCAGCTGTGAAAACGGGCTGAATGAAACTAAGATTTTTTAACTCTTTCAAAAACGAAAAAAGAATAAGGGTGTGGCCCCATGGGGAGTGGGATATGTACGGTTGCTCAGGGCCTCTTGAGCAGCACCTGGTGTACTGTAAATATCACATTCATGACCTCAAACGGTGCCAGAGCAAGATGCAGAAGTAGGGCAATTTCAGCATAAGCAACCAGACCTCCCCAAACCATGCCCAGAAGCAGATCTCCAGAAGCAGCAAGAGCAGCTTCTCAAGGCCGGCTCCAGAGCACTAGTTGTTGGCAAGGGGCATGAGGCCAAGGGTAGCCCGCTGTTTGCTGCCAGTCTGATGTTCCGAAGATCCCCTCTCTGGGCCTAGACCCCAAAACAACATGGACCCGGCCAGCAGGCATCAAGATGCTCGTGTCCAAGTGCCCCATCAAGAGCAGGAGTGGGGTGGACGGCTTTCAGAATGAAAGCCTCGAGAAGCCAGACACTGTGGAGCAGGGACGGGAGAACTCCCCAGCCCTGGAGGCATCGTTCCAGAATCTGGTCGGGGACCTCCTGGGTCCAGGGCCTGAGCAGGCTCAGATGGGGCACCAGCCCCTGATACACCGGCTTGTGCCACAGGTGTCTGGCCCTTGAATCGGGCATGACTATGGGGCTGACGGTGAACAGGAAAGGCAACTCCCTGTTCATGGACACGCTGACGGCCATCGGGACCACCACCCTGCAGACATTTGTTAGGGGCGTCACAGCCGGCAAAAGGAAGTTCATCAAGGACAGGCGAGACCAGCCCTTTGACAAGAGGATGTGCTTCAGCGTGAAGCAGACTGAAAGCCCCTACAGGTACCAAGATATTGTGGTCTGGAAGCAGGACAGCTTCACCCACATCGTGCTGTCCATATTGTCACCATGCTTATTTAAATTGTATGTAATAATCACTGCAGTCGTTCAGTCGTGTCCTACTATTTGTGACCCCATGAACTGCAGAACGCCAGACCTGCTTGTCCGTTATCAACCTCTTGAGTATACCCAAAGTCATATCCATTGAATCGGTGATACTTTCCAACCATCTCATTCTCTGTCATCCCTTTCTCTTCCTACCCTCAAACTTTCACAGCGTGAGGATCTTTTCCATTTAGTCAGTTGTTTGCATCGGGTGGCCAAAGTATTGGAGTTTCAACTTCAACATCAGTCATTCCAATGAACATCCAGGACTGATCTCCTTTAGGATTGGCTGGTTGGATATCCTTGCAGTCCAATGGACACTCAAGAGTCTTCTCCAACACCACGGTTCAAAAGCATCAATTCTTGGCACTCAGTTTTCTTTATAGTCCGAATAACACATCCATATGTGACTACTGGAAAAACGATAGCTAGACTAAACAGAGTTTATTGGCAATTCAGGTCTCTGCTTTTTATTTGTGCTGTCTAGGTTGATCATAGCTTTCCTTCCAAAGAGTAAGCATTTTTCATTTCATGGCTACAATCACGATCTGCAGTGATTTTGGAGCTTCCCCCTGGGGAAAAAAAAAATATTGGCAGCCACTCTTTCCCCACCTATTTGCCAGAAGTGATGGGACTGGAGGCCATAACATGAGTTGATAAAAGTTGAAATTTAAGCCAACGTTTTCATTCTCCTCATTATGTTAATCAAGAAACTCTTTAGTTTTTCTTCACTTTCTGTCATAATTGTGGTGTCACCTGCATATCTGGGTTGTTGATATTTCTCCCAGCAATCTTGATTCCAGTTTGTGTTTCCCAGACCAGCGTTTCTCATGATATACTCTGCATAAAAGTTCAATAAGGAGGGTGAAGGTACAGCCTTGACATACTCATTTTCCTATTTGGAACCAAGATGTTGTTCCATGTCCAGTACTATCTATTGATTCCTGACCTGCAAACAAGTTTCTCAAGGGACAAGTCAGGTGGTCTGGTATTCTGATCTCTTTCAGAATTTTCCATAATTTATTGAGATCCACACAGTCAAAGGCTTTTGCATAGGAAATAAAGAAGAAAGAGATGTTTTTCTGGAACTCTCTTGCTTTTTTGATGATCCAGCAGATATTAGCTGTTCGATCTCTGGTTTCTCTGCCTTTTCTAAAACCACCTTGAACTTCTGGAAGTACACGGTTCACCCATTTTTGAATCCTGGCTTGGAGAATATTGAACATTATTTTCTAGCGTGTAAGATGAGTGGAATTGCGCGGTAGTTTGGAGCATTCTTTGGCATTTCTTTGGGATTGGAATGAAAGCTGATCATTTCCAGTCCTGTGGTCACTGCTGAGTTTTCCCAGTTTGCTGACATGTGGAGTGCAACGTTTTCACAGCATCGTCTCTTAGGATTTGAAATACCTGAACTGAAATTCTGTCAATTCCACTGGCTTTGTTCATAGTGATATTTCCTAAAGCCCACTTGAATTCCCATTCCAGGATATCTGGCCATAGGTGAGCGTAAGTGATCACATCATTGTGAATTTTGAGTGAACTCTGGGAGTTGGTGATGGACAGGGAGGCCTGGCGTGCTGTGATTCATGGGGTCGCGGAGAGTCGGACACGACTGAGCGACTGAACTGAACTGAACTGAAAGATCTTTTCTGAACAATTCTGAGTATTTGTTGAAGCTCTTCTAAATAGTTTCTGCTTCATTAGGTCCACACCATTTTGTTTCTTTATCGAGCCCTTCTTTGCATGTAATAGTCCCTTGGTATCTCAAATTTACTTAAAGGGGCTCTCGTCTTTCTCATTCTATTTTTCCTATCTATTTCTTTACATTGATCACTCAGGAAGGCTTTCTCAACTCTCCTTGCTATTCTTTGCACCTCAGCTATCAAATGGATAAATCTTTCCATTTCTCCTCTGCTTTTGGCTTCTCTTTTTTTTCATAGAACATTGTAAGGTTTTCTCAGACAGCTGTTTTGCTTTTTTGCTTTTCATTTTCTTGGGGATGGTCTTGGTTCCTGTCTCCTGTAGAATATCACAAACCTTCATCCATAGTTCATATGTAGTGTACAACATGCTAAATGCCAGACTTTAAGAAGCACAGGCATGAATAAAGATTGCTGCAAGAAATATCAACAGCCTCAAATGAAATCACTCTTATGACAAAAATTAAGTAGATATAAAGAACCTCTTGATGAAAATTAAAGAGGAGACTGAAAATTTTGAATTAATATTCAACATTCAGAAAACTAAGATCATGTCATATGGTCCCATCCCTGCTTAAAATATGGGTGGAGAAACAATGGAAATACTGATAGACTTTATTTTGGGGGGCTCCAAAATGATTGAAGATTGTGACTGCAGCCATAAAATTAAAAGCACTTGGTACTTGGATTAATAGCTATGAACTACCTACACGGCCTATTGAAAAGCAGAGACATTGCTTTTCCAGCGAAGTTTCACCTGGTCAAAGCGATGGTTTCTCCTGCAGTAATGCACGAATGTGAAATTTAGACTGTAAAGACAGCTGAGCATGGAAGAATTGATGCCTTTAAAATGTGGCATTGGTGAAGACCCTTGAGAGTCTCTTGGACTGCAAGAAGGCTAAAGGATATCAGTCCTGAATACACATTGGAAGCACCGATGCTGAAGCACAAACTCCAATAATCCGGACCCCTGATGCAAAGAACTGACTTGTTGGATAAGACCCTGATCCTGGGAAACATTGAAGGCAATAAGAGAAGAGAATGACGGAAGATGAGGTGGTTAGATGGCGTCACCGACTCGATGGACATGAGTTTGAGTAATCTCTGGGAGTTGGTGATTGACAGGGAAACAAGACAAGCTGCAGTTCATGGGGTCGCAAAAGTTGAACACGACTAAGAGACTGGACTGAATTGAACTTAAATGGAGAATTACCTACATTTTTACGTGCAAATATGGTGATGCTTGTTTTACTCCATGATATACTGCATTTTTTTTCTTCATTTTAAGAAAATCTGGAAGCTGTTTTTTTTCTTTTTGTTTGTATTGTTTTTAGTGTGAAATGTAGACTAGTCTACACCTCATAGATGAATCTGTGTGGTGGTTCTCTACTATTAAGTGTGAAGTTCTGGAAATTTCACACATGAAAATCTTAGCACTGCTTTTTGAAGACATGGAAAACCAGTATGAAATTGGAACTATCTCTACTGCACAAGTGAAAATATAGACACCACTGTTTCTTCATAAGTAGAGAGATGTATTTCTGAAAACATATCCCAAAACAAAGAATGGATTCCATGAAGTGGGAAATGGCTTGTATTTATTGTATCAAAACATGGGGGGAAGACTCCGTAATGGAATTTGGAATTTTGTACACTTCATATTTGAGTTCAGAATGGATATTTTCCTATAAGAAATAAGGAAATCTCTATATTTCATATGAAGCACTGGTTCTTCAGTTGCAGAAACACCTATGTGCCCTGTTTGCCTATGTTTCAATGTACCTTGCACATTTGTGTGTGTCTAGCCACGTAGGCTTGTTTCCTGTGTTTGTGTGTTTTCCCGTGTGGATGTGCATCCAATCACAGATGACACAGAGATGAAAATCACAGACCACGAGATATGGAGCAAACAGAAAGAGGCACCAGGCATTCACAGACTGGTCCATGCATCTCTGAGGTGGTCCTGCCAGCTCAAGACAGGACTGAGGAAAGGATGACCAGTTACAACTCAGTACTGTGCGTTCACAAATCTGGGGTTACATCAAGAGACATGCAGAATTTCATAGTTTCTGCTGTGGTCATGCGTGTTTGTAGCAGGAAGAGGATGTGGAACACTTGAAGAGTCATCCAGTATAACTCCAGTGGTGTGGGGCTTTGAAAACATAGCCTGTGGACCCTTCAGTGTGGGGGAAGTGGGCTAGCCTGTGGAAATGGTGGACACGGCTATAACTGGAAATAAGAGTATGAAATGGTGAAGGTCCTTCAGAAAAGAGTAGAAACTGAAAGGAGGAGAAACAGAGAGAAAACCTACTGCACTGCAAAAAGATTTCCAAATTAGAGGAAGGCCCTGGGAGAGTGCAGCCTCGGATCAGCCAATCACGTAGCACACTCTCTCTTTATGAGTGATCAATAGCATCATGTGAGACGAATGACATGAAAAGGTAAAATCCTTAATTGTGAAACCACACACATCCAAGAAAACACAGGGTGACCTTGGCCCTGTCCAGGTACTTCCTGCCTATCTGAAAGCTCAGAAAGGTGAAGAAAGTGCAGATGTGGGATGGAGACATTTCCCCCTTTGGTAGTGTGTGCCCGTGAGGGAGCGAAGATGGGAAAGTAGAACAGTGTGAAACAAAGTTTCCCTGTGAGAAGTCCAAAATCACAGTTTGTTTCTGAAGGACCTTTGACAGGAGAATGTTGGGTCCCACAGAAAACAACAACAACAGATGTCCAAGGGCAAAGGAAAACTAACAAGAATGTAGGAGCAGTGAATTTGCATTTAGAATCAATAAATACCAGCGATGCCTCAAGTGCTCAATAAAACATTTTGTGCACCTATACCCAGAGACCACACAGAGACAGAGTCAGAACTGCATTTGAGTGATTGAATGTCTCCTGAAAAGGCATGGGTCAGCAATTCCCTGACAGGGAAGAGAGGCTCTGCCTGCTACAGACCTGGTCATGCAGTCTGTGACATAAACTCTCTTAGAGGAGGTCACCTTACAAGCTAACAAAAGCCGCCTAACACACAATGCACAAGTTGAAGGATGATTATTCCAAAGAAAGTTTTGTACATTTAAGGAAATTCTAGGACTCCTACAGTTTTCTCAACCTGGCGATCTGTCAAAGGGACTGAGAACCCCAGGGAATTTGACTTCGGAGGCCAGTGGGATTTGAATATACAACTTCCACAGGAGTGAAACAGACTGTTGGAGGGCGCACACAAAACCTTGCGTGCATGAGGAGTCAAGAATAAGGAGCAGTGTCCCCAAAAGAGATTGAGCCAGACTTGCTTGTGAGTGTCCAGGAGTCTCCAGCAAAGTGTGGGATGCAGAGTAGTCACGGGAACTGAATACAAGAGTGCTTGCTCAAATCCTTTTGAAGGAGGTCCCAAGTACTTTCGTTTCCCATATGATAGTTTTGGCTCAGTTCAAACAACGAGACCTGAACACAGCCACAACCATCAAGAGAAAATCGGATTAAAGATTCACTGAATATGGCCCCACATATCAGAGCAGGACCGAGGCTCACTCAGTCTGTTTCTCCCATCAGGATGTTTTCATAAGCCTCTTATCTTTATCCATCAAAGGGCAGAGAGAATGAAAAGCACAATCACAGAAAGCTAACCAAACTGTCCAAATGGATCACAGCCTTGTCTACCTCAATGAAATTATGAAATATGCCAGGTAGGGCCACCCAGGATGGATTGGACATGGTGGAGAACTCTAGCAAAATGTGGTCAACTGGAGAAGGGAATGGAAAACCACTTTAGTATCCTTGCTTAGAAAACCCAATGAACGATATGAAAAGCCAAAAAGATAGGACAGTGAAAGATGAACTCTCCAGGTTGGTCGGTGTCCTATCTACTTCTGGAATTCAGTGAGGAAGTAACTCCAGAGAAAATAGAGATGGAGCCAAAGGAGAAACAACACCGAATTGTGGATGTGAGTGGTGATAAAAGTAAAGTTTGATGCTCTAAAGAATGATATTTCATAGGAAGCTACAAAGTTAGGTCCATGATGAAGGTAAATTTTAAGTGGTCAAACAGGAGATGACAAGTGTGAAGATCAAAGTTTCAGCAATCCATTTGTTCATGAATGGAATGGACAAATTTAATTCAAATGACCATTTTATCTTCTAAAGTGGGCAAGAATCCCTAGAGAAGAAATGGAAGAAGCTACCTTCATCAATAAAAAGAGTGTGAATTGCAGTACTTGATTGCAATATAAAAATGAAATATCTCTGCTTATTTTCAAGGCTAACCATTCAATAGTACTGTAATCCAAGTCTATGTCATGACCAGGAATGCTAAAGTGGAAGTTGAGATGAAGGTCAGGGTGAAGCTGAGGTTGAGTAGGTCTGTGATTACCAGTAGGACATTCTAGGACTTACACCCACAAAATAAGATGCTATTTTCAACATACAGGACTGGAATGGAAAATTAGGAAATTAAGAACTACCTAAAGTAACAGACATGTTTGGTCTTCGGGTACAAAATAAACCAGGGCAAAACCTGACAGTTTTGCCAAGACAAGTTACTGTCATTGGATACACCCTCTTCCAACAACACTAGACATGACTCCACATATGCACATCATCAGATGATCAATACCGAAATCAAACTGATAATATACTCTAAAGAAGAGGATAGTGAATCTCTTTCAGTTCAGTTCAGTTCAGTTCAGTTCAGTTCAGTACCTGAGTCGTGCCCAACTCTTTGCCACCCCCTGAACCGAAGCACAAGCGGCCTCCCTGTCAATCACGAACTCCTAGAGTTACTCAAGCTCATATCCATTGCGTGGGTGATGCCATCCAACCATCTCATCCTCTATCATCCCCTTCTCCTCCTACCACCAATCCCTCCCAGCATCAGGGTATTGTCTATCGAGTCAACTCTTCGCATGAGATGGCCAAAGTATTAGAGTTTCAGCTTTAGCATCAGCCCTTTCAAAGATCACAAAACACTGATCTCCTTTAAAATCATTCCTTTAGGACTGGTTGGATTTCCTCACAGTCCAAGGGACTCTCCAGAGTCTTCTCCAAATCCACAGTTCAAAGCATCAATTTTTTGGCACTCATCATTCTTCACCATCTAACTCTCACATCCATACATGACCACTGGAAAAACAATAGCCTTGACTAGATGGACCTTTGTTGGCAAAGTGATGTCGTTGTTTTTTAATATAATATCTAGGTTAGTTATCACTTTCCTTATGAGGAGTAAATGTCTTTTACTTTCATGCCCATAATCACCATCTTTAGTGATTTTGGAGCCCGCCAACGTAAATCCTGACACTGTTTCCACTGTTTCCCCATCCAGATCCATGAAGTGATGGGTCCAGATGCCATGATCTTAGTTCTCGAAAGTTGAACTTTAAGCCAATTTTTTCACTCTCCTCTTTCACTTTCATCAAGAGGCTTTTCAGTTCCTCTTCACCTTCTGCCAT
Source organism: Moschus berezovskii (assembly GCF_049115385.1). Taxonomy (NCBI): domain Eukaryota; kingdom Metazoa; phylum Chordata; class Mammalia; order Artiodactyla; family Moschidae; genus Moschus; species Moschus berezovskii. Next base: position 21,496,134 of record NC_142489.1, read on the forward strand.
TTGGGTGGTGTCTTCTGCATACCTCAGGTTATTGATATTTCTCCCAGCAATCTTGATTCCAGCTTCTTCTTCCAGCCCAGCGTTTCTCATTATGTACTCTGAATATAAGTTAAATAAGCAGGGTGAAAATATACAGCTCTGACACACTCCTTTCCTTATTTGGAACCAGTCTGTTTTTCCATGGCCAGTTGTAACTGTTGATTCCTGACCTGTATGTAGGTTTCTCAAGAGGTAGGTCAGGTAGTCTGCAATTCCCATCTCTTTCAGAATTTCCCACAATTTATTGTGATCCACACAGTCAAAGGCTTTGCATAGTCAATAATGCAGAAATAGATTTGTTTTCTGGAATGCTCTTGCTTTTTTGATGATTGAGCGGATGTTGGCAATGTGATTTCTGGTTCCTCTGTCTTTTCTAAAAGAAGCTTGAACATATAGAAGTTCACAATTCACGTATTGCCGAAGTCTATAAAGTCAGTCAATACAATACTGGGAGTTGACTGTGGCTTACATCAGCAACACACGTTCAAAAAATCATTCTTATATTGAAGAAAGTAGGGAAAACCCCTTGATCATTCAAGTATAATCTAAATAAAATATCTTTTGATTGTAATTGCAAATGCAAATTGATTCAAGGAATTATATCTGAGAGAGAAGATTATGCAGAAGTTTGTGACATTGTACAAAATGAAGCAATGAAGACTATCCCCAGAAGAAAGAAATGCAAAAGGAAAAATGGTTACCTGAAGAAGCCTTAAAAGCAGCGGAGGAAAAGGAAAGAAAAAGAGAGAGAAAGAGAGAGAAGTGGAAGGAAAACAAGAACAGGAAAGTTACACCCACCTAAATACAGAGTTTTGAAGAATAGTTATGGTTTATAAGAAAATCTTTCTTATTGATCTATGCCAAGAAATAGAGGAAAACAATAGATTAAGAAAGGCTAGAGATCTCCTCAAGAAAATTAAATATAGCAGGGGAACATTTTATGCAATAAAGGGCAGAATAAAGGACACACATTTAGGGAAGAAAGACAAGCAGAAATATAAGAAAAGGTGGCAAAAATACACAGAAGAACTACACAAAGAAAACGTCCAATGCTGAAAAGCACGATGGTATCATCACTCACCTAGACCCAGGCATCCTAGAATGCATAGTCAAGAAGGCTTTAGGAAACATTAGTGAGAACAAATCTGGTGGAGGTAATGGCTATCCAGTTGAGATATTTCAAATCCTAAAATATGATGCTGTGAAAGTGCTGCACTAAATATGAAGGCAAATTTGGAGAACTCAGCAGTGGCCACAGGACTGAAAATGATCACTTTTCATCGCATTCCCAAAGAAAGACAATGTCAGAGTCTTTGAACTAACACACAATTGCACTCGTTTCACATAAAGCAAAAAAGTAATGCACGGAATTCTCCAAGGAAGTTTTCAACAGTATGTAAAAGAAGAATTTCTAGAGGTTCAAGCTGCATTTACAAAAGGCAGAGGAACCAGAGATCAAATTTTCCATACCCACTGTATGCTCAAAAAAGCAAGCAATTTCCAGAAAAACATCCCCTGCTTTATTGACTATGTCAAAACATGGCTTGTGGAACACAAAATGTGTGGAAAATTCTTCAAGAGATGGGAATATCATACCACCTGACCTGCCTCCTGAGAAACTTCTATGAAGATAATGAAACAACAGTTATCATGGACGGAGAACATTGGACTGGTTCCAAATTTGGGGAAAGTAGACACTCAACGCTGTATATTGTCACCCTGTTTAGTTTTGTAGACTGCGTCATGTGGAATGCCAAGCTGCATGAAGAACAAGTTAGGATCCAGTTTGCCAAGAGAAATAGCAACAAACGCAGATATATGACGACACCACCATTACGACAGAAAGTGAAGAGAAACTAAGAAATCTCTTAATGAAAATAAAATTGGAGAGTGAAAATTTTGGTTTCAACCTGCACATTCAATGACTGAAGTTCATGGCATCTGGTCCCAATTCTTCACGGCAAAGAGATGAGGAAACAGTGGAAACCATGACAGGCTTTCCTATCTTGGACTTCAAAATCACTGTAGATGGTGACTGCGGCCATAAAAGCTATGACGTAAATAGACAGCATATTAAAAAGCAGAGATATTACTTTACTGAAAAAGGTCCATCTAGTCAAAGCTATGGATTTCCCAGCAGTCAGGTATGGATGTGAGATTTGGACCTTAAAGCTGACTACCAAAGAACTGATATTTTGATCGATCCTCCTGTAAAAGATGATTGAGATTTGCACTGCATGTAGAAGAAACAAGTGAATCCTAAGAGAAATTGGTAATGAGTATTCAGACAGATGCTGAAGCTGAAACTTCAATATTTTGGCCACTTGATGTGAAGAACAGACACTGTAAAACACTCTGATACTTGGAAAGACTGATGACAGAATGAGATTTGGACGACAAAAAATGAGAAGGTTGGATGACATCACCGTTTTTCAAAGAATAGCAAGAGAGATATTGCATCACCACTTGATGGAGATGTATTTGAGCAAGCTCTGGGAGCTATAGATGAACAGGTAAGCCTGGCATGCTTCAGTTGATGGGGTCACAAAGTGTAGGATGAATGAGGGACAGAAATAAGTTGAACTGAATGATGGTGGGCTGTTTGCATCAAGGGATCCTAGGACAGTGGAAGACTTTGATGCCCATGAAAGCAGTTCAGAGCCTTCAGGTTTTCAGGCTTAGGGAGAAGGGAATAGCAGTTTTCACAGAGATGTTCCACTTCTTGGCCAAAAATCCTGACATAAATTCCTTTCTTTCTCTGGGATCTCATCCTTGGCTGTGGATGGCAGAGAGGGAAAATGTCTCTCTGCACTTGAGGGATGGTTCTGAAAGTCTCACTGGAGGACAATCTCTGATTTTGTTATGGTAATCCTGAGTGGAATGTGCACCATGAGACTCACAAGTAGACTGGAATATAAGCGGGCATCTGGTTGTCCCCCAGCCAAAACTTTAGCTGAATTCATGGTTCATGAACTCCATAAGCTAAAAGCCTGGCAGGGATCCTGAGCTATAGGAAGATCTACCACAGCCTCATGATGGCAACAGAAAGAGAGCCTTGGCATTTAGCAAGTTAGGGAGGCCTGGCCTGGAATCATGCCCTTTTGGGAGAGGAATGCCACTTTCTGCACAATGAAGCCATGAGTTGTGGGCCCAGGGCAGGCAGGCTCCCCAGGGTGTGATCTGTGTGGGGATTCTGTGTATGTGTGGGTAGAAGTAAACTATGGTGTTGCCAAAAATGGAAGCCACCTGACCTTTTGGGCTTCACTTTCAGTGACTTGTTTCAGCAGAGGTCCTTTGGATCCATATGTACCTTCTTCATGATAGTACTTCAGACACAGTCCTGTCACATTCTCTTTGGCCTTTTGAAGGCCCCGATTTGAACTTTCCCTGCTACCAGGAGATAACCATAGGGGGAGGGGGAGTGAAAATATCTCCAAACAGGCTCTTACACAATTAGCAGGCACAGGGGCACCTCTCTCAGAAGTCTTGGGCCTGAGTGGGTACTGGGCCTGCCATAAGTGCATGACATTGACAAACAATGATTTTGAGAGAACTTGCTGAGATGGGGTGCTTAAAGTCAGTGCAGTCCTAAGCCCCATGTTATTCTGGCGTGGTTGCTGGAAGAAAAGTGCATGGAATGGAATCATGCCAGTGTGACTGGCACTGTGAACCAGTCAATACGATGGAGGAATACAGAATAGCACCACTCATTCAGCTGTTCACCATGAGCACTTCCAGCCCACCCAACTCTGTGCAGGTCAGTCCTCCTCATGACATGTCCCAACATTCTGTAACCTTCCAGAATAAACAGTATAGGTAGAAGAGGACACTAACTTGATTCACAAGTAAATGGAAGAAAACCACCAGAGAAAATGAGAGGTCCTTACCCAAGTCCATTATCCTGGAAAGTAAACGTGTAGTTCTGCATCTGTGAAAATTTCCTTTTTGTGTTGGATGTATCTGTGTCTGTATCTACACTCACTGGCCCAAAACTGCATGCGAACTGCCAGAACTGGCCTGGCCGGCAGTTTGAAGCCAGGGAATCAAGCCCAAGGGTGTCAGAGTGGAGGCAAGAGAGCACTCAGGGCCATTGAGGGAAATGCAAAGCAGCCAAGAAACGGAATGGCCCAGATTACAAAGCAAAGAGATGGGGTATGCAGAGCCCCTACAAAGAGCTTTCTGTCTTTCTCAAATGCAGCAGTACTCTTTCAGCCACAGGACCAGGTACATCTTTCTTTTACGTAAGGTTTGGGACCCTGATGGCTCTGTAGCATAAGCTGATGCTGCCTGTTGAGTAGAATTGCCTAAGAAAGGCAATGCCAAAGAAGCTTAGACTACCACTCGGTTACACTCAAGTGACACATGAGTAAAGTAATGTTGAAAATTCTCCAACCATGCTTCAGCAATAAATGAATCATGGACTTCCAGATGTTCAAGCTGGCTTTAGAAAAGGCAGAGGGACTAGAGATCAGATTATGAACATCCTATGACTCATCAAAAAAGCAAGAGAGTTCCAGAAAAACATCTATTTCTGCTTTATTGACTATGCCAAAGCCTTTGAGTGTGTGGATCACAATAAATTGTGGAAAATTCTGAACGAGATGGGAATACCAGACTACCTGACCTACCTCCTGAATATCTGCCGGCAGATCAGGAAGCATCAGTGAAAACTGGACATGGAACAACAGACTGGTTCCAAATAGGAAAATGTTGTATATTGTCACCCTGTTCATTTAACTTATATGCGGAATACATCATGAGAAACACTGGGCTGGATGAAGCACAAGCTGGAGACAAGATTGCTAAGAGAAATATCAATAACCTCAGATATGTATATCATACCACGCTTATCGCTGAAAATGAAAAAGAACTAAAGAGCCTCTTGATGAAAGTGAAAGAGGAGAGTGAAAATTCTGGCTTAAAGTTCATCATTCAGAAAACGAAGATCATGGCCTCTTGTCCCATCACTTCATGACAAATAAATGGGTAAAGAAGCGAAAAAGCAGCTGTCTTTAACTGTTTGGGCTCCAAAATCACTTCGGATGGTGACTGTAGCCATGAAATTAAAAGACATTTCTTCCTTTGAAGGAAACATGACCAATGTAGACAGCATAGTAAAAAGCAGAGACATTACTTTGTCAACAAAGGTCCATCTAATGAAGGCTATGGTTTCTCCACTAGTCAGGTATGATTGTGAGATTTGTAATATAAAGAAAACTGAGCACTGAAACACTGATGCTTTCCAACTGTGGTGTTGAAGAAAACCCTTGAGAATCTCTTGGACTTCAAGAAGATCCAACCAGTCCATCCTAAAAGAGAGCAGTCCTAAATATTCTTTGTAAAGACTGATGTTGAAGCTGAAACTCCAGTAATTTGGCCACCTTATGCAAAGAACTGACTCACTGGAGAAGACACTGATGCTGGGAAAGACTGAAGGCAGGAGGAGAATGGGATGACAGAGGATGAGATGGTTTAATGGCATCACAGACTTAATGGAGATCAGTTTGAGCCCACTCCTGTAGTTGATGCTATACAGGGAGGTATGGCACACTGAAGGCCATGGGCTCATGAATAGTAGGACACGACTGAGGGCCTGAACTGAACTGAACCTTCAGAATTTGCCAGTTTCCAACATCTCTCAAATCTTCACAAAATTTTTAAACATCAGTGCTTTGCAGTGAATGGCTTGGGATGATCCTTCTGCTGCTCCCATCCCCACAGGGCTGAGGTGATAGGGTTAGCTGGCACGTGTTCTCATGTGGAAGCAGGAAGAAAGCAGAACCACTTTAAAAGGGCCTCTGTACAGTAAATGAGCTGACTTCAATGCCCCTGCACTGATGAGTCATGTCCCATAGCGGGATGCTGACCTTGATATCCCTTAATTAGAGATTCTTCACCTGTAATTCTCTTTAGAGAGAATTCCATCTCTAAATAGGGAATTCTCTGTAGGTCGCATATTGGCATACGGGCAAAATGTTTCTACGTGAAGCACAGAACTCAGTGTTTCAAATACAAATGTATGCATGTAAATTCCCTCTACGAAATATGGAATTCTCTATATTGCATACGTGAATTTCTCAACCCTCAATTTCCAGAATGAAAATGGAAATCTCACTTGGTCTTTAGCCAAAAGCGTGCACAGTTTCGTTTTCAATTGTTTGTGAATCCATTTGGTGAGGGATAACACATTTGTTTACCAAACCTTGGAAGGAATGGCTGATGCAATATGCAGGGGGAGAGTGCATTTCCATCTCTTTTTTAGCTGCATATTACAGCGTGAATCTTCCCCTCTCTGCATTGCCTACAGCTATGCATGAATTAAGGCATCCCACAGAAAGGTAGATTTCATCCTGTCTCCTGTATAGTGCCTAAAGTCATAGGAATGACGTTACCAAGAGTGTTCCCAAAGTTTAGAGCACATTAAACAAGACTAATGGTTCTAATGGTGGGAATCACACACACACACACACACATACACACACACATACACACACACACACAATCATTTCCTAATTAAGTAAAAAATCTTACTGGTTGTAGTTCATTCAAGAACCCTCCAAAATCAGGCAGCATATGTTACTGCAAATTAACATCTGGGTAACTAGTATACTTTTACACCTGTTCATTAAACTAATTACTGAACGCTGCTGAATGTCACCAGAACACTATGCTTAACAACGTGTGTAGCTAATATTGTATATCTTCAGTTGGATCTCAATACCTAGTCATTTAATAGATACTTTAGGAAGAACAAATAAAGTTGGCTTGGAAGAATTAGGGAGGGTTTCCCTCACTTTAAATAATCATTTAAATGTCAGAATTGAAGTATAGTTCTTACTTCATCCCTGAACTTGACAAACGTTGTGCTGGGAGCCCTTCTGGCTAAACTTTAACCTCTGTGAATACCTTACTCAATCTCTAGTTAACCCCTTTACCCACAAATCAGCTCAGACTTTGTAAGTAGGGACTGGTCAAGTAACTACAGGCCATTGCATACACCCAGAGGGTCTCCTGTTCTATCAAATTTTCTAATTCATGTCACAAATCAGTAAGTCCAGCAAGAAACCCCTAGAGCTAAGTATGTCAAACAGGACCACTGCGAAAACATCACTGTAGGAATTACAAGGCTAAAACCCAGTGCTGCTAGGCGAATAGGGCATTTTTTTTAATTGAGAATAGAGTTTGGACATTTATCATATCCAGTCTTTTCTTTCTTAATGTGGTCCATTTCAGACTGGTACAAGTACTGCATACAATTCAGTTTAATGCAGAAGACAATTATCTATTTTGAACAAGAGGGAACAAAATAACACCCCAAGAGATGTGGAAACAGGTCCTCAACTGTACAATGTAGGCTTTTTCAGTCTGGGTTTTAAGTATACTGACCATGTCTAGAAGAAGGTCAGCATTCTAGATCCCACCAAGGACTTATTCAAATGACAGAAGCTGGGAAACTCTCTTATAATAATTTAAAAGAAACTTTCATAAGATAGTTCTTTCTTCTAAAAAAGAAACTTCTAATCCCCTAGATATTTCTACATAATTGACTAATAATTGTCTCCAATTTAGCACGTCTCTTGCCTGACTCCAAAACCTGCTTTAGTCTTTTAGTAAAAAAATGTCAACTCAGTTCCAATTGTTTAAAAAAAAAAAAAAAAAGGCACAGTCATCATTGACTTTCTTCTTTCACAGGCCACATTTCAGTTTTTGGCAAATCTAGCATTTGAACACTTCTCATCTTCTTCACTTATACTGGAGGCTTTCAAGACTTCATTACTGCTAACCTTCTTTATTTATTGTTTTTCCATCATTAAGTCATGTCTGACTCTTTGTGACCCGATGGACTGCAGTACAACAGGCTTCCCTGTCCATCACCAACTCCCAGAGCTTGCTCAAAATCATGTTCATCCAATCGGTGATACCATCCCACCTTCTCACCCTCTGTCATCCCCTTCTCCTCCTGCCTTCCATCTTTCCCAGCATCGGGACCTTTTCCAATGAGTTGGCTCTTTGCTTCAGGTGGTCAAAGTATTGGAGCTTCAGATTCAGCATCAGTCCTTCCAATGAAATTTCCGGACTGATTTCCTTTAGGATTGGCTGGTTTGATCTCCTTGCAGTCCAAGGAACTCTCAAGCGTCTACTCTACCAGCAGAGTTAGAAAGCTTCAGTTCTGTCACTGTATCCTGTCAATTCATTTTATTCCACCATTCAGTACCCCTCAATGATTCTCTGTATCATTTTGAGTAAAAATAAGTCTTTGCAGTAAAAAAAAAGAAGAAGAAGAAGAAGAAAAGAAAAAAAATATTGAAAATCTCTTTACTTCATGTGAAAATCTGTATGCATATTTTTTACATGAAAATGGGAAATTAATGTATTTCACCTATACATACCTGGATGCTAAATTTCCTACATGACATCTGGAATTTTGTGTATTTCACTTATTAAATGCTAGCCGTAGATTTTAGTACACAAAATAAGGATTTTGATTGTTTCACATATGTAAATCTGGGCACTGATTTTCTTCCTTTGAGTATGGAATTCTCTGTATTTCACACATTAAAACTCTATCGCAGATGGAATCCATGAAAAAATGAATTTCCTATATTCTATTTAGCAAAATATGGGCCCAAATTTTCAATTGTCTGTATTTCACAAATGAAAATCTCGCTCTGATTTTCCTACATGAAATATGGATTTCTGTATTTTCTGTATTTGAAACTCTAGGCATGGTGCTTTTTTCCATGGAGTATGAAATCATTCTGTTTCACATCACCTATACAGGTGCCAAATTTCCTACTAGAAATATGGAATTACTTATTTAACATGGGCAAATCAATGTCTATATTCCTATTTGAAATATCAATTCTCTACAATTTACATATGAATATTTGGTGAAGATTTTTTCCTACATTACATATAGAATTTTCTACCTTTCACAGATGAAAATCAGGATAGTTGTTTTTCCTACAAGGAATGAGGTGTTCCTTTTCTTAAACAAGAACATACGGGTGCAGATTTTCCTACATGAAAAATGGAAATCTCTGCTTTTCAATTCTTTACCATCTATGCTAACTGGGAACTTGAATGGTTTTAGGAAGACTTGTAAGCTCTTTCTAAAATTAAAGCTGAGAAAAGATGTCTATTTCATCATAGGGTTCTGGAATGTAAAAACAGAGAATCAAAGGATACCTGGTGCAATGGGCATGTTTGACCTTGGTGTATGAAATGAGGTGGGACAAAGACTAGCAATGTTTTGGCAAATAGAAAGGACGAAAATGAAAATAGTGACAGACAAGTTTCTTTAGCTCCAAAATCTCTGGGGACAGTGATCACATCCCTGAGAATAAAAGACCCCTTCTCCTGGGAAGAAAATCTATGATAAATCTAGACATAGACACAATGTACTGAAAAGCGGAGATATCTCTTTGGCAATAAATGTCCCTTTAGTCAGGGCTACAGTTTTAGCAGAAGACATGTACGGATGTGCTAGCTTCACTATAAAGAAGGCTGAGTTACAAAGCATTGAGGCTTTGCAGCTGAGTGCTAAAGATGGCTCTTGACAGACCCTTGCCTAGCAAGGAGTTCAACCCCACCAATCCTAAAGGAAACTAACCCTAAACATCCATTGGAAAGACTGATGTTGAAACTGAAATTCCAATACTTTGGCTACCCTGGTGTGAAGAAATAATACATGGGAAAAGATTGAGGTTCTGCCTTGCCACTGAAAACAAACAAACAAAAATATTATCGGCTCTGATATGGGTAGATGGTGGACAGGAGGAGAATGGGGCGACAGGGGGTGAGATCGTTGGACAGCATCACTTAAGTCGATGAACATGTGTCTCACCAAAGTGTTGGAGACAGTAAAGGATAGGGAGGTCGGGAGTGCTGCCATCCACGGTGTTGGAAAGTGTTGAACGTGACTGAGTGACAGAATATCACCAACAACTGTATTTCACATATATCAATCGGGATGAGATTGTCGAACTTGAAACATGGAGATCCTTTTTTGTCCATAGAAAAATTAGATATTCCTGCATGAAATATGGAATTTTCTCTACTTCATAAATGGATGTCTTGGTACAGAACTTTCCTTGTAAACTATGAGTTTCAATATTTCATGTACCAAAATCTGAATTAAAATATATTTTTTTTTTGTAATTAATTTATTTTTAATTGGAGTCAAATTATTTTACAATATTATATTGGTTGGTTTTGCCATACATTGACATGAATTCGCCCCGGGTTTACATAAGTTCCCCCTCCTGAACCCCCCTCCCACCTCCCTCCTCCCTTTATCCTCCCTCTGGGTCATCCCCGTATGCCAGCCCCGAGCATCCTATAACATGCATTGACCCTGAACTAGTGATTCGTTTCACATATGACAACATACGTGTTTCAATGCCATTCTCCCAAATCATTCCACACTCAACCTCTCCCACAGAGTCCCAAAGACTGTTCTATACATCTGTGTCTCTTTTGCTGTCTCGTATACAGGGTTATCATTTGCAGCTTTCTAAATTCCATATATATGTGTTAGTATACTGTATTGGTGTTTTTCTTTCTGGCTTACTTCACTCTGTATAATAGGGTCCAGTTTCATCCACCTCATTAGAACTGATTCAAATGTATTCTTTTTAATGGCTGAATAATACTCCATTGTGTACATGTACCAAAGCTTTCTTATCCATTCGTCTGCAGATGGACATCTAGGTTGCTTCCATGTCCTGGCTATTATAAACAGTGCTGCAATGAACATTGGAGTACATGTGTCTCTTTCAATTCTGGTTTCCTCGGTGTGTATGCCCAGGAGTGCGATTGCTGGATCATATGGCAGTTCTATTTCCAGTTTTTTGAGGAACATCCACATTGTTCTCCATAGTGGTTGTACTAGTTTGCATTCCCGCCAACAGTGTAAGAGGGCTCCTTTCTCTCCACATCCTCTCCAGCATTTATTGCCTGTAGACTTTTGGATAGCAGCCATTCTGACTGGTGTGAAATGGTATCTCATTGTGGTTTTGATTTGCATCTCTCTGATTATGAGGGATGTTGAGCATTTTTTTCATGTGTTTGTTAGCCATCTGTATGTCTTCTTTGGAGAAATGTCTATTTAGTTCTTTGGCCCATTTTTTGATTGAGTCATTTATTTTTCTGGAATTGAGCTGCAGGAGCTGCTTGTATATATTGGAGATTAATCTCTTATCAGTTGCTTATTTTGCTATTATTTTCTCCCATTCTGAAGGCTGTCTTTTCACCTTACTTATAGTTTCCTCTGCTGTGCAGAAGCTTTTGATTTTAATTAGGTCCCATTTGTTTATTTTTGCTTTTATTGCCAATATTCTGGGAGGTGAGTCTTGGAAGATCCTGCTGTGATTTATGTCGGAGAGTGTTTTGCCTACGTTCTCCTCTAGAAGTTTTATAGTTTCTGGTCTTACATTTAGATCTCGAATCCATTTTGAGTTTATTTTGGTGTACGATGTTAGGAAGTGTTCTAGTTTCATTCTTTTACAAGTGGCTGACCAGTTTTCCCAGCACCACTTGTTAAAGAGACTGTCTTTTCTCCATTTTATATTCTTGAATCCTTTGTCAAAGATGAGGTGTCCATAGGTGCATGGATTTATATCTAGGCTTTCTATTTTGTTCCATTGATCTATATTTCTGTCTTTATGCCAGTACCATACTGTCTTGATGACTGTGACTTTGTAGTAGAGCCTGAAGTCCGGCAGGTTAATTCCCCCAGTTCCATTCTTCTTCCTCAAGATTGCTTTGGCTATTCGAGGTTTTTTGTATTTCCATACAAATTGTGAGATTATTTGTTCTAGTTCTGTGAAATATATCGTTTACAGCTTGATAGGGATTGCATTGAATGTATAAATTACTTTGGGTAGTATACACATTTTTACAATATTTATTCTTCCAATCCATGAACATGGTATATTTCTCCATCTATTAGTGTCCTCTTTGATTGCTTTCAGTAGTGTTTTATAGTTTTCTATGTACAATTCTTTTGTTTCCTTAGGTAGATATATTCCTAAGTATTTAATTCTTTTCGTTACAACAGTGAATGGAATAGTTTCCTTAATTTCTCTTTCTATTTTCTCATTATTAGTGTATAGGAATGCAAGGGATTTCTGTGTGTTGATTTTATATCCTGCAACGTTACTGTAATCATTGATTAACTCTAGTAGCTTTCTGGTAGAGTGTCTAGTGTTTTCTGTGTAGAGGATCATGTCATCAGCGAACAGTGACAGTTTTACTTCTTTTCCAATTTGTATTCCTTTTATGTCTTTTTCTGCTCTGATTGCTGTGGCCAAAACTTCCAGAACTATGTTGAATAGTAGTGGGGAGAGTGGGCACTCTTGTCTTGGTCCTGATTTTAGGGGAAATGCTTTCAGTTTTTCACCATTGAGGATAATGTTTTCTGTGGGTTTGTTACATATAGCTTTTATTATGTTGGGCTATGTCCCTTCTATTCCCACTTTCTGGAGGGTTTTTATCATAAATGGATGTTGAATTTTTTCGAAGGCTTTCTCTGCATCTATTGAGATAATCATATGATTTTTATTTTTCAGTTTGTTAATGTGGTGTATTACGTTGTTTGATTTTCGGATATTGAAGAATCCTTGCATTCATGGGATAAAGCCCACTTGGTCATGATGTATGATCTTCTTAATATGTTGTTGGATTCTGATTGCTAGAATTTTGTTAAGGATTTTTGCATCTATGTTCATCAGTGATATTGGCCTGTAGTTTTCTTTTTTGTGTGGGGTCTTTACCAGGTTTTGGGATTAGGGTGATCGTGGCCTCATAGAATGAGTTTTTAGTTTCCCTTCCTCAGCAATTTTCTGGAAGAGTTTGAGCAGAATAGGTGTTAGATCTTCTCTCAATTTTTGGTAGAATTCGGCTGTGAAGCCGTCTGGACCTGGGCTTTTGTTTGCTGGAAATTCCTGATTACAGCCTCTAGTATCGTGCTGGTGATGGGTCTGTTCAGATTTTATATTTCTTCCTGGTTCAGTTTTGGAAAGTTGTACTTTTCTAGGAATTTGTCCATTTCTTACAGGTTATTCATTTTATTGCCATATAATTGCTGATAGTATTCTCCAATAATCCTTTGTATTTCTGTGTTGTCAGTTGTGATCTCTTCATTTTCATTTCTAATTTTATTGATTTGGTTCTTCTCCCTTTGTTTCTTGATGAGTCTGGCTAGGGGTTTGTCAATTTTATTTACCTTCTCAAATAACCAGCTTTTGGCTTTGTTGATTTTTGCTATGGTCTCTTTTGTTTCTTTTGCATTTATCTCTGCCCTACTTTTTACGATTTCTTTCCTTCTACTGACCCTGGGGTTCTTCATTTCTTCCTTTTCTAGTTGCTTTAGAGGTAGAGTTAGGTATTTTACTTGACTTTTTTCTTGTTACTTCATGTGTGCCTGTATTGCTATGAACTTCCCCCTTAGCACTGCTTTTACAGTGTCCCAGAGGTTTTCATTTTCATTCATTTCTATGCACATTTTGATTTCTCTTTTGATTTCTTCTATGATTTGTTCAATATTCAGCAGGGTGTTTTTCAGCCTCCATATGTTGGCATTTGTAATAGTTTTTCTCCCGTAATTGAGATCTAATCTTACTGCATTGTGGTCAGAAAAGATGCATGGAATGATTTCAACTTTTTTTGAATTTACCAAGGCTAGATTAATGGCCCAGGATGTGATCTATCCTGGAAAAGGTTCCGTGTGCGCTTGAAAAAAAGGTGAAATTCATTGTTTTGTGGTGAAATGTCCTATAGATATCTATTAGGTCTAACTGGTCTATTGTATCATTTAAAGTTTGTGTTTCCTTGTTAATTTTCTGTTTAGTTGATCTATCCATAGATGTAAGTGGGGTATTAAAATCTCCCACTGTTATTGCATTGTTGTTAATTTCCCCTTTCATACTTGTTAGTAATTGTCTTACATACTGCGGTGCTCCTATGTTGGGTGCATAAATATTTATAATTGTTATATATTCATCTTGGATTGATCCTTTGATCATTATGTAGTTTCCTTCTTTGTCGTTTTTCACAGCCTTCGTTTTAAAGTTTATTTTACCTGATATGAGTATTGCTACTCCTGCTTTCTTTTGGTCTCTATTTGCATGGAATATCTTTTTCCAGCCCTTCAGTTTCAGCCTGTATGTGTCCCTCGTTTTGAGGTGGGTCTCTTGCAGACAACATATATGGGGGTCTTGTTTTTGTATCCATTTAGCCAGCCTTTGTCTTTTGGTTGGGGCATTCAACCCATTTACGTTTAAGATAATTATTGATAAGTACGATCCCGTAGCCATTTTCTTTATTGCTTTGGGTTCGAGTTTATACACCCTTTCTGTGTTTCCTGTCTAGAAAAGATCCTTTAGCATTTGTTGGAGAGCTGGTTTGGTAATGCTGAATTCTCTCAGCTTTTGCTTGTCTGTAAAGCTTTTGATTTCTCCTTCATATTTGAATGAGATCCTTGCTGGGTACAGTAGTCTGGGATGTAGGTTATTTTCTTTCATCACTTTAAGTATGTCTTGCCATTCCCTCCTGGCCTGAAGAGTTTCTGTTGAAAGATCGGCTGTTATCCTTATGGGAATCCCCTTGTGTGTTATTTGCTGTTTTTCCCTTGCTGCTTTTAATATTTGTTCTTTGTGTTTGATATTTGTTAATTTGATTAATATGTGTCTTGGAGTATTTCGCCTTGGGTTTATCCTGTTGGGGAATCTCTGGGTTTCTTGGACTTGAGTGATTATTTCTTTCCCTATTTTAAGGAAGTTTTCAACTATTATCTCCTCAAGTATTCTTTCATGGTCTTTTTGTCTTCTTTTTGTGGGATTCCTATGATTCGAATGTTGGAGCGTTTAACATTGTCCCAGAAGTCTCTAATATTGTTCTCATTTCTTTTAATTTGTTTTTCTTTTTTCCTCTCTGTTTCATTTATTTCTACAATTCTTTCTTCTAGCTCGCTTATCCTGTCTTCTGCCTCTGTTATTCTACTGTTTGTTCCCTCCAGAGTGTTTCTAATCTCATCTATTGCATTATTCATTGCATATTGACTCTTTTTTATTACCTCTAAGTCCTTATTAAACCTTTCTTGCATCTTCTCAATCATTTTCTCCAGGTTATTTATCTGTAACTCCATTTTGCTTTAAAGATTTTGAATCATTTTCACCACCAAAATTTGAAATTCTTTATCAGGTAGATTCCCTATGTGTTCCTCTTTTGTTTGTGTTGGTGGGCATTTATCTTGTTCCTTTACTTGCTGGGTATTTCTCTGCTTCTTCATCTTGCTTATAATGCTTTGCTTGGGGTGGCCTTTCCCTCTTCTGGCCGTTTGTGGAGTTCTCTTTATTATGTAGTTTCCTCGCTGTGTGTGGGGTTGGACAGGTGACATGTAAAGTTTCCCTGGTTATGGAAGTTTGTGTCAGTGTTCTGGTGGGTGGAGCTGGATTTGTTCTCTCTAGAGTGCAATGAAGTGTCCAGTCATGAGTTATGAGATGTCAGTGGGTTTGGAGTGACTTTGGGCAGCCTGTATATTGAAGCTCAGGGCTAGTTTCCTGTGTTACTGGAGAATTTGCATGGTATGTCTTGCTCTGGAAGTTGTTGATCTTGGGTGGTGCTTGGTTTTAGTGTAGGTATGGAGATGTTTGATGAGCTCCTATCGATTGATGTTCCCTGGAGTTAGGAGTTCTCTGGTGTTCTCAGGATTCGGGCTTAAGCCTCTTGCCTCTGGTTTTTGGTCTTATTCTTAGAGTAGCGTCTAGACATCTCTATCTGTCATTTCCAAGGTGGTTCCCTCTGTTTTAGCTTCTGTTTGCTGGTCTCTTCAGTGTCTAATTTCCTCCCTGATACTAGGGGGTGGGTGGACACTTTTGAAGGCTCAGTTGTTCAGTCCTGTTCTGGGAAGGGAGGAACGCTGCAGACGAATATCTCTGGTGTCTGTGGGGAGTGCTTGCAGCGTCTCGGTCACACTGGGTTTGCCCCCACTCACAGCACGTATGCTGTCCCAGTCTACACTGCACAGACTCTAGGTTGCTCTTCCGGGAACTGTTCGAGGCCGGCGACGGGTTGTATGCACTTCCCAGGTCTGAGCAGCTCAAGTTCAGGTTCTCAGGAACTCCACAAAGGCACAGACTTGGTTGGGCCTGCGTTTTGTGCCTTCCCTGGTCCGAGAAGCTCAGGGAACCAGGTGTTTGGCGAGCACTGTCTCTGCGACTTATCGCCTCTCCAGTCCCCGGCACTCAGTTTTCTCGGTGTACAACTGGCGCACCTTCTTAGGGGAATATCGACCGGCCCGAGCCCAAGAAGTCCTGATTAGCAACAAGCCTGTCTGCAGTTTGTATCAGATGCCTTTCTGGGGCTGCGGTTGCCCGCTCCGGCTCTGACTGCACTCCTGGCCTGTCTCGGCGGGGGATGGGGTATGGGCCAGCCGCAGCTGGCTCACTGTGCTCAGTCCTTTATTCTGTGAGCGGGGCTGGCCGAGTCTTAGATTAGAGCTTTCCACCTTTTCATGGGGAAGCTGTCCCACAGTCTGCTTTGTTCTCCCCAGTTCTCTCAAATTGTTCTTGCGCCATTCAAGCCCAGTCCTCTCTCTAAGCAGTTCAGCCGGCTCCTCCCTGCCCAGCCCCCGCTTGCTAATGGCGTATGCAGGCGTCTGCGCTGCTTCTCCGCTGGAAGTTACCGTTTAGTGGGTAATCTGTGGGTTTTAAAAAAAATCTTAAAAGAAAAAAGAGGGTTATGTGGACCTCTGAGCTTCCAAGTCTCGCCACAGATTCGCCAGTGAGAGTGTTTCCTGGTGTTTGGAAACTTCTCTCTTTTTAAAGCCTCCCTTCCCAGGACGAAGCTCCGTCTTTACTTCTTTTGTTTCGCTTTTTATCTTTTATGTTTCTTCCTACCTCCTTTCGAAGACAATGGGCTGCTTTTCTGGGTGCCTAACGTCCTCTGCCAGCATTCAGAAGTTGTTTTGTGGACTTTACTTTGCGTTCAAATGTTCTTTTGATGAATTTGTGGGGGAGAGAGTGGTCTCGCCGTCCTATTCCTCCGCCATCTTGTTCCTTCTCTCTGAATTAAAATACCTTGACATGGAATATGGCCTTGAAAAATGACATGAAATATTTTACATTTCAAATACGAAAATCTAGGGATACATTTCTTATGTGAAATAACATGTGATTATGGATGCATTACTGAATTTTCTGTTTCATAAATTGAAATCACACCAGATAGTCCTATATGAAAGATAAAATTCTCAGTTTCACATCAGAACCACTACCTGCAGGTTTTAGGACATGAACTATGCAACTCTCTATAATTCACATATGAAAATCTGGGGACAGATTTTTCAATTAAATGTAGGGAATTTTCTGTATATCAAATGGAAGTATAGACATAGAGTTTTCTGCATGATATAGGAAAATCTTGACGTAATTTTCAGATTTCTCATTTGAAAATCTGTGTGCTGCTTTCTTTCATGCAATACAGATTGCTGTGCATTTCATATTTGAAAAATGGCATCGATTTTGCTACAGAAAAAATGGAATCTTCTATTTCATATGAGACAATGTGATTTTCATATTTGAGCAATAAAATTCTCTATATTTCACCGAAAGAATCTTCCGACAAGATATATGGAATCTGGTATACTTCACACTTTAAAATCTGAGGACAGATTTGCTCATATGAATTACAACTGCTACTGCTACTGCTAAGTCAATTCAGTCATGTCTGACTCTGTGTGACCTCATAGATGGAAGCCCACCAGGCTCCCCCGTCCCTGGGATTCTCCAGGCAAGAACACTGAAGTGGGTTGCCGTTTCCTTCTCTAATGTGTGAAAGTGAAAAGTGAAAGTGAAGTCGCTCAGTTGTGTCCGACCCCTAGCAACCCCATGGACTGCAGCCCACCAGGCTCCTCCATCCATGGGATTTTCGAGGTAAGAGTACTGGAGTGGCTTGCTATTGCTATTATTCACATTGGAAAACCTGTTTCAGATATTTCACAGATAAAATATGGAATTGTCCATGATTCAGAAGAGCTGACTCATTTGAAAAGAACCTGATATTGGGAAAGATTGAAAGCAGGAGAAGGGGATGACAGAGAATGAGATGGTTATATGGCATCATGGCTTAAATGGATATAAGTTTGCTTAAACTCTGAGAGTTGGTAATGGACAGGGAGGCCTGGCGTACTGTGGTCCTTGGGGTCGCTAAAAGTCAGAAACGATTGAGCACCTGAACTGAACTGATGATTCAGAATTTAAGATCTTGGATGAGCAGACAAATAAAGAATCGACTTATTTCTTGTCTGACTGTCTGATACCTGATTTCCCTATTTAAATATATAATTCTGTGTATTTCATTGATGAAAGTCCACGTGAAGTTTTCCCAAATTGAAAGACGAAATAAACTCTATGTATCACATGAAAGTCTGGGTGCAAATATTTCTACGGGGAAATGTGTACATCTCTATAGTAACATGTGAATTTCTAGATTTTGACTTCCCCACATGACCTATGGAAATCTGTATATTTCACGTGTAAAAATTTCATGAAATATGGAACCTCAGCAATTAATTCATGAAAATATGAGTGCAGATAGTCTCATGTGATTTTTGGAATCCTCTAAATTTCACATATAAAACCAAGTAACTTACTTTCTGACATGAAATATGGTAGTCTTTAATTTTTTTTATTTCACCATTTAGGTGTAGCTATTTCTAGCTGATACATGAAATTCACTGTATATCAATATTTATATCTGCTAGCAATGGCAAGCCACTCCAGTACTCTTGCCTAGAAAATCCCATGGATGGAGGAGCCTGGTAGGCTGCAGTCCGTGGGGTCGCTAAGGGTCGGACACAACTGAGCGACTTCACTTTCACTTTTCACTTTCACACATTGGAGAAGGGAATGGCAACCCACTTCAGTGTTCTTGCCTGGAGAATCCCAGAACGGAGGAGCCTGGTGGGCTTCCGTCTATGGGGTCACACAGAGTCGGACACGACTGAAGTGACTCAGCAGCAGCAGCAGCAGCAGCAGCAGATATACCTCCATGTAATATGGAATTCTGTATATTTCACATATAAAAATGATGAGGACGTTTTTACATGAAATAAGGATTTTTGTTCATTTCACATGAAAAACCAGGGTGCAGATTTTCTGGCAAGACATCTGATCTGTATATAGTTCAGATGTTGGTAATTTGATCTTGGTTCCTCTGCCTTTTCTCAAACCAGCTTTAAAAGACAGAGGAACGAGAGATCAAATTGCCAACATCTGCTGGATCATTGGAAGAGCAAAAGCGTTCCAGAAAGACATCTATTTCTGCTTTATTGACTATGCCAAAGCCTTTCACTGTGTGGATCACAGTTTATTCTGTGGAAAATTCTGAAAGAAATGGAAATACTAGACCACCTGACCTGTTTTTCAGAAAAGAGTGAAACTGTTGTCTTAAGATCAACATTCAGAGAATTAAGATTATGGCTTCTGGTCCCATCACTTTATGGGAAATAGATGGGGAAACAGGGGAAATAGTGTCAGATTTATTTTGGTGGGACTCTAAAATCACGACAGATGATGACTGCAGCCATGAAATTAAAAGATGCTTGCTGCTTGGAGGGAGAGTTATGACCAACCTAGATAGCATATTAAAAAGCAGAGACATGACATTGCCAACAGAGGTCTGTCTAGTCAAGGCTATGGTTTTTACAGTGGTCACGAATGGATGAGAGATTTGGACTGTGAAAAAAGCTGAGTGCTGAAGAATTGATGCTTTTGAACTGTGGTTTTAGAGAAGACTCTTGAGAGTCCCTTCGACTGCAAGGAGATCCAACCAGCCCATCCTAAAGTAGATCAGTCCTGGGTATTCATTTGAAGGACTAATGTTGAAGCTGAAACTCCAATATGTTGCCACTTCATGTGAAGAGTTGACTCACTGGAAAAGACCTTGATGCTGGCAGGCATTGAGGCCAGGAGGAGAAGGGGATGACAGAGGATGAGATGGCTGGACAGCATCACTGACTCAATCGACATGAGTTTGTGTAAACTCCGGGAGCTGGTGATTCACAGGAAGGCCTGAAATGTTTCACGGGGTCACAAAGAGTTGTACATGACTGAGCGACTGATCTGAACTGAACTGAGAGTTGATTTGCAAAGGATACCTTTGAACTGGATGCCTTAGTAAAATTCAGATTTTCTTTTACCTACAGCCATCATGGAAATGTATTTCAACATATCAATATGAGGAGTTAAATATTTTGTAAAGCTGAAATTCTTATGAATGAAGAACTATTATTTTTAAAAGTAAATCATAAAGGAGATTTAAAAGAACACACAGATTGCCATTCATCCATAACAGATTGGTAAAAGACATTGTGTGATAAATACAATGGACATCTCAAAGAAGCAATGCAATAGAATTAAATACAACAAAATAAATGGTTTTTCCCGTGGTCACGTATGGATGTGAGAGTTGGACTGTGAAGAATGCTGATCGCCGAAGAATCGATGCTTTTGAAATGTGGTGTTGGAGAAGACTCTTGAGAGTCCCTTATACTGCAAGGAGATCCAGCCAGTCCATTCTAAAGGAGATCAATCCTGGGTGTTCATTGGAGGGACTGATGCTAAAGCTGAAACTGCAATACTTTGGCCACCTCATGCGACGAGTTGACTCACTGGAAAAGACTCTGATGCTGGGAAAAGTTGGGGGCGGGAGGAGAAGGGGACGACAGAGAATGAGATGGCTGGATGTCATCACCGAGTCTGTGGACATGAGTTTGGGTGTACTCCGGGAGTTGGTGATGGACAGGGAGGCCTGGCGTGCTGTGATTCATGGGGTCGCGGAGAGTTGGACACGACTGAGCGACTGAACTGAACTGAACTGAAAAACAATAGAATATATAAAATGTACAAAAACATAGCATGGGTCAACCAGACAGAGTTGATTGTTGGTGGTTCTGTTCCACCTCTTTTATGGTAACTTTTCTTTTGGGGAAATTTTTTCTATCATTAGACGTACACATATGTAGCAAAATATAATGTACACTCACTTTAATTTTTATTGGTGTTTTCTCAATAAATGTGTTATGAATTTAGATATAGCTTTCTGAGGTTTGCATTGCTTTTGTCATTAAGGTGTACACATTTTCAGTTCTACCTTTGACTTCCAAGATAATGTGAGATTCATTAAAAATATTGATGTTTAAGAAAGGTTATTATACCTTAATACTGAAATTTTTTTGGAATATACTTGCTTTACATTATTTTAATTTCTCCCCTAAAGCAAAATTAGGGAATGCTGCAGTCCTTCAAGTCATAAGCAACAAAACAAGATAGTGATTAAACAGCAACCACATATCTATCTCCATGTTTTTGACTTATTTCTAAATCTGTTCACCCCAGCGCATTAAATAGACTTCCCTGTGCTGTACATATAGATCAAAATATATATGTTTCTGTTGTAATCTCCCATTTGCTACCACCACCAGGTATCTCATCCTTGAGAAGTATATATTTCTTCTCCATTGCTGTGTCCCTATCTATGCTTCTCATAGAGAATCATCTATTCCAGTTTTACTTAGATCCCACATGTTTGTGTTAATATATGATATTTCGTTTCCTCTTTTGACTTAGCTCCATTGTATCTAAAACTGTCCCTGTCCTTCTACATGTATGCAACTTACCTGATTTCATTCCATCTTAAGACTCTGGTATGTATGTACCAACTCATTTTATCCATTCCTCTTTAGATGGATATTTTTGTTGCTGCCATGGCCTGCTATTGCAAATATTGTTGCCATCAATATTGAAGTTGTGCATCTTTTGGAATTATGATTTTCCTCATGAAAATTATTGGCAATTATTGGAATTTCTTGATCACATGGTAGCTTTATTCTTATTTCTACGGGAACCCTGTTCTATTCTCCATTTTAATCGATCAATGTGCATTCCTAGCAACAGAACAGGATTGTTCTGTATACTCCACACCATCTCCACAAATGTCTACAGCATTTGTTTTGTGAGGAATTATATATATATATATATATATTCATATGTATATGAGTATTCAGAAAAATGTGAGTTGATACCCCCATTGAAGATTTTATTTCCATTTCTCTCACAGTTAGTAATGCTGAGCATATTTTCCAATATTATTGGACATCTGTATGTCTTCTTAGGAGAAATGTCTCTTTTATCATCTATTCATTTTTTCCAGTTGGTTTGTTTGTTTTGTTATTATTGAGCACATTAGATGCTTCCATATTTTGGAGATTCTTCTGTTGTCATTATCTTCAGCTGCAAATGTTTTTTCCATAATGAGACTTCATTTTTGTCTTGCTTATTGGTTGGTTGTGCCAAATATTTAAGTTTAATTAGGTCTCTTTATTTAATTTGTTTTTAAATTTCCCAAGGAGGTAGGTCAAAAAGAAAAGTTGTTGCTGCATTTCATGTCACAATGTATTCTACCTATTCTTTCCTCAAATATTATTGATTTACAGTTTCTGGCCTTATACGTAGGTCTTTAATCCGTCTTGAATTTGTATTTTCTATGCTGCTAAGGAGTGACTGAACTGAACTGAACTGAAAGGAGTGACTAAATGTGATCCACTGGAGGAGTGAATGGCTAACCACCCCATTATACTTGCTATGGGGCTTCCATGAACTATATAAAAAAGCAGTAAGGTATGACTCCAAAAGATGAGTCTCCCAGGATGGTAGGTGCTAAATATACTGCTTGGGAGGAGCAAAGGGTAATAACTAATGTTTCCAGAAAGCAATAAGTGGTTGCCCCAAAGTGGAAATAAGCCTCATTGTTTATGTGTCTGGAGATGAAAGTAAATGAAATGCTGAAAAGAAAAGTACTGCAGGGCAACCTGGAATGTTAGATCCATGAACAATTTAAATTGAATGGGGTATAATAAGAGATGGCAACAGCCAGCACATTGGAAAGACCCTGATTCTGGGAAAGATCGAAGGCAACAGGAGAAGGGGAAAACAAGGATGAGATGATTGGATGGCATCATCTATACAATGGATATGAACTCAGGCAAACTCCAAGTGGTGGTGAAGGACAGGAAGGACTGGCATGCTGCAGTTCATGGCATCCCGAAAGTCAGACACCACTCGGCCACAGAATAACCAGGTGCTGTTCTAACTGTATTCTTTTACTTTTAGCTGTCCAGATTTTCCAGCTTAACTTGTCAAATATAGTTTCTTCTTTCCACTGCATATTGTTGCCTCCTTTGTCATAGATTAGGTGATCATTTGGGCAAGAGATTATCTTAGGGTTTACTATCTGTTCCATTGGATTTAATCTAAATATTGTGCCAATTGCATGCCATGATTAAAACTATAGATTTTTATAGACTGAAGTGAGGAAACCTGAGTCCTGCAGCTCAGTTTTTCTCTCTTCAGTTTGACTGGTTAATCAGTCTTTGTGTTTCCATCAAGTTGTAAAGTTTTTCTTGTTGTTGTTGTTCTATTTCTGTGCAAAATGTCATTAGTAATTTAATCGTGATGACATTGTATCTGTAAACTCTTCTTTATAGTGTAGCCATTTTCACATATTGATTTTTATAGTCCAAAGAATATATATCTCTCATTTCATTTGTGTCATCTCTGATTTGTCTAATCCATACCTTATTCTTTTCGGGTTACGAGTCTTTTCTCTGGTTAGGTGAGCTGATTCCCAAGGATTTTATTTTTCTTGTTACAATGGTGAATCAGATTGTTTCCTTAATTTTTGGTTTTGGTTTTCTCTGGTCATTTATAGTCATGCAGGAGATTTCTTCCTGTTTATTTCTTTTCCCAACAACTTTCATAAAGTCATTGTCTATTAATTTTCTGGTGAAATTTTAGGAGTCTCTGAAACAGAAACTTCTGTCAGCAAACAGTGCCGGTTTTACCTCTTGTTTTTCAGTTTGCTGGTAATTTTTTTTTTTTCATTCACTGATTGCTGTATCTAGGAGTCCCAAGATTAGTTGAATAACAGTGATGAGAGTGGCAAATTTTGTCTTTTTCACAACCTTAGGCAACATGCTTTCAGGTTCCACCTCTGAGAAACATCGTAGTGCTGGGTTTATTCATACATGGCCTTTATTAAGTTGAAGATGATCCTTTCTGTTCCCACTTCCTATACAGCTTTTATCATAAATGAGTCCTTAATTTTGTCAAAAGTGTTTTCTGTATCTGTATTTTAGATGTGTTCAAGACCTCTCCTTGGAAACTTTTATTATCTTTCATTGGTCTTTTCTCCTCTGGCCACCTGATGCAAAGTGTTGTCTCATTAAAGAATGCTCTGATACTGGGAAAAATTGAAGGTAAAAACAGAAGTGGGTAGCAGATGATGAGAGGGTTAGATAGCATCACAAACCCTATGGACATGACTCTGAACAAATTCTGGGAGATAGGGAATGTAAGACTGATGGGACACAGTCCATGGGGTGACAAAGGGATGGGCATGAATTACTGACTGAACAACAATAGCAAAACATTCTTTCCTGTTATTTACAGTAGTAGATATCCGTGACTACTTCATTTTCTATCCCACCATACCCTATCTATATCTCAGTTGCACTAATTTCACCACATACCATGCAAAGATTCAGCCACATTTGCTGTCATTATTGTCCCACAAATGGTCCAAAATTTATGTGATTTCTCAACTACACATGATCCAGTGGTCTCCTAGCCATTCTCCAGTATCCATTTATGTTCCTTCCTATCTTGCTATAGCCAGAGAAAATTGTCACTCACTAGCTAAGTCATGCGCTAGAAAGCAAGTTCTTGAGAATAAATACCCTTTCAGGATTCTGTATTCTAACTTTGTCTCAGTCTTCACATTGTTCGTTTGTCCCATTTCTTCAATCACACAGAAATTTCAGGCTGTGTTCTGTTCTTCTCAGTCTCACTGTCTGTGCAGAGACGGTTCTTCTGTCTTATTTGATTTTCCTTTTATGATTCATGTCTGTGAGATCTTATTTTAAATTCCACTGAAACTTTTTTTCACTTTACAGATCATTTTGAGATTTTAAATTTAGATTAACCTGATTGACGAGCTTTGATAGACTGTCCTCTCCAAAAGGAATACATTATGATAACCCACATCTATTTTAGCTTGTGATTTACTCGCCTGTTTTCAGGCATAAAGGATTGTATTTGAATAATACAATCTGAATGGGTGTGCAAATTAGTCACTTACTGAGTCATGCCCAACTCTGCAACCTCATGGACTGCAGTCAGTCCATCAGGCTCATCTATCCATGCACTTTTCCAGGCAAAGATACTGGAGTGGTTAGCATTTCCTTCTCCTGGAAAACATGAACAGTGGAACTAATAAGAAATCAAAATTTTAACTGATAAAATTTAATAAATTCTGAACTTGAAGAGTTAATTCCCTCAAAAGAAAAAAAGTATCTTGATTGCAAGCTAAAATCACCAACTTTTGTTGTCTGTCCCAAAATCAGGTAAGAAAAAATCATCAGCTTTTCTGAAAAGCATATTTTTCAATTATTAATATGACTAAGGAATATTTTAAAAAAGCAAAAAGAAACCTCAGAGACCTATATCATAGATAGTAAATAGAGGCAAATAATGGCATTTCTCTTCAAGACAAATTGAGGCTAGAATATGAATCTTTCTCACTTTCTTTTTCTTGGTGAATGTTATTTGGCATTCCTAGTGGTAAATTTTCTTCAAGAGCCCTTAAATCCAGGTCCATAGTTGTTTTTCAAGTGAATTATTGGTGAGGATTTTCAGGAGAAAGGAATGAGGGAAGTAAGATACAGCAGAGTGAAACTACATCCAATCTCAGGTGGAGGCAAAATTGCACTGGGTGTAGAATTTCTACATCAAATGTATCAGTTCAGTTTAGGTCAGTTCAGTTGCTCAGTCGTGTCTGGCTCTTTGCGACCCCATGAATCACAGCACGCCAGGCCTCCCGGTCCATCACCAACTCATGTGTAAATATGTACATTTTACAAACGAACATACTAGTGCAAGTTTTCATCTTCATATTTGGAATTCTAGATTTATCAAATATGAAAAACCTGAATCAATGTTTTCTGACAACATGTGAAACTTTGCATATTTGGACAAAAAAGGCTGGTGAAATTTTATCTGAAATACGAACTGTGAATTTCACATATAGCATTATAGGTTCAGTGTTGAGACCTGAAATAGAGTTGTGTGTGTGTGTGTGTGTTTTTCTTAAATAGGAGAACATGTGGATACATTCTCAAACATGTAATTAGAAAATCTGAATGCTTATAAACAAGACTGCACAAAGATATTCATAAATATGTAATGGACCTTTGATATTTTGCATATGAAAATATAACTTCATATTTTCAAGCATGAAGCGTGACATTCCTATATTTTTAATTTGGTAATCTGAGTGCAGAGGGCATATTATTCTAATGAACTGTGGAATGAACACTATTTCACATTTGAAAAGTTGAACACAACATTTAATTATATAAGTTTGGAATTTTCTATGCATGATAAATAAACAACGGAGCTGCAATTTTAACACGGAATTTTGAAGTCTCTACATTTCAAATATGAATAACTGGGTATCAGATATTCCCCCTGAAATATGGAATACTGTATATTTCACATATGAAATTGTGAACATATCTTATCTTACATGTAATATGAAGACTTTTCAACGTGACACATGAAAAGCTGCACTCTGATTTTCCTACATGAAATATGGAAATCTCTATGTTTAGCGTAAGAAAACCTGGACACAAATTAACTTTCGGTTCAGTTTGGTTCAGTCGCTCAGCCGTGTCCAACTCTTTGTGACCCCATGAACCACAGCACACCAGGCCTCCCTGTCCATCACCAACTCCCGGAGTTTACTCAAACTCATGTCCATCGAGTCGGTGATGCCATCCAGCCATCTCATTCTCTGTCGTCCCCGTCTCCTCCTACCCCCAATCCCTCCTAGCATCAGACTCTTTTCCAGTGAGTCAACGCGTCACATGAGGTGGCCAAAGTGTAACATAGATAGACTTCTCTATGGTTTGCATGAGAAAATCTGGGGACACATTCTCTACTGAAACATGACTTTTTCTACATTCAAAATATAAAATTTTGGGCATAGTGTTTTTGTTGAACAAGAAATATAACATCCTTGTTTATAACTAACATGTGAGAATCTAGACACAACTTATCCTACATGAAAAACGGAATACTCTTTCACATTTAAAACGTGGGTGGGATTTTCTTTTCCTCTGTGACCAATAACATTCTCTGTATTTCACATATGAAAATTTAGGCAAAAAAAAAAAAAAAATAGGTGAAATTTGGAAATGTTTATATTTCCCAGGCAAAATTCTAAAATCAGTCATCCCAAATGCAACTCTGTGTATTTTACAGATAGCATGACATTTTTTCTCTGTTTTTACATACAAAATTTTATGTTGATATTCACATAAGAAAAGCAACTATATGGTTCTCCTGTATGATGAACATTGTGTAAAAATGTTCCGTCATGAAATGTAGAATTTTTTACATTCCACATAAAAAAATCTTGGTGCTGATTTTCCAACGTGAAAGGTAGAATCCTTATATTTCACACTTGGAAACCTGGGAGTGACTAGCGGTCTCTGGATAATGGAGTTTTCTATGTTCATGTGTGTTAATCTAAGTTCAATAATTCCTATATGAAATATGATATTCTCTCTGTACACAGATGAAAATCCTAGTGCAGAATGTTATGAAATATGGTTTTCTCTGCATATGACATATGGCAATGTAATCACAGCTTTTCTTAAGTGAAATTGGGAATCATCTACATTTCATATTGAAAATGGAGTCTCATAATTTCCATAATGAAGTATGGAATACTCTGTATTTCACATATGAACATCCGCTCGAGGATATTTCGACATGTGATGTGTACTTTTCTATATTTCATATTCCAAATCTGGGCAATAATTTTCTAACGATTTTTCATTATTACACGTGTGAAAATCTGACTATCTGGAATACACTACATTTCTTTTTTATTTTTATTTTATTTTATTTTACCTTATATTATTGTTTTGGTTTTGCCATACTTTGACTTGAATCTGCCCCTGGTATGCATGTGTTCCCCATCTTGAACCCTCCTCCAACATCCCTCCCCATCTCATTTCTCTGGTTCATCTCAGTGCACCAGCCCCGAGCATCCTGTTTCATGCATCGAACCTGGACTGGCGATTCATTTCACATATGATAATATACATGTTTCAATGCCATTCTCCCAAATCATCCCACCCTCGCCCTCTCCCAGAGAGCCCAAAAGACTATTTTATACATCTGTGTCTCTTTTGCTGTCTCCTATACAGGGTTATCATTATAATCTTTATGAATGCCATATATATGCATTAGTATACTGTAATGATGTTTTTCATTCTGGCTTACTTCACTCTTTATAATAGGCTCCAGTTTCTTCCACCTCATTAGAACTCATCCAAATGCATTCCTTTTGATGTCTGAGTAATACTTCATAGTGCATATGTACCACAGCTTTCTTATCCATTTATCTGCAGATGGACATCCAGGTTGCCTCCATGTCCTGACTTTTATACACAGTGCTGCGATCAACATTGGAGTACATGTGTATCTTTCAATTCTAGTTTTCTCAGTGTGAATGCCCAGGAGTGCAATTGCTGGGTCGTATGGAAGTTCTATTTCCAGTTTTTTAAGGAATCTCCAGACTGTTCTCCATAGTGGTTGCACTAGTTTGCATTCTCACCAACAGTGTAAGAGGGTTGCCTTTTCTCCACACCCTCTGCAGCATTTTTTGCTTGTAGACCCTTGGATAGCAGCCATTCTGACTGGCGTGAAATGGTACTTCATTGTGGTTTTGAATTGCATTTCTCTGATTATGAGTGATGTTCAGCATCTTTTCATATGTTTGCTAGCCATCTGTATGTCTTCTTTGGAGAAATGTCTCTTTAGTTCTTTGGCTCATGTTTTGATTAGGCCATTTATTTTTCTGGAGTTGAGCTCAGGAGTTGCTTGCATATGTTTCAGATTAATTGTCAGTTGCTTCATTTGCTATTATTTTCTCCCATTCTGAAGGCTGTCTTTTCACCTTGCTTATAGTTTCCTTTGCTGTGCAGAAGCCATTAATTTTCATTAGGTCCTATTTGTTTATTTTTGGTTTTATTTCCAATATTCTGGGAGGTGGGTCATGGAGGATCCTGATGTGATTTATGTCGTAGGGTGTTTTGCCTATGTTCTCCTCTAGGAGTTTTATAGTTTCTGGTCTTACATTTAGATCTTTAATCCATTTTTAGTTTATTTTTGTGTATGGTGTTAGGGAGTGGTCTAGTTTCATTCTTTTACAAGTGACTGACCAGTTTTCCCAGTACCACTTTTTAAGTAGATTGTCTTTTCTCCATTGAATATTCTTGCCAACTTTGTCAAAGATAAGGTGTCCCTAGGTGCATAGATTTATATCTGGGCTTTCTATTTTCTTCCATTGATCTATATTTCTGTCTTTATGCCAGTACCATACTGTATTGATGACTGTGGCTTTGTAGTAGAGCCTAAAGTCCGGCAGGTTGATTACCCCAGTTCCATTCTTCTTTCTCAAGATTGCTTTGGCTATGCGACGTTTTTTGTATTTCCATACAAATAGTGATATTATTTGTTCTAGCTCTGTGAAAAATACTGTTGGTAGCTTTATAGGAATTACATTGAACCTATAAATTACTTTGGGTAATATGTTCATTGTCGCAAAATGTATTCTTCCAATCCATGAACAGGGTATATGTCTCCATCTATTAGTGTCTTCTCTGATTTCTATCACCAGTGTTTTTTAGTTTTCTATATATAGGGTTTTTTGTTTCTTTAAGTAGATATATCCCTAAGTATTTTATTTTTTCTGTTGCAGTGGTGAATGGAATTATTTCCTTATTTTCTCTATTTTCTCATTATTAGTGAATAGGAATGCAAGAGATTTCTGTGTGTTGATTTTATATCCTGCAACTTTACTGTATCCTTTGATTAGCTCTAGTAGTTTTCTGGTAGATTCTTAAGGGTTTTCTGTGTAGAGGATGAGGTCATCTTCAAACACCAAGAGTTTTATGTTTATTCAAATTTGGATTCGTTTTATGTGTTTTTCTGCCCTGGTTGCTGTGACCAAAACTTCCAGAGCTATCTTGAATAGTAGTAGTGAGAGTGGGCACCCTTGCCTTTTTCCTGACTTCAGGGAAACGCTTTCAATTTTTTACCATTGTGAATAATGTTTGCTGAGGATTTGTCATTTATAGCTTTTATTATGTTGAGGAATGTTCCTTCTATTCCTGTCTTCTGGAGGGATTTGATCATAAATGGATGCTGAATTTTGTCAAAGGCTTTCTCTGCATCTATTGAGATAATTATATGGTTTTTATTTTTCATTTTGTTAATGTGGTGTATTACATTGTTTGACTTGCGGATATTGAAGAATCCTTGCATTTCAAATATGCAAAGTTTCATGTGTTTTAATGAAACATTCATTCAGATTTTCATATATGATGTATCAAGAATTCTATACATGAAGATAAAAATCTGCACTAGGAATTTCATATGTAAAATATACACAATTATACATTTGATGTAGAAAATTCTGTACCCAGTGCAATTTCGCCTCCACTTGAGATTAGATTTAGTTTCACTCTGCTGTATCTTGCTTAGCTCATTTCGTTTCTCCTGAAAATCCTCACCAATAATTCACTTGAAAAACAGGACCGTGATTTAAGGGACCTTGATGAAAAATTACCACTGGGAATGCCAAACAACATTCACCAAGAAAAAGAAAGTGAGAAAGATTCATATTCTAGCCTCAATTTCTCTTGAAGAGAAATGCCATTATTTGCTATTTCTTTTTACTTTCCTTTATATATTCTTAGCCATATTAAAAATGGAAAAAAAAATATGCTCTTCAGATAAGCTAATGATTTTTATTTAACCTGATTGTGGGATAGACAACAAAAGTTGGTAATTGTAACTTGCAATCAAGATACTCTTTTCCTTTCAGGTGAATTCTTTCTGCAAATTCAGAATTTATTAGCTGAAAATTTTGTAGTTCCAGTATTCTTGCTGCCCTGGAGAAGGAAATGGCAATCCACTCCAATATCTTTGCCTGGAAACGTCCATGGGCAGACGAGTTTGTTGGGCTGCAGTCCATGAGTTTGCAGAGCTGGGCATGATTCAGTGACTAAGATGCACATCAATTCAAGTAGTATTATTAAAATACAATCCTTTACGCCTGAATAGAGGCGAGTAGAATCACAGCAAAAATAGATGCGGGTTGTCATAATTTATTCCTTTTGGAGAGGACAGTCTATTAAAGCTCATCGAAAAGGTCAATCTAAAGTTAAAATCACAAAATGATTTGTAAAGTGAAAAAGAACTTCCTGAGGAATTTAAAATAAGATCTCACAGACATTAATTAAAAAGAAAAATCAAGGAAAAGAGAAAACAGTGTTAGCACAGACACTGAGACTGAGAAAAACAGAACACAGACTGAAACTTCAGTCTGACTGAAGAAATGGGACAAACCAACAATGTGAAGACTGTGACAAAGTTAGAATACAGAATCCTGAAAGGGCATTTATTCTCAAGAACTTGTTATTTAGCGCATGGCTTCACTAGTGAGTGACAATTTTCTCTGGCTATAGCAAGATAGGAAGGAACATAAATGGATGCTGGAGAATGGCTCGGAGACCACTGGATCATGTGTAGTTGAGAAATCACATAAATTTCAGACCATTTGTGGTACAATAATGACAGCAAATGTGGCTGAATCTTTGCACGGTACGTGGTGAAATTAGTGCAATTGATATATAGATAGGGTATTGTGGGAGAGAAAATGAAGTAGTCACTAATAACTACTACTGTCAGTAACAGGAAAGAATGTTTTGCTATTGTTGTTCAGTCAGTTATTCATGCCCATCCCTTTGTCACCCCATGGACTGTGTCCCATCAGTCTTACATTCCCTTCTCCCAGAATTTGTTCAGACTCATGTCCACAGAGTTGGTAATGCTATCTAACCCTCTCATCATCTGCTACCCACGTCTCTTTTTACTTCAAATTTTCCCAGTATCAGAGCATTCTCTAATGAGACAACACTTTGCATCAGGTGGCCAGAGGAGAAAAGAACACTGAAAGATAACAAAACTTTCCAAAGAGAACTCTTGAAGACATCTAAA
The DNA here is from genome assembly GCF_049115385.1 of Moschus berezovskii. Lineage (NCBI taxonomy): Eukaryota > Metazoa > Chordata > Mammalia > Artiodactyla > Moschidae > Moschus > Moschus berezovskii. The sequence continues at coordinate 21,528,368 of NC_142489.1, forward strand.
ATATAGATGCAGAAAGCAACTTTGACACAATTAAACACTTATTTATGTAAAAGGCAGAACAGGACGTGGGAACAGACATGATCATCTTCAAATTAATAAAGGCCATGTATGTATAAACCCAACACTAAAATACTTCTCCTAGGTGAAAACTGAAAGCATGTTGCCTAAGGTCATGAAAAAGACAAAGTTTGCCACCCTCACGACTGCTATTCAACATAATCTTGGGACTCCTAGCTACAGCAATCAGTGAAGAAGAAGAAGAAGAAAATTACCAGCAAACTGAAAAAGAAGAGGTAAAACTGTAACTTTTTTTTGACATTAGTTATTGTGTCAGAGAATCCTAAGATGGCAACAGAAAATTAATAACAATGATTTTAGGGAAGTTGTTGGATAAAAAATAAACAGGAAGAAATCTCCTTCATTCCTATAAATTACAAAAGAAAACCAAAAACAAAAAATTAAGGAAATAATCTGATTCATCATTGTAACAGGAAAAATAAAATACTTGGGAATAACCCTGCCGAAACAGAAAAAGGAGTATTGTGCCGAAAGAATAAGGTATGGATGATCCAAATAAAAGATGTCACATCCTTTGGAGAGGGTGCAGAGAAAAGGGAACCCTCTTACACTGTTGGTGGGAATGCAAACTAGTACAGTCACTATGGAGAACAGGGTGGAGAATCCTTAAAAAACTGGAAAAATAGTGCTGCCATATGACAGAGCAATCCCATTTCTGGGGATACACTGAGGAAACCAGAATTGAGAAAGAGGTGTGTACCCCAATGTTCATTGCAGCACTGCTTACAACCGCCAGGACTTGGAAGCAACCGAGATAGCCATTGGTAGATGAATGGATAAGAAAGCTTTGGTACATATACACAATGGAATATTACTCAGCTATTAAAAAGAATGCATTTGAATCAGTTCTAATGAGGTGGATGAAACTGGAGCCTATTATATAGAGTAAACTAAGTCAGAGAGAAAAACACCAATACAGAATAATAACACATAAAGAATTTAGAAAAATGGTAACAATGGCCCTGTATTTGAGACTGCACAAGATTCAGTTCAGTTCCGTTCAGTTCAGTCGCTCAGTCGTGTCCGACTCTTCGCGACCCCATGAATCACAGCATGCCAGGCCTCCCTATCCATCACCAACTCCCGGAATTCACTTAAACTCATGGTCACAGAGTCGGTGATGCCATCCGGGCATCTCATTCTCTGTCGTCCCCGTCTCCTCCCGCCCCCAACCTTTCCTAGCATCAGAGTCTTTTCCAGTGAGTCAACTCGTCGCATGAGGTGGCCAAAGTATTTCAGTTTCAGCTTTAGCATCACACAGATGTAAAAAACAGGCTTTTGGGCTCGGTGGGATGATTTGAGAGAATACATTGAAATGTGTATGTACCATATATGAAATAGATCACCAGTCCAGGTTTGATGCATGAGACAGGGTGCGCAGGTCTGGTGTACTGGAATGACCCTGACGGATGGGATGGAGAGGGAAGTTGGAGGGGGTTCAGGATGGAGAACACATGTACACCCATGGTTGATTCATGTCAATGTATGGCTAAAACACTACAATATTTTAAGGTAATCAGCCTCCAAATGAAATAGATAAGTTAATTTTTTTTAAAAGGTGACAGAAATGGAATGAGAGCTATACTATTCTTTGGATTGTAAAAATCAATATGTGAAAATGACTACACTACAAAAGGAGTTTAAAAAATTAGTGTCATCCCTAATAAAATACCAATGACATTTTTCACAGAATAGAACCAAAAAAAAAAAAATCTTTATGACTTGATGGAAACACAAAGATTTTGAATAACCATGCAAACTTGAGAAAGAAAAACTGAGTTTCAGGACTCCTCACTTCAGTCTATACAAAAAACATATAGTTTTGAACATGGCATGCAATTAGCACAATATTGGGATTAAAGCCAATGGAACATATAGAAAACCCTAAACTAATCTCTTGCCCAAATGATCACTTAATCTTTGACAAAGAAGGCAACAATATGCAATGGAAAGAAGATAATATATTTTACAAGGTAAGCTGGAAAATCAGGACAGGTAAAAGTATTAGAATACAGTTAGAAAACGACCTGGTTATTCTTCTGTGGCCGAGTCGTGTCTGACTTTTTGGGATGCCATGAACTGCAGCATGACAGTCCTTCCTGTCCCTCACCACCTCTTGAAATTTTCCCGAGTTCATACCCATTGCATAGGTGATGCCATCCAATCATTTCATCCCTGTTTCCCCCTTCTCCTGCTGCTTTCAATCTTTTCCAGAATCAGGATATTTTCCAATGAGTTAGCTGTTGCCATCTCTTTTTATACGTCATTCAATTTAAATTGTTCATGGATCTAAAATTCTAGGTTACCTTGCAATACTGTTCTTTACAGCCTTCTGTTTTAATTTCATCGCTAGACATATAAAATGAGGTTTATTTCCACTTTATGGCAACCACTTACTGCTTTCTGTAAAAGTTAGTTATTAACCTCCGCTCCTCCAACTAGCATATTAGGCACGTACCCAAAAAACAGATGTCCTTTTCATTATAGGGGAATGGAATGCAAAAGTAGGAAGTCAAGCAACACCTAGAGTAACAGCAAATTTGGCCTTGGAGCACGAAATGAAGCAGGCAAAGTCTAATAGAGTATTGCTAAGAGAATGCACTGGTCATCGCAAACACCCTCTTCCAACAACACAAGAGAAGACTATACACATGGGCATCACCAGATGTTCAACACCGAAATCAGATTGATTATATTCTTTGCAGCCAAAGATGGAGAAGCTCTATACAGTTAGCAAAAACAAGACCAGGAGCTGAATGTGACTCAGATTATGAACTCCTTTAAGTCTGAACTGACAAATTCAGACTTAAATTGAAGAAAGTAGGGCACACCACTAGACTATTCAGATATGACCTAAAGCAAATCCCTTATAATTATACAGGCAAAGTGAGAAATAGATTTAAGGGACTAGATCTGATAGATAGAGAGCCTGAGGAACTATGGATGGAGGTTCGTGACATTGTACAGGACACAGGGACCAAGACCTCCCCATGTGAAAGAAATGTAAAATAACAAAATGGCTGTCGGAGGAGGGCTTACAAATAACTGTGAAAAGAAGAGAAGCGAAAAGCAAAGGAGAAAAGGAAAGATATAAGCATCTGAATGCAGAGTTCCAAAGAATAGCAAGGAGAGATATGAAAGCCTTCCTCAGTGATCAATGCAAAGAAATAGAGGAAGAGGAAAACAACAGAACAGGAAAAGCAAGAGACCTTTTCAAGAAAATTAGAGATATCAAGGGCACGTTTCATGCAAAAATGGGCTTGATAAAGGACAGAAATGGTATGGACCTAACAGAAGCAGAAGATATTAAGAGGAGGTGGCAAGAATACACAGAAGAACTGTACAAAAAAGATCTTCACAATGAAGATAAACACGATGGCGTGATCACTCACCTGGAGCCAGACATCTTAGAATGTGAAGTCAAGCAGGCCTTAGAGCGCATCACTACCAACAAAGCTAGTGGAGGTGATGGAATTCCAATTGAGTTATTTCAAATCCTGAAAGATGATGCTGTAAAAGTGCTGCACGCAATATGCCAGCAAATTTAGAAAATTCAGCTGTGGCCACAGGACTGGAAAAGGTCAGTGGTCATTCCAATCTCAAAGAAAGGGAATGCCAAAGAATGCTCAAACCACTGCACAATTTCACTCATCTCACACACTAGTAAAGTCATTCTCAAAATTCTCCAAGTCAGGCTTCAGCAATATATGAACCGTGAACTTCCAGATGTTCAAGCAGGTTTTAGAAAAGGCAGAGAAACCAGAGATCAAATTGCCAACATCCGCTGGATCATGGAGAACGCAAGAGAGTTTCAGAAAAACATCTATTTCTGTTTCATTGACTATGCCAAAGCCTTTGACTGTGTGGATCACAGTAAACTGTGTAACATTCTGAAAGAGATGGTTATACGAGACCACCTGATCTGCCTCTTGAGAAAACTTTCTGCAGGTCAGGAAGCAACAGTTAGAAATGGACATGGAAAAACAGACTGGTTCCAAATAGGAAAAAGGAGTACATCAAGGTTGTATATTGTCACCCTGCTTATTTAACTTATATGCATACTACATCATGAGGCACGCTGTGCTGGAATCAAGGTTTCCAGGCAAAATATCAATAACCTCAGATATGCAGATGACACCACCCTTATGCCAGAAAGTGAAGAGGAAATCAAAAGCCTCTTGATGAAAGTGAAAGGAGAGTGAAATATTTGGCTTGAAGTTCAACATTAAGAAAGCAAAGATCATGGCATCTGGTTCATGGGAAATAGATGGGGAAACAGTGGAAACAGTGTCAGACTTTATTTTTTTGGGCTCCAATATCACTGCAGATGCTGATTGCAGCCAGGAAATTAAAAGACTCTTACTCTTTGGAAGGAAAGTTATGACCAACCTCGATAGCATTTTAAAAAGCAGAGACATTAGTTTGCTAACCAAGGTCCATCTAGTGAAGGCTATGGTTTATCCCGTGGTCATGTAGGGATGAGAGAGTTGGACTGTGAAGAAAGCTGATCACCGAAGAATTTATGTTTTTGAACGGTGGTGCTGGAGAAGACTCTTGAGAGTCCCCTGTACCGCCAGAAGATCCAACCAGTCCTTTCTAAAGGAGATCAATCCTGGGTGTTCATTGGAAGGACTGATGCTAATGCTGAAACTCCCATACTTTGGCCACCTCATGCGATGAGCTGACTCACTGGAAAAGAGTCTAATGTTAGGAGGGTTTGGGGGTGGGAGGAGAAGGGGATGACAGAGAATGAGATGGCTGAATTGCATCACCGACTCGATGGACATGAGTTTGTGTGAACTCTTGGAGTTGGTGATGGACAGGGAGGTCTGGCGTCCTGTGATTCATGGGGTCGCAAAGAGTCGGACACGACTGGGTGAATCAACTGAACTGAACTGAAGTGAACCATCCTGATAGACTAATTTTTTGGTGTCACACCTGGTTGTCTTTTTTGTACAGTTCATAGAGGTCCCGTAGCAAGTATAATGGGGTGATTTGCATTTCCTCCTCCAGTGGATCATATTTAGTCTCTCCTTAGCACCATAGGATAGGACAAATTCCAGATAGTTTAAAGATCTACATATAAGGCCAGAAAATGTTAATCAATAATATTTGAGGAAAGCATCGTTAAAATACATTGTGATATGAAGTGCAGCAGCATTTTTATTTTTTGACCTACCTCCTTGGGTAATGAAAATAAAACCAAAAATATATAAAAAGATATAATTAAAATTAGATATTTTTCACAGGAAACCAATAAGCAAGACAGAAATGAAGTCTCATTATGGGAAAAACATTTGCAACTGACAATAATGACAACAGAAGAGTCTCCAACATATGGAAGCAGCTCATGTGGCTTAATAACAGCAAAATGAACAACCCAAATGGAACAAATGAACAGATGATGAAATAGACATTTCTCCTAAAAGACATACAGATGTCCAATAAATTTGTAAAGATCAGCATCACTAACTGTGAGAGAAAGGGAAATAAAGTCTTCAATGGTTGTATCAACTCAAATTTGTCTAAATAACCATTATCAAAGAAAAACATCCACACAAAAAATGCTGGAAAGGGTGCTGAGTAAGCAGAACAATCCTGTATTGTTGTTAGGAAAGAATATAGGGGATCTTTTAAAAATAAGAATGAAGCTACCAAATGATCAAGAAATTCCAATAATTATCATTGATTTTCATGAGGAAAATCATAATTCCAAATGATGCACAACCTCAATATTGATGGCAGCAATATTTGCAGTATCAGGAAATGGAAGCAACAGAAATATCCATTCATCTAGAGAGGAATGGATAAAATGAGTTGGTACATACATCCCCGAGTCTTAAGATGGAATGAAATCAGGTAAATTGTATTGATATAGAAGGGCAGAGACAGTGTCAGATACAATGAAGCTAAGTCAAAAAAAGGAAAATAAATATCGCATATAAACACAAATATATAGGGATCTAGGTAAAACCGTAATAGATGATTCTTTATGAGAAGCATATAGGGACACGGTAATGGAGAAGAAATATACGGTTATCAAGGATGAAATGCCTGGTGGTGGTAGGAATTAGGGGATTACAACAGACACAGATATACTTCTGATCTATACGTGGAGCACAGTTTAGTACTATTCAGTCACTCAGTCGTGTCTGACTCCTTGCGACCCCATGAATCACAACACGCCAGGTCTCCCTGTCCATCATCAACACCCGGAGTTCACTCAAACTCATGTCCATCGAGTCGGTGATGCCATCCAGCCATCTCATTCTCTATCTTTCCCGTCTCCTCCCATCCCCAATTCCTCCCAGCATCAGACTCTTTTCCAGTGAGTCAGCTCATCCCATGAGGTGGCCAAAGTATGGGAGTTTCAGCTTTAGCATCAGTCCTTCCAATGAACACCCAGGATTGATCTCCTTTAGAATGGACTTGTTGGATCTCCTTGCAGTCAAGGGACTCTCAAAAGTCTTCTCCAACACCACCGTTCAAAAGCATCAATTCTTCGGCGATCAGCTTTCTTCATAGTCCTACTCTCACATCCATACATGACCACTGGACAGGGAAGTCTTAATGCACTGTGGTGACCAGATTTAGATAGAAGTCAAAAACATGGAGATAGATATATGGTTGCTCTTTAGTCACTATCTCGTTTACTAGTCGTTATGACGTGAAGAACTGCAGTATTCCCTAGTTTTTCTTTAGGGGAAAAATTAACAAAATAATGGAAAGCAAGTATGCTCTAAAAAAATTAAGCTTTAAAAGTATATTAACTTTTTTATAAACATCATTATTCCTAATGAATCTTACATTACCTTGGAAGTCAAAAGTAGAACTGTAAATGTGTAGACTTTAATGACAAATGCAGTGCAAATCTCAGAATATTACATTCAAATTCATAACACACTTATGAAGAAAACAGCAATAAAAATATAACTGAGTGTACATTATATTTTGCTGCATATGTGCATGTCTAATGGTTGAATAATTTCCCCCAAAAAAAAATTACCTGAAAAGAGGTGGGGCAGAATCATCCTCAATCAACTCTGTCTAGTTGACCCATGCTATGTACTTGTGCATTTTATATATTACAGTGTTGTTGTTGTTTTTTTTTTTTGTATTTAATTCTATTGCATTGTGTTTTTTTAAAAATATTCATTATATTTGTCACACAACGTCTTTTACCTATTGCCATATATTATGGATGAATGGCAGTCTCTGTGCTCTTTTAAATCTCCTTTACTTATTTAAAAAAGCAATTAGCTCTTCATTCACAGGAATTCAAGCTTTACAAAATCTTTAACCGTTTATACTGATATGTTGAATTACATTCCCATGATGGCTGTAGGTACAAGAAAATCTGAATTTTAATAAGGCATCCAGTTTAAAGGTATTTTTCTCAAATCAACTATCAGCTCAGTTCAGTTCAGTCGCTTAGTCGTGTCTGACTCTTTTCGACCCCCATGAATGGCAGCACGCCTGGCCTCCCTATCACCAATAACTTCAGTCCACCCAAACCCATGTCCACTGAGTCGATGATACCCTCTAACCGTCTAATCCTCTGTCATCCCCTTCTCCTCTTACTCTCAATCTTCCCAAGCATCACGGTCTTTTCAAATGAGTCAGCTTTTCACATCTGATGGCCAAAGTACTACAGTTTCAGCTTTAGCATCAGTCCTTAAAATGCAAAACCAAGACAGATCTCCTTTAGGATAAACTGGTTGAATTTCCTGGAAGTCCAAGGGACTCTCAATAATCTCCAACACAACAGTTCAAAAGCATCAATTTTTCTGCACTCAGGTTTCTTTATAGCCCAACTCTCAGATCCATGCATGACTACTGGAAATAACATAGCCTTGACAAGGCATACTATGGTTGGCAAAGTAATTCTCTGCTTTTTAATATCCTGTCTAGATTGGTCATAACTTTCCTTCGAAGAAGTAAGCTTCTTTTAATTTCATGGCTGCAATCACCTTCTGCAGTGATTTTGGAACCTAGAAAACTAAAGTCAGCCTCTGTTTCCACTGTTTCCCATCTATTTGCCGTGAAGTGATGGGACCAGTTTCTGAATGTTGTGCTTTAAGCTAACTTTTTATTCTCCTCTTTCACGTTCATTAAGAGGTTATTAATTCTTCTTCACTTTCTGCCATAAGGGTGGTGTCATCTGCATATCGGAGGTTATTGATATTTCTCCCTGCAATCTTGATTCCAGCATGTGTTTCCTACAGCCCAGTGTTTCTTATGATGTAATTTACATATAAGTTAAATAAGCAGGGTGACAATATACAGCTTTGATTTACTACTTTTCCTATTTGGAACCAATCTGTTGTTCCATGTCCAGTCCTATATATTGCTTCCTGACCTTCAGACAAGTTTCTCCATATGCAGGTGAGGTTGCCTGGTATTCCCATATTTTAAAGAATTTTCCACGTTTCATTGTGATCCACAATTCAAAGGCTTTGGCATAGTCAATAAAGCAGAAATAGTGATTTTCTGGAATTCTCTTGCTCTCGAGTGGATGTTGGCCATTTGATCTCTAGTTCCTCTGCCTTTTCTAATTCCACCTTGAACATCTGGAAGTTCACAGTTCCCATGTTTCTGATGCCTGGCTGTAGTGTGTTAGATGAGTGCAATTTTGTTGTAGTTCAGCATTTTTTGCGATTGCCTTTCTTTGAGATTGGAGTGAAATCTGACCTTTTCCAGCCCTGTGTCCACTGCTGAGTTTTGAAAGTTTGCCGGAATATTGCGTGCATCAATTTCACAGCATCATTTTTCAGGATTTGAAATAGTTCAAATGGAATTCCATCATCTCCAGTATCTTTGTTTTAATTATGCTTCATAAGGCCCACTTGACTTCACTTTCCAGGATATCTGGCTCTAAGTGAGTAATAGCACCATCGTGATTATCTGTGTCATGAAGTGGTTTTTTTTTTTTTTTTTTTTGTACAGTCTTTCTGTGTATTCTTGCCACCTCTTCTTAATATCATCTCCTTCTGTTAGGGCCCTACCATTTCTGTCCTTTCTTGATACCATCTTTGCATAAAATATTCCCTAGTTATCTCTAGTTTCTTGAAGGGATCTCTAGTCTTTCCTATTCTATTGTTTTCTTCTATTTCTTTTCACTGATCACTGTGGAAGTATTTCTTATCTCTCCTTGCTTTTATTTGGAACTCTGCATTCAAAAGGGTCTATCTTTCCTTTTTCCATTTGCTTTTTGCTTCCTGTTTTTTCACAGCCAGTTGTAAGGCCTCCGTATAGAGCCATTTTGCTTTTTTTTTTTTTTTATTTCCTTTTCTTGCAGATGGTCTTGAATTCTGTCTCGAATACACTGTCATAAAACTCTGTCCATAGATCATCGGACAATATTTGTGTCAGATCTAGTCCCTTAAGCCTATTTCTCACTTCCACCGTATAGTCATAAGGGATTTGATTTAGGTCACACCAGAATGTTCTTGTGGTTTTCTCCAGTTTCTTCTATTTCAGACTGAATTTGGCAATAAGGAGTTCATGATATGAGCAAAGTCAGCTCCCAGTCTTGTTTTTCTGACTGTATAGTACTTCTGCATCTTTGGCAGCAAGTAATTCAAAAGCTTCTTGATGAAAGTAAAAGAGGAGAGTGAAAAGGTTGTCTTGAAGCTCAACATTCAGAAAACAAAGATCATGGCATCTGGTCCCATCACATCATGGGAAATAGAAAAACAGTGGAAACAGTGTCAGAATTTATTTTTTTGTGCTCCAAAATCACTGAGGATGCTGATTGGAGCCAGGAAACTAAAAGACGCTTCCTCCTTGGAAGGAAAGTTGGATACCAAACTAGATAGCACTTTAAAAAGCTGAGACATTACTTTGCCAACCAAGGTCTGTCTAGTCAAGGCTATGGTTTTTCCAGTGGTCATGTATGGATGTGAGAGTTGGACCGTGAAGAAAGCTGATCGCCAAAGAATTTATGCTTTTGAAATGTGGTGCTGGAGAAGACTCTTGAGAGTCCTTTATATTGCAAGGAGATCCAACCATTCCATTCTAAAGGGGATCAATCTTGGGTGTTCATTGGAAGGACTGATGCTAAAGCTGAAACTGCAATACTTTGGCCACCTCATTGACTTACTGGAAAAGACTCTGAAGCTGGGAAGGATTGGGGGCGGGAGGAGACGGGGATGACAGAGAATGAGACGGCTGGATGGCATCACCGACACAGTGGACATGAGTTTGTGTGAACTTCGGGAGTTGGTGATGGACAGTGAGGCTTGGCATGCTGTGATTCATGGGGTCGCAAAGAGTCAGACACGACTGTGAGACTGAACTGAACTCAACTGAATACAAACAATCTGATTTCGGCGTCAACCAACTGGTGATGTCAAGCATACAACTATACAAAACAACTTGACAACTTGATAAAACCGCCATATCACCTCACCCATCAAGTAACCAGTTTAGAAAGTCCTGGCTGACCTAGATAAGGAACATTTTGAAGGACCATACTCCTTTCTCCCCTCACTTTAATTCTTGTTATTATGTTAATTTTCCTTTTTATTCTTTGAATTCAGTGACAGAATGGAAAGCATCATAATCTGTGGTACTCCACATCAGGACAAAGAAAATGCAGAACTCCAGGGCCATGTTATTTCTTTTCTGTCAAGTTTGCTTATGCTCATAGATGTGTTGTGATATTCTCTAGGATCTGAGAGAAAGAAAGTTTGGTTTTGAAGTGTTTGTTACCGTTTGATAATAAGGTATGTCTCAAAATTATAATAAAAATGACAAGGAATGCCCCACTGTCTCTGTTGGGGCAATGTTGTGAAAACTTAAAGCAAGGAGTAGAGGAAACGATAAAGCCTCAGGATTCAAGCCAATAGTGCCTCAGTAAATGGGCTAGGAATGATCCAAAACAATGGATAATCAAGAATACTGCGTGGTTGTCCCTGAAATAAGCCCAGGAGAATATCCTTTACATGAAATTGGCCAAGTACTTAGTTTTCTCAGGTGGTAATAATGACAAGGAAGCGAGCATGCTGCTGGAGGACTATTGTCACTACTATGGGTGACACTAGGGCAATAACAAGTCAATGTGTTCCACAGAGTAGCAATCTGAGAGCCATATCGTTTAATGAGTTGGTTGGACAGATAGTTATAATGGTCTAAAAAAAAAAAAAAAGGGGGGGGTGGGGGAAGACGGGGACGACAGAGAATGAGACGGCTGGATGGCATCACCGAATCTATGGACCTGAGTTTGAGTGAACTCCAGGAGGTGGTGATGGACAGGGAGTACTGGCATGCTGTGATTCATGGGGTCTCAAAGAGTCGGACATGACTGAGCGACTGAACTGAACGGAACTGAAATGGCCTATTAGTGTGTGTGGGTATGTGTGGGTGTGTGTGTGTGTGATGTCTCTCCACACTTCAAGGCAAAGGATTTTTAAGGAGGGTGGATTGGGTCCCAAGGCTAACATTACTGCCTAAGGAAAGGCTGTAAGTTCTGTTTAGTTCAGTTCAGTTTGTCAGTGGTGTCTGACTTTTTATGACACCATGAACTGCAGCACACCAGGCTTCCGTGTCCATCACCAACTCCTGGAGGTTACTCAAACTCATGTCCATTGAGTCGGTGAAGACATCCAACAACTTCATCCTGTGTACCCTTATCTCCTGCCTTAAGTCATTCTCAGTATCAAAGTCTTTTCAAATGTGTTAGCTCTTCACATCAGATGGTCAAAGTATTTGACTTTAGCTTCAGTATTAGTCCTTCAATGCACAGTCAGGACTGATGTCCGTTAGGATGCACAGGTTGGATCTCCTTGCATCCAAGGTACTCCCAAGCGTCCTCACCAACACCACAGTTCAAAAGCATCAATTCTTCTACACTCAGCTTTCTTTATAGTCCAACTCTCACATCCATACATGACTACCAAAATAACCATAGCTTTGACTAGATGGACCTTTGTTGGCAAAGTATTATCTCTGCTTTTAAAGATGCTGTCTAGGTTAGTCATAACTTTCCTCCCAAGGAGTGTCTTTTATTTCTTGGCTGTACATGTCTATAATACGCAGGACATGGAAGCAACCTAGATGCCCATCAGCAGATGAATGGATAAGAGACCTGTAGTACATATATACAATGGAGTATCACTCAGCCATTAAAAAGAATACATTTGAGCCAATTCTAATGAGGTGGATGAAACTGGAGCCTATTATAGTAAGTCAGAACGAAAACCATCAATACAGTATAATGATGCATATTATGGAATTTAGAAGGATGGTACCAATGACCCTATATGCAAGACAGCAAAAGAGACACGGATATATAGAACAGTCTTTTGGACTCTGTGGGAGAAGGTGAGGGTGGGCTGATTTGAGAGAATAACATTGAAACATGTATATTATCATGTTTGGAAGAGATCAACAGTCCAGGTGTGATGCATGAGACAGGGTGCTTAGGGCTCCTGTACTGGGATGAACTTGAGGGGTCAATGAGAAAGGAGGTGAAGGGGTTTCAGCATTAGGAACACATGTACACCCATGGCTGATTCATGAAAATATAGGGCAAAAACCATATACATAATTAGCCTCCAGATAAAATTTAAAAAAAATTAAATAAATATATAGATAGATTCAGGGCTGCAGTCACCATCTGTAGTTTAATTTAGAGCCCCCCAAAATAAAGTCATCTACTTTCTCCACTGTTTCCACATCTATTTGCATGAAGATATAGAATCGTATGCCATGATCTTAGTTTTCTGAATGTTTAGCTTTAAGCCAGCGTTTTCACTCTTCTTTATCATTTTCATCAAGAGAATTTTAGATCTTATTCACTTTCTGCCGTAAAGGTGCTGTCATCTGCATCTTTGAGGTTATCAATATTTCTCTCAGCAATCTTGATTCCAGCTAGTTCTTCATCCAGTCCAACATTTCTCTTGATGTACTCTGCATATGTTAATTAATCACGGTGACAATACAGCGTTGACACGCTCCTTTTCCTACTTTGAACCAGTCTGTTGTTCCATGTCCAGTTCTAACAATTGCTTCTTGAACAGCATACAGATTTCTCAAAAGGCAGGTAGGGGGCCTGGTATTTCCATCTCTTGAACAGTTGACCACAGTTTATTGTGATATACACAAAGGCTGTGGCAGAGTTAATAAAGCTGAAATATGTTTATGTTTGTTTATCTTTCTGAAATAACTTTCTGTTTCAATGATCCAGAAGATGTTGACAATTTCATCTCTGGTTCCTCTGCCTTTTAATAAAATCAGCTTGAACATATGGAAGTTCACAGTTCATGTGTTGTTGAAGTCTGGCTTGGAGATTTTTGAGCATTATTTTATTAGCTTGTGAGATGAATGCAATTGTGTGGTAATTTGAACATTCTTTGGCATTGCTTTTCTTTGGAATTGGAATTAAAACTGATATTTTCCAGGCCTATGGCCACTGCTGAATTTCAAAACTTTGCTTTTACATTGAGTGCAGCACTTTCACAGCATCATCTTTTAAGATTTGGAACAGCTCAATTGAAATTCCATTATACCCATTAGCTTGGTACCTAATGAGACTTCCTAAGGCACACTTGAATTCACATTCTAGGATATCAGTGTCTAGGTGAGTGATCACACCATCGTGGAATATCTGAATCAGGAAGATCTCTTTGGTACAGTTCTTCTCGGTGTTCTTGCCACCTCTTCTTAATATTGCTGTCATGGTATAAGCTGTAAATATGAGGAAATATATATTCTCATGTAAGGAAAATAGAGATTTCTACTGGTAAAAATAAAGTCAATGTGTAGTACCAAGACTTAAACAGGACAAGTGACATACCATTGTGTTAGGAATACAATGTCTCCATGCAAAGAAAAAGACAATAGAGGCATTCTGTGTGTTTCTCCTTTTTATCCAGACTTCAAGGCCCTAACCAGCCCACACCAGGTACGGTTTCTCTGTACACCACTCCTACAAGGTCAAGTGGTATAGATGCCCAGGCCGACTAGAATTATTTGCTGATGTAATTGAAATGATAGCTTTACGAGAAGCCTAAACTCATATTTTGGACAAGATACAGGAGATAGTATGGGAAAGGGAAATGTAGCATGCTGCAGTACCTAGGGTGGCAAACGGTGATGACAAGGACACGACTTGGCAGCTGAGACACAACAAATACCTGACAGTAAAACCCTTTGAAAAATTCAGCCTGACGTGTTTTCCCCCAGGCTTAGACCCTGGAGGGCCTTTAGGTTCCCATACTTAGGAAGAAAGGATAACTTACTTCAACCTTTTCTTGGGCTTCGTGGAGTCATTTGGGGCCAATGGATTCAGAATGACACGTACCAGTGTCATTTGAAAGTAGCAGCACCATCATGATAAACAATGCAATCTTCCTGGAGGTTTGTTGTATTCTACCTGGACTCTGGCATCTCTCTAGTAAAAGACAGTATGACCCAATTGGCTAAGCGTGTTCACGGTAAGAAGCTCTTACTCCTTAAGAAGGTGACAAAAAGGAGTCTTGCAAATATATGCTCATTGACAGATTCCTAGGTTGTTTCTCATGATCACCCTTTTAGAATGACTTAATCTACCCACTGCTCCTTTCTGTTGGGCCTTTTAACTCTAACGCCATAATCATTGACCTTTACACGATTCCTCTTCAAGAAACATAAACACATTCCTTACAAATTTATCCTCGTTTTCCTGCAATTAGTAGATTTCAATGATTCTGATCACTGAAAGCTCTTTACTTCGAAGAATACTCAACAGTGGTCTCTTTAACAAATATTATTTGGCGAATTCAACCCAACGCAGCTAGATTACATGAGTATTATAACAGCCTTCTCATAGAGACACTGTTTAAAGTGCTACCAGCCAAGGAGTCTGCAAAATAGGGAAAAAGGCTCCATGCCCTCCCCTGGCTGAACTCTTACACACTGAGTCTTCATCCTCATATGCAAATTATTATCCTAGCCTCCAAATTCATGTTGGTTCTCTTTGGCAGTTCTCAAGCTTTTACACTCTAAGACAGTGTTCTTTCTATTTTCCCCTACGAATCATTTCACTATCTACTTCCACCTGCTCACCAAATCATAGAATGACATCCAATATGATTTCTTCATGATTCCATTTGGCAAGGGAAATGCATAGAACAACTGGCCAAAAGGTAACATTTTAGTGCAAGATCATTCTTTATAAAACCCTGAAAAACAATGAGGCATTATAATGGAACAACCTCTACAATTCTGCTCTCCCTTAATATAATACTTAGAAGAGCTGGATAGAAGAGCCAAATTATTGGGAAACTAGAAGCTGGTGGAATAGGTGAAGGCCCGATCAGCACCATTAAAACTGCCTCTACATTTAGAACCACTGACTGAAAAATAAGAAGACACAGCTAACTTTATAGCCGAAAGACACTATACAACCAATGCTGTATAAACATGTGCATAGAGTCAGGAAACAAGGGAGGATAAGCAGTCAGGTTGGTACTTAAGCCCCAAGAAAGGACACATATAAGGAGATGGATATTATGGGCTTGGGGAATCATCACAGCGTGACACATTCAGAGTGTATAATGGGTCCCAATGCCTGGGATCTGACATCAGGAAGTTGAGTCCACTCTGCTGGTGAAAACTTGGAATGAAGCTGGTTTGTAATGAACAGCAAGGCTCTAAGAAACTTGAAGTCCGCTAGTGAAGAACATGTACACATCTATTTGTTTCTGGAACAAGGCAGAAGAATCGGAGTGAATCTGCTCAGAATGATGGCCAGTTCGCAGGACCATCACTATGTGTATCTCATGCCCCAAACAACACTCAACACATACTCTAGTTCTTCTTGCTCTGTAGGTGTTCCCATCTGGGGGTGAATTTTCCATTCCTGGAGAAGGAAACAGTAACCCACCAGTATTCTTGCCTGGAGAATCCCATGGGCGGAGAAGCCTGGAAGGCTACAGTCCACGGGGTCGCAAAGAGTCAGACACGACTGAGTGACGGAACGGAACGGAACGGAGACAGGGAAGAGAATGAACTCAGGACAAACAGAATCAGTTCAGACTCAGCCCTCAAGAGTTCCGCTCCCAAAACCTGGGAGAAAATTCCCAACTTCAAGTCGAATTATTGGATACTGAGAAGAAAAGCCCCATAATACCTGTCAGTGGAACTACGCCCACTATCTCCAACCCCGTGTCCTTCCTATGTGAACACTGCCTGAAAACAGTGGGGTGTCACAGGACGCCCACTCTTGTCATGTCCAGCTCTCAAACCAAAGTCACAGGGAAAATTTATATTACACAGACTGGCCATATATAAAGCCACCACCTTTACAATAAGAGTCATTGTTTCAATTCACCTTTTTCACAAGGAGAAAGATAAATTGAGAAGTCTTGCCTGTTTGATTCCAATGGAAAAAAAAAGAGAAAGAAAAACAAAAAAAGGAATACATCACACATGAAATAGAGAAATCATTTAACAGATACAGTTTGAAGCCTGAGTAACAAGAATGCAAAATCAGATAGAGAAAAATGCAGATGGACAAAGAAAACATTTTAACAAGAAATGAGAAATAATATGGAAAAAAAAGCGCTCATGAAGAATAAAATAATGAAATAGAAAGCACATTAGAAGGAAATAATAGAGAAAAAGTGACACAGAAGAATGCGTTTGTGCCCTGGAAGATTCTATAGAGAAAAACACCGAAGCAGAATTGCAAATAGATGAGCAAATTTACAAATAAAGACCAGCTTAAATAATCTATTTGACAATATAAAAATAGCAGCATTGCGATATTTGGGGTCTCAGAAAGGAAGAAATAAAAAGCAGTTGATATGATATAGATAAAATTATGGCTGATCAGTTCCAAAACCTGAAGAAAGAAAGAAACTTAGAAATCTAGGGAGATAAAGAACAGAGAGTTCCAGAAAGTTGCATGGAGACTGAAATGAAGACATATCAAAATTAAATGGAAAGTCGAAAAGAAAGTGAAATGGAATAAGGGAAAAGAAAGTACACAAAAGAAATCCACAAGGTTATCAGCTGACTCATGATTTCTGAAGTGGGGTTGCAGTGGGCCTTCTTCGGATTGGCAATTGATGTTGGATTTGTTGGCTACTCATGGAAGACTTTGGGGCCTGACAAGGCCCATGCTGACCATGCTCGTATTGCCAGAAGTCCATTGGTGAAGATCTGTGGTTTGATCCTTTGCAATAATACCTCAAGGTAACTGAGAGAATCACGGGTTGTAAGGGGGTCAGGAGGTGAGAGCTGAAGTATGGAGGCCAAGACACTCTCCTTTCCCAAATGGGAAAACTCAGGCTCACGCAGGCCGACTGCAGAGCCTGGATTCAGGTCATGCAGGTAGCAGCTGGCAGGCTGAGACTTGAGACTTGGGGACTTAATGTGTACAAGCCACACTCAAAGGATCTGTGGTTACACCCTGAGAGTCCTGGGTGACTCTGATGGAGGCAAGGCACCTTTGTTGGAATCATCCTCCCCTGAGACCTGCCGCCACCAGACATCCTGCTGCTCAATCAGTTTGAAATCACCTGAGCTCTTCACTCCCAACCCTCATCCTAGGAAGCCCTGTCAGTTGGTAGGGGTTTCTCTTTGGTGTCCCACTGCATTTTTTGTGTTGACTTTGGCATATTCTGTGAATTTACATATTCACTGTTTAGCCTTTCTCCACTGCCACACAGGCAATGCTGGAAGTGGCTTCAGGCTAGTTGGAGATACTACTGAGCAGATGTTGGAGGAAATGGACAGGTATCTCAAAAGGCAAGCCATTGTGCCTGCTGATGTTATCTCCCATATTGCAGGACACAGCATCTTCAGCTCCTGAAACGTGAGTGTTCCCTGTTTACTTTTGTGTCCCTGTGTTTTGCAAATGTGTGTAGATGTATTACATGTGTTTGTGTAAACTGTATTTGTGCCCGCTTATCTGTGTGAGTATGTCCAGCCCACTAAAGACACATAGGTGAAGACCAAAGATGTGAGATATGAAACAACTAGAAAAGGAGATATCCACAGACTTGGGGAGAATGGTCAATGAATTTCTGTGGTACCACAGTCCCGGAGAGGAATGAGGAAATGATGGTCATTGATAACTGGAAGATGGCTCCTCAAATCTGGAATTACCTAAGAGACATAAACATGCTCAACATCTCTTCTCTGTCGTGGGGTGAGTTTGTACTTGGAAATGGGATTGGAGAGTTTGAAGAGTCACCCAGAGTAAATCAAGTACGGTGGGGCTTTGAATCCATTGCTTGTGGACCCATCGGTCTTTGAGACATGTACTGGCCTGTGGAAATGGAGGTCATGGTAGTAGGACCTACGATTTAGAAGAGGCCAAGGTTCTTTGAAAATGTGTAGAGTCTGGGAGAAGGAAGCCCAGATGGTGAGCCAGCTGCACTTTAGAAACGTTCCACACATGTGAGAAACATACAGGGGAACATCCTTGCTAGTGTGTTGCCTAGCATCAGACAGGACACTCCCTCACATAGTGTGGTAGACACTGGGACTTTGTAAGAGAAATGATCTCCTAAAATATTTGCGTAGTTACATTGGAAGCTTGATTATGCCCAAATGGACTGATTTTTCTTTCCTCTTGATGAACGAAGGTGCCAGAAATCAGTTTTACACAGTCTACATTACTTCCCTACCATTCATGTATAAAATATGAAATATATATTATTTTCTTTGATTTAGTTAACTTGATTTAATCTTTAATTTAATGATTTAATTAATTTGTTTTAATCTTTACAATTTTGTAGGGTTTTTCTGACTTACATTGATATGAATCAGCCTGCGGTGTATATATCCCACAACACATGAATCCATTTCCACCTCAATCCTCACCCATTGTTCTGCACAATTTAAGAAAAGCAGTGTTGAATGTCCTGCTTAATGTATTGAGTGTGCACTGATCATCTATTCGACGTATGGTAATAAACATATTTCAATGTGGTTCCCTCATATTGTCCCACCCTCGCCTACTCCCTCATAGTCTATAAACTGTTTTACCACTGTGTCTCTTTTTGCGAAAGACTCCTAGTTTCTGCATTCCAAATTCCACTAGTTCAGTTGCTAAGTCATGTTGGACTCTTTGCAACCCCATGAACCGCAGCACACCAGGCCTCCCTGTCCATCACCAACTCCCGGAGTTTACCCAAACTCATGTCCATTGAGTCGGTGATGCCAACCAGCCATCTCATCCTCTGTCGTCCCTTTCTCCTCCTGTCCTCCATCTACTCATATCAGAGTCAATAATTCTTATTATTTCTTTAGCGACAAGGCATAAACTCAATCTTTTCCCATGTATTATTTCTTCACACCAGGGTAGCCAAAATATTGGAATTTCAGTTTCAACATCCGTCTTTACAATGTATATTTAGGGTTAGTTTCCTTTAAGATTGATGGGGTTGATCTCCTTGCTGGACAAGTGTCTCTGAAGACCCATCTTTCGCACCCATTTGCAAAGCCTCAATTCTTTGGCACTCAGCCTTCTTTATAGTGAATCTAGCACATCCGTACATGTCTACGGGTAAAACCATAGCTCTGACTATAAAGACCTTTGTTGCCAAGGAGATGTCTCTGCTTTTCAGTACATTATGTCTAGGCTTATCATAGCTTTTCTTTCCAGGAGCAGGGGTTTTTCTTTTCATGGATGTGATCACTGTCTCCAGAAATTTTGGAGCTGAAGAAAACTGTCTGTATCTATTTTCATTTTTACCCTTTCTATTTGCCAAAACATTACTATTCTTTGTCCTGCCTCATTTCATACACCAACCCCAACCATCCCCATTGCACCAGGTATCTCTTTACTCTGTTTTTATGTTCCAGAACCCTATAATTAAATGGACATCTTTTATCGGTGTTATTTCTAGAACGACTTGCAGATCTTCCTAAAACCATTAAAGTTCCCTGGTAACATAGAAGGTGAAGAATTGAAAAGCGGAGACTTCCATTTTTCATGTAGGAAATTCTGCACCCATGTTCAAGAAAGAGAACTCCTTATTCCTTGTAGGAAAAATAACTCTCCTGATTTTCAACTGTGAAGTGTAGAAAATTCTATATGTAATGTAGGAAAAAAATCTTCATCAAGTATTCATATGTAAATTGTAGAGAATTTATATTTCAAATAGGAATATAGGCATTGACTTCCCTATGTGAAATAAGAAATTCCATATTTCAAGTAGTAAAGATGGCAAACGTACAGGTGATGTGAAACAAAAAGACATTTTTTCACTCTCTTCTTTTACTTTCCTTAAGAGGCTTTCAGATTTTCCTCAATTTCTGTCATAAGTGTGGTTTCATCTGCATCTTTACAGTTATTGATATTTTCCATGTAGTCTTGATTCCAGCTTCTGCTTCATACAACACATATTTCTCATGATGTGTTCTGCATGTAGTTAAATAAGTAGGGTGACAACATAGCCTTGACCTACTTCCATGCCTTGTTCTAACTGTTGTTTTCTGACATGCATACAGGTTTCTCAAGAGACAAGTCAGGTGGTCTGATATTCCCATCTCTTGAAGAATTTTCCACAGTTTATTGTGATCCAGAGAGTCAAAGGCTTTGGCATAGTCAATAAAGCAGAAATAGATGATTTCTGGAACTCTCTTGTTTTTTCAGAGATCCAGCAGATGTCTGCAATTTGATCTCTGATTCCTCTGCCTACAGCTTGAACATCTGGAAGTTGATGGTTCACATATTGTTGAACCCTGCCGTGGAGAATTTTGAGCATTACTTTATTAGCACATGAGTTGAAGGCAGTTGTATAATAGCTTGGGTATTCTTTGGCATTGTGTCTCTTTGGGATTGGAATGAACACTGACCTTTTCCAATCCTTGGTCATTGCTGAGTTTTCCAAAATGGCTGTAGTAGCGAGCTGTGGCTGTGTGGCATTTAAGCAGCCAGCTGTCAAGAGGAGATATCCCACATCCAACATAAGGATCAGAGACTGTTCTTTGCTGTAGGAGCAGTGAAGAGTTACTACACAACTAAAGTAAGAGAACCCCCAGTAGATGGTAGGTGATGAGAGAGGGCATTCGAGGGCAGAAAGATGGAATCCACCATCACAGAAACCTAATCAATCCATCACATGGACCACTGCCTTGTGTAACTCAGTTAAACAAAGACATGCTGTGTAGGGCTACAAATGAGAGGCATCCATACATATCGACTGGGAAAAAAACCTGCTTTGCCTATATGAACCTTTGTCGACAAAGTGATATCTCTGCTTCTAAGAATATTGTGTCTAGGTTTGTCATAGCTTTTCTTCGTGGGAGTGAGAGTCTTTTATTTTCATGGCTATAATCACGGTACCCAGTGATTTTGGAGCCCAAGAATACTGTCGCTTTTTCCATTTTTAACCTTTCTCTGCAAAACTCTACCTTTACCCTTTGTTCTGCATCATTTTGTACCCCAAATGCAAACTTCTCTGTTACTCCACTTATAGCTTGACTTCCTGTTTTTACCTCACAGTCAGCTATGGTGAAAGGACATCTATTTTTGGTGTTAATTTTATAAATTCTTGGAGGTTTTCCTAAATCTACTAAAGTTCCCTGGTGACTTTGATGGTAAAGAATTGAAATACAGAAACTTGCATTCCTCATCTACAAAATCTACACCCAGATATTCATACAAAATTATGGAATTCCACATTCACAGTAGCAAACATAACCATCCTGAATTTCAAATGTGAATCATAGAGAATTCCAACTTTCAAATAGAATTGACACCTAGATTCTCATATGTGAAATTTAGAGAATCATATAGGAAAATCTACACCAAGATACTTATATATGAAATATAGACAATTTATATTTTGTTTAGAAATACGTCCCTTGGTTTACATATTTGAAATACAGGAATTCCATATTTCAAGCAGTAAATCAACATCTGCATATTCAGTGAAATTTAAAAAATTTCATACTACATGGAAGAAGTTTGTGTATTTACAGTTCATTTATTCATAATTTTTAGTAATTATTTATTTATTTATGGCTGCACTGAGTCTTCATTGCTGTCCACAAAGTTTCTCTAGTTGCAGTAATTTGGGTTAATCTTCATTGCAAAGAGCTAGCTTCTCATGGCAATGCCTTCTCTTTCGGAGCACGAGCTCTAGGGCTCTCAGGTTCATTAGTTGGGGGTACACAGTCTTATTTACTTTGGTAGTATGTGAGGTCTCCTCAGACCAAGATTCATACCCATTGTCCCCTGCATTGACAGATAAATTCTTAAGCCACTGGATCCCTGAAGAAGTCCAACAGGCATTTTTTAGTACATTAAAAATATTTATTTAATTGGGGGCTAATTATAATATTAAAGTGAGTTTTCCATACATTGACATGAATCACCCATGTGTTTACATTTTTTCTTCATGTGAACATACCTTTCACCTCACTCCCATCCCAAACCACCAGGTCATCCCAGTGCACCAGCCCTGAGCACCTTGTCTCATGTATCGAACACGAACTGGTGATCATTTTCACATATGATCATATACATGTTTCAATGCTGTCCTCTCAAATCAACCCACTCTCGCCTTCTCCCACAGAATCCTAAAGACTGTTCTACACATTTGTGTCTCTATTGCCGTCTTGCATATAGTGTCATTGATATCATATTTCGAAATTCCATTATATGCATTAGTGTACCGTAGTGGTGTTTTTTGTTCTGACTTACTTCTGTCTGTGTAGTAGACTTCAGTTTCATCCACCTCATTAGAATTTATTCAAATTAAATCTTTTTAATGACTTAGTAATATTCCTTTGTGTATACGTACCAAAGATTTCTTTTCCATTCTTCTGCCAGTGGACATTTATGTTGCTTCCATGCCCTGGCTATTATAAACAGTGCTGTGATGAACATTGGGGTCCACGTGTCTCTTTCAATTCGGGTTTCATAGGTGTGTATGTCAGGTAGTGATACCGCTAGACCATATGGCAGTACTGTTTCCAAATTTTTAGCTAATCTCCCCAATGTTCTCCATAGTGTCTGTACTAGTTTGCAGTCCCACCAACAGTGTAAGAGGGTCTTCCTTTCTCCACTCCAGTACAGAATTTATTTTGTGTATATTTTTGGGTAGTATCCATTCTGACCGTCCTGAGATGGTTCCTCATTGCTGGTGTCATTCTTTTACACGTGGATGACAAGTTTTCCTAGCGCCACTTATTTCAGAGACTTTTCTCCAGTGTATATACTTGCCTCCCTTGTCAAAGAGAAGTTGTCCTTTCAATCATCTATACTTTGTCTTTGTGCCAGTACTTTAGAGTCATGATGATTACAGCTTTGTTGAATAGCCTGAAGTCAAGTATGTTCATTCCTCCAGGTCCATTTGTCCTTCTCAAGATTGCTTTGGTTTTTGGTATTTCCATACAAATTGTGACATTATTTGTTAATAGTTCTGTGAAAAATACCATCAGTAGCTTGATAGGGATTGCATTGAACCTATAGATTGCTTTAAGTGGTATAATCATTTTCACTATTTTGACACTTCTAATCCATAAACATGGTATATTTCTCCATCTATTTATGTCCTCTTTGATTTCTTTCATCAGTGTTTTTTAGCTTTCTGTATATCGGACTTTGGTTTCTTTAGGTAGATTTATTCCTAAGAATTTTATTCTTTACATTTCAATGGTGAATGGGAATGTTTCCTTTATTTATCTTTCTGTTTTCTAATTGTTAGTGTATAGGTATGCAGGGAATTTCTGGGTGTTACTTTTACATCCTGCAACTTTACCATGTTTATTGCTTAGCTCTAGCCATTTTCTGGTGAAGTCTTTAGGGTTTTCTAAGTAGAAGATCAAGATACCGTCAAAGAGTGAGATTTTCCATTCTTCTTTTCCAGTAGGAATTCCTTTGATTTCTTTTTCCTCTCTGACTGCTGTTGCTAAAATTTTCAAATCTGTGTTTAATAGTAGTGATGAGAGAGGGCATTCTTGTCTTGTTCCTGACCTTAGGGGGAATGCTTTCAATTTTTCACCATTGAGGTTCATCTTTACTGTGGGTTTGTCAAACGTAACTTTTATTAAGTTGAGGTATATTCCTTATATTCCTTCTTTCTGGAGGGTTGGTGTTTTTTTTTTTTTTTTTGGTCATAAATGAATGGTGAATTTTGTCTAAGACCTCACTGCCTCTTTAGATAATCATATGGTTTTTATCATTTAATTTGTTAACATGGTGTATTACATTGACTTGCAGTTATTAAAGAATCCTTGGATCCCTGAGATAAAGCTCACTTGGTAATGAAGTATGATCTTTTTAAAATGGTTTTGGATTCTATTTGTTAGGATTTTTTTTAAGGATATTTGCATCTATGTCTATCAGTGTTAGTGGACTGTAGTTTTCTTTTCCTAAGGCATCTTTGGTTTTGGTGTTAGGGTGTTGGTGGCATCATAGAATGAGTTTGGAAATTTCCCTTACTCTGCAAATTTCTGGAAAAATTTGAGTAGAATAAGTGTCCAGTTAAATTCAGTTCAGTCGCTCAGCCATGTCTGACTCTGTGCCGCCATGAAGCACAGCACGCCAAGCCTCCCTGTTCATCACTAACACCCGGAGTTCACTGAAACTCATGTCCATCGAGTTGGTGATGCCATCCAGCCATCTCATTCTCTGTCGTCCCCTTCTTCTCCTTCCCACAATCCCTCCCAGCATCAGAGTCTTTTCCAGGGAGTGAACAGTTCGTATGAGGTGGCCAAAGTATTGGAGTTTAAGCTTTATCATCAGTCCTTCCAATGAACACCCAGGACTGAGCTCCTTTAGAGTGGACTGGTTGACTCTCCTTCCAGTCCAAGGGACACTCGAGAGTCTTCTCCAACACCACAGATCAAGAGAATCAATTCTTCGGCGATCAGCTTTCTTCACAGTCCTACTCTCAAATCCATATATGACCACTGGAAAAACCATAGCCTTGACTAGACGGACCTTGGTTGGCAAAGTAATGTCTCTGCTTTTTAACATGCTATCTATATAAAGTACTATAAATACTTGAAAAATGATAGAAGCCAAAATAATTCTCAAACTTGTAATGTAGTATATAGAAATGAATGTAAGGGAATGATAAAGAATAGATAAAAA
This sequence comes from Moschus berezovskii, assembly GCF_049115385.1. NCBI lineage: Eukaryota > Metazoa > Chordata > Mammalia > Artiodactyla > Moschidae > Moschus > Moschus berezovskii. The sequence continues at coordinate 21,553,491 of NC_142489.1, forward strand.
TTTCATTAATAAAAACATGAATAAAATAAAAAATAATCTAACAATTTCTCTAGAGTTACTGTGAGCTTAGTGGTGTCAGATCAGTGTCAGATGGTCTCTTTTTCCAACCCTTGGACTGCAAGGAGGTCCAACCAGTCCATCTTAAAGGAGATCAATCCTGGGTGTTAACTGGAAAATCTGATGCTAAAGGTGAAATTCCAATACTTTGGCCACATCATGCTAAGAGTTGACTCAATGGAAAAAGATCTGATGCTTAAAGAGATTGGGGGCAGAAGGAGGAGGGAATGACAGAGGATGAGATACCTGGATGGAATCACTGACTCAATGGACATGAGTGTGAGTAAATCCCCGTAGTTGGTGATGGACAGGGAGGCTTGGCATGCTGTGATTCATTGGGTCACATACAGTCGGATACTACTAACCAACTGGACTGAAGGACAAACTAACTGACTTGTTATCAAAAGCTATTGTTGTCCTGAATTGCACATTTTCTGCATTAACTTCAGATTTTCAATTTATTGCACCTGTCAATTCTGGGCTAGTTCACCCTTCTTGCTAATTTTTTGCTTCCTCATATGCAATTTTCTTCCCTGACAAGTTTACACATGGTTAGTTTGCACCATAACACTAGAGGTCAGCAGGCCCTTATATGACTTCACTTGCTCAGTGGTGCAGTGGTGAGGGTAGGACATTGAAAATAAATATTGATGGGATATATGGGTCGGGGTGCTTAAGGTAGATGGACCACAGTGGGCCTGCCACTGCAGTAGGTGACATGGACTTTCTCGGTTCACACTGCTCAGGGTCCTGAGTGATCCGTGAGGGCACTGCCCAAAGTGGGCCTTGTGTTTCATGCCCTTCCCATGTCTATGCCGCTCAGGCTCTCAGGTCCTCTGCAAGGGAACTGAACATGATCGGTTATATGCTTTGTTTCCTTCCCAGATCCAAATTGCTCAGGCAACTGTGTGGCAGGCAAGGTACTGTCTAAGGTAAGCCATGCATCTTATGTACCTATCAGGTCCCAGCCACTTGGTTTGTTGTAGGGTAAGGGAGTAAGTGAAGTCAAGGTTCAGAAAAAGAATGAGACTGGCACTTTTCAGGAACAGATCACCTTTAATTAGGCAAGAAAGAGCACCAGTCATATTAATGAGCTGCTGCACAAACCCAATAAAATTGTATGCACATATATAGGCAAATACGTGGAAAGTCACTGTCTTAAGGCAATCTGTTCTTCTCCAAGGTTGTTTGGAGTAGTTATCACTTAAATGGCTGGGTCAAGGAATTTTGGAGATCAGGCATAAGCTGGACCTGCTGGAAGCTGGGTGTAATCATCCTTAATGTCCATTTATTTTCTTCAGGTGAGAGAGTTCTTTGCTTTTCATAGAACGGTGGGGATGACCTGGAGGGGAGTTTTAACTCCAGGCTGTTTTCAGCCATGTAAATTTCCTTCATTGTTGGCTTTTCCAGAAGGACAATTTGAAAGAATTCCGTGTGTCTCCAGAGGGGTGATGAACTCATATTTTGACCCTCTTTGCCTATGGGAACTGAGCATGAACCCAGGAAGACATGGTTACCAACTGGAAGCCTGCTCAGAACTTGGTGGGAGATTGGGTCTCTGGGGCTGATATAACAGCAGCCTCGTGCCTTCTGCCTCTGTCTGATACAAACATTCCTCTCTGCCTCCTTGGAGGAAAGGGCCATAAATGACAACCTGTTTGCACACCTTTGATATTTTGTAATGTGCAATCTCTTGTTCTGTGAGTGTCTGTTTTCACTATGTGGCCATAGAGACTTCTCTCACGAAAGGTCCTTTTTTAAAATTTTTGTCTCTGGTGTTCCCATAGTTTAGGTTGCTACATCACCTTAGCTCTGTCAGATCATCCTCAGAGCATTAAAGCTGGGTCCTTAACATAGGGCAGATTATAGAGGCCAGGCATCCCTCTCAGGTCCACCTCAATGATGGTGGAGGAGTATCTGAGATGTTTCTCCACTGGTAATTACCGTTAGGTACATTTGCTTTTGTTTTTATTTCCCTTGGTTATGTTGCTCTAAGCGATCCCAGAGTTCTCCACTGTCACTGTCCTGAGAGGGTTTACAATTATCTGCAAGCTCTCCTCATTTAAAACTTCCTCTCCGAGACCAACCTCAGCCCCTAAATATTTTGTCTTTCTTCGTGTCTCTTTTATTTTTCCCTACCTCCTTTGGCAAAAACATTTTGACTTCTGGGTAACTTGGACCAGTCAACAGTGTTCCCAGTTTGTTTTCTGGAAGCTCTTCCATGTGCAGTCGATGCTTAGATGATTTGCTGGGGAGAGAGTGGTCTTGTCCTCCTATTGTTCTGATATTTTGGAACCAACTGCCATCCTGCAAGACACATTTTATTAACTGAAATGCTGTTGTTCTTCAGCGACTAAGCCATATTTGACTCTTTGTATCCCCTTGGACTCTAGTACATCAGTCCTCTCTGCCCCTCACTGTCTCCCATAGTTTCCCTGGGATCATGTCCTATGAATCGCTGATGTAATCCAAAAGTCTCATCCTCTCTCACCCACTGATCCTCCTGCTTTCCACATTTTCTAAAGATCACGGTCTTTTCTAATGAGTCAACTCTTTGCCTCAGGTGGACGAAGCTTCGGGGCTTTATTTTCAGCATCAGCCCTTCCAAACGGTCTTCAAAGTTGATTTTATATACAATTCATTTGTTTGGTATTCCTGCAGTTTAAAAGAATCTCACAAGTCTTCCCCAGCAGAGCAGTTCACAGTCAGTAATCCCTTGGTGTTCTCACATCTGTACATACTTTTGGAAAGAACAGAGATCTGACTCTACGGGCCTCTATGGGCCAAGTCATGTTCTAGTTTTTAAAGACACTTTCTAGCATCGCTTGATTAGCATGTGAAATGAGAGCAATTATGGTGTAGTTTGAGCATTCTTTGGCATTACCTTTCTTAGGGGTTGGAATGAAAACTGAACTTTTCCAGTCCTGTGGCCACCACTGAGTTTTTCAGATTTGCTGACATATCGAGTGTAGCACTTTCACTGCATCATCTTCCAGGATTTGAAATAGCTCACCTGGAATTCCATCACCTACACTAAGTTTGTTCGTAGTGATGCTTAATAAGGCCCACTTGTTTTCACATTTCAGGATGTCTGGCTCTAGGTGAGTGATCACACCTTCGTGATTTTCTGGGTCCTGAAGATCTTTTATGTACAGTCTTTCCCATTCTATTGCTTTCCTCTGTTTCTTTGCATTGATCACTGAGGAAGTCTTTCTTATTTCTCCTTGCTACTCTTTGGAACTCTACATTCAAATGGGTATCAATTTTCTTTTCTCCTTTGCTTTTCACTTCCCTTCTTTACGCAGCTATTTGTAAGGCCTCCTCAGACAACCAATTTGCTTTTCTGCATTTCGTTTTCTGGGGGATGATCTTGATTCCTGTCTCCTGGACAATGTCATGAACCTCCACCCATAATTTATCAGGCACCCTCTCTGTCAGATCTAGTCCCTTAAAACTATTTCTCACTTCCACTGTACAGTCATAAGGGATTTGACTTATGTTATACATGAATGGTATAGTGGTTTTTTCCACTTGCTTCAATTTCAGTCTGAATTTTGCAACAAGGAGTTCATAATCTGTGCCACAGTCAGCTCCTGGTCTTGTTTTTGCTGGCTGTATAGAGATTCTCCATCTTTGACTGAAAGAATAAAATCAATCTGTTTTCAGTGTTGAGCATTTGGTGATGTCTTCTGTCTGTCATTTTTTGGCCAGATTAATAAAAATGGCTTAAATTTCTTTTGTCCCCCCCAAAAAAAAATTGGAAAAATTTCAAATACTAATGGTATTTAAATGACATTTACCATAGATTTACAGCATATTTTACTTGAGGATAATAATTTCTACGACTATGTAAGTTTTTAAAACTCCTAATGGAAGGGGATTATTTGATAAAATTTACATTTTATGAATAAAATAATCTATTTTTCTTCATTTTTCTGATCTTCTTGGTTGAAAGAGTTATGAAATATTTTTTTCCACTTTGGTTTTAGTTTCAGTTCTTTTTATATATATATAGTTCTATTTTTATTTTATTTATTGTTTTTTTCATTTTATTTATTTATTTTTTATTAGAGGCAAATTACTTTACATTAATATATTGGTTGGTTTTGCCATACATTGACACAAATCTGCCCTGGGTGTACATGTGTTCCCCGTCTTGAACCCCCAGCCCAACTTCCTCTTCCCCATATCCTCCCTCCAGGTCATCCATGTGCACCAGCACCAAGCATCCTGTATCATTCGTCGAACCTGGACTGGTGATTCATTTCACATATGATAATGTACATGCTACAATGCCATTCTCTCAAATCATCCCACCTTCACCCTCTCCCACAGAGTCCCAAAGGCTGTTCTACACACTTATGTCTCTTTTGATGTCTCGTGGGAAATAGATGGCAAAACAGTGGAAACAGTGTCAGACTTTATTTTTGGGGTCTTCAGAATCACTGCAGATGCTGATTGCAGCCATGAAATTTAAAGACGCTTACTCCTTGGAAGGAAAGTTATGACCACCCTAGATAGTATATTAAAAAGCAGAGACATTACTTTGCCAACAAAGGCCCATTTAGTCAAGGCTATGGTTTTTCCCGTGGTCATGTATGGATGTGAGAGTTGGACTGTGAAGAAACCTGATCACGGAAGAATTGATACTTTTGAACTGTGGTGTTGGAGAAAACTCTGTTCATTGGAAGGACTGATGCTAAAGCTGAAACTGCAATATTTTGGCCACATCATGCGATGAGTTGACTCACTGGAAAAGACTCTGATGCTGGGAAAGGTTGGGGGCAGGAGGAGAAGGGGACGACAGAGAATGAGATGGCTGGATAGCATCACCGACTCTGTGGACATGAGTTTGAGTGAACTCCGGGAGTTGGTGATAGACAGGGAGGCCTGGCATGCTGTGATTCATGGCGTCGCAGAGAGTCGGACACGACTGAGCAACTGAACTGAACTGATACAGGATTAAGGCTAACATTATTCTAAATTCCATATATATGCATTAGTATGCTGTATTGATGTTCTTCTTTCAGGCTGACTTCACGCTGTATAATAGGCTCCAGTTTCATCCACCTCATGAGAGCTGACTCAAATGCATTTTTTTGATGGCTGAAAAATACTCCATTGTGTATATGTACCAGAGCTTTCTTATCCATCCATCTGCAGATGGACATCTAGGTTGCTTCCATGTCCTCGCTATTATAAACAGTGTTGCAATGAATATTGGAGTACATGTCTTTCTTTCAATTCTGGTTTCCTCAGTGTGTACGCCCAGGGTGAGATTGCTGGATCATTTTTTGAGGAATCACCACACTGTTCTCCATAGTGACTCTACTAGTTTGCATTCCCACCATCAGTGTAAGAGGGTTCCATTTTCTCCACACCCTCTCCAGCATTTATTGCATGTAGACTTTTGGATAGCAGCCATTTTGACTGGTGTGAAATAGTATCTCATTTTGGCTTTGATTTGCATTTCTCTGATTATGAGGGATGTTGAGCATTTTTTCATGTTTTTGTTAGCCATCTTTATGTCTTCTTTGGAGAAATGTCTGTTTACTTCTTTGACCAATTTTTTGATTGGGTCATTTTTTTTTTCCTCTGGAATTGAGCTGCAGGTGCTGCTTGTATATTTTGGAGATTAATTCTTTGTCAGTTGTTTCATTTGCTATTAATTTCTCCTATTCTGAAGACTGTCTTTTCACCTTGCCTATAGTTTCCTTTGCGGTGCAGAAGCTTTTTATTTAAATTAGGTCCCATTTTTTAAAATTTTTTCTTTTATTTCCAGAATTCTGGGAGGTGGGTCATGGAGGATCCTGATGTGATTTATGTCAGAGAGTGTTTTGCCTATGTTCTCCTCTAGGAGTTTTACAGTTTCTTGTCTTACATTTAGATCTCTAATCCAATTTGAGTTTATTTTTGTGTGTGGTGTTAGGAAGTGATCTAGTTTCATTTTTTACAAATGGCTGACTAATTTTCCGAGCACCACTTGTTGAAGAGACTGTCTTTTCTCCATTTTATATTCTTGCCTCCTTTGTCAAAGATAAGGTGTCCATAGGTGCGTGAATTTATTTCTGTGCTTTCTATTTTGTTCCATTGATCTATATTTCTGACTTTATGACAGTACCATACTGTCTTGATGACTGTGGCTTTTTAGTAGAGCCTGAAGTCTGGCAGGTTAATTCCCCCAGTTCCATTCGTCTTCCTCAAGATTGCTTTGGCTATTCAAGGTTTTCTGTATTTCAAAAAATTTGTGTGATTATTTGTTCTAGATTTGGGGAAAATATCGTTGGTAGCGTGAAAGGTATTGCATTGATTGTATAAATTACTTTGGGTAGTATACTCATTTTTACTCTATTTATTCTTCCAATCCATGGAAACGATATATTTCTCCATCTATTAGTGTCCTCTTTGATTACTTTCACTAGTATTTTATAGTTTTTTATGTACAAGGCATTTATTTCCTTAGGTAGATATATTGCTGAGTATTTAATTCTTTTCATTGCAACAGTGAATGGAATAGTTTCCTTAATTTCTCTTTCTATTTTCTTATTATTAGTGTATAGGAATGCAAGGGATTTTTGTCTTGATTTTATATCCTGCAACTTTACTGTATTCATTGCTTAGCTCTAGTAGTTTTCTAGTAGAGTCTTTAGGGTTTTCTGTGTAGAGAATCATGTCATCAGCGAATACTGAAAGTTTTACTTCTTCTTTTCCAAGTTATATTCCTTTTATGTCTTTTTCTGCTCTGACTGCTGTAGCCAAAACTTCCAGAACTATGTTGAATAGTAGTGGTGACAGTGCGTACCCTTGTCTTGTCCCTGATTTTAGGGGAAATGCTTTCAGTTTCTCACCATTGAGGATAATGTTTGAGGTGGGTTTGTCATATATAGCTTTTATTATGTTGAGATATGTCCCTTCTATTCCCACTTTCTGGAGGGGTTTTATCATATGGATGTTGAATTTTGTCCAACGCTTTCTCTGCATCTATTGAGATAATCATATAATTTTTATTTTTCAGTTTGTTAACATGGTGTATTACATTGATTGATTTGTGGATATTGAAGAATCCTTGCATTCCTGGGATAAAGCCCACTTTGTCATGATGTATGATCTTCTTAATGTGTTGTTGGATTCTGATTGCGAGAATTTTGTTAAGGATTTTTGCATCCATGTTCATCAGTGATATTGGCCTGTAGTTTTCTTTTTTTGTGGGATCTTTACCAGGTTTTGGAATTAGGGTGATTGTGGCCTCATAGAATGTGTTTGGAAGTTTCCCTTCCTCAGCAATTTTCTGAAAGTGTTTCACCAGAATTGGCGTTAGCTCTTCACTAAATTTTTGGTAGGATTTAGCTGTGAAGCCCTCTGAACCTGGGCTTTTGTCTGCTGGAATATTTATAATCGCAGCCTCTAATTCCGTGCTTGTGATGGGTCTGTTAAGATTTTCTATTTCTTCCTGGTTCAGTTTTGGAGGGTTTTACTATTCTAAGAATTTGTCCATTTCTTCCAAGTTATTCATTTCATTGCCATATAATTGCTGATAGTATTCTCTAATATTCCTTTGTATTTCTGTGTTGTCGGTTGTGATCTCTCCATTTTCATTTCTAATTTTATTGATTGGGTACTTCTCCCTTTGTTTCTTGATGAGTCTGGCTAGTGGTTTGTCAATTTTATTTGCCTTCTCGAAGAACCAGCTTTTGGCTTGGTTTATTTTTGCTATGGTCTGTTTTGTTTCTTTTGCATTTATATCTGCGCTAATTGTTACGATTTCTTTCCTTCTACTAACCCTGGGTTACCTCATTTCTTCCTTTTCTAGTTTTTTTAGATGTAGAGTTAGGTTATTTAGTTGACTTTTTTCTTGTTTCTTGACGTGTGCCTGTATTGCTATGAACTTTCCTCTTAACACTGCTTTTACAGTGTCCCAGAGGTTTAGGATTGTTCTGTTTTCATTTTCATTCATTTCTATGCATATTTTGATTTCTCTTTTGATTTCTTCTATTATTTGTTCATTATTCAGCAGTGTGTTGTTCAGCCTCCATATGTTGGCATTTTTAATAGTTTTTCTCCCGTAATTGAGATCTAATCTTACTGCATTGTGGTCAAAAAAAGATACTTGGAATAATTTCAATTTTTTTGAATGTACCAAGGCTATATTTATGGCCCAGGATGTGATCTATCCTGGAAAAGGTTCTGTGTGCCCTTGAGAAAAAGTTGAAATTCATTGTTTTGGGGTGAAATGTCCTATAGAGATCTATTAGGACTAATTTGTCTATTGTATCATTTAAAGTTTGTGTTTCCTTGTTAATTTTCTGTTTAGTTGACCTATCCATAGGTGTGAGTGGGCTTTTAAAGTCTCCAACTATTACTGTGCTAATATTAATTTCCCCTTTCATACTTGTTAGTAATTTTCTTACATATGGTGGTGTTCTTACGTTGGGTGCATAAACATTTATAATTGTTATATCTTCATCTTGGATTGATCCTTTGATCATTATGTACTTTCCTTCTTTGTCTCTTTTCATAGTCTTTGTTTTAAAGTCTATTTTATCTGATATAAGTACTGCTATTCTTGCTTTCTTTTGGTCTCTATTTGCGTTGAATGTCTTTTTCCAGCCCTTCACTTTCAGTCTGTATGTGTCCCTAGTTTGAAGTGGGTCTCTTGTAGAGAACATATACGGGGGTCTTGTTTTTGGGTCCATTCAGCCAGCCTTTGTCTTTTGGTTGGGACATTCAACCTATTTACGTTTAAGGTGATTATTGATAAGTATGATCCCATTGCCTTTTTCTTTATTGTTTTCGGTTATAGTTTATATACCCTTTCTGTTTCCTGTCTAGAGAAGATCGCTTAATATTTGTTGGAGAGCTGGTTTGGTGATGCTGAAATCTCTCAGCTTTTGCTTGTCTGTAAAGTTTTTGATTTCTCCTTCATATTTGAATGAGATCCTTGCTGGGTATAGTCATCTGGGCTGTAGGTTACTTTCTTTCATCACTTGAATATATTTAGCCATTCCCTCCTGGCCTGAAGAGTTTCCATTGAATGATCAGCTGTTATCCCTATGGGGATCCCCTTGTGTGTTATTTGTTGTTTTTCCCTTGCGGCTTTTAATATTTTTTCTTTGTGTTTGATCTTTGCTAATTTGATTAATATGTGAATTGGGTTATTTCGCCTTGGGTTTATCCTGTTAGGAACTCTCTGTGTTTCTTGGAATTGGGTGATTATTTCCTTCTCCATTTTAGTGAAATTTTCAACTATTATTTCCTCAAGTATTCTCTCATGGTCTTTCATTTTGTCTTCTTCTTCTGGGTCTCGTATGATTCGAATGTTGGGGCGTTTAACATTGTCCCAGAAGTCTCTAATATTGTCCTCATTTCTTTTAAGTTGTTTTTCTTTTTCCATCTCTGTTTCATTTATTTGTACAATTCTATCTTCTCGTTCACTTATACTGTCTTCTATCTCCGTTATTCTACTGTTTGTTTCCTTGAAAGTGTTTCTGATCTCATCTATTGCATTATTCATTGTATATTGACTCTTTTTTCCCCTCTAATTCCTTATTAAACATTTCTTGCATCTTCTCAATCCTTTTCTCCACTTTATTTATCTGTAACTCCTTTTTGCTTTCCACATTTTGAATCATTTTCACCATTAAAATTCGAAATTTTTTATCAGGTAGGTTCCCTATGTCTTCCTCTTTTGTTTGTGTTGGTGGGCATTTATCCTGTTCCTTTACTTGCTGGGTGTTTCTCTGCCTCTTCATCTTGCTTATATTACTGTGCCTGGGCTGGCCTTTCCGTCTTCTGGCAGTTCGTGGAGTTCTCTTTATTTTGTAGTTACCTCGTTGTGTGGGGTTGGATGGGTGACTTGTCAAGGTTCCCAAATTTGGTTTGCTTGTTTCAGTGTTCTGGTGGGTGGAGCTAGATTTCTCTCTGGATTGCAATGGAGAGTCCAGTAATGAGTTTGAGATGTCAGTGGTTTGGGGTGGCTTTGGGCAGCCTGTATGTTGAAGCTCAGGGCTATTTTCCTGTGTTGCTGGAGAATTTGTGTGGTATTTATTTCACTTAAACTTGTTGACCCTTCGGTTGTGCCTGGTTTCAGTTTATGTATGGAGGCATTTGATGGGCACCTATCAATTAATGTTCCCTGGAACAGGAGATCTCTGGTGTTCTCAGGATTTGACCTTAAGCCTCTGCCTCTGGTTTTCAGTCTTATTCTTGCAGTAGGATCAAGACTTCTCCTTCTGTTACCTCCAAGGCAGTTCCTTCTATTGTAAAATCTCTTCTGTTTGCTAGTCTCTTCAGTGTCTAATTCCCATCCTGACACCAGGGGGTGGTGGTGGACACCGGCTCACCTGCTCGGTCCTGCCGTGGGGAGGGAGGAATGCTGCTAACAAATATCACTGGCATCTGTGGGGAGTGCTCACAGTGTCTCGACTACTGTGGGAATGCGCCCGCTTGCAGCGTGTGTGTTTTCCCTGTTTATGCTGCTCAGGCTCTCGGTTGTCTGCCAGGTGCTGTCTCTGGCCGCTGCTGGGTTGCATGCACTTCCCAGGTCTGAGCGACTCAGGTTCAGGTCCGCGAGTACTCCACAAAAGCGCAGACTTGGCTGGACCTGTGTTTTGTGCCTTCCCCGGTCTGAGCAGCTCAGGTGACCAGGGGTTTGGCTAGCGTGGTCGCTGTGGCTTATCGCCTCCCCGGTCCCTGCTGCTTGGTTTTCTGTGTGTACAACCAGAACACTTTCTCGGGCAAATATTGACTGGCCCAAATCCAAGAAGTCTTGGTTAGCAAGGAAGCCTGACTGCAGCTTGGTATGGGAAGCCTGTCTGGGGCCGCAGCTGCCCCTTCCGGAGCTGGTTGCCCTCCATGCCTGGGGGATGGGCCGCCCACAGCCGGCTTGCTTTGCTCAGTCCTTTGTTATGTGAGCGGGACTGGAAGACCCTTAGGATGGGGCTTTTCGCTGCACAGTCTGCTTTGCTCCCGTTAGAGCGCTCAGATTGCCCTCGGGGCGTTCAGGCCCTGTTCTCTCTCTAAGCGCTGACATCTCGCCTCCCTGCCCGGCCCCCACCTGCTAGTGGTGGGGGTGGGCGTCTACACCACTTCTCCACTGAAAGATTCCTCTGGGCACTTAGTCTGTGGGATTTAATTATTTATGTCTCTTTTCTCCTAGTTATGTGGCCCTCTGAGTTTCCAAGCCTATCCACAGAGTCGCCTGTGTTTCCAGGTGTTTGAAAACTTCTCTCTCTCTTTTTTTTTTTAAGCCTCCCTTCCCAAGACGGAGCTCCCTTCCTCCTTCTTTTGTACCTCTTTATCTTTTATGCTGTTTCCTACCTTGTTTCGAAGTCTATGGGCCGCTTTTCTGGGTGCCTGATGTCCTCTGCCAGTATTCAGAAGTTGTTTTATGGGATTTACTCAGTGTTCAAATGTTCTTTTGCTGATTTTGTGGGGGAGAAAATGGTCACCCTGTCCTATTCCTCCGCCATCTTCTCATGCTCCCCTTAGGTTCAGTTCGATCATAACCATATTTTGAACGAGGTTATCCTCACATTTAGTAACAATCAAAAGAAGAGTTGATCATAAAAATGTCTCTACAGTATCTTTATTATTCCGAGATAAGAAGAAGAAGCATATTAAAGCAATGGGGTAATATTGGTGATCATAACTCTGACTTCAGTTCTGAAATTAGTGGAGCAAATGTATTTTCAGACTTCAGAAGTTTAACTGTACCATTCATACTAAAGCGTTCTACCGTTCAGATAGTTGCTCATGCACGTGCCCTAACTTGATATTATTTCTCTTCTCCATCATCAATATCAGTTAGACCACAAGAAAATATTGTGATACATCAACCTGCTATTTCTCTTATTGATTTTTTAATGGAAGGGTAATTGTTTTAAAGTCTTTGACTGTATGGATCACAATAAACTGTGGAAAATTCTGAAAGAGAAGGGAATACCAGACCCCTGAGCTGCCGCTTGAAAAACGTGTATGCAGGTCAGGAAGCAACAGTAAGAACTGCACATGGAACAAGAGACTGGTTCCAAATAGGAAAAGGAGTACGTCAAGGCTGTATATTGTCAACTTGCTTATTTAACTTATATGCAGAGTACATCATGAGGAATGCTGGGCTGGAAGAAGGACAAGCTGGAATCAAGAATGCTGGGAGAAATATCAATAAGCTCAGATATGCAGATGCCACCACCCTTACAGCAGAAAGAGAAGAGGAACTCAAACGCCTCTTGGTGAAAGTGAAAGAGGAGAGTAAAAAGGTTGGCTTGAAGCTGAATCTTCATAAAACAAAGATCAAGGTTTCTGGTCTCATCATTTCAAGGGAAATAGATGGAAAAACAGTGGAAACAGTGTCAGACTTAATTTTGGGGGCTCCAAAATCATTGCAGATGCTGATTGCAGCCATGAAATTAAAAGATGGTACTCCTTGGAAGGAAAGTTATGACCAACCTCGATAGTATATTAAAAAGCAGAGACATTACTTTGCCAACCAATGTCCGTCAAGTCAAGGCTATGGTTTTTCCCGTGGTCATGTATGGATGTGAGATTTGGACTGTGAAGAAAGCTGATCGCCGAAGAATTGATGTTTTTGAACTGTGGTGCTGGAGAAGATTCTTGAGAGTCCCTTGAACTGCAAGGAGATCCAACCAGTCCATTCTAAAGGATATCAATCCTGGGTGTTCATTGGAAGGACTGATGCTGAAGCTGAAACTCCAATATTTTGGCCACCTCATGCAACGTGTTGACTCACTGGATAAAACTCTGATGCTGGGAAAGTTTGAGGGCGGGAGGAGAAGGGGACAACAGAGAATGAGATGGCTGGATGGCATCACCGACTCTCTGGACATGAATTTGAGTGAACCCTGGAGTTGGTGATGGACAGGGAGGCCTGGCGTGCTGTGATTCATGGGGGCACGGAGAGTCGGACACGACTGAGCAACCGAACTTAACGGAACTGAACTGAATCATTTTACCGAATTTTGCTGTATTCAGTCAGAACTCAAAATAAATCAGGCATAGATATACCTATATCCCCTCCCTTTCGGAACACCCTCATATCTCCCTCTCCATCTCACAATCTAAGTTGAGCATTTTCACTGGGTGTCACTTAGCAGCTGCTCTATATCAAATGGCTGCAATGTCTACTTGACATATTTTGGCAGCTATGTCTGCTTCTATTTTGCAGTACCACATCGTAACTTCATTATGCAACAGTGATTTTGGACTGAGGGTGGAAACTTCTACCTTTCCAGGTGTATAGGGTAATGTGCCAGCCCATGACAAACCTTTTCCTAAACTACAATAGGCAGGCCATTCATATTTCCCTGAATTTTGCAAGAATTCCGTGTGTCTCCAGAGGGGTGCTGAACTCATATTTTGACCCTCCTGGCCTATGTGAACTTTGCAAGAATTCCATGTGTCTCCAGAGGGATGCTGAAGTCATATTTTGACACTCCTGACCTATGTGAACTGAGCATGAACCCAGGAAATCATGATTAGCAAACGGCAGCCTGCTCAGAGCTTGGTGGCAGATGTGATCTCTGGGGCTGATATAACTGCAGCCTCGTGCCTTCTGCCTTGGTCTGATGCAAACATTCCTCTCTGCCTCCGTGGAGGACAGGGCCATAAATGGAAGTCTGTTTGCACATCTTTGATATTTTTTAAAAGACTCTTGAGAGTCACTTGGACTGCAAGGAGATCCAACCAGTTCATTCTAAAGGAGATCAATCCTCGGTGTTCATTGGAAGGACTGATGCTAAAGCTGAAACTTCAATACTTTGGCCACCTCATGCGAAGTGTTGACTCACTGGAAGACTCTGATGCTGGGAGGGACTGGAGTAGAAGGAGAAGGGGATGACAAAGAATTAAAAGGTTGGATGGCATCACCGACTCGATGGACATCAGTTTGATTGAAGTCCGGGAGTTGGCAATGGACAGGGAGGCCTGGCGTGCTGTGATTCATGGGGTCTCAAAAAGTCGGACACGACTGAACCACTGAAATGAAATGAACTGAACTGAATGTGCAATCTTTGGTTCTGTGAGTGTCTGTTTTCCCTATATGGTCATAGAGAATTATCTCAAGAAAGGACTGTTTGCAATTTTGTCTCTGGTGTTCCCATGGATTAGGTTGCTACGTCACCTTAGACCTGTCAGATCATCCCCAGACCATTAAAACTGGGTCTTTATCATAGGGCAGGTGATACAGTCCGGGCATCCCTCCTAGGTCCACCTCAATGATGGTGGACAGGTGTATCTGATTTTTTTCTCTGCTAGAAATTACAGTTAGGCACATTTGCTTTTGTTTTTCTTTCCCTTGGTTATGTTGCTTTAAGCAATCCCAGAGTTCTCCACTGTCACTGTTCTGAGAGGGTTCACAATTGTCTGCAAGCTTCTCCTCATTTACAACTTCCTCTCCAAAAACAGCCTCAGCCCCTAAATACTTTGTCTCTCTTTGTGTCTCTTTTATTTTTTCCTACTTCCTTTTCAAAGGAAAACATGTTTGACTTCTGGGTATCTTGGGCCATTCAACAGTGTTCACAATTTGTTGTCTGGAAGTTCTTCCATGTGCAGTCGATGCTTAGATGAATCTGTTGGGGAGGGAGTGGCCTTGTCCTCCTATTCCTCTGATATTTTGCGACCAACTTCCATCCGTCAAGACCCATCTTATTAACTGAAATGCTATTGTTCTTCAGCCACTAAGCCATGTTTGACTCTTTGTATCCCTTTGGACTCTAGCACAAGAGGCCTCTCTGTCCCTCACTGTCTCCCATAGTTTCTCCGAGATCATGTCCTTCGAATCGCTGATGCTCTCCAGATGTCTCATCCTCTCTCACCTACTGATCCCCCTGCTTTCAACACTTTCTATAGCTCACGGTCTTTTCTAATGAGTCAGCTCTTTGCCTCAATTGGACAAAGCTTTGGGGCTTTATTTTCAGCATCAGTCCTTCCAATGAGTCTTCAAAGTTGATTTTTTTACAATTCATTTGTTTGGTATTCCTGCAGTTCAAACGAATCTCACAAGTCTTCCCCAGCAGAGCAGTTCACAGTCAGTAATCCCTTGGTGTTCTCACATCTGTACATACTTTTGGAAAGAACAGAGATCTGACTCTACGGGCCTCTGTAGGTCACTCACGATTTAGTTTTTAAAGACAGTTTCTAGCAACGCATGATTAGCTTGTGAGATGAGAGCAACTATGCTGTAGTTTGAGCATTCTTTTGTATTGCCTTTCTTTGGGATTGGAATGAAGACTGACTTTTCCAGTCCGGTGGCCACTGCTGAGTTTTCCAAATTTGCTGGAATATTGAGTGCAGCACTTTCACAGCATCATCTTCCAGGATTTGAAATAGCTCAACTGGTATTCCATCACCTACTCTAGCTTTGTTCATAGAGATGCTTCCTAAGGCCCACTTGTCTTCACATTCCAGGATGTCTGGCTCTACGTGAGTGATCACACCATCGTGATTTTCTGGGTCCTGAAGATCTTCTATGTACAATTCTTCTGTGTATTCTTGCCACCTCTTCTTAATATGGTCTGCTTCTCTTTGGTTCCTAACATTTGTGTCGTTTATTGAACCCACCTTTGCATGAATTGTTCCCTCATTATCTCTAATTATCCTGCAGACATCTCTAGTCTTTCCCATTCTGTTGCTTTCCTCCATTTCTTTGCATTGATCACTGAGGAAGTCTTTCTTATTTCTCCTTGCTATTCATTGGATCTCTACATTCAAATGGGTATAAATTTCCTTTTCTCCTGTTCTTTACACTTCCCTTCTTTCACAACCATTTGTAAGGCCTCCTCAGACAGCCATTTTGCTTTTTTGCATTTCTTTTTCTTGGGGATGATCTTGATTCCTGTCTCCTGGACAATGTCATGAACCTCCACCCATAATTTATCAGGCACCCTCTCTGTCAGATCTAGTCCCTTAAAACTATTTCTCACTTCCACTGTATAGTCATAAGTGAATTGACTTATGTCATACATGAATGGTATAGGGGTTCTCTCCAGTTCCTTCTATTTCAGTCTGCATTTGCAACAAGGAGTTCATGATCTGTGCCAGAGTCAGCTCCTGGTCTTGTTTTTGCTGGCTGTATAGAGATTCTCCATCTTTGACTGAAAGAATAAAATCAATCTGATTTCAATTTTGAACATTTGGTGATATCTTCTCTCTGTCATTTGTTTGTCCAGATTAATAAAAATGGGTAAAATTATATTTTGACCAAAAAATAATTGGGAAAATTTCAAATACTAATGGTATTTAAATGATATTTACCATAGACTTATAACATATTTCACTTGAGGATCTTAATTTCTACGACTATGTAAGTTTTTAAAACTACTAACGGAAGGGGATTATTTGATACTATTTATATTTTATGATTAAAGGAATCCATTTTCTTTGTTTTTCTGATCTATCTTGATTGAAAGAGTTATGAAATATATTTCCCCCTTTGGTTTTAGTTTCAGTTCTATCATAACCATATTTTGAACGAGGTTATTCTCACATTCAGTAAGAATCAAAAGAAGAGTTGATCAGAAAAATGTCTCTACAGTATCTTCATTAATCCGAGATAAGAAGAAGAAGCATGTTAAAGCAACGGGTAATGTGGATGGTCATAATTCTGACTTCAATCCTGGAACTAGAGAAGTGAATGTATTTTCAGCCTGCAGAAGTTTAAGTGTGCCATTCATACTATAGCGTTCTGCCATCCAGATAGTTGCTGATACAAGTGCCCTAACTTGAAATTATTTCTTTTGTCCATCATCAATATCAGTTAGACCACAGGAGCATACTGTGATACATCACCCTGCTGTTTCTCTTATTTTTTTTTTTTTTCAATGGAAGGGTAATTGTTTTACCGAATTTTTCTGTATTCTATCAGAATTCAAAATAAATCAGGCATAGAAATATATATATATATATATATATATATATATATATATATATATATATATATATATATATATATCCCCATCCCTTCCGGAACACTCTCCCATCTCCCTCTCCATCCCGCAATCTAGGTGGAGCACTGTTCACGGTGTTTCACCTAGCAGCTGCTATATGCCAAATGGCTGCAGTGTCTATTTGACATACTGTGGCAGCTATGTCTACTTCTATTTTGCAGTACCATATTGTATCTCCATTATGCAACAGTGATTTTGGACTGAGGGTGGAAACGTCAACCTTTCCAGGTGTGTACGGTCATGTGGCAGTCCATGACAAACCTTTCCCTAAAATAAAACACGCAGCCCATTCATGTTTCGCAGTACCGGAGATCTCTGATACATTGTTGCCTCTCTATCTAGGTCAATACATCAATCGTCTTCATTATTTAAAAATCATTCTAATACAACTGGTGTACCAAATAGGTGTCAGATTATGCACGACACTGAAGATTAAATTAATGTTGGGAGATGTCAACAATTTCCTACAATTCTCTTATTTGAAGAATAAAGTTATATGTTCATTTTCATAGTGTCAATTTCACTTTGAAATAATTAAGAGTAACTGAGCATTTCAGTTCCTGGATATTTTGTTCTGCTTTAATATAAAATTTTCTGTTCAAGGAAACATTCAGTATGCATCATAGGTACATTACACCTAATGAATTGTTTGAAGAAATAGAAAATGTAAACAATGTGAGAAGGCAAAATGTAAATAAATTGACTTGTGAAATCATCCAGGCAGAACTGACTGGGTGTCTAAGATAGGATGGTATGGGGGAAGGATCAGATACAAATCAAATTTAGAAACAACAAATGTGCATATATATTTTAATGCTTTCTCAGTTTTATTATATTATACCAGTCATTGCAAAGAAAGCTAAGAGGTTAGACAGAAGGTTCTCTGCATTAAAAAAATAAAAAAGGGTTTCACTTGAAAATATAGTTGTAGCCTACTCGATAATCATGATCACTAACTTACCATGATGGGATAACAATGATAACATGACATAGTCAAAGATTGCATTGCAGTCAGCAAAAGATAGGCATTTTACAAGTTGTATTCAAAAGGGTCATTCTTGCTCTGCTCTCCTTATGTCATGCCTTTATTTCCTCCCACCAACACACCACCCTATATTTCCTCATGTATATTTTGATGTTGCTTTGCTATTCCTACAAAGATAGACTTAAATCCTTGTGGTGAATGCAGCATCTCAGCAAGGTAATCAGTTCTTGGAAGATATGACATTTCTTTCCCTTACAAGCTTCATTATCTATCTGTTTCACAGAATTTCTAGAGCTACAATCAGGCAACATATTTTCAGTCATAATAAGCCACATTCCACAACTTTTCCTAAACACTTACTTGGGAATGGAAAGAACTTGTCTTCTTCCTACCAAGTTAACCACAGATGTCCAATTCTTCTATATGTTGTATCTGTACACAAGTTGCCTTATGTATCTTTCACATCAGCTAAGACATCAGTTCATTTCGGTTCAGTTCAGTCGCTCAGTCGTGTCCGACTCTCTGCGACCCCATGAATCACAGCACGCCAGGCCTCCCTGTCCATCACCAACTCCCAGAGTTCACTCAAACTCATGTCCACAGTGTCGGTGATGCATCAAGCCATCTCACTCTCGGTCGTCCCCTTCTCCTCCCACCCCCAAACTTTCCCAGCAGCAGCGTCTTTTCCAGTGAGTCAACTCGTCGCATGAGGTGGCCAAAGTATTGCAGCTTCAGCTTTAGCATCAGTCCTTCCAATGAACACCCAGGATTGATCTCCTTTAGAATGGACTGGTTGGATCTCCTGGCGGTACAGGGGACACTCAAGAGTCTTCTCCAACACCACAGTTCAAAAGCATCAATTCTTCGGCGATCAGCTTTCTTCACAGTCCAACTCTAACATCCATACATGACCACGGGAAAAACCATAACCTTGACTAGACGGACCTTGTTTGGCAAAGTAATGTCTCTGCTTTTCAATATATTATCAAGGTTGGTCATAACTTTCCTTCCAAGGAGTAAGCGTCTTTTAATTTCACGGCTGCAATTAGCATCTGCAGTGGCTTTGGAGCCCCCCAAAATAAAGTCTGACACTTTTTCCACTGTTTTTCCATCTATTTCCCATGAAGTGATGACATGGTGCTTGCCAAATGAAGTATTTTAAGTATTTCCTGAATTAGCAATAAAAGGTGCTAAATAAATTGGCAGTCAAAATCTATATACATTACTCGACAACATCCCATAGTCTCCAACATTACCATCATTCAGTTCAGTTCAGGTTGAGTTCAGTCCCTCAGTCGTGTCAAACTCTTTGAAACCCCTGAATCACATCATGCGAGGCTTCCGTGTCCTTTACCAACTCCCGGAGTTCAATCAATACCACCTCCATCGAGTCGGTGATGACATCCAGCCCTCTCATTTTCTGCTGTCCCCTTCTCTTCCTGCCCCCAATCCCTCCCAGCATCAGAGTCTTTTCCAGTGAGTCAGCTCTTCGCATGAGGTGGCCAAAATATTGGAGCTTCAGCTTCAGCATCAGTCTTTCTTATGAACATCCAGGACTGATCTCCTTTAGAATGGACTGGTTGGATCTCCTTGCAGTCCAAGGGACTCTCAAGATCTTCTCCAACACCACAGTTCAAAAGCATCAATTCTTCGGCTATCAGCTTTCTTCACAATCCAAGGCTCATATCCATACATGATTCCGTGAAAACATAGAGCCCTAGCTAGACGGATCTTTGTTGGAAAAGTAACATCTCTGCTCTTTTATATGCTATCTAGGTTGGTCAGAAATGTCCTTCCAAGCAGTGATCTTCTTTTAATTTCATGGCCGCAATCAGCATCCGCAGGGATTTTGGAGCCCAAAAAATAAAGTGTGACACTTTTTCCACCGTTTCCCCATCTTTTTTCCATGCCGTGATAGGACCAGATGCCATCATCTTAGTTTTCTGAATGTGGAGCTTCAAACCAACATTTTCACTCTCCTCTTTCACTATCATCAAGAGGCTTTTGAGTTCCTCTTCACTTTGTGCCATAAGGGTGATGTCATCTTCATATCTGAGGGTATTGATATTTCTCCCAGCAATCTTGATTCCAGCCAGTGCTTCTCCCAGCCCAGTGTTCCTTCATGATGTACTCTGCATAGAAGTTAAATAGGCAGGGTGACAATATACAACTTTGACACACTCCTTTTCCTATTTGGAACCAGTCCGTTGTACCATGTCCAGTTCTAACAGTTGCCTCCTGACCTGCATACAGGTTCTCAAGAGGCAGATCAGGTGGTCTGGTATTTCCATCTCTTTCAGAATTTTCCAGTTTGTTGTGATACCCACAGTAAAAGGATTTGGCATAGTCAATGAAGCAGAAATAGATGTTTTTTTGTAACTCTCTTAGTTTTCCCATGATCCAGATGATGTTGGCAATTTGATCTCTGGTTTCTCTGCCTTTTCTAAAACGAGCTTGAATATCTCGAAGTTCACATGTTGCTGAAGCCTGTCTTGGAGAAATTTGAGCATGAATTTACTAGTGTGTAAGATGAGTGCAACTGTGAGGTCATTTGAACATTCTTTGGCATTGCCTTTCTTTGGGAATGGAATGAAGACTGACATTTTCCAGTCCTGTGGCCACTGCTGAGTTTTCCAAGTTTGCTGGCATATTGAGTGCAGCACTTTCACAGTATCATCTTTCAGGATTTGAAGGAGCTCACCTGGAATTCCATCACCTCCACTAGCTTTGTTCGTAGTGATGCTTTCTCAGGCCCACTTGACTTCACATTCCATTCTCATTCAGTGATTACACCATCGTGGCTATCTTGCTTGTGAAGATCTTTTTTGTATAGTTCTTCTGTGTATTCTTGCCACCTGTTCTTAATATCTTCTGCTTCTGTTAGGTACATAATATATCTGTCCTTTATCGAGGCCATCTTTGCATTAAACGTTCCCTTGGTATCTCTAATTTTCTTGAAGCTATCTCTTGTGTTTCCTCTTCTGTTCTTTTCCTCTATTTCTTTGCACTGATCACTGAGGAAGGCTTTCTTATTTCTCCTAGCTATTCTTTGGAACTCTGTATTCAGATGCTTATATCCTTCCCTTTCTCCTTTGTTTTTTACTTTTCTTCTTTTCACAGCTATTTGTAAGGCCTCTTCAGACAGCCATTTTGCTTTTGTGCATTTCGTTTCCATGGGCATGGTCTTGGTCCCTGTCTCCTATACAATGTCAAGAACCTCTGTCCAGAGTTCATCAGGCACTCTATCTACCATATCTAGTCCCTTAAATCTATTTCTCACTTCCACTGTATAATCATAAGGGATTTGATTTGGGTCACATGTGAATGGTGTAGTGGTTTTCCCTACTTTCTTAATTTTAAGTCTGAATTTGGTAACAAGGAGTTCATGATCTGAGCCACAGTCAGTTCCTGGTCTTATTTTTGCTTATGGTACAGAATTTCTCCATCTTTGTCTGAAAAGAATATTATCAATCCGATTTCGGTGTTGACCATGGACAGCTGGTGATGTCCATGTGTACAGTCTTCTCTTGTGTTGTTGAAAAATGGTGTTTGCTATGACCAGTGCGTTCTCTTGGCAAAACACTATTAGCCTTTGCCCTGCTTCATTCCCTGAACCAAGGCCAAGTTTGCCTGTTACTCCAGGTGTTTCTTGACTTCCTACTTTTAACATTCCAGTCTTCTATAATGAAAAGGATATCTTTTTTTCAGTATTAGTTCCAAAAGTCCTGTATATCTTCATAGAACCATTCAACTTCAGCTTCTTCAGCATTACTGGTTGGTGCATAGCCTTGGAAATGAACACGTTTCATTCTGTCGTTTTGGAGACTGCAACAATATACAGTATTTCGGACTCCTTTGTTGATCATGCTGGCTCCTCCCTTTGTTCTAAGGTATTCCTGCCCACAGTAGCAGATATAATCATCTCAGTCATCTGAGTTAAATTCACCCATTTAGTCCATTTTAGTTCACTGATTCCTAGAATGTCTACATTCACTCTTGCCATCTCATTTGACCACTTCCAGTTTGCCTTGATTCACGGACATTACATTCCAGGTTAATGAAATATTGCTCTTTGCAGCATCGGACCTTGCTTCTATCACCAGTAACATCCACAACTGGATACTGTTTTTGCTTTGGCTCCATCCCTTCCCTCTTTCTGCAGTTTTTTATCCACTGATCAATAGGAGCATACTGGGCACCTACCACCCTGGGGAATTCCTCATTCAGTATCCTATTACTTTGCCTTTTCATACTGTTCTTGGGGTTCTCAAGGCAGGTATACTCAAGTGGTTTGCCATTCCCTTCTCCATTGGACCGCATTCTGTCATACCTCTCCACCATGTCCTGCCTGTCTTGGGTGGCCCCACATGGCATGGCTTAGTTTCTTTGAGTTAGAAAGATCATGGCATCTGGTCCCATCACTTCATGGGAAATAGATGGAAAAACAGTGGAAACAGTGTCAGACTTTGTTTTTTTGGGCTCCAAAATCACTGCAGATGCTGATTGCAGCCATGAAATTAAAAGACGCTTGCTCCTTGGAAGGAAAGTTATGACCAACCTTGATAGTATATTAAAAAGCAGAGACATTACTTTGCCGACCAAGGTCCGTCTAGTCAAGGCAATGGTTTTTCCCGTGGTCATGTATGGATGTGAGAGTTGGACTGTGAAGAAAGCTGATCGCCGAAGAATCGATGCTTTTGAACTGTGGTGTTGGAGAAGACTCTTGAGAGTCCCTTATACTGCAAGGAGATCCAACCAGTCCATTCTAAAGGAGATCAATCCTGGATGTTCATTGGAGGGACTGATGCTAAAGCTGAAACTCCAATACTTTGGCCACCTCATGAGACGAGTTGACTCACTGGAAAAGACTCTGATGCTGGGAAAGGTTGGGGGCGGGAGGAGAAGGGGACGACGGAGAATGAGATGGCTGGATGGCATCACCAACTCTGTGTACATGAGTTTGAGTGTACTCCGGGAGTTGGTGATGGACAGGGAGGCCTGGCGTGCTGTGATTCATGGGGTCGCGGAGAGTCGGACACGACTGAGCGACTGAACTGAACTGAACTGAACTGAACCATCTTTGACATTTATATTTAACTGAGAATTAATAAGGTGGTGTGTCTTCATTTTAATGCAATGTCTAGGTTTGTCAGAGCTTTTACATCCAAAAGCAAGTGACAGTTAATTTGATGACTGCAATCACTATTCTTAGTAATTTTCGAGCCAAAGAAATTGAAGCCTGTCACTGTTTCCACATATTTCAGTTTAGTTCAGAACAGTCTCAGTCGTGTCCTTCTGTTTGCTACCCCATGAATTACAGCATGTCAGGCCTCCCTGTCCATCACCAACTCCTGGGGTTCACTCAACCTCATGTCGGTCGAATCGGTGATGCCATCCAGCCATCTCATCCTCGGCCATCTCCTTCTCCTCCTGTCCCCAATACTCCTAGCATCAGAGATTTTTCCAATGAATCAACTCTTCGCATCACGTGGCCAAAGTATTGGAATTTGAGCCTCAGCTTCAGCCCTTCCAATGAACACCCAGGAATGATCTCCTATAGAACGGATTGGTTGGATCTCCTTGCAGGGACCCTCAAAAATTTCCTCCAACACCACAGTTGAAAAGCATCAATTCTGCACTCAACTTTCTTCACAGTTCAACTCTCACATCCATATTGACCACTGGAAAATACACAGCCTTAACTGGACCGATCTTGGTTGGCAAAGTTATGTCTCTGGTTTTTAATATGCTATCTAAGTTGGTTTTAACTTTTCTTCCAAGGAGTAAGCGTCTTTTAATTTCATGGCTGCAATCAGCATCTGCAGTGATTTTGGAACCTAAAAAATAAAGTCTGGCACGGTTTCCGCTGTTTCTCCATCTATTTCTCATGAAGTGATGGGACCAGATGCCATGATCTTAACTTTCTGAATGTTGAGCTTTAGTCCAACTTTTTCACTCTCCTCTTCCACTTTCATCAAGAAGTTTTTTAATTCCTCTTCACTCTCTGGCATAAAGGTGCTGTCATCTGCATATTTGAGGTTATTGATATTTCTCCCGGCAATCTTGATTCCCGCTTGTGCTTATTCCATCCCAGTGTTTTTCATGATGTACTCTGCATATAAGTTAAATAAGCAGGATGACAATATACAGCCTTGACATACTCCTTTTCCTATTTGGAACCAGTCTGTTGTTCCATGCCCAGCACTAACTGCTGCTTCCTGACCTGCATACAGTTTTCTCAAGAGACAAGTCAGGCAGTCTTGTATTCCCATCTCTTCCAAAATTTCCCACCATTTATTGTGATCCACACAGTCAAAGGCTTTGCATAGTCAATAGAGCAGAAAGAGATATTTTCCTGGAACTCTCTTGCTTTTTCCATGATCCATCGGATGTTGGCAATTTCAGCTCTCTTTCCTCTGCCTTTTCTAAAACCAACTGGAACATCTGGAAGTTCACATGTTTACCCCTTCTATTTGCCAAGTAGTGATGGGACCAGATGCCTTTTTCTTTGTTTTCCTGAATGTTGAGTTATCAGCATGGTTTTGCACTCTTCTCATTCACCCTCATCAAAAGACTCTTTATTTTTTCTTCACTTTCTATTTGTTTCAGTGTTGCCATCTGTATAATCTGAGGCTGTTTATGTTTCTCCCAATCCTTGATGCAAGGTTGTGATTTACTCATCTGGTATTTTAATAGTATACTCTAATATAGATTCACATAAGCTGAGTGACAATACAGAGATTTGTCACTTTCTTTTCCCGGTTTTGAACATTCAGTTGTTTCATATCTGGTCCCAATTCTTTCGGCTTGACTCATTTAAGGGTGCTTTCAATGTTTACTTCCTCCAGAATCTTCCAAGTACCCCACCCCTTATTATTTTGGTGTTCTCCTTCTAGACACCTAAGTTTCTCATTGTGGGACATTTATCACTTCTGAGCTTTACCTGTTTAACTTGTTGTTTTCGTTGCACACCTCACTGTGCTTCATTTATTTCCTCCTTTCTGCCTCCACCGAATTAGTTCTTTCTCTGTCTCAATTATTCTACTGTTGGTTCCTTCCAGGGTGTTGTTAATCTCAGATATTGTATTGATTTTTACTGCTTAACTTCTCTTTATTTCTTCTAGATCCATGTTAAACATGTTTATTTGTACTCATTCCGGTGCCCCAGTGTATTTACTGGCAATTCTACATCTCTTTCAAGATTTTTATCTTTACTCTCATTCTGAATTCTTTTTCAGGAAAACTTCCTAACCACTCTCCTTTTCTTTGTTTTTTCGGTTTTTTATCATTTACCTTCAGCAGCTGCATATTTCTCTCCCTTTTCATTCTGTTTTGATTACTGTGATTTGGGTCCCCTTTCTGCAGGCCGGAGAATTATAGCTCCACTGTGTTGTGGAACCTGTCTTTTGTGGGTGGGATTGGACCAGTGACTTCTCAAGGTTTAATGTTTTGGATCATTTGTGTGTGTTCACTGGCAGGCAGATCTGTATCTCTTCTCTATGAAGTGCAATGAATTGTCCATGGACTGTGCTTTGGGGTGTTCGTGGGTCTGGTATGGCTTTTATAATATTCATTGTTGTGTTTCTGTTTTACTGGAGAATAGCTGTGGGTTCTCTTGTACTGAACTTACTGACTCAAGTGTGGAGATTGCTTTCCATGTAGACACGGAAACTCTGGGGTGTGTGCTTGTCCTTTAATATTCCTTGAGGTAAGGAGTTCAATGTTGATCTAAAGTTCTGGAATTGACGCCGTGGCCTCTGGGTTTCTGTTCCCAGGTTGCAGTAACATCAAAAATCCATGCAATACAGAAGATAAAACCCGAGGTTAATGGTGGCACAATTCTCCTCATCCGGAAAGAATCAAAGGGATTCACAGAATTTCAGACAGCAGAGAAAAGGAAAGAGGGAGAAAGAGGTGCCTAGGGGGAGATATGGGAGAGTTGAAAGGGGAGAGAGCAATCAATTCGGTAAAACGAATCCGTAAGTGAAATCAGATCGTAAAGATTTTGTTACTAAAGTCACAACATTGATATCAATTTTTGGAAAGTAAAAGTTAAGAACCAAAAATAAAATATAGACTTGTTTAAATAGTGTAAAAAAAGAAAACGGAGTCCAAATTCATTCTCTCATATATAAAACGTGTTTAAAAAATAGATTTACGTGTGTTTTGCTTGAAAGCTAATAATAGTTAATAGAATAAACGTTTAGGTTATCATAAAGGACTAAAATAGTTCAAAGTTAAAGAAATCATATAGAAACTGGAGCCTATTATACAGAGTGAAGTAAGCCAGAAAGAAAAATACCAATAGAGTACACTAAGGCATATGTATGGAATTTAGAAAGGTGATAAGGATAACCCTGTATACGAGACAGCAAAAGAGACACAGATGTATAGAACAGGCTTTTGGACTCTGTGGGGGAGGGCGAGGGTGGGATGATGGGATAATGGCATTGAAACATGTATATTATCATATGTGAAACGAATCGCCAGTCCAGGTTCGATGCATGATACAGGATGTTCGGGGCTGGTGTACGGGGATGAACTAGATGGATGGGATGGGGAGGGAGGTGGGAGGCGGGTTCAAGATGGGGAACATATGAACACCTGGGGCAGATTCA
The DNA here is from genome assembly GCF_049115385.1 of Moschus berezovskii. Classification (NCBI taxonomy): domain Eukaryota; kingdom Metazoa; phylum Chordata; class Mammalia; order Artiodactyla; family Moschidae; genus Moschus; species Moschus berezovskii. The sequence goes on from NC_142489.1 coordinate 21,580,109, forward strand.
TGCAATGTACAGCAAAACCAATACAATGATATAAAGTAATTAGCCTTCCAATAAAATAAATATATTTTTAAAAAAGAGAGGAAATAGATCTCATAATTTTAAAGTAGTTGTGTGCTTTTTGGTGTCAATACAGTGTTAGACAGTCTCTTGTTGAAGCTTGTACTTGTCAAAGGTGACTGTTGTTCCTCACTTGAATCAGTCTGGCCATATATTGCAGACTTTCTACGTTTAACCTGTCACTTCTGGGTTGGTTTATGCTTCTTTGTTTATATTTCCTTCTTTTATTTGAAAGCCTCTCCATGTCTGGTTTTCACCTTGAAACGAGGGTGCAGTAGCCTCTTATTCGACCTCACCTGTTCAGTGATTGGGGGTGAGAGGTGGGACACAGAAAACAAATGCCATTGGGATAGTGGGGGTGCTTGAGGTCTATTGATCACATCGGGCTTGCCAATGACAAATGTGGCATGTACTTTCTGGGTCCACCCTGTTCAGACTCCTGGTTGATACATGAGGGCACAGTCCCAAGTGGGGCCTGTGTTTCATGCACTCCTTTTGCTGCCTGTGTCTGCAGAGGGCACAGTCTCAAGTGTGCCAGGCATCTCCTCATGCTAACTGACCCCAAGCTGTCATGTTTCTGGGCTATGTCAACTGTTCATGAAGTGAGGAATTCATCACGAGCAACTGTCAGCCAGCTTAGAGCTTGGCAGGGGATGTGTCTGGGGCCAAGATTCTATTAGCCTATTTCCTTCTTCCTCTGGCACTCGTACACGTTCCTCTCTCCCTCCGTGGAGGAATGGGTCTTAAAAGGACACTGGCTTGGTCTCCTTTGGTATTTTCTAGTGCACAATCTTCTGTTCTGTGAGTATGCCATGGTTCAAGATGTGGCCTTAGAGCCTTCTCACAGGAAAGGTCCTTTCTAAAATTTCTGTCTCTAGTGTCCCCATAGTTAGGTTTGCGTGTTACCTTAGCTTCGTCAGATTGTTCTCAGGGCACTAATGCCTGATTCTAACCATAGTGTGTTTGATACATCCCAGACATCCCTTCGATGACCCATGTATGACAGTGGAAGGGAGTATCTGAGTCATTTCTTGGCTAGTGATTGCATTTATTGGCATAATCTGTGTTTTTATTCTTCCTCTCTTCCGTTCTATTTCTTCCCCGACTGACACCTATGAGAGAGGGCTTCCAATTTTGTGCAAATTTCTCCTCCTTTAAGACTCCTTCTCCAAGGTGAGTCTCGATCCCTAAAAACATTTCCTCCCTTTCATTACTTATTTTTTCTTACCTACTTTTTAAGAGACTGGTTTTCCTTTATCGGTTTCTAGGGCCCATCAACATTGGTCACAAATTTATTTCTGGAAGGTGTTCCATGTGCAATCTATCCTTTGATGGATTTGTGTGGGAGAAAGTGGACTCAGGCTCCTATTCCTCTAACATGATGAGACCCCACCGAAACCCTGGAAGATCCATTTTATTAACTGAAATCTTCTTGTTGTTCAGTCACAAAGTCTTGCCAGACTCTTTCTGTCCCCTTGGACTGCAGCACACAAGGCCTCTCTGCCCCTCACCATCTCCCAGAGTCTGCTTGAGATCATGTCCATTGAATGAGTGAAGCTATACACTCTTCTCCTCCTCTCTCATGCAAATCATGAAACAAGATTTAATTGGCTCCTAAGAATCAGGGTCTTTTCTCATGAGTCAGTTCTTTGCTCAGGTGGTCAAAGCTTTGGAGACATAGCTTCAACATCAGTGATTCTAATGAATCTTCAGAGTTTATTTCCTTTAAGTTTGAATGGCTTGATCTCCTTGCAATCTAATCGACGCTCACAAGTCATCCCCAGCAGAGCAGTTTGGTGTTCTCACATCTGTACATGTCTACTGGAAAGACCATTAGTGTACTCAATGTACCTCCTTTGGTCAACTCAACTATTCACTTTTTAACACGCTTACTAAATATGTGAGTGCCATTTTTCCAGGAAGCACCTGTATTCTAATTTTATAACTGCCATCACATTCATAGTGAATATAGAGCCACAAAAGAGGAAATCTGTCATTGCTTCTGCCTTTTCCACCTTTATTTCCCATGAAGCAGTGGGACCAGATGCTATGATCTTACTTTGTGTAATACTGAGAATTCAAGTGTACTCTTTATCCTATGTTTTCCTATCAACATTGAGAATTATTTTATTCTTGTACCATTTTTTCCCCTCAATGTTTTGGATAAGAAATTATTTTCTAAGAGCATTCTAAGATGATCGTTACTCATCATATATAATACTGCTCTTTTTAAGTTTCCTGTTGGAGCATTTGTGCCATGCTTCTGTGACAACTCTGTAAAATGTTGACAATATACACAGTCTATAATGCATTTCTCTATTAACATAATATATTGAGCCTCTTCATGTTATCTCTAATGTGGCACCTACAAAAATACAAAGGAGGACAAGAAATAATGATATGATGTAGAGGGGGACAGGAAGCCGAACCACTGTGTCATGAAGGGAGAGAAGTTTTGATCATCAATGATTTCTACTCAAATATTTGGTACCAGAAGTTTAAAGTGATGAAATAAAAATGTACACACTGAATTATGGAAGAGTTATTTTAATGTACACATCATATAATTTCAGTGTTCAGCTAGCCAGATAGCCTGATTATGATCTATGCACAGTGCATGGTACATCTGTTTAACCCATTAATTTGAATGTTTAAAATTATATCCAACGTGAGGAGAGTAACAGCAGTCTTAGAACAGTATCTCTAAGTAAATGAGAGTTGCGGTTTTATGGGCTCAAGGTGTCCTCATATGTATGAACCCCATCACTATTGCAGAAAGCATACTGGGTGATCAGCTCCATTAAGGGACAGCCTTTCAGAATAGGATTTATATTATTCAGCCAGAAAGTTATTAAGTAACGTTGGGCTTCCCAAACAGTTCATTTAAGATCTTGGGAACAAGCAAAGACCTTGACCACCTAAATAAAGTTGTCTAAAATTATATTTTGACATATACACATATATACACATATGTGCATGTGTGTGTGTGTATTAAAAAATGTACAATGGCTTTTAATTCCTGTTAGGCAAAGCAGCAATGGAAAAAAAATTAAAACCCAAAAGTAGAATTATTCAAAAGTCTCAGTTCAGTTCAGTCACTCCGTCGTGTCTGACTCTCCATGACCCCATGAATCACAGCACGCCAGGCTTCCCTGTACATCACCAACTGTCTACTCGGTTATTGAATATACGTAAGTGGAAGAAATACGAGAACTCCTTTATATCACTCCCCTCTTTTCTTTTAGTAAATAGCTACCAATTTTCAAATGTTTTTCCAGGCTTAATGACAAAAATAAAGTTATAGAATTATATATATATATATACATAATAGATATACATATATCTATATAAAGTAGACAGATATGTTTGCATAACAAAAAATATTGATATCAAGCTTAGATGTCAGATTTATTTCCAGTTCCATGCTCAATCTCATCATGAAATAGCCAAAGTTGTAGTTAACTCAAACACTCCAAGAACTGGGATAGAAATCGAACCTGCAACTGAGATTTTCAGTCACAGTTATAATCACGCTCTAAATCCAACACTTTATTTCATTTCTTGTTCTAAGCAGTCCCGTCTTAAGATTGAAAACTACGAAAACCGAAAGAGAGGGGTAGGAGGTTCTAGACTTCCTCGTGTTCCCAGAGTAATTTTAATCAGAGAAACTAGAAAAGCCAGAAACAAAGGAAAATGATCAAGCAATATAGAATAATAAAGTTTGAACATTAAGCAAAGTCAAGGATCTTTAGTTCCTCCTCAAGGGCCATAGATAACATTCTGAGCAATATCCTGTGAACAGTTTTAGAGATACTAAAGCCCCAACCAGGCTGAAATGTAAGTACCTAGACCACAGAGTAGTCGGAACCTGATGGACAATGATGTTGACTCCCAATATCCTCAGGAACAGGCCACTAGGAGAATGTTCCCAAACTATTCACACACCCCATGCCTAACCTCACTCTGTCAAAAAGATAGTTCCCCTGAAAGTATTTGGGGAGTGTGAGTCTTTGAAACACCAGCTGCTAGGACACCTTGCCTGGTTCCACAATAAACTATTGCACAGAAGTGAGTAACCCAAATTTGGTTGGGTAAGAGTTCAATTCAGTTCAGTTCAGTAAGTCGGTCGAATCCAACTCTTTGTGACCCCATGAATCACAGCATGCCAGGCCTCCCTGTCCATCACCAACTCCTGGAGTTCACTCAAACCCTCCTCCATCGAGTCAGTGATGGCATCCATCGATCTCATTCTCTGTCGTCCACTTCTCCTCTTGCTCTCAATCCGTCCAAGCATCAGAATCATTACCAGTGAGTCAACCCTTCGCATGAGGTGGCCAAAGTATTGGAGCTTCATATTTAGCATCAGTCCTTCCAATGAACATCCAGGACTGATATCCTTTAGAATGGACTGGTTGGATCTCCTTGAAGTCCAAGACTCTCAAGAGTCTTCTCCAACACCACAGTTCAAAAGCATCAATTCTTTGGCGATCAGCTTTCTTCACAGTCCAACCCTCAAATCCATTATGATCACTGGAAAAGCCATACCCTTGACTAGATGGACCTTTGTTGGCAAAGTAATGTCTCTGCTCTTTAATATACTATCTGGGTTGGTCATAACTTTCCTCCCAAGGAGTAAGCGTCTTTTAATTTCATGGCTGCAATCAACATCCGCAGTGGTTTTGGAGCCTAAAAATATAGTCTGACATTGTTTCCCCATCTATTCCCCATGAAGTGATGGGACCAGGTGCCATGATCTTAGTTTTGTGAATGTGGAGCTTCAAGCCAAATTTTTCACTAACCCCTTTCACGTTCATCAAGAGGCTTTTCAGTTCCTCTTCACTTTCTGCCATAAGGGTGATGCCATCTTCATATCTGAGGGTATTGATATTTCTCCCAGCAATCTTAATTCCAGCCTGTACTTCTTCCAGCCCATCGTTCATCATGATGTACTCTGCATAGAAGTTAAATAATCAGGGTGACAATATACAGCCTTGACGTACACCTTTTCCTATTTGGAACGTGTCTGTTTTTCCATGTCCAGTTCTAACTGTTTCTTTCTGCCCTGCATACACGTTTCTAAGGAGGCAGGTCAGGTGTTCTGGTGTTCCCATCTCTTTCAGAATTTTCCACAGTTTTTTGTTATTCTCACAGTCAAAGGCTTTGGCATAGTCCATGAAGCAGAAATATATGTTTCTCCAGAACTCTCTTGCTTTTTCCATGATCCAGAGGATGTTGGCAATTTGATCCCTGGTTCTTCTGCCTTTTCTAAAACCAGCTTGAAAATCTGGAGGTTCACATATTACTGAAGCCTGGCTTGGAGAATTTTGAGCGTGACTTTACTAGCGTGTGAGTTGAGTGCAATTGTGTGGTAGTTTGATCATTCTTTGGCATTGCCCTTCTTTGAGAATGGGATGAACACTGACATTTTCCAATCCTGTGGTCATTGCTGAGTTTCCCAAATTTGCTCCAAATTGAGTGCAGCACTTTCACAGCATCATCTTTCAGGATTTGAAAAAGCTTAACTGGAATTCCATCACCTCCACTACCTTTGTTCTTTGTGATGCTTTCTAAGGCCCACTTGACTTCACATTCCAAGATGTCTGGCTCTAGGTCAGTGATCACACCATCGTGATTATCTTGGTTGTGAAGACCTTTTTTGTACACTTCTTCTGTGTATTCTTGTCACCTATTCTTAATATCTTCTGATTCTCTTAGGTCCATACAATTTCTGACCTTTATTGAGGCCATCTTTGCATGAAATGTTCCCTTGGTATCTCTAATTTTCTTCAAGAGATCTCTTGTCATTCCCATTCTGTTGTTTTCCTCTATGTCGTTGCAGTGATCACAGAGGAAGGCTTTCTTATCTCTCCTTGCTATTCTGTGGAACTCTGCATTCAGGTGATTATATATTTTTTTTCTCCTCAGCCTTTCGCTTCTCTTCTTTTCACAGGTATTTGTAAGGCCTCCTCAGACAACTATTTTGCTTTTTTGCATTGCTTTTCCATGGGAATGGTCTTGGTCACTGTCTTCTTTACAATGTCATGAACCTCCATCCATAGTTCATCAGACACTCTATCAGATCTAGTCCCTTAAGCCTATTTCTCATTTCCACTGTATAATCATAAGGGGTTTGATTTAAGTCATATTTGTATGGTTTAGTGATTTTCCCTACTTTCTTCAATTTACGTCTGAATTTGGCAATAAGGAGTTTATGATGTGAGCCACAGTGAGCTCTGGTCTTGTTTTTTCTAACTGCATAGAATTTCTCCACTTTTGCTGCAAAGAATATAATCAATCTGTTTTTTCTGTTGACCGTTTGGTGATGTTCATGTAAAGAGTCTTCTCTTCTGTTGCTGGAAGAGGTTGTTTGCTATGACCAGTGTGTTCTCTTGGCAAAACTCTATTAGTCTTTGCCCTTCTTCATTCCGTGCTCCAAGGCCAAATTTGGCTGTGACTCCAGGTGTTTCTTGACTTCCTACAAATTTCATTCCAATCCCCTATAATGAAAAGGACATCTTTTTAAAGTGTTAGTTCTAAAAGATCTTGTAGGTCTTCATAGAACCATTAAACTTCGGCTTTTTACGTGTTACTGGATGGGGCATAGGCTTGGATTACTGTGATATTGAATGGTCTGCCTTGGAAATGAACAGAGGTCATTCTGTTCATTTGGAGATTGTATCCAAGTACAGCATTTCGGACTCTTTTGTTGACCATGATGACCACTCCATTTCTTCTAAGGGATTCCTGCCCACAGTAGTAGGTATAATAGTCATCTGAGTTAAATTCACCCATTCCAGTCCATTTTAGTTCACTGATTCCTAGAATGTCTATGTTCACTCTTGCCATCTCTTGTTTGACCACTTCCAATTTGCCTTGATTCATGGACCTAACATTACAGGTTCCTATGCATTATTGCTCTTTGCAGCATTGGACCTTGCTTCTATCACCAGGCACATCCACAACTGGGTACTGTTTCTGCTTTGACTCCATCCCTTCGCCTTTTCTGAAGTTATTTCTCCACTGATCTGCAGTAGTATATTGAGCACCTACCGACGTGGGGATTTTCTCATTCACTATCCTATTATTTTGCCTTTTCATACTGTTCTTGGGATTCTCAAGGCAAGTATACTGAAGTGGTTTACCATTCCCTTCTCCAGTGGACCACATTCTGTCAGACCTCTACACCATGACCCGCCCAACTTGGGTGGCCCCACACAATATGGATTAGTTTCATTGAGTTAGACAAGGCTGTGGTCCGTGTGATCAGATCAACTGGTTTACTGTGATCACGATTTCAGTGGGTCTGCCCTCTGACGCCCTCTCGCAATACCTACCATCATATTTGGGTTTCTCTTACCTTGGTTGTGAGGTATCTCTTCACGGCTGCTCCAGCAAACCACAGCCATTGCTCCTTACCTTGGACGAGGGGTATCTCCTCATGGCTACCCCCTCCTGATTTTGAACGTGGAGCAGCTCCTCTCGGCCGCCACTCCTGGCCTCAGGAGTGGGTAGCTCCTCTCGGCCACCACCGAGAAACACTTTTATTTCAGAAACCAAATAGATTTACCGATGTGATTTATCCATATAAAAATTCTTTAGCAATGAGATTTTGCAGGCTCATGGATTTGAGTAAGGAGCCTGTATTTTAAGTTTATGATGAAGTAAACACTGGTTGAACATTACGCTTCAATTGCTAGGAGACTAGTGACTTTGTGATGTCACAGCGACCGGTCCATTGCTAGGAGATCAGTGACTTTTTGAAACACTGTGATGGTCTGGGAGTTTCCCTCTGTAGGCCAGCGAAGCAGCATTTGAATTTTCAGTGTGTAAAATCAGACAAATGAGAAAAGTGTTTGAAGAAAGTTTTTTCTGAGATGGCACATATTTCTTCAGAAAATCAAGATGTACCTCCTAATGATGAATCCACTGGTTCAGAAACCTCCATCAGACCTTTGCATGATTATACACTTGTTGGAGACTCGGTTTTGTGATCTATTATTTAAATATATGCTTTTCAGGCTTTGTCTGAGGCAGTTCTGATGAAAAGACCACATTACACATTTTCTGTCTCTGAAACAGGTGAACTGAATGATTTTCTTTGACTCACTTTTCCACAAAAATTGTGGAATAGAGTGGAAAGTGATCAATTTGAATCTATTTGGTGGGATGAGAGTGGCACTTGTATAGTGATCAATGAACTCTTCAAGGAAGAAATCTTGGAAAGAAAGGCACCTTTCAGGATATTAGAAAAAATAATATGAAATGTTTAGTTTGACAGCTGAACTTTTATGGGTTTAGTAAAAAGCAAGAACCTTTTCAAAGATCTGCTTCACTATCTGACTTTCTGGAAGAAGAAAACAACATCTCTCTTTTGAGCAATGTATTCCAAAATTTTCACTTATTGGCAATATGTAAGATTAAATCATGTCACCTAGAAAGCATGTTACCATTAGTAGCTAAAACAGAATTTAAGATTGAGATAGCAAATTGCTGAAGAAGCTTTATTTTTTGAAGTTGAAAACAGCTGGAGGATACAGTATTTGACGTTTAACAAACTTTCCAATCAACTTGAAACAAGATACGAGTCTTGAAGCTACTTAAAGTGGTATTTACTGTATATATACAGCATATATTTAGTTGAGAAGCATAATTGTTTCTACCATGTTAGCTGTTAAAACTAATCTGGAGGCGTTTTAGTTGAGACAATTTAATTAGTATCATTAAAGGAATATTTTTTTTCTTTTTAAAATTTATTTAATCAGAGGCTAATCACTTCATGGGAAATAGACGGAAAAACAGTGGAAACAGTATCAGACTATTTTTGGGGCTCCAAAATCACTGCAGATGCTGATTGCAGGCATGAAATTAAAAGACGCTTACTCTTTGGAAGGAAAGTTATGACCAAACTTGATAATATATTAAAAAGCAGAGACATTACTTTGCCAACCAAGGTCCGTCTAGTCAAGGTTATGGTTTTTCCCGTGGTCATGTATGGGTATGAAAGTAGGACTGTGAAGAAAGCTGATCGCCGAAGAATCGATGCTTTTGAACTGTGGCGTTGGAGAAGACTCTTGAGAGTCCCTTGGACTGCAAGGAGGTCCAACCAGTCCATTCTAAGGGAGATCGATCCTGGGTGTTCATTGGAAGGACTGATGCTAAAGCTGAAGCTTCAATACTTTGGCCACCTCATGCGACGAGTTGACTCACTGGAAAAGACTCTGCTGCTGGGAAAGGTTGGGGGCGGGAGGAGAAGGGGACGACCGAGAATGAGATGGCTGGATGGCATCACCGATTCTGTGGACACGAGTTTGAGTGAACTCCAGGAGTTGGTGATGGACAGGGAGGCCTGACGTGCTGAGATTCATGGGATCGCGGAGTGTCGGACACGACTGAGCAACTGAACTGAACTGAACTGAACTTTGCATTATTGTATTTGTTTTGCCATATATTGATGTGAATCTGCCCCAGGTGTACATGTGTTCCCCATCGTGACCCCCCGCCCACTTCCCTCCCCATCCCATCCCTCTGGTTCATCCCAGTACAACAGCCTGAGCATTGTATCATGCATCGAACCTGGACTGTCGATTCGTTGCACATATGATATGATTCATGCTTCAATGCCATTCTCCCAAATCATCCCACCCTCGCCCTCTCCCACAGAGACCAAAAGACTGTTCTATACATCTGTGTCTCTTTTGCTGTCTTCTATACAGGGTTATCATTATCACCATTCTAAAGTCCATATATTTGCCTTAGTATAATGTATTGGTGTTTTCCTTTCTGAGTTACTTAATTCTGTATAATAGTCTCCAGTTTCATCCACCTCATTAGAACTGATTCAAAGGTATTCTTTTTGATGCCTGAGTAATACTCCATTGTGTATATGAACCAAAGCTTTTTTATCCTTTCATCTGCAGATGCACATCTAGGTTGCTTCCATGTCCTCGCTCTTATAAACAGTGCTGCAATGAATGTTGTGGTACATGTGTCTCTTTCGATTCTGGTTTCCTCGGTGTGTATGCCCAGGAGTGCGATTCCTGGATCATACAGCTGTTCTATTTCCAGTTTTTTAAGGAATCTCCACACTGTCCTCCATAGTGGCTGTACTACTTTGCATTCCCACCAACAGTGTAAGAGGGTTCCCTTTTCGCCACACCCTCTCCAGCATTTATCGCATGTCGACTTTTGAATAGCATCCATTCTGACTGGTGTGAAATGGTATCTCATTTTGCTTTTGATTTGCATTTCTCTGATTATAATGGATATTGAGCAGTTTTTCATGTGCTTTGTTAGCCATCCGTATGTCGTCTTTGGAGAAATATCTGTTTAGTTCTTTGGCCCATTTTTTCATTGGGTCATTTATTTTTCTGGAATTGAGCTGCAGGAGCTGCTTGTATATTTTGGAGATTAATTCTTTGTCAGTTTTTTCATTTGCTATTATTTTCTCCCATTCTGAAGGCTGTCTTTTCACCTTGCTTATAGTTTCCTTTGCTGTGCAGAATTTCATTTGAATTAGGTCGCATTTGTTTATTTTGCTTTTAGTTCCAATATTCTGGGTGGTGGGTCATGGAGGATCCTGCTGTGATTTATGTCAGAGAGTGTTTTGCCTATGTTCTCCTCTAGGTGTTTTATAGTTTCTGGACTTACATTTAGATCTTTAATCCATTTTGAGTTTATATTTGTGTATGGTGTTACGGAGTGTTCTAATTTCATTCTTTTACCAGTTTTTCCAACACCACTTAAAGAGACTGTCTTTTTTCCATTTTATATTCTTGCCTCCTTTGTAAAAGATAAGGTGTCCATAGGTGCATGGATTTATCTCTGGGCTTTCTACTTTGTTCCATTGATCTATATTTCTGAGTTAATGCCAGTACCATACTCTCTTGATGATTGTGGCTTTGTAGTAGAGCCTGAAGTCTGGCAGGTTGAGTCTTTCAGTTCCATTCTTCTCCAAGATCAATTTGGCTATTCGAGGTTTTTTGAATTACCATGCAAATTGTGAGATTATTTGTTCTAACACTGTGAAAAATACCCTTGGTAGCTTGGTAGGGATTGCATGTAATGTATGGATTACTTTAGGTATTATACACATTTTCACAATATTTTTTCTTCTAATCCACGAACACGGTATATATCTCCATCTGTTAGTGTCCCATTTGATTTCTTTCACAAGTGTCTTATAGTTTTCTATATAGAAGTCTTTTGTTTCTTTAGGTAGATATATCTCTATGTATTTTATTATTTTTGTTGCAACAGTGAATGGAATACTTTCTTTAATTTATTTTTCTATTTTTTCATTATTAGTGTATAGGAATGCAAGGGATTATTCTGTGTTGATTTTAGATCCTACAACTTTACTGCATTCATTGATTAGTTTTCTGGTAGAGTCTTTAGAGTTTTCTGTGTAGAGGATCATGTCATTGGCGAACACTGAGAGTTTTACTTCTTTTTCTCCAGTTTGAATTCATTTAATGTCTTTTTCTGCTCTGATTGCTGTGGCCAAAACTTCCAGAACTATGTTGAACAGTAGTGGTGAGAGTGGGAACACTTGTGTGTAGATATCTATTAGGTCTAACTGTTCTATCGTATCTTAAAGTTTGTGTTTTCTTGATAATTTTCTGTTTAGATGATCTATTCATAGGTGTGAGTGGGGTATTAAAGTCTTCCACTATTATTGTGTTGTTGTTAATTTACCCTTTTATACATGTTAGTAACTGTTTTACATATTGTGGTGTACCTATGTTGGGTGCATATATTTATAATTGTATCTTCTTCTTGGATTGATACTTTGATCATTATGTAGTGTCCTTCTTTGTCTCTTTTCACAGCCTTTATTTTAAAGTCTATTTTATCTGATATGAATATTGCTACTCCTGCTTTCTTTTGGTCTCTATTTGCATGGAATAACTTTTTCCAGCACTTCAATTTCAGTCTGTATGTGTCCCTTATTCTGAGGTGTGTCTCTTGCAGACAGCATATATAGGGCTCTTGCTTTTGTATCCATTCAGCCAGTATTTGTCTTTTGGTTGGGGCATATAACCCAATTACATTTAAGGTAATTATTGGTAAGTATGAAACCGTTGTCATTTTCTTTATTGTTTTGGGTTCAAGTTTATACACCCTTTCTATGCTTCCTATCTAGAGAAGATCCTTCAGCATTTGTTGGAGAGCTGGTTTGGTGATGCTGAATTCTCTCAGCCTTTGATTGTCTGTAAAGATTTTGGTTTCTCCTTCATATTTGAATGAGATATGGGTATAGTAATCTTGGCTGTAGATTTTTTTTTTTTTTCATCCCTTTCAGTATGTCTTGCCATGGCTTCCTGGCCTTAAGAGTTTCTGCTGAAAGATCAGCTGTTATCCTTATGGGAATCGCCTTGTGTGTTTTTTGTTGATGTTCCCTTACTCCTTTTAATATTTGTTCTTGTGTTTGATCTTTGATAATTTGATTAATGTTTGTATTGGAGTATTTCCCCTTGGATTTATCCTGTTAGGGACTCTCTGTGTTTCTTGGACTTGGGTGATTAATTCCTTCCCCATTTTAAGGACGTTTTCAATTATTATCTCCTCAAGTATTCGCTCATGGTCTTTGTTTGTGTCTTCTTGTTCTGGGACTTCTATGATTCGTATGTTGGGGCATTTGACATTGTCCCAGAGGTCTCTGAGATTGTCCTCAATTGTTTTAATTTGTTTTTCTTTTTTCCGCTCTCTTTGCTTTATTTTTACAATTCTATCTTCTAGCTCTCTTAACAACTGTCTTCTGCCTCCGTTATTCAACTTTTGGTTCCCTCCAGAGTGTTTCTGATCTCATCTATTGCATTATTCATTGTATATTGACTCTTTTTCCTTTCCTCTAGATCCTTATTAAACCTTTCTTGCATCTTATCGATCCTTGTCTCCAGGTTGTTTATCTGTAACTGCAGTTTGTTTTCAAGATGTTGAATCATTTTCACTATCAGTATTCGAAATTCTATGTCAGATAGATTCCCTATATCTTTTTCTTTTTTTTTTGGTGGGCATTTATCCTGTTCCTTTACTTGCTGTGTATTTCCTTGCCTCTTCACCTTGCCTATATTGCTGTGTTTGGGGTGGCCTTTCCATCTTCTGGCAGTCTGTGGAGTTTTCCTTATTGTGTAGTTTAATTGCTGTGTGTGGCTTAGGATGGGTGGTTGTCAAGGTTTCCTAGTTAGGGAAGCTTGTGCCGGTGTTCTGGTGGATGGAGCTGATTTCTTCTTTCTGGAGTGGAATGAAGGGTCCAGTAATGAGTTATGAGATGTCAGTGGATTTGGAGTGGCTTTGGGCAGCCTGAATATTGAAGCTCAGGTCTATTCTCCTGCGTTGCTGGATAATTTGCATTGTATGTCTTTCTCTGGAACTTGTTGGCCCTTGGGTGTTGCCTTGTTTCAGTGTAGGTATGGAGGCATTACTTTGCCAAACAAGGTCCGTCGAGTCAAGGCAATGGTTTTTCCCATGGTCATGTATGGATGTGAGAGTTGGACTGTGAAGAAAGCTGATCACCGAAGAATAGATGCTTTTGAACTGTGGTGCTGGAGAAGACTCTTGAGAGTCCCTTATACTGCAAGGAGATCCAACCAGCCCATTCTAAAGGAGATCAATCTTGGGTGTTCATTGGAAGGACTGATGCTAAAGCTGAAACTGCAATACTTTGGCCACCTCATGCGACGAGTTGACTCACTGGAAAAGACTCTGATGCTGGGAAAGGTTGGGGGTGGGAGGAGAAGGGGACGACAGAGAATGAGATGGCTGGATGGCATCACCGACTCTGTGGACATGAGTTTGAGTGAACTCGGGAAGTTGATGATGGACAGGGAGGCCTGGCGTGCTGTGATTCATGGGGTCGAGGAGAGTTGAACACGACTGAGCGACTGAACTGAACTGAACTGATGGAGGCATTTGATGAGCACCTATCAATTAATGTTCTCTGGAACAAGAGTTCTCCGGTGTTCTCAGGATTTGGACTTAAGCCTCTGGCTCTGGTATTCTTGCAGTAGGCTCAAGACTTCTCCGTCTGTCTCTTCCAACTCAGTTCCTTCTGTTTAAGCGTCTTCTGTTTGCCGGTGTCTTCAGTGTCTAATTCCCTTGCTGACAAAATGGGGCTGTGGTAGACACTTTTTTAGGCTCACCCATTCAGTCGTGCTGTCGGGTGGGAGGTAAGCTGCAGACAAATATCAATGGCATCTGTGGGGAGTGCTTGCAGTGTCTCAGCCACACTGGGTTTGCCCCCACTCATGGCATGTGTGCTGTCCCAGTCTACACTGCACAGGTTCTATGTTGCCCTGCTGCAAACCGTCCAAGGCCGGTGCTGTGTTGGATGTACATCTCTGGTCTAAACTGCTCAGGTTCTGGTACTCGGGTACTACACAAAAGCACAGACTTTGTTGGGCCTGCGTTTTGTGCCCTTCCCCAGTCTGAGCAGCTCAGGTGAGCGGGTATTTGGCCAGCGGGGTCACTGCGACATATTGCCTCCCCAGTCCCTGCTGTTCAGTTTTCTGGGTGTACAACCAGCGCACCTTCTCAACGGATATCAACCGGCCAGAACCCAAGAAGTCTTGGTTAGCAACGAAGCCTGCATGCAGCTTGGTATTGGATGCCTCACTGAGACCGCGATTGTCCGCTTCTATCTCTGGCTGTACTTCCCTGCCTGTCTCAGTGGGGGATGGTGTATGGACTGACCGCAGCTATCTAGCTCTGTTTAGTCCTTTGTTCTGTGAGTGGGTCTGGTGGTGTCTTTATCTTGGGGATTTTCACCTTTTTGTGGGGTAGCTACCCCACAGTCTGCTTAGAAATCTAAGTTAGCACCCTCAGATTGCACTCGGAGCATTCAGGCCCTGTCCTTACTCTAAGGGATGCAGCCCGCCCCTCCCTGCCCAGTCCCTGCTTGCGAGTGGGGGGTGCGGGCAGCTGCACTTCTTCTCTGCTGGGAGTTACAACAGGGCACGTAGTCTGTAGGTTTTAATTATGTATTTATTGTTCCTCCCAGTTATGTTGCCCTCTGAGGTTCCAAGAGTTGTCACAGATTCGCCAGTGAGT
The DNA here is from genome assembly GCF_049115385.1 of Moschus berezovskii. NCBI lineage: Eukaryota > Metazoa > Chordata > Mammalia > Artiodactyla > Moschidae > Moschus > Moschus berezovskii. The sequence goes on from NC_142489.1 coordinate 21,595,214, forward strand.
GTTTCCAAGTGCTTGGAAACTTCTAGCCTCCCTTCCCAGGATAGACCTCCATCCCGCCCTGTTTTGCCTCTCTTTTTATCTTTTATATTATTTCCTACCTCTTTTCGAAGACAATGGCCTGCTTTTCTGGTTGCCTGATGTCCTCTGCCAGCATTCAGAAGTTGTTTTGTTGGATTTACTCAGCGTTCAATTTTTCTTTTGATGAATTTCTGAGGGAGACAGTTGTCACCCCGTCCTATTCCTCCTCCATCTTCCAACCTTTCTATCTCTTCCCTCACAGTAATATTTAAAATTCATTCAATCCTAAGATTTGTTTCTTTCAGACCCTACAGTTCCCATATTTGTTAACAAAATATGCATTGCACCATCTACTATTATACCACCTTAGTTGTTATTTATTACTACTTTCATTAAATATTTAACCATAGAGTGATTTGAAGAAGTAACGCTGGAGACATTGAGTGTCATTTTTCAGTCAACAAGTTGTCTTCAACTTTTTTGTGACGCCATGGACTGCTGCACAACAGGCCTCTCTATCTTTCAGTGTCTCCCAGAGTTTGTGCAAATGCATGTCCATTGTTTTTCTGATACTGTCCAACTATCTTATTCTCCATTACTCTCTTCTTCTCCTGTCATCAAACTTTAAAAGCATCATGAATTTTCCAGTGAATTGACACTTTACGTCAGCTGGCCAAAACTGAACTTTCAACTTCATCATTAGTCCTTCGAATGAATACTTATGGTGGATTTCATTTAGGATGAATTGTCTTAATCTCCTTGCAGTCCAAGGGCCCCCTAAGTGTCTTTAACTTTTCGGGATTCAAAATCACTGCAGATGGTGATGGCAGCGATGAAATTAAAAGACGCTTTCTCTTTGGAAGGAAAGTTATGACAAATCTAGATAGCATATTAAAAAGCAGGGGCATTCCTTTGCCATCAAAGGTCCATTTAGTCAAGGCTATGATTTATTCAGTGGTCATATATGAATGTGAAAGTTGGACTGTAAGGAAAGCTTAGTGGTGAAAAATTGATGCTTTTGAAATGTGGTGATGGAAAAGACTCTTGAGAGACCGCTGGACTGCAAGGAGATCCAACCAGTCCATCCTAAAGGAGATGAACCCTGGGTATTCATTGGAATATGTCATGGTGAAGTTGAAACTCTAATAGTTTGACACCTGATGTGAAGAGATGACTCATTGGAAATTACCCTAATGTTGGGTAAGATTGAGGGCAGGAGGAGAAGGGGATGACAGAGGATGGCATGTTTGGATGGCATTGCCGATCAGTGGACATGAGTTCGGGTGGTCTCTGGGAGTTGGCATAGTCAGTGAAGCAAAAATAGATGTTTTTCTGGAACTCTCTTGCTTTCTCCATGATCCAGTGGATCATGGCAATTTGATCTCTGGTGCCTCTGCCTTTTCTAAAACCTACTTGAACATCTGGGAGTTCACGGTTCACATAATGCTGAAGCCTGGCTTGGTGAACTCTGAAGATGACATTACTCGCGTGTGAGATGAGTGCATTGTGCGGTAGTTTGAGCATTCTTTGGCATTGCTTTTCTTTGGGATTGGAATGAAGACTGAACTTTTCCAGTCCTGTGGCCACTGCTGAGTTTTCCAAATTTGCTGGAATACGGAGTGCAGCACGTTCACAGCATCATCTTTCAATATTTGAAATAGCTCAACTGGAATTCCATCACCTCCACTAGCTTTGTTCGTAGTGATGCTTTCTACGGCCCACTTGACTTCACATTCCAAGATGTCTGGCTCTAGGTCAGTGATCACGTTATCGTGATTATCTTGGTCGTGAAGATCTTTTTTATACAGTTCTTCTGTGTACTCTTGCCATCTCTTCTTAATATCTTCTGCTTCTGTTAGGTCCATACCATTTCTGTCGTTTACCGAGCCCATGTTTGCATGAAATGTTCCCTTGGAATCTCTAATTTTCTTGAAGAGATCTCTTGTTTTTCGTATTCTTTCGTATTGCTTTCCTCTATTTCTTTGCATTGATCACAGACGAAGGATTTCTTATGTCTCCTTGCAATTCTTTGGAATTCTGCATTCAAATGCTTATATCTTTCCTTTTCTCCTTTGCTTTTCACTTCTCTTCTTTTCACATCTATTTGTAATGCCTCCTCAGACAGCCATTTTGCTTTATTGCATTTCTTTTCTTGGGGATGGTCTTGGTCCCTGTCTCCTGTACAATGTCACGAACCTCCGTCCAGAGTTCATCAGGCACTCGATCTATCAGATCGAGTCCCTTAAATCTATTTCTCACTGACACTGTAAAATCATAAGGGATTTGATTTAGGTCATATGTGAATGGTCTAGTGCTTTTCCCTACTTTCTTCAATTTCAGCCTGAATTTGGCAATAAGGAGCTTAGGATCTGAGACACAGTCAGATCCTGGTCTTGTTTTTGCTAACTGTATAGAGCTTCTCCATCTTTGGCTGCAAAGAATATAATCAATCTGATTTTGGTGTTGACCATCTGGTGTTGTCCATGTGTAGAGTCTTCCCTTGTGTTGGAATTGGAAGAGGGTGTTTGCTATGACCAGTGCGTTCTCCTGACAAAACTCTATTAGCCTTTGTCCTGCTTCATTCCCTGCTCCAAGGCCAAATTTGCCTGTTACTCCAGGTGTTTATTGACTTCCTCCTTTCGCATTCCAGTCCCCTGTAATGGAAAGGGCATCTTTTTTGGATGTTAGTTCTACAAGGTCTTATAGGTCTTCATAGAACCGTTCAACTTAGGCTTCTTCAGCGTTACTGGTTGGGGCATAGGCCTGGATTACTCTAATATTAAATGGTTTGCCTTGGAAACGAACGGAAATTTTTTGTCGTTTTTAAGATTGCGTCCAAGTACTGCATTTCAGATTCTTTTGTTGACGATGATGGCTACTCCATTTCTTCTAAGGGATTCCTGCCCACAGTAGTAGATATGATGGTCATCTGAGTTTAATTCACCCATTCCAGTCCATTTTAGTTCACTGATTCCTAGAATGTCTATGTTCACTCTTGCCATCTCCTGTTTGACCACTTCCAATTTGCCTTGATTCATGGTCCTAACATTCCAGGTTCCTATGTAATATTGCTCTTTACAGCACCGGACCTTACTTCTATCACCGTTCACATCCACAAATGGGTATTGCTTTTGCTTTTTCTCCATCCCTTTATTCCTTCTAGAGTTATTTCTCCACTGATATCCAGTAGCATACTGGGCACCTACCGACCTGGGGAATTCCTCATTCAGTATCCTATCAATTTGCTCTTTGATACTGTTCATTGGGCTCTCAAGGAAAGCACACTGAAGTGATTTGTTATTCCCTTTACCAGTGGACGACGTTCGGCTGTGTGGATTACAATAAACTGTGTAAAGTTCTAGGAGACGGGAATACCAGACCACCTTACCTGCCTCTTGAGAAACCTGTATGCAGGTCAAGAAGCAACAGTCAGCATTGTACATGGAACAACAGACTGATTCCAAATAGTAAAAGGAGTACGTCAAGGCTGTATATTGTCACCTTGCTGATTTAACTTATATGCAGAGTACATCATGAGGAACACTGGGCTAGAAGAAGGACAAGCTGGAATCAAAATTGCTGGGAGAAATATCAATAACCTCATATATGGAGATGACACTACCCTTATGGCAGAAAGTGAAGAGGAACTAAAAAGCCTCTTGATGAAAATGAAGGAGGAGAGTGAAAAGGTTGGCTTGAATCTCGACATTCAGAAAACAAAGATCATGGCATTTGGTCCCATTACTTCATGGGAAATAGATGGAAAAACAGTGGAAACAGGAGATGACAAGAATGAACAGTGACATTCTAGGAATCAGTGAACTAAGATGCAATGGGAGAATTTAACTCACATGACCATTATATCTGTTACTGTGGGCAGGAATCTCTTTGAAGAAATGGAGTAGCCATCATAGTCAACAAAAGTGTCCAAAATGCAGTACTTGGGTGTAATCTCAAAAATGACAGAATGATCTCTGTTCTTTTCCAAGGCAAAGGATTTACTATCATAATAATCCAAATCTCTGCTCTTATCAGTAAAACTGAAGACGCTGAAGTTGAAAATTCTATGAAGACCTACAAGACCTTCTAAAACTAACACCAAAAATGATATCCTCTTCATTATAGGGGACTGGAAAGCAGAAGTAGGAATTCAAGAAACACATGGAGTACCAGGCAAATTGGCCTTGGAATACAGAATGAAGCAGGGCAATGGTTAATTGAGTTCTGCCAAGAGAACGCACTGGTCAAGCAAACACCCTCTTCCAACAACACAAGAGAAGACTCTACACATGTACATCTCCAGATGGTTGACACTGAAATCAGATTGATTATGTTCTTGGCAGCCAAAATAGAGAAGCTCTATACATTTAGCAAAAAGAAGACAGGAAGATGACTGTGGTTCAGATCCTGAACACCATATTGCCAAATTCAGACAGAAGTTGAAGAAAATGGAGAAAACCACTATATCATTCAGGTATGACCTAAATCTAATCCCTTTTGACTATACACTGGAAGTGCAAAATGCATTTAAGGGACTAGATTTGATTGACAGAGTGCCTGATGAGCTATGCATGAAGGTACCTGACATTGTACAGGAGACAGGGATCATGACCATCCCCAGGTAAAGAAATGCAAAAAAATGAATGGCTATCTGAGGAGGCCTTACAAATAGCTTTGAAAACAAGGGAAATAAAAAGCAAAAGAGAAAAGGAAAGACATATCCATTTGAATGCAGATTTCTAAAGAAAAGCAAGGAGAGAAAAAAAAAAATCCTTCCTCAAGGATCAGTGCAAAAAAAGAAGGGAAACAATAGAATGCAAAAGACGAGAGATCTCTTCAAGAACATTGGAGATCCCACCAGAACATTTCATGCAAAGATGGATTTAAAAAGCACAGAAACGGTAGGGATCTAACCGAAACAGAAAATATAAAGAAGAGGTGGTAAGAATACAAAGAAGAACTGTAGAAAACAGATCTTCACGACCCAGATAATCACGATGGTGTGATCACTCATCTACAGCCAGACATCTTGGAATGTGAAGTCAAGGGGGCCTTAGGAAGCATCACTAAGAACGAAGCTAGTGTAGGTGTTTGGATGTCAGTTGAGCTTTTTTCGAATCCTGAAAGATGATGCTTTAAAAGTGATGCACTCAATAGGCCAGCTAATTTGGAAAATTCAGCAGTGGCCACAGAAGTGGAAAAGAGCAATATTCATTTCAATCCCAAAGAAAGGCAATGCCATAGAATGTGCAAACTACAGCACAATTGCACTCATCTCAAATGCTAGTAAAATAATGCTCTATATTCTCCAAGCTAAACTTCAGCAATACGTGAACTGTGAACTTCCAGATGTTCAAGCTGGTTTTAAAAACGGCAGAGGAACCGGAGATCAAATTGCCAACATCCAGAAGAGACCTCCAGAAAAGCATCTCTGTCTTCTTTACTGACTATGCCAAAGCCTTTGACTGGGTGGATCAGTATAAATTGCGGAAAGATTGAAAGAGATGGGAATACCGGACCACCTGACCTGCCTCTTGAGAAACCTACAGGCAGATCATGAAACAACAGTTAGAACTGGTCATGGAACAACGACTGGTTCAAAATAGGAAAAGGAGTAAGTCAAGGCTGTATATTATCACCTTGCTTATTTAACTTATATGCAGAGTACATCATGAGAAGTGCTGTGCTGGAGGAAGCACAAGCTGGAATCAAGGTTTCTGGGAGAAATATCAACAACGTCAGATATGCCAACGACACCTCCCTTTTGGCAAAAAGTGAAAAATAGCAAAAGAACCTCTTGATGACAGTGAAAGAGGATAGTGAAAAATTTCGCTTAAAGATCAACATTCAGAAAACTAAGATCATGGTATCTGGTCCCATCGCTCTATGGCAAATATGTGGGGAAACAGTGAAAACTGTCTCTGACTATTTCTTAGGCTCCAATGGTGATTGCAGCCATAAACTTAAAAGACACTTACTACTTCAATGGAAAGTTATGACCAGCATAGTCAGCATATTAAAAAGCAGAGGCATTACTTTGCCAACAAAAGTCCGTCTAGTAAAGACTATGGTTTCTCCAGTGGGCATGTATGGATGTGAGAGTTGGATTTTAAAGAAATCTGAGTGCTGAAGAATTGATGCTTTTGAACTGTAGGGGAGGCGAAGACTCTTGAGAGTCCCTTGGACTGCAGGGAGCTCCAAACAGTCCATCCTAATGGGGATCAGTCCTGGGTGTTCATTGGAGTGATTGATGTTGAAGATGAAATTGCAATACTTTGGCCACTTGACGTGATTAAGTGACTCTCTGGGGAATTTCCTGTTGCTACGAAATATTGAGGGCAGGAAAAGAAAGGGATGACAGAGGATGAGATGATTGGATAGCATTAACAACTCAATGGACATGAGTTTTTGTAAACCCAAGGAGTTGGTAATGGACAAGGAGGCATGGCGTGCTGCGGTTAATGGGTCGCAAAGAGTCGGATATGACTGAGTGACTGAAGTGAACAATACATAAAATTTAAATAAGCAGCCTTGTCATAATCCTTTCTCTAATTGGAAGCAGTCTGTTGTTTTCCATCCAGTCCTATATGGTGCTTCTTGGTCTGCATACAGATATTTTAGGAGGCAGGTCAGGTGATCTGGTGCTCCTTTAAGAATTTTCCAGCATTTGTTGTGATCCACACAGTCAAAACCTTTGCTATAAACAATGAAGTAGAAGAATACGTTTATTTGTTTGTTTGTTCCTGGAGCTCTCTTGTTATTTTCATGATCCCACCGATTTCGGATATTTGATTTGTGGCTTCTCTTACGGAGAACTTAAGCACTGGACATACTGATTTATACCTGGAGCCCTGAGGGAAAACCAGTGCCACTTGCTCATGGTCATGGTTCGCGCCAACACCAAGGTGACACAAGATCTTCAGTTTCTATGAAGTTCTGGGAAATGAGTTCTTTAAAATCAAACAAGCAAACAGGCAAGCAAACAAAGGTGAAACCCTTGAAAACGGTCTGGGTCATATACAGAGATTTCTGTCCCACTTCTCTGAGCTCTACTCCACCTATCTACCTATTTCTCCATCTTTAGCTGTTAAAAGGACATAAAGAAGGGAACTTTTGTTGGTATATGTTTAATAAATTTGAGCTTCACTACATTCTAAGGTAGGTCAGGTTTCGAGGTTTACCTTTTCCTTTAATTGGTATCAGCCTTGCTGTGATCATGAGCGTCCAAATATTTTAACCATTTCTCATTCCCAATTGCATCTTTGGAATTTCGGAAAGATTCACTTGAGCAAAGAGCCTGTATAATTTATTTTGTCTCGAAAGAGATGCAAGAAAATTCATGGGTAATATTTTCATTCATTCCATACATCTAACAGTGGAGTAAGAATTGGCCACAGGAAGCAACTATCTTGCCTGGTAAATCCCATGAGCAGAGGAGCCTGGTGTTCTCCATTTCATTTGGTTGCAAAGAGTTGGACAAGACTGAACATATAAAGAAACACGTATCTTAGTGTGAGATGCAATTGTGTTTATTTATTATCTCATAGGACTTTGTGTCGCTCACACTGAAGGGCTTAATATTTTTCTAAATTATCTCTGTGACTGTATTAAAGTTCACTGGCTGTCTTTTACCTTCAAAGAAAGAAGAAAGAAGACCAAGAAGGAAACAAAAGCATATCCTATGAGGAGAGTCTTATGCTTCTTCTTTACCATCCAAGATTGGAAACTTCTTTCCTAGTATACGAAATAAAGACACTGTTTTGACTTTAGAGAATCTGGTCCACTGGGATGTTTCATTTCCTATTTTGGAATGATAAACTCTAATTTAAATTTTACTTGTCTGGACTAGAAAGGATCACAATGGAAAGATATGGAACTGAGAGGAAATGATAATCTTGATACCAACATATACCTCTTCCTTTCTAGGAGCAGGCTGTTTTATGCATTTAACAGGTCTGTCGTAGAGCAAAAAAACCCAAGAACTTCACCCCACATATATGTGGCTTTGTGTCTGTCTTTCCCATGCTGTCTCATCATTTTTTATGTCACATGTGAAAGGACTTATTAATTCCATCGTATTACCCACTTCTTTCCATTGCAAGAGTGAGCATATTCTTTATATTCTTTCCCACAAGTTACCTGACCTTTACCAAGAATTTATCAGGAAGACTGGGACTCCCTTTTCTGAAGGCATTCTCAGTATTAGGGAAGTTTTCCAGGCCTTTTTAGCATATTTGTCTATTTCACACTTTAATGAGTTTGAAAAGAGGTCATGAGGGTTGTTCAGTTGCCTTCATGAGCAACAGCTAAGAAGTACTTATGGAGGTACCTGATGCTCAGGGGAACATGGAGATGATGTTAGGAAGAAGAAAGGATGGGCTCCACAGTGACATACTTGAAGGCCTCAGTCACAGTGGGTTAGACTATTCATTGCTGAAATGTCCGGTTTAGATTCGAGATCAAACTGGTTCATCCCCGCTAGGCTGGGTATTGACGAGTGGATAGAGTTAATGAGAGCTAACAGGGAGAAAAAGAGACTTTTTCTTTTCCTGTAATACAAGTGAACTTCTTTCTTGGTTACTGAATTCTCATCAGAGCTTCCTCCACACTATTATGTCAGTCACCTATCTCATGGACTCATCCTTCTCGGTTGTCCCGCAGCACCAGTTTTGCATGCCTTGCTTCATTCAACGACCTTCAACTGGTTGTCTGTTCTCCGTATGATAATATACATGTTTCAATGTTTCATGTTTCAATGTTATTCTTTCCTAGCATCCCACCCTCGCCTTCTCCCACAGAGTCCCAATTTCTTTTCTTTATATATGTATCACTTTCATTGTCTCACTTATAGCATCGTTGTTACCTCTTTCTAAATTTCATATATAAGGTTTCATGTACTGCGTTGGTGTTTCTCATTCTGGCTTGCTTCCCTCTGTATAGTAGGTTCCAGTTTCATCCGCCTCTTAGCACTGACTCAAACGTGTCCCTTTTTTAATAGCTGAATATTCCATTGTGTATATAGACAGCATCATCCTTAACCATTCATCTTTGAACCGGACATCGAGGTTGTTTCAAAAGTCCAAGCTATTGTCAATAGTGCTCCAATGAACATTGGAGTACATATGTCTCATTGAATTCTAGTTTTCTTGGTGTGTATGCCCAGAAGTGGGATCACTGGGTCTCATGGTAATTCTATATCCTTTTTTTTTTTTGTAAGAGACCTCTACACTGTCCTCCAGAGTGCCTTCCCACCAGCTATGTAAGAAGGTTCCCTTTCTCTGCTCCCTCTCCAGCATTGCTGGCTTGTAGAGTTTTTTGATGGTAGTTTTTGATGGTAGCTTTAGACCCGTGTGAAACGGTACCTCACTGTAGTATTGATTTGCGTTTCTGTCTCCTTTGGAGAAGTCTCTTTAGCTCTTTGTGCCACTTTTTGATGGATTGCTTATTTTTCTGGTATTGAACTGCATGAGCTGCTTGTATATTTTGGAGATTACTTTGTTTTCAGTTACTTTCTTTACTCTTATTTTCTCCCATTGGTAAGGCTGCCTTTTCACCCTGCGTATTGCTTCCTTCATTGTGTAAAACTTTCAAGCTTAATGAGGTCACATGTTTGTTTTAGTTTCTATTTCCATCACTCAGGTGGGCCACAGAAAATCATGCTGTGATTTGTGTTACAGTCTGTTCTAACTACGTTTTCCTCTGAGAGTTATATAGTTTCTAGGCTTACGTTTATATCTTTAATCCGTTTTAAGTGTATTGTTGTATAGGGTGGTAGAATGTGTTTTAGCACATTCTTTTACAGTTGTTGACCATTTTCTCCAGCACTGCTTTTTAAAGTGGTTTCTCTCCTCCATTATATATTTCTGCCTCCTTTGTCAAAGATAAAGTGTCCATATGTGTGTGGATATATCTCTGAGCTTTCTATATTGTTCCATTAATCTATATTTTTGTCTTCTGCCAGTACCTTACTTTCTTGATGACTGTAACTTTATGGTATGACCTGAAGTCAGGCAGGTTGATCCCACTATTTCCATTCTTCTTTTTCAAGATTGCTTTGGCTATTAGAGGTTGAAATTGTTTGTTCTTGTTCTGTGGAAACAACAACATTCATTTTCACATATTGATTCTTCTGATCTAAGAAGCTGACATATTTCTCGGTCTGTTTCTATTATCTTTATTTCTGCAGTGTTTTAGTTTTCTATATATAAATACAGGTCTTTTGCTTCTTTAGGTAAATTTATTCCTAAGTACTTTGTACTTCTCTTTGCAATGGAGAATGGGGTTTTTCCCATTAAAACTCTGAAAACATTATCAGTTTATTGGTCAGAGAGTTCTTTAACAGTTTCCTTTCCGTGAGAATCTGGGTATGAACTGTAGGCTTCTTTTGAACTTTAAAGCTTATTTTCAAGAGGTAGTGGTGTATGTCTTTTCAAGGTTTGCTGTAACAGCATGCCATATAGCAGGTAGCTTCAATAAAGATTTTCTCATACTTCCAGGGATCTAGCCAGTAATCAAAGGGTTACAAGATTTTCTTTCTTCTGAGGCCTCTTTTGGATGGTAAACCATCTTCACATGGCTTTGTCTCCACATGTTAATGTCTCTGTGTTTTCTGTGTCTGCTCTCCTTTCCTTGTAAAAACCCAGTCCTGATTATCAAAATATCTACCTAAAAACCCTATTGGCAAAAATGTTCAGAAAGCAATTATACATTGCTCACAATTTTGACTCTGTACAAGGTTCAGTGAGTTCAGTTCAGTCGTTCAGTCATGTCTGACTATCTGTGACCCCATGAATCACAGCACGCCAGGCCTCCCTGTCCATCACCAACTCCAAGAGTTCACTCAAACTCATGTCCATCGAGTCGGTGATGCCATCGTCTTCAAAGTACACATTTTGAGAGGACAAAATTATTCTACAATATTGATTTTCTTCTTTTCACTTGTTACTGTTGTATACTAATCTGTCTCTGAGTGTTCATTCACCCCACTAATCAGATCTACCCAATTCAGAAAGCAGATTGTCAAGAAAATGGGTTTTGGGGGACTAATTCAACTGTGAACAAGATTCAGAGTTTCTTACCAACCTCCATATCCTCAACATAAAGACATTAGGGAAAGAAAAATATTTATTTTGTATAAGTATCAAACCAAACCGTGATGCACATATACGAACTACAGAATTGTTGTAAAGTCAAAATACATATATATTATATACATCTACTTGGAAATCAGTTCATTACAATATTTTCAAAGTTATAAGTATTCTTCAAATAGACCTGATGACATCTGTCACAGCAATCTGGTCCTTAATTAACTTGATCATTGGGGTAGCCATCAGTGTTTGCTAATTTGTTTTTATTACTATTATTATTTCAAATGTATTTATTTTAATTGGAGGCTGATTACTTTCCAATGTATTGGTTTTGCCATACATTGACATGAATCCACCCCGGGTGTACATAGGTTCCCCATCTAGACTCCCCTCCAACTCCCTCCGCATCCCATACCTCTAGTTCATCCCAGTGCACCAGTTAATTTGTTTTATACTGGAAAAGGATAAACTTCTCATGTACACATGATAGAATGTGGTTTTGAAATGAGGCACTCTCTCATCCACAGAAGTGAGACATGGATGTTACTGCTAAAAATACCCAATATTATTAGGCTAAGATATTTTCAAAGATTGACGTTTACATACTAGAGGTTTTCATTGCACAATAATGCAAGATATGTGGCTTATTCCTTTAATTACACCAAACTCCTCAAACCCAGCTCACTTAGAGGAAAGGTAAGTGAGGGTTGTGATAAGGTGTTGCAAATATCTTGCTGTCAGGTTCTCTTACTTCTGTTATTGAGGTAAGGTCACAGTCAAGTAATACTGTCTCTGTAAACCTGTACTGAAGAAAATATCAATCCGTATTCTGAAAGGTAATATCCTAAAACAACTTTCATCATCCAACATCCTGGTTAGAAGGAGGGTTTCCCTCTGAAGGGTGGTTATCCTGTCTGGGCGTAGGCTAGATCTGAACGTCTGGTCTTGGTTCTCCCATCAGTGCCCAGTCCCAGCTGAAGGGGAAGCTGTCTGTTCTCTGTGTCCTTCTATTTCCAAGGTTCTCATACTTTGTCCAGTCATTTTAATGAGGGAGTCAGGTGCCCGAAACACAGTTGGTCCTCGGTCTCCTCATACTATCCAAAAGGGGGCTGGGTGTCATAGACTGTTACCCCTACAGTTTGCCACAGCCATTCGGTCATGGAGGTGAGCATCGGACGTGTGGCTACTTCTTTGAACCCTGGTGGAGGCCAGTGAATGGCTCCATCAAGGGAACTGTGCCTCTGCAATGCATAGTCTTTTGCCTGTCCCGAAACTCTGCCTTTCACTACCCAGCCCTAGGGTAGAAGGCCTAGAGGGCCCTGAGAATGGGAGCAATGTATATTCTACTGCACTCCATTGAACGTGTGACTGTGGTTGCAGTTGTACTTCCAACTTCACTAATAATCTTGAGCTAAGATCTGCAGATTTATGTCCATCCTGTCTCTATTAGACACCTTTCTTGGAGAAATATTTGACCTATGATACAAGTTGGTAACTTGAACAATCATGGTCCATTTTGAGTAGGCTCTGATAACCACTTTTAACTCACTTTTTAAAAATTAACATATTTTTACAAACACCATCACGTGATTAAATTTCTGTCACAGTGTAACTGAAATATTTTATTTACCGTCATGTTCTCAAGGACCAAAATACTGCAAATGGTGGAACCATTTATTTCTTCACTGCTTGAGGTACAGTTGACTTGTAATATTGCATTAAGCAATCTTGTTTTATAAAAATTATACAATCTTATCTTAGTTTTTTTCTACTATGTCAAAATGAAGGACACTTACGTGTACATAAATCCCTGAATTCTTAGACTTCCTTCACATTTAGGTCATCAGAAAACACCAAGCAGAATTCTTTTTTCTTCTTTACTCCTTTTTCATAATTTAGTTTAAAAAATAAGTGGACAATAAACATAATCGAATATTGGTTTTTTTTTTTTTTTTTGTAATATACACATATTAATGACCCATAATTATACAAGGAGGTCAGTTTTCATTTCAATCTTAAAGAAAGCCAGTGCCAAAGAATTTTTACACTACCACACAAATGCAATCGTCTTACACACGAGCACAATAATGATTGAAATTCTCCAAACCAGGCTTCAACAGTACGTAAACAATGAACTTCCAGGTGTTCAAGCTTGATTTTTAAAAGGCAGAGGATCCAGATATCAAATTGTCAATAGCCTTTGGATCAGCAACACAGGAAGAGAGTTCCAGAAGAAAAAAGTCTACTTCTGCATCGTTGACTACACCAAAGCCTTTGATTATGGGTCACAACAAACTGGAAAATTTATCAAGAGATGATAATACCAGACAACCTGCCCTGCCTCCTGAAAAATCTGTATGCAGGTCAAGTCGCAACAGTTAGAAATGGAAATGGAACAGCAATCTGAATCCAATGGGAAAGGAGTATGTCAAGGCTGTATGCTGACATGCTGCTTATGTAAATTATGTGCAGATTACATCATGTGAAAGGACTGGTTGCATAAGCACACGCTGGAATCAAGATAGACAGGTGAAATATCAATAATCTCTTATCTGGTGATGGCACCATATTTATGGCAGAAAGGAAAAATGAACAAAAGAGCCCTTGATGAAAGTGAAAGTAGCGATTGAGATAGATGACATTAAAAATCAAAATTCAGAAAACAATGATGATGTCAACCGTTCCCATCACTTCACGGCAAATAGAAGGGGAAACAATGGAAAGAATGAGAGACTTTTTTTTTTTTTTGCCAGGGGTGTGGTTTGGGGAATGGAACTGTAATCAAAATCACAGCAGATTGGGAATGCCGCCTAAAAATAAAAGATGCTTTCTCTTTGTAAGAAAAATATGACCAAACTAGACAGCATATCAAACATCAGAGAGATTACTTTCCAAAATATTTCTGTCTAATCAAAGTTATGGTTTTTCCAGTAGTCATGTATGGATGGGAGATTTGGACTATAAAGAAAGCTGAGCCCCAAAGAATTGATACTCTTGAACTATGATGTTGGAGAAGAGGCTTGAGAGTCTCTTGGAGGGCAAGGAGATCAAAGCAGTACATCCTAAAGGAAATCAGTCCTGAATATTCATTGTAAGGACTGCTGCTCAAGCTGAAACTCCAACACTTTGGCCACGGGGTGTAAAGAACTGACTCATTGGAAAAGACCCTGATGCTCGGAAAAATTCAAGGTGGGAGGATAAGAGTAGACAGAAGCTGGGATGATTGGAGAGCATCACTGACTTAATGAATATAAGTTTGTCTAAACTCGATGAGTTAGTGATGGACAGGGCGGATTGGCATGCTGCAGTGCACAGGGCCACAAAGATTTGTCAATGACTGAGCCACTGAACTGGCATGGCCCTACCCATCAGAACAAGAACCAGTTTCCCTTAGTCAGTCTTCCCGATCAGGAAGCTTCCACAACCTCTTGACCTTCTCCGTCAGAAGGCAGAACGAATGAAAACCATAATCTCAGAAAGCTAACCAAACTGATCACATGGGACACAGCCTTGTCTAACTCACTCAGTGAAACCATGTGTCATGCTTGTAGGGCCACCCATGATGGACGGGTGATGGTAATGGGCTCTGACGAATAGTGGTCCTTGGAGAAGGGAATGGAAAACCTCGTCAGTATTCCTGCCTGAAGAACTCCATGAGCAGCATGTAAAGGCAAAATATAGCATACTGAAAGACAAATTCCAAGGTTGATAGCTGCCCAATATGATATAGGAGATCAGTGCAGAAGAAACTCCAAAAAGAATGAAGCGATGGAGCCAAAGCAAAAACAAATTCCCACTTGCAGATGTGACTAGTGATGGAAGAACACCCCGATGCTGTAAAGAGCAAGACTGCATAGGAACTTTAAAGGTTAGGTCCATGAATCAAGGTAAATAGGAAGGGGTCAAAATGGCAATGTCAAGAGTGAATGAACATTGACATTTTAGGAATCAGTGAACTAAAATGGACGGGAACGGATGAATTTAACTCAGATGACCATTATGTCTACTACAGTGGGAAAGAATCCCTCAGAAGAAATGGAGTAGCCATCATAGTCAAAAAAAAGAGTCTGGAAGATAGTATTTGGTGACAATCTGAAAAATGACAGAATGATCTTTGTTTCTTTCCAAGGGAACCCATTCAATAGCACAGTAATCCAAGTCTGTGCCCTGACCAGTAATGCTAAAGTAGCTATAATGGAACAATTCTATGAAGGCCTACAAGAATTTGTAGAACTAGCAGACAAGAAAGATAACCTTTCCATCACAGGGGAATGGAATGCAAAAGTAGGAAGTCAAGAGATATCTGGGGGTAAAAGGAAAATTTGGCCTTGGAGTACAAAATGAAGTCTTCCAAAGGCTAACAGAGATTTGCCAAGAGAACACACTGCGCATAGCAACATCCTTTTCTGGGAACACGAGAGGATACTACAAATGTTCGTCAGCATATGGTTAAAACTGAAATCAGATTGATTTTTTCTTCACAGCCAAAGATGCAGGAGATCTGTAGAGTCAGCAAAGTAAGACTGAGAGTGGACAGTGCCTCAGATCTTGAACTCCTTATTGCCAAAGCAAGAGTTAATTTGAAGAACGTAGGGAAAACCACTAGAACATTCAGGTATGTCTTACATCAAATCCCTTATGATGACACGGTGAAAGTGACAAATAGACTCAAGGGATTAGATCTGATACAAAGAATGCCTGATGAACTACTGACAGAGGATTGTGACATTGTACAATAGGCAGTGATCAAAACCCTCCTCAAAAAAAAAAAAAATACAAAAAGGCAAAATGGTTTGCTGTAGATGCCTTACAAATAGATGAGAAAAGAAAAGAAGCTAAAACAAAGGAGAAAATTAGAGATAACAATCTGAATGCAAAGGTTCAAGGAATAAGAAGGAGTGATAAGAAAGCCTTCTTCAGTGATCAGTGGAAAGAAATAGAGGGAAATAATGGAATGGGAAAGACTAGAGACCTCGTCAAGAAAATTAGAGATACCAAGGAATCATTTCATGAAGAGATGTTCAAAATAAAGGACAGAAATTGCATGGACCTCAATGAAGCAGAAGATATTAAGAAGATGTGGCAAGGTTACACAGAAGAACTATTTTAACAGGATCTTCATGTGTCAGATAACCTGGATGATGTGATCACTCACCTAGAGCCAGTCCTCTTGTAATGTGAAGTCAAGCCATCCTTATGAAACTTCACTATGAACAAAACTAGTAGAACTGACGGAATTCCAGTTCAGCTATGTCGTAGCCTGAAAAATGATTGTCTCAAAGTGCTGCACTCAGTATGCAAGGAATTTGGAAAACGAAGCAGTGGCCACAGGACTGGAAACTTTCAGTTATTATTCCATTCCAAAGCAAGGCAATGCCATAAACTGTTCACACTAACACGCAATGGCCTTAACTCAAATAGTAGCAAAGTAATAGTAAAAATTCCCCAGGCAAGGCTTGAACAGTACGTGAGCCATGAACTTCAAAGAGGATTTAGAACAGGCAAAGGAAACAGAGATCAGATTGCCAAAATCCGAGGTCCCATCAAAAGATCAAGAGGTCTCCAGGAAAAAAAAAAAAAAAAGAGCATGTGTATGTCTGCTTCATTGTTTATACCAAAAGCCTTTGGTATAAAGGCTTTGTCAGTTCAGTTCAGTTCAGTCGCTCAGTCGTGTCCGACTCTCCGCGACCCCATGAATCACAGCACGCCAGGCCTCCCTGTCCATCATCAACACCCGGAGTTCACTCAAACTCATGCCCACAGAATATGCCATCCAGCCATCTCATTCTCTGTCGTCCCCTTTTCCTCCCGCCCCCAACCGTTCCCAGCATCAGAGTCTTTTCCAGTGAGTCAACTCATCACATGTGGTGGCCAAAGTATTACAGTTTCAGCTTTAGCATCATTCCTTCCAATGAACACACAGGATTGATCTCCTTTAGAATGCACTGGTTTGATCTCCTTGCAGTCCAAGGGACTCTCAAGAGTCTTCTCCAACACCACAGTTCAAAAGCATCAATTCTTCGGCTATCAGCTTTCTTCACAGTCCAACTCTCATATCCATACATGACCATGGGAAAAACCATAGCCTTGACTAGACGGACCTTTGTTGGAAAAGTAATGTCTCTTTTTAATGTACTATCAAGTTTGGTCCTAACTTTCCTTCCAAGGAGTAAGCGTCTTTTAATTTCCTGGCTGTAATCAACATCTGCAGTGATTTTGGAGCCCCCAAAAATAAAGTCTGACACTGTTTCCACTGTTTTTCCATCTGTTTCCCATGAAGTGATGGGACCAGATGCCATGATCTTTGCTTTCTGAATATTCAGCTTCAAGCCAACCTTTTCACTCTCTTCTCTCACTTTCATCAAGAGGCTTTTGAATTCCTCTTCTCTTTCTGCCATAAGTGGATCACAGTAAATTGTGGAAAATACTTAAAGGGATGGGAGTACCAGACTACTTGACCTGCCTCCTGAGAAATCTGTATCCAGGTCAAGAAGCAACAGTTAGAACTGGACATGGACAACAGGTTGCTTTCAAATCAGGAAAGAATTATGCCAAGGTTGCATATTGTCACCCTGCCTATTACCTTCTAGGTGGTGTGCAAGATGTTAAATTCCAGGCTGCATGAGGCAAAGTTTGAATCAAGGTTTCTGGGAGAAATATCAATAACCTCAGAAATGTAGATGACACCACATTTGCGGCAAAGGTGAAGAACAACTAAAGAGCCTTTTGGTGAAAGAGAAAGGGGAGTTCAGTGTTCACTTAAAACTCAACATTCAGAAAATGAAGATAACTACAACTGGTTGCATCTCTGCTTGGGAAACTGATGGAGCAACAATGGAAACAGAGAGAGACTTTATTTTGTTGTGGGGCTCCAAAATGACTGCAGATGGTGACTGCAGCCATGAAATTAAAAGATTCTTGCTCTTTGGAAGGAACGGTATGACCTGCCAAGTCAACATATTGAAAAGCAGAGACATTGCTCTGTGAGCAAATATACTCTTAATCAAAGCTATTAATTTGTTTTTTTTTTTTTTTTTTGGTGGTCATGTACGGATGTTAGATTTGGACTCTAAAGACAACTGAGTGCAGTAGAAATGTTGCTTTAAAACTGTGTTGTTGGTGAAGACTCTTTAGTGTCTCTTGGACAGCAAGGAGGTTAAAGGAAATCAGTACTGAATATTCATTGGAAGGAATTATTCTGAAGCTTAAACTCCAATTTTGTCCACCTAATGCAAATAATTGTCTCATCGGAAAGACCCTGGGAAACACTGAATCCAGGAGAAGAGGATGACAGAGGATAAGATGGTTGAATGACATCACCGACTCGATGGACATGAGTTTGAGAATGCTCCAGGAATTGCTGTTGGACAGTGAAGTGTCGTAATTTGCAGTCCATTGGATCACAAAGAGTTGGATATGACCGAGAGACTGAACTTAAATTAACTCAAGTATAGCATTACCTATACTTTTACATGCAAATATAGTGATAATAGTATTACTCCATGATAATTGTATTTTTTATTACACTCTATGAAAATCTGGATTCTATCTTTCTTAGGTGAAATGTGGAATTCTCTATTACTCAGGTATGAAAATCTACATGTGGTTTCCTGGCATTTAATTTGGAATTCTGTATATTTCTCATATGAAAATCTTGGCACTGGTTTCTGAAGATATCGAGATCCAGTATGGATTTGGAATGATCTCTCTTGCACAAATGAAAATCAGGGCCCACTGTTTCTTCATCAAGTTTAGAGTTTGTCATATTTCTCAAATTATATCGAAACAGAATTTCTTCCATGAAATGTTAAATACTCTGTATTGACTGCATTCAATCATAGGTGTTAATTCTCCACTTTGGAAGTTGGACTCCTCTGTATTTCATATTGGAGATCAGAATGGAAACTTCCCTTGGAGAAATATGGAGTTCTCTAAATTTGATATGAAGCACTGGTTTTTCAGCTACAGAAACACTTATGGACCCTGTTTGTTATGTTTCCCTGTGCCTTTGAACATTTGTGTGTACATGCGTGGGTAGACATGGCAGTGTTTGTGTGTGTTTCTGTATGTGGATGTGTGTCCAACCACATCCGACGTAGAGATGAAGGTGAGAAATCACGAGGCATGCAGCAAGCAGAAGGAGGAACGAGGCGTCCACAGACTGGGGAAGACTGGCCCATGCATCTCTGAGGTGCTCCTGTTAAGCACAGGAATGAGGAAAGGATGGCCAGTGACAATTCAGGAAGTGGGTCAATAAATCTGGGTTTACCTCAAGAGACATAAAGAAGCTCACAGTTTGTGCCACGTTGATGTGTGTATTTCTACCAGGAAGAAGATGGGGAAGTTTTGAGAACTCACCCAGTGTAAATTCTATGGTGTGGGTATTTTAAAGCATAGCCTTTGAACCCTTTAGTCTATGGGAAGTGGGGTATCCTGTGGAAATGGTGGGCATGGCTATAACAGGATCCATGACAGTGAAGAGGTCAATGTCCTTCCGAAAAGAACAGAGACTGGAAGGAGGAGGAACAGAAAGATAGCCTACTGCACTGGAGAATTTTTACACGTTAGAGGAAGGCCCTGGCCTACTGCTGCCTCAGACCAGTCCACCAGGCAGCAAACTCCCTCGCTGATGCGGCCAATAATAGCATGGTGTGAGACAAATGACATGATCAGGTAGGCTCCTTCATTGTGAAACCACAGGCATCCTAGCATACCGTGTGCGAGCATGCAATCCATCCAGGTGCTGATGCATAACTGGCGGTGTAGAAAGGTGAAGAAAGTGCAGCCGTGGAGTATATGAATTTTCCCCTTTGCCAGTGTGTGCCTGTGAGGGAGCAAAGATAGCCAAGTAGAAGGGTGTTCACTTATCTTTTCCTGAGAGAGCTCCAAAATTGCAGCTTGCTACTGAATGATGAAGGACAAGAGAAGGTCAGGCCCCACCAAAAAGATGTACACCATGTCCAGTGGGGAAGGAGACATCCCAAGAAGACTGTAGGAGGGGTGACTTTGTGTTTATCATCAATACCTTCCAGCCACACTCAGAGGGCTCATAGAAAACATTTTGTGCACCAATACGCAGAGACTTCCAGACACAGAGTCAGACCTGTCTTTCAGTGATTGAGTGTCTCCTGGCAGAGGCATGGGTCAGCAGTAGCCTGACAGGGGAGAGGGTCTCTGGCTGCTACAGACCTGGGTCATGCAGTTTATGGCATATGCCCTCCTGGAGGAGTTTTCCATTCAATCCACAATAAAGCCAGGTAGCAGACATCCACAAATTGAAAAATAAATATGCCGAAGAAATTCTCGTACTGTTAAGGAAGTTCTAGGAGCACTGCACAATTCCTCACCTGGGGGTCTGGCAAAGGGATTGAGAACCCCACAGGAAATTTGACTTTGGAGGACTTGATTACAGAACTTCCACAGAACTGAAGCAGTTGCAGGGCACAAACAAAATCTTGTGTGCACCAGGAACCAAGCATAAGGAGCAGTGTCCCCACAAAATCCTGAGCCAGATTTGCCTGTAAGTGTGGGCCCAGAGTGGGCTGCAGGAGGATGAGGGGCACTGAATACAACAGTGCTTGCACAAGCCCTTTTGAAGAAGATCACAAGTACATTTCTCATACCAAAGTTTGTCCTCAGTTCAAACAACAGGGCTGGAACACAGCCCTCCCCACCCCTCCCCGCAGCAGAAAATCGGATTAAAGCTTTACTGAACATGGCCCCACCTATCTAAACAAGACTCAGGTTCACTCACAGTCTGTCCCTCCCATCAGAAAGCTTCTATAAGCCTTTTATGCTTATCCGTTAGAGGGCAGACGTAATGGAAACCACAACCACAGAAAACTAAACAAACTGATGCAGTGGACCACAGTCTTGTCTAATGCAATGAAACTATGAGTCGGACTCTGTAGGGCCATCCGGGATGGATGGGTTATGATGGAGGGTTCTGAGAAAACGTGGGCCAATGGAGAAGTGAATGGCACAGCTTCAGTATTTTGCCTTGAAACCCCATGAATACTATGAAAAGGCAAACAGAATGGACACTGAAAGGTGAACTCCCCATGTTGGTAGGTGTCCTAATATGCTTCTGGAAATCAGTGGAGAAGTAACTCCAAAAGTAATGAAGAGATGAAACCAGAGCAAAAAACAAAAAACAAAGAAAAAAAAAAAAAAACCCAGCTGTGGTAGTGACTGGTGATGGAAGTAAAGTCTCATTCTGTAAAGAACAATAGTGCATAGGAACTTAGAAAGTTAGGCCCATGATTCAGGTTAACTTGGAATTCGTCAAACAGGGGATGTCAATGGTGAACAGCAACCTTTCAGGAATCAGTGAATTAAAATTGACTGGAATGGGCAAATTTAATTGAGATGACCATTTTATCTACCACGGTGGGCAAGAATCCCTAGAGAAGAAACGGTGTATCACTCACAGTCAACAAAAGTGTGTGAAATGCAGTTCTTGGGTGCATTCTCAAGAATGCAGAAAGATCTCTGCTGATTCTCAAGACAAACTATGCAATAGCACAATAATCCAAATCTATGTCCTGACCAGCAATGTTGAAGTAGAAATTGAGGTGAAGGTCGGTGAGAAGCTGAAGTTGAGTGGTTCTATGTTTACCAATAAGATCTTCTAGAACTAACACACACACACACACGCACACATAAAGATATCATTTGCATCATTGGGGACTGGAATGCAAAAGTAGGACATCAAGAGATAGCTAGAGTCATAGACAAGTTTGGCCTTTGGCTACAAAATGAACCAGGGCAATGTCTAACACTGTTCTGCCAAGACAAGGGACCGTCATAGGAAACGTTTTCCAACAACACATGAGACGACTCTACACATGCACGCAAGAAGACGGTTAATACCAAAATCAAACCGATTATATGCTTTACAGCTGAAGATGGAGAAGCTTAATGTAGCCATCCAAAACAAACCGGGAGCTGACTGTGGCTCAGATCATCAGCTCATACTGAAACATTCAGACTGATTTCAACAAAAGTAGGGAAAATCCCTAGATCATTCTGGTGTGATCTAAATAAAAGCCCTTTTGATTATAATTGGAAATCTAATAGAGTTCTTGTAGAACTAAGGGCAGTGGTTCGTGACATTGTACAGGAGCAGCAATGAAGACTATCCCCAAGACAAAGAAATGCACAAGGGCAAAACGGTTATCGAAGACACCTTACACTAGCTGAGAATAAGAAAAAAAAAAAAAAAAAGGAGAGAGAGAAGTGGAAGTGAAATGAGAATGGGAAAGATATACCTATTTGAATGTAGAATATTGAAGAATAAGTAGGGCAGATAAGAAAACGTTCCTCATTGATCAATGCCAAGAAAGAGAGGTTAACAATAGAATCAGATAGACTAGAGATCACTTCAAGAAAATTAAAGATACCATGGGAAGATTTCATATAAAGAAGTGCACCACAAAGGTCAGAAATATTGGGGACCTAACAGAAACAGCAACAATTAAAAGGTGTCAAGAATGCACAGAAGAACTCAACAAAGATACCCTTCATGACCAGATAATCATGATGGTGTCATCACTGAACTAGACCCATGTCACGGTCTTCGTAAACCAGGATCTGGTGACTGGAGTTGACAAGAAGAAGGATGCATGGGACAGAAGACTCGAGTGAAACAAGCGTGCTATTTTTTTTTTTTTTTTTTGCAGAAACGCATGCTTATATATCTATAATAAAATTATCATTCTGCCATGAAAAATAATGAAATTCCACCAGTTGCAACAAAATGGATAATCCTTTACGTTCAAGGTCACTGAAGGGAGACATTGAAAGTAATCCAGGCAGGTGTCCTCTCCCATGATCCCAGTACTGAGGACTGCGTGCAGCTCTGCTCGTCCCTGTTTCACAGGAACTGAGAATGAACAGAGTCCTTGAGAAATGTTACACAAAGGAAGAAAACCTATTGGATCCCTTAAAGTTGAACGTCCCCTGGCTATTCTCCCTGTTTTATTTTTTCATAATTGGGGGTGACTGCATATACTTCTGTGAAAAAGGCACTGACCAATTGAGTCTCTTTAGTTTGAATATTTTAGTTGAAAGGCATCAGTATACTACAGATACTAATGACCATGATAATTTTCAGCTTTATAGCTCCAGATCCAATACGAAGTGTAATGCTTTGAAATCATCCTCAAGTGACTAACCCAGATAATTGATCAGCTAGCTGATCAGCTAAGGTTTCCAAATTTTTGGAAGAGGATAGACTCTTAGAGAAGATTTCAAAGATTTTCTCTTGCAACAATTGTATATTTAAGGAGCATTATTATGTGTACCTTGTAAATGAAACTTGATTTGTTCCCAGTTGTAAGCACTATTGTTGAACCAAACAGGAGTAATGCAAAACTGTCCAATCACATTTTACTAATACTTGCTTTTTAAAATGTATTAATTGTTCTCTGACCCACTGGATGCCTGTTTTTAATTCTTGTATTTTATCCTGAACGTCCTCATCCATCTGAGCCTGGGTGGCCCACATAGTATCAGCATCTTTAGTCCAAATTTGAATAAAGTTTTGGGTTTGAATTGAGGTTTGTAAAGCAATGCCTGCAACTGCAGCGGTGATGCAAATGGCTATAAATCCCAAAATGCCAAGAATTAGCCATCCAATGAATCGCTTAGATCATTGGAGTAATTTAGAGAGTAACCGGGAGGCAAGTCCTACCATGGGACCTTCTTCCCAGGGTATTTGGAGACCTACTAGGTAACCACAGACTACACCGAGATCGAAGAATCAAAAGGGATTCATTTTTTTAAAGGAATTTAGACAAGTATATAATCTGCAATCTATACAAGTGACAGAACATAAAGTCTTATTAAACTGTGAGTTCCCTATGGCTATAACAAAAGGAAGGGGGATGGAAGCTTGTATAAAATATGAATGATTATAACGGAAGGAAGAGTTACTATGACAACGACTGGTCCCTGTGGCATATCCAGTCCAAGTTCCAAGTTTTAAGTACATGCATCATGTTTCCAAATGTCCTGTTGTTCAGGTCCAATTCATATATTGAGGATGATTCGAGGGCGAGGAGTTGCCCTTTCACTGTCAATCCAGCCAAAGAGTCCTTTGTCATGGAAGTTTTCCATTGAACTATTGGTAATCTTCCATTCTTCTTGAGTAGCATATCACACATTATATTATTAAGATCATCTGAGCAGTTAGATGATTGGGTTCCCCAATCAACAATGGTGTAATTGGCCAAAAACATTAATTTCCCTGATTTAGCTTGACATCTATCCCAGTAAACAGGAATATATGTAAAGTCCTTATACGTAAACCCCTTACATTTCAACTTTTGTCCTTGTCCGAAAGATTTGGTAGTATTGACATGGTTTTCATAAAGGGACAGGGTAGTAAACAGTCCAAGCAATGTACTGAAATTCTTTGTTGGAGGCAGGATGAAAGTCCACTTTTGTTGACTAACATTAATACATAATTCTGCTGGGCCCATGCACAAAGGAAGGATTTCATAGCCTAGAGAAATGTTTATTAGTCTTCCATCTTCCTCAGGAAGAGAGGAGACGACCCCTCAAATCTCCAAGGAGGAGGCGTATGTACTGTGTCATTAGTGGATATGACAGGTCCTATATCTGTCCATTCTACAACTTGCAATAACTAGGGCTTAGGTATATAAGCCCTATAAGTGTGATTATTCAAGCCAGCCTGAGCGGGGAAAGCAAAAGCAAGGAAAGCAAGTGTAGCCACAAAAATATTCTCAGAATCCCAGGTCATTTCCTGTTGAGAACCCAGATTTTCAGGTTGATTAATAAGAGTTTTTATCTGTCTCCAAGTAGGGAGATCATGAGGTCGATGACGTCGAGTGTGGCATTTCTTAGAAAGTTTAAAAGCCGGCATGGCTTGTACTGAAATCTCCTCCTCCCGGGGATTTCATCTTTTTCTCTCTATCTTAGCTACCTTGGATGAATCTTCTGAAGAGGGAACCAAATGAATTCGTTGGATCCATCTGGAGAAATACAAGCGTGTCCCTTTCCTGGTAATATTAATTTTCCACATCCATTGTTTAGTCACCCCGTCTTGATACAAAATAGGTAGAGGAAGAGAAGTGTCCTTCAGTTCCAGGAAACGGTTTTCTGCTTTTGTCAAAATATCTCCTTGCGATAAGTTTAAAAAATTTAAAACAAACAAAGCTGCATTAACGATAATTTTAAGATTAGAGAATATATTGCATTGGAATCTAGACAGCGTATTAAAAAGCATGGACATTACTTTGCCAACCAAGGTCCCTCAAATCAAGGCTATGTTTTTTCCAGTGGTCATGTATGGATGTGAGAGTTGGACTGTGAAGAAAGCTTGTAGCCATGGAATTTATGCTTTTGAACTGTGGTGGTGAAGACTCTTGAGAGTCCCTTGAATGCAAGGAGATCCAACCAGTCCATTCTAATGGAGATCAGTCCTGGGTGTTCATTGGAAGGACTGATGCTGAAGCAGAAACTCCAATACTTTGGCCACCTCATGTGAAGAGTTGACTCACTCGAAAAGACCCTGATGCTGGGAGGTATTGTGGGCAGGAGGAGAAGAGGACAGCAGAGAATGAGATGGCTGGATGGCATCACCGACTTGATGGACATGGGCTGGAGTGAACTCAGGGAGTTGGAGATAGACAGGGAGGCGTGACACGCTGTGATTCATGGGGTCACAAAGAATCTGAAACAACTGAGCCAGCGACTGAAATGAACTGAACTGAACTGAACTGAACTGAACTGAACTGAACTGAAAGTCTGCTCTGGATAAGGAACACAAAAATGATCCTGTGTATTCCCCCTCTATATTTACTTTTTTAATTTGTGTTTGTGGAGAGTTTAGGGAGCACAGGAAGATGGCAGAGGAATAGGACAGGGCGACAACTTTCTCCCACACAAAATCAGCAAAAGAACATTTGAACGCTGAGTAAATCCCATAAAACAACTTCTGAATACTGGTAGAGGACATCAGACACCCAGAAAAGGAGCCCATAATCTTCGAAAGGAGGTAGGAAATAATATAAAAGATAAAAAGAGAGTCAAAAGAGGGAGGGACGGAGCTCCGTCCTAGGAAGGGAGGCTTAAAGAAAGAAAGGAAAAAAAAAAAAAAAGAAGAAGGTTCCTAACACCTGGAAACACTGGTGGGTCTGTGGCGAGCCTTGGAACTTCAGAGGGCCACATAACTGGGAGAAAAACGCATACATACATAAATATTTAATTAATAATTAAATAAATAATTAAAACCCACAGACTAAGTGCCCAAATGAAACTCTCAGCAGAGAAGCGGCACAGATGCCCGCACCACACTCTAGCAGGCGGGGTATGGGTAGGGAGGCAGGGCGGCCTGCCTACTCATCACAAACATGGAATTAGTGGCTATAATCAGAAATATTCCAGCAAACAAAAGCCCAGGGCCAGATGGCTACACAGCTGAATTCTACCAAAAATTTAGAGAAGAGCTAACAGTTATTCTACTCAAACTCTTCCTGAAAATTGCTGAGGAAGGGAAACATCCAAACTCATTCTATGAGGCCACCATCAACCTAATCCCAAAACCTGGTAAAGATCCCACAAAAAAGAAAACTACAGGCCAATATCACTGATGAACATAGATGCAAAAATCCTTAACAAAATTTTAGCAATCAGAATCCAACAGCACATTAAGAAGATCATACATTATGATCAAGTGGCTTTACCCCAGGCATGCAAGCATTCTTCAATATCCGCAAATCAATCAACGTAATACACCACATTAACAAACTGAAAAATAAAAATCATATGATTATCTCAGTAGATGCAGAGAAAACCTTGGACAAAATTCAACATCCATTTATGATAAAAACCCTCCAGAAAGAGGGAATAGAAGGGACATAGCCCAACATAATAAAAGCTATATATAACAAACCCACAGAAAACATTATCCTCAATGGTGAAAAACTGAAAGCATTTCCCCTAAAGTCAGGAAAAAGACAAGTGTGCCCACTATCACCACTACCGTTCAACATAGTTCTGGAAGTTTTGGCTACAGCAATCAGAGCAGAAAAAGACATAAAAGGAATACAAATTGGAAAAGAAGAAGTAAAATTTCACTGTTCACTGATGACATGGTCCTCTACACAGAAAACCCTAAAGACTCTACCAGAAAACTACCAGAGCTAATCAGTGAATACAGTAAAGTTGCAGGATATAAAATCAACAGACAGAAATCCCTTGCACTCCTATACACTTAATGAGAAAATAGAAAGAGAAATTATGGAAACTATTCCATTCTTTGTTGCAACGAAAAGAATTAAATACTTAGGAATATATCTACCTAAGGAAACAAAAGACTTGTACATAGAAAACTATAAAACACTAGTGAAAGTAATCAAAGAGGACATTAATAGATGGAGAAATATGCCGTGTTCATGGATTGGAAGAATAAATATAGTAAAAATGAGTATACTACCCATAGTAATTTATACATTTAATGCAATCCCTATCAAGCTTCCAACGATATTTTTCACAGAACTAGCACAAATAATCTCACAATTTGTATAGAAATACAAAAAACCTCGAAGAGCCAAAGCAATCTTGAG
The DNA here is from genome assembly GCF_049115385.1 of Moschus berezovskii. Taxonomy (NCBI): domain Eukaryota; kingdom Metazoa; phylum Chordata; class Mammalia; order Artiodactyla; family Moschidae; genus Moschus; species Moschus berezovskii. Next base: position 21,622,914 of record NC_142489.1, read on the forward strand.
GAAGAAGAATGGAACTGGGGGAATTAACCTCAGGACTTCAGGCACATTCATCAAGATAATATGGTACTCTCATAAAGACAGAAATATAGATCAATGGAACAAAATAGAAGCCCCAGAGATAAATCCACACACCTTTGGACACCTTATCTTTGACAAAGGAGGCACTTCCTAACACCATACACCAAAATAAACTGAAAATGGATTAGAGAACTAAATGTAAGACCAGAAACTCTAAAACTCCTAGAGGAGAACGTAGGCAAAACCCTCTCTGACATAAATCACAGCAGGATCCTCCAAGACCCACCTCCCAGAATACTGGAAATAAAAGCAAAAATAAACAAATGGGACCTAATTAAAATGAAAAGATTCTGCACAGCAAAGGAAACTATAAGCAAGGTATAAACACAGACTTCAGATTGGGAGAAATTAATAGCCACTGAATCAACTGACAAAAAATTAATATCCAAAATATACAAGCAGCTCCTGCAGCTCAATTCCGGAAAAATAAACGACCCAATTAAAAAATGGGCCAAAGAATTAAACAGACATTTCTCCAAAGAAGACAAACAGATGGCTAACAAACACATGAAAAAATGCTCAATATCCCTCATAATCAGAGAAATGCAAATCAAAACCACAATGAGATACCATTTCACACCAGTCAGAATGGCTGCTATCCAAATGTCTACAGCAAATAAATGCTGGAGGGGGTGTGGAGGAAAGGGAACCCTTTTACACTGTTGGAGGGAATGCAAACTAGTACAGCCACTATGGAGAACAGTGTGGAGATTCCTCGAAAACCTGGAAATAGAACTAATATATGATCCAGCAAATCCACTCCTGGTCTTACACACTGAGGAAACCAGAAATGAAAGAAACACATGTACTCCAATGTTCATTGCAACACTGCTTATAATAGGGAGAACATGGAAGCAACCGAGATGTCCATCTGCGGATGCATGGATCAGAAAGCTCTGGTACATCTACACAATGGAGTATTTTTCAGCCATCAAAAAAATGCATTTTTGTCAGTTCCAATGAGGTGGATGAAATTGGAGCCTATTTTATAGAGTGAAGTAAGCCAGAAAGAAAAACATCAATACAGTATACCAATGCATATATAGGGAATTTAGAAAGATGGTAGCCTAAACCCTGCATAAGAGACAGCAAAAGGGACATAAGTGTATAGAACAGTCTTTGGGACTCTGTGGGAGAGGGTGATGGTGGGATGATTTGGGAAAATGGCATTGTAACATGTATATTATTTGAACTGAATCACCAGTCCAGGTTCGAGGCATGATACAGGATGCTTGGGGCTGGTGCACGGGGATGACCTGGAGGGAGGATATGGGGAAGAGGGAGGTGGGCTGGGGGTTCAAGAAAGGGAACACATGTACACCCAGGGCAGATTCGTGTCAATGTATGGCAACCCCAACCAATATATTAATGTAAAGTAATTCGCCTCCAATAAAAAAAAATAAAATAAAATGTTACAGTTTCCAGTTTTTAAAAAAAATTGTTTGTGGATTATAAGGGATGCTTGTAATATATTTAATAGAAAATGATTGTAGGAATTGTTTGAATTGCCTAGAAATATAGGCAGGGCTTTTTTTTCTGTTTTTATAGAACTAGGTTTTACCATTATAGGAAAACAAGTTAACAGGTGGGTTACAACATGTAGTGTAGTCTCATCTTGAAGAGGTGTGACCCATATTAAAAAGGAATTTGTGTCGATTGAAACATATAAGAAGGAAGAGCGAGAAATTTCAGGACAATGCATTGCACCCATTGGCCATAGTTTGTTAGGATGTAATCTTTGAGCATTAATGCCTTGTGCAATAGATCGAAGATGTAAGGGCCTTCAAGTAGGGCAACTAATAATAATTTCTTTAGCATGGCAGTATGGAATTTTCCAAGTTTGGTGGAATGAACCAGCATTATTGCAAAATAGATCATGTGGCTCTTCAGGAGCAGCAAAACGACAAGCTTATCAGCTTGTTCGTTGCCATGAGCCACATGGCCAGAAAACAAGAATGTGCTCGGATATGGGTAACATGAGTAGAGGAAGTGCAGTTCTTAATAAGAGATTGTAGTTCGATAAAATGTTGAATAATAGACTGATTAGAATTTATGATTGAAGTATCGATAGATTGTAATATAAATATTGAATATAAAATATCATAAACTATATTAATATGGTAAGGATGTAGGTGAATAACCTGAATAAGAGCATATAATTCATTTTGTTGAGAAGAGTGGGATTTAGTATAAAGAACGTTATACTCTTCGAGAGACCAGAATGAGGCTTTAGCATTTTTAGTCCCGTCTATATAAAAATCTGTACAATCATAAGGGATTTGATTTAGGTCATATGTGAATGGTCTAGAGGTTTTCCGTACTTTCTTCAATTTAAGTCTGAATTTGGCAATAAGGAGTCCATAATCTGAGCCACAGGCAGCTCCTGGTCTTGTTTTTCTAACTCTATACAGCTTCTCCATCTTTGACTGCAAAGAATATAATCAATCTAATTTCGGTGTTGACCATCTGGTGTTGTCCATTTGTAGAGTCTTCCCTTGTTTTGGAATTGGAAGTTGTTTGCTATGACCAGTGGGTTCTCTTGACAAAACTCTATTAGCCTTTGCCCTGCTTCATTCCGTGTTCCAAGGCCAAATTTGCCTGTTACTCCAGGTGTTTCTTGACTTCCTCCTTTTGCATTCCAGTCCCCTATAATGAAAAGTACATCTTTTTTGGATGTTAGTTCTAAAAGGTCTTGTAGCTCTTCATAGAACCGTTCAACTTCAGCTTCTTCAGCGTTACTGGTTGGGGTATAGGTCTGGATTACTGTAATAATGAATGGTATGCCTTGGAAACGAACAGAAATCATTCTGTCGTTTTTAAGATTGCATTCAAGTACTGTGTTTCGGACTCTTTTGTTGACCATGATGGCTCCTCCATTTCTCCTAAGGGATTCCTGCCCACAGTAGTAGATATGATGGTCATCTGAGTTAAGTTCACCCATTCCAGTCCATTTTAATTCAATGATTCCTAGAATGTCTATGTTCACTCTTGCCATCTCTTGTTGACCACTTCCAATTTGCCTTGATTTATGGACCTAACATTCCAGGTTCCTATGCAATATTGCTCTTTACAGCACCGGACCTTGCTTCTATCACCGGTCACATCCACAAATTGGTATTGGTTTTGCTTCTGCTCCATCCCTTCATTATTCTAGAGTTATTTCTCTACTGATATCCAGTAGCATTCTTGGCAACTACCGACCTGGGGAATTCCTCATTCAGTATCCTATCAATTTGCCCTTTGATATCATTCATGGGGTTCTCAAGGCAAGTATACTGAAGTGGTTTGCCATTCCCTTCTCCAGTGGACCACATTCAGCTGTGGTCCATGTGATCAGATGGACTAGTTTCCCGTGATTATGATTTCATTGTTTCTGCCCTCTGATGCCCCCTCGCAATACCTACTGTCTTATTTGGATTTCTCTTACCTTGGGGGTGGGATATCTCTTCACAGATGCTCCAAGAAAGTGCAGCCGCTGCAGCTTAACTTGGATGAGAGGTATTTCCTCAAGGACGCCCCTCCTGACCTTGAAGGTGGAGTAGCTCCTCTCGGCCCTCCTGCGCCCGCGCAGCCACGGCCTATTGGAGGTGGGGTAGCTCCTCTCGGCCACTGGCCCTGGCCTCAGTCTTGGGGTACCTCCTCACGGCCGCGCCTCTTTGTGTGGTCGGTCGCGCCGGGGATGGCGTCTCTGGTGTCTGATTTGCTAGAGGCGCCGATTATACAGTGGAAGTGAGAAATAGATTTAAGGGACTAGATCTGATAGAGAGAGTGCCTGATGTACTCTGGACGGAGGTTCGTGACACTGTACAGAATACAAGGACCAAGACCATCCCCATGGGAAAGAAATGCAAAAAAGCAAAATGACTGTCTGAGGAGGCATTACAAATAGCTGTGAAAAGAAGACAAGTGAAAAGCAAAGGAGAAAAGGAAAGATATAAACATCTGAATGCAGAGTTCCAAAGAATAGGAAGGAGAGATAAGAAAGCCTTCCTCAGTGATCAATGCAAAGAAATAGAGGAAAACAACAGAATGCGAAAGACAAGAGATCTCTTCAAGAAAATTAGAGATACCAAGGGAACATTTCATGCAAAGATGGGCTCGATAAAGGACAGAAATGGTATGGACATAAGCGAAGCAGACGATATTAAGAAGAGGTGGCAAAAATACAAAGAAGAAATGTACAAAAAAGATCTTCACGACCAAGATAGTCGCGATAACGTGATCATTGACCTAAAACCAGACATCTTGGAATGTGAAGTCAAGTGGGCCTTAGAAAGCCTCACTACGAACAAAGCTAGTGGAGGTGATGGAATTCCAGTTGAGCTATTTCAAATCTTGAAAGATGATGCTGAGAAAGTGCTGCACTCAATATGCCAGCATATTTGCAAAACTCAGCAGTGGCCACAGGACTGGAAAAGGTTAGTCTTTAATCCAGTCCCAAAGAAAGGCAATGCCAAAGACTGCTCATACGACCGCACCAACTGCACTCATCTCACACGCTAGTAAAGTCACGCTCAATATTCTCCAAGCCAGGCTTCAGCATTGTGTGAACCGTGAACTCCCAGATGTTCAAGCAGGTTTTAGAAAACATAGAAGCACCAGAGAACAAATTGTCAACATCCCTGGATCATGGAGAAAGCAAGAGAGTTCCAGAAGAGCATCTATTTCTGCTTCATTGACTATGCCAAAGCCTTTGACTCTGTACATCACAATAAACTGTGGAACATTCGGAAAGAGACGGGAATACCAAACCACCTGACCTGCCTCTTGAGAAACCTATATACAGGTCAGGAAGCAACAGTCAGAACTGTACATGGAATAAAAGACTGGTTGCAAGTAGGAAAAGGACTACCTCAAGGCTGTATATTGTCACCTTGCTTATTTAACTTATATGCAGTGTACATCATGAGGAACGCTGGGCTGGAAGAACCACAAGCTGGAATCAAGATTGCTGGGAGAAATATCAATAACCACAGAGATGACACTACCCTTATGGCAGAAAGTGAAGAGGAGCTAAAAAGCTTCTTGATGAAAGTGAAAGAGGAGAGTAAAAAGGTTGGCTTGAAGCTCAACATTCAGAAAACAAATATCATGGCACCTGGTCCCATCATTTCATGGGAAATAAATGGAAAAACAGTGGAAACAGTGTCAGACTTTATTTTTGGGGGGGCTCCAAAATCACTGCAGATGCTAACTGCAGCCATGAAAATAAAAGACGCTTACTCCTTGGAACGAAAGTTATGACCAACCTTGATAGCCTATTAAAATGCAGAGACATTACTTTGCCAACCAAGGTCCTTCTAGTCAAGGCTATGGTTTTTCCCGTGGTCATGTTTGGATGGAGATTTGGACTGTGAAGAAAGCGGATCGCCGAAGAATTGATGCTTTTGAACAGTGGTGATAGACAAGTCTCTTGAGAGTCCCCTGGACTGCAAGGAGACCCAACCAGTCCATTCTGAAGGAGATCAATCCTGGGTGTTCATTGGAAGGACTGATGCTAAAGTTGAAACTCCAATACTTTGGCCACCTCATGCGACGAGTTGACTCACTGGAAAAGACTCTGATGCTGGGAAATGTTGGCGGCGGGAGGAGAAAGGGACGACCGAGAATGAGACGGTTGGATGGCATCACCCACTCTGTGGATATGAGTTTGAGGGAACTCGTGGAGTTGGTGATGGACAGGGAGGCCAGATGTTCTGTGATCCATGGGGTCGCGGAGAGTCGGACACGACTGAGCGAATGAACTGAACTGATAAAAAAAAAAACATCAGCTTGCGGTATAGGTTGTGATGTGACAATGCGACAGATAATATATTCAGTACTTTTGAAGAAATTGCAAAGTGTGTTAAAGGATAATGAGATGAAAATTTCCAGAATATTTTCAAAAGGCTATTTGGAAGATAGTAGAAGTTTGCAAACCACTCTCAAATTGAGATTTACTAATAGGTACTACATTGGAAGCACTGATGCTAAAGCTGAAACTGCAACACTTTGGCCACCTCAAGCGACGAGTTGACTCACTGGAAAAACCTCTGATGCTGGGAAAAATTGGGGGCGGGAGGAGAAAGGGACGACAGAGAATGAGATACCTGGATGGCGTCGCCGACTCTGTGGACATGAGTTTGAACGAACTCTGGGAGTTGGTGATGGACAGGGAGGCCTGGCGTGCTGTGATTCATGGGGTCGCAAAGAGTCGGACACGACTGAGTGACTGAACTGAACTGAACTCAATTACAATTTTATAAGAATCAGAGCCAGTTAGAGATCCAGTTCTATTTTTCCCACTGATAATTACTTTAGCAATCAAATCAAGAGAGAGTGTAAGTGATCTTGTCCCTGTGAAAAAGGGTATATATCCATTCTATCAGGCGTTCTTGCTGGGCAAGAAGTCCTGTAGGGGACTGGAGAGAGGGAAGGGTAAATAACTCTAAAGGTATCTCAAGTCTGATAGGAGAAAGAATTTGCTTTTGCAATTTATTTTGCATTATGCAGAATTCTTCTCGTGCCTCTTGGGAGAGTGAACGAGGGCTATTTTGATCAGAAACTCCTTTTAAAGTGTTAAATAAGTCAGTTGATACTCTGTAATACCCAAAGTAGGTCTACTCCAGGTTATATGCCTAAAATTTTTAAAATCAAAAAGTCAAGGTTGATAATTTATCAACACGAATCTGTGCAAGATGAGGAGTGATACGTTGTCTAATAGCATTAAATCCCAAGTAATTGTAAGGTGCAGAGGATTGAATCTATTCAGGGGCAATGATTAATCGAGACTCTTTTAAGTGTTGTTGAGCTACATCAAATATCTGCTGAGTTTCTAAAGTAGAAGGAGCTGAAAACAATATATCATCCGTATAGTGAACAATCGCATAGTTATGAAATTGCTTTCACACAGGTTCAAGAGCTTTGGCTACACAACGTTGAAACATGGTGCAAGAATTTATCATTCCTTGAGGCAATGCAGTCCATTGATACTGTTTGTGAGGCCTGATATGATTAGGATAAGGGAGAAAGTAAATATTTCTCGGTCTAGCGGGTGTAAAGGTATAGTAAAAAATCAATCCTGCAAGCCTATGATAATAATATGCCAGTTTTGAGGAATAGTGGCAGGTGATGGAATTCATGGTTGCACTGCACAGATAGGTTTCATGGATGCATTAATCTTTCAAAAGTCAGTTAAAAGACGCCATTTGTTAAATTTCTTCTTTATCACAAAAATGGGAGTATTCCAAGGGGAACATGATTCCTCAATATGTTTTAATTTCAATTGTGTATCGTCCATTGTCGTTCCTTCAGTTCAGTTCGGTTAAGTTGCTCAGTCGTGTCTGACTATTTGCCACCCTATGAATCACAGCGTGCTAGGCATCCCTGTCCAACACCAACTCCCGGCCTTAACTCAAACTCATGTCCACAGAGTCGGTGATGCCATCCAGCCACCTCATTCTCTGTCGTCCCCTTCTCCTCCTGCCCCCAATCCCTCCCAACATTAGAGTCTTTTCCAGTGAGTCAATTCTTCCCATGAGGTGTCCAAAGTATTGGAGTTTCAGCATTAGCATCAGTCCTTCCAATGAACACTCAGCACTGATCTCCTTCAGAGTGGACACACTCAGCACTGATCTCCTTCAGAGTGGACTGTTTGGATCTCTCTGCAGGCCAAGGGACTCTCAAGAGTCTTTTCCAACACCACAGTTCAAAAACATATATTCTTTGGCGCTAAGCTTTCTTCACAGTCCAACTTTTGTAAGGGGCCACTGCTCTGTCCAAATAGGCTCGTCATATTTCAGTTATTTTAATTAATATATTGTTTATTAAATGAGCAGTGGCCCGTAGGAAAAATATGGAATATGTATTTGATTTTGTCATTGCATAAGTAAATCTCTTCTTATTAAATTAAGGGGATCATCGATCATATAAGGTTTTAAAGTTGTAGGTTGGCTTTCTGGTCACTCACGTGGATATACTTGGACATTTTAGTAAGCCTCCTGTACTTTAGTTTGAGATACTCCCGCAATTTAACAAAAATTTATTTGTAAATGCCCAGGTTTGGGCAATAAATGTTTTGTAATAATAGTAATATCGGATTCAGTAACAAGAACACCTGAAAATCTTTTGCAATTAATTTTAATACTTATATTTCGTAGTGCCTGTTCAGATACTATTGATGTTCATAAGAATTGTTTTTAATCTGATTTACCTAATTCACCTGTCTGTATATCATTCAGTTCAGTTCAATTCAGTCGCTCAGTCATGTCCAACTCTTTGCGACCCCATGAACTGCAGCACGCCAGGCCTCCCTGTCCATCACCAACTCCCGTAGTCCACCCACCATGTCCATCGAGTCAGTGATGTCATCCAACTGTCTCATCCTCTGTCGTCCCCATCTCCTCCTGCCCTCAATCTTTCCCATCATCAGGATCTTTTCAAATGAGTCAGCCCTTCGCATCAGGTAGCTGAAATACTTGAGTTTCAGCTTAAACATCATTCCTTCCAATCAATAACCAGGACTGATCTCCTTTAGGATTGACTGGTTGGATCTCCTTGTAGTCCAAGGGACGCTCAAGTCTTCACAAACACCACAGTCCAAAAGCATAAATTCTTCGACGCTCAGCTTTGTTTATAGCCCAACTCATCATCCATCCATGGCCAGTGGGAAAACCATAGCCTTGACTAGACGGACTTTGTTGGCAAAGTAATGTCTCTGCTTTTTAGTATGCCTTCTAGCTTGGTCATGATTTCCTTCCAAGGAGGAAGCGTCGTTTAATTTTATGGCTTCAATCACCATCTTCATTGATTATGGAGTCCAGAAAAATACAGTCAGCCACTGTTTCCACTGGTTCCCTATCTATTTGCCATTCAGTTCCGTGCAGTTGATGCATTAAAGGAGTTAATAGAAATGTAAGTAAAAGAAGTAATTGGGCAATTTGTCGCCCTTTTTGAATTATGATAGTTTCTGAGATGATATCATAATTTTACTTTCTCCCTTATAATCTGAATCAATGATTCCAGAATGAATAGAAATTGCCTTAGAATTCAGACTATATCGGCCAAATATAAGGGCAAAGGTTTGTGGGAGTTAAGTGTCCATAAAGTCCGGTAGGTATTCTAGAAGGGACTGTTTGAGGAAAAACAGAAAATCTTTCAGGGCTTGTATGTTGACAGCAGCCCTGCCAAATGTTGACGGTTTGAGAGACAAGGTGGAGTTTGCCCCTGATTTTTGTTGATGGGGACCCGGGGAATCCCCATCTTTGAGTTTCCCAAAATAGGGTTCCCTTCAAATGATATTTAGATCACGGTTGTACCCATTTAAAACATCGATGGAAGATTCCTGGAGGCTTTTTAGTAGTTTTACTTTATTCTGTCTATCTTTTAGGGCAATCAGTTTTTTTTTTTTTTTTTTTTAATGCTTCTTATCCCCACAAACAAAACGCCCTCCATTCCCCCTTTTAAAGGAAGTAGTCATTGCTTCAGCTAACATTTGCATTTTCTGAGTTTCTAACCCTAAGGTGCAACAAGCCTTCAAATAATCAAGAACATTCCTGGTCTCACAAATCAGAGTGATGGCTCTCTGACAATCCTGATTTTCATTCTCCATACACAAGCAGTTTTTCAAATAGCATGTTGGCCTCCTTTCTGACAACAATAAAGGAAATAGCAACTCCCAGTGTAGCTAAAGAATAAAATAAAATTCAAATAGAAGAAGCCATAGTGTTTAGAAGTTACAGCCTTTTCCATTTGTTGTATGTGAGAAAAATCAATGCCTTTGTATTGAGGCATTAGTTACCCTTGAGAATTATCATTTCTTAACTAAGGAGAGAGAAAAAGATCATCGGCCTCAGAGACTCGAGATTGCAAATCCAGTAAATCAGAAAGCCTTCGTCGTGAAGGAGAATGAGTGCATCGTCTGTTTTTACAAATTTGAGTGCTTGTTAGGGGCTTTTCATTGTTATATATATATATATATATCCTTATATCATTGTGAAAGTAAAGTCACTCAGTTGTGTCCGATCCTTAGCGACCCCATAGATGGCAGCCAATCAGATTACTGGACTGAGGTGCCATCGTCTTCTCCCAATATGTCATATATGTATGATTAGGAGGTTGAAAAGCTGAAACCTAAGAAACATAGTTAATTCTATAGCTTGAGGATCTATGCTAATATCTGTGCATAAAATTGGTGTGTCATTGAGAAAATCCTTTTTTTTTTTTTTTTTTTTTGCAGGGGGGTGGGGAGTCTGAGCCTTCGTTAAAGGTATGGGTAAATTTTCAAATAATGGTTCTCTGTTTCCTGAGTTAGCTTATGTAGATGCCTCTTAATGATATCGTTACACTTTTTCTACCTTTCCTGAAGATGGGAGTTGGGTTAGTAATATTCTATTCATATAACTTTTGACACTCCTTCAGTTACAAAACTTTTGAAAATGGAGTCACTGTTGCTCTGAATTGTAGAGTTTAAGATCCCTCTTACATCATGAGAAGTCAGTACAGTAAGATTTTGTCCATTCCTTAAACTCAGGCTGTAATGGATACTGCTTTTGACATGAAAAGAGGTCTTTGAGCATGGTATACACAGGGTCTTTGAGGCTGGTAACAACATTAACAGCATTTGCGCTCGACCCATACTTTTTCCCATCAGCCCACACCCTAACATTTACATTATTGTTCATATTAAAAGAAAGGGTTCCGTATTATGAAAACAGAGGCCTGGACCTTGTTCAGCATATTCTTCCCCCAAAGGGATAAGAGAGGCTCTGGCATCATTAGAAACCCATGAGGAAATAAAAGAGAATCCGAGTTGCAGCTTAATGGTGAATGAAATAGCAGCATTTGGCTCATCCTGACAGCTCCATTATAACAGTGGATGGGAGGAAATTGGACCAGAGGCTTCAGTGAGCACAGAGAAGCTTGCTGTGGTTTCCAAAAGGAATCAACAGATTAGCCCCCGCACCGTGCTTAATACATGGTGTTCTTAAAATATCATTAAGATGAGAACTTTTGTGTACTCCCAATCCTCTTGAGAGTCTGATGACTGGGGCCTATACCTCTGAGGTCAGTCTCTCTATGGTGTGGTCTTTTGCAGACAAGACAGGGAGCCAGAGGTGTCTTAGATGCCTGAAGGGAACCCCTCTGGAGATGCCCCTCCTTTCCACAGTAATAGCAAGCCTACCCCTTTTCACCTGTGTCCCTCTGATTATTTTTCTCAGGCTGTTTCAGAGCAGTTCTAACAGACATTGTTGGGGTTTCAGTCTTTTGCTCAATTTTTTACCCCTATTTTCCTCCTCATATTCTTTACAATAATATAGCATCTGAAATGTTTGCAACAGTTGTTCAAGGTTTCAGTTCAGTTCAGTAGCTCCATCGTAACTCTTTGCAACCCAATGTATCACAGCACACCAGGCCTCCCTGTCCATCACCAACTCCTGGAGTTCACTCAAACTCATGCCCATCGAGTCGGTGATCACATCCAGCCATCTCATTCTCTGTGGCCCCTTCTCCTCCTGTCCCCAACCCCTCCCAGAACCAGTCTTTTACAGTGAGTCAACTCTTCATATGAGGTGGCCAAAGTATTGGAGTTTCAGCTTTAGCATCAGTCCTTGCAATGAACACCCAGGACTGACCTCCTTTAGAATGCACTGGTTGGATCACCTTGCATTCCAAGGGACTCTCAAGAGTCTTTTCCAACCGCACAGTTCAAAAGCATCAATTCTTTGGCTATCAGCTTTCTTCACAGTCCAGCTCTCACATCCATACCTGACCACTGGAAACACCATAGCATTGACTAGACGGACCTTGTTTGGCATAGTAATGTCTCTGCTTTTTAATATGCCTTCTAGGTTTGTCATAATTTTCTAAGGTTTAATTTTGTCCAATTACCTGTTTTCGTAAATTATGGCAGATATCAGGAGCCAAATGAGTGAGAAATCTATTTTTCGAATAATTTCTCCTTCTGTAGTATTAAGGTGAATGTCAGTAAAATTATGGAGAGATTCCCATAGTCTATAATCAGGGGGGGGTGAGGGGTGCGATCCTAAGATGGCAGAGGAATAGGACGGGGAGACCACCTTCTCTCTCAAGAATCCATTCAAAGAACATTTGAACACTGAGCAAATTGCACAAAACAATTTCTTTACACTGGCAGAGGACAAAAAACCCCCATGGGGCCAATATTCTTCAAAGGAGGTAGAACAGAATATAAAAGATAAAAGCAGAGAAAAAGGAGATAGTGATGGAGATCCATCCCAGAAAGGAAGTCTTAAAGTGGAACAGTATCCAAATACCAGAAACCCTCTCTCCGGCAGATGTGTGTGGAGTTTTGGAATCTCAGAAAGCAACGAACCTGGGAGGAAAAACACATACATACATATATACATGAACAAACCCCACAGATTATGTGCGTAACGACACCTCCCAGCAGAGAAGTACCCCCAGAAAATCGCATATACCACCAGGGAAAAGGAGGCTGAACAACGAAGAGCGGGCTACACTGCTTAGGTTAAGGACCAGGCCTGAATGCCCTGAGGGCAATCTTATGGAGCTATCATGAGAAAACAACTTTAACCTTCTGATAGCCAGGGAAGGGGGTGAGAGGTGGGAAGAGAGGGAGACCTATCCCGCAAAAAGACCGAACATATTTCAATGGACTGGAATGGGTGAATTTAACTCAGATGACCATCATATCTACTACTGTGGGCAGGAATCCCTTAGTAGAAATGGAAGAGCCATCATGGTCAACAAGACAGTCCGAAATTCATGACTTGGATGCAATCTTAACAATGAGAGAATGATTTCTGTTCATTTCCAAGTCAAACCATTCAATATTACAGTAATCCAAGCTTATGCCTCAACCAGTAACGCTGAAGAGGCCGAAGTTGAATGATTCTATGAAGACCTATGAGACCTTTTAGAACTAACATCCAAAAAAGATGTCCTTTTCATTATAGGGGACTGGAATGCAAAAGTAGGAAGTCAAGAAACACCTGGAGTAACAGGCAAATTTGGCCTTGGAGCACGGAATGAAGCAGGGAAAAGGCTAATAGAGTTTTTTCAAGAGGAGGCACTGGTCATAGCAAACACCCGCTTCCAACTACACAAGAGAAGACTCTACACATGGACATCACCAGATGGTCAACACCAAAATCTGATTGATTATATTCTTTGCAGCCAAAGATGGAGAAGCTCTATACAGTTAGTATAAAGAAGACCAGGAGCTGCCTGTGGCTCAGATTATGAACTCCTTATTGCCAAATTCAGACGGAAATTGAAGAAAGTAGGGAAAACCACTAGACCATTCAGATATAACCGAAATCAAATCCCTATGATTATACAGTGGAAGTGAGAAATATATTTAACGGACTAGATCTGATAGATAGATTGCCTGATGAACTATGGATGAAGGTTCGTGACATTTTACAGGAGACAGGGACCAAGACCATCGCCAAGGGAAAGAAATGCAAAAAGCAAAATGGCTGTCTGAGGAGGCCTTACATATAGCTGTGAGAAGAAGAGAAGCAAAAAGCAAAGGAGAAAAAAAAAGATATAAGCAGCTGAATGCAGAGTTCCAAAGAATAGCAAGGAGAGATAAAAAAGATTTCATCAGTGGTCAATGAAAAGAAATAGAGGAAAACAACAGAATAGGAAAAACAATAGATCTCTTCAAAAAAATTAGAGATAACAAGAGACTATTTCATGCAAAGATGGGCTTGATAAAGGACATAAATGGTATGTATCTAAGAAAAGCAGAAGATATTAAGAAGAGGTGGCAAGGATACACAGAAGTACTGTACAAAAAAGATCTTCAAGACCAAGCCAGACATCATGGAATGTGAAGTCAAGTGGGCGTTAGAGAGCATCACGACAAACAAAGCTAGTGGAGGTGATGGAATTCCAGTTGAGCTATTTCAAATCCTGGAAGATGACGCTGTGAAAGTGCTGCACTCAATATGCAAGCAAATTTGGAAAATTAAGCAGTGGCCACAGGACTGGAAAAGGTCAGTCTTCATTCCAATCCCAAAGAAAGGCAATGCCAAAGAATACTCAAACGACCGCACAATTGCACTAATCTCACACGCTATTAAAGTCATGCTCAAAATTCTCTAAGCCAGGCTTCAGCAATATGTGAAGCGTGAACTCCCAGATGTTCAAGCAGGTTTTAGAAAAGGCTGAAGCACACAAATTGCCACATCCGCTGGATCATGGAGAAAGCAAGATAGTTCCAGAAAAGCATCTATTTCTGCTTCATTGACTATGCCAAAGCCTTTGACTGTGTGGATCACAATAAACTGTGGAACATTCTGAAAGAAATGGGAATACCAGACCACCTGACCTGCTTCTTGAGAAACCTGTATTCAGGTCAGGAAGAAACAGAACTGTACATGAAACAACAGACTGGTTCAAAATAGGAAAAGGAGTACGTCAATGTTGTATATTGTCACCATGCTAATTTAACTTATTTGCAGAGTATATCATGAGGAACGCGGCGCTGAAAGAAGCTCAAGCTGGAATCAAGATTGCCAGGAGAAATATCAATAACCTAATTGTCACCATGCTAATATAACTTATATGGAGAGTACATCATGAGGAACGCAGCACTGGAAGAAGCACAAGCTGGAGTCAAGATTGCCGGGAAAAATATCAATAACCTCAGATATGCAGATGACACCACCCTTATGGCAGAAAGTGAAGAGGAAATAAAATGCCTCTTGATGAAAGTGAAAGCGGAGAGTGAAAAGATTGGCTTGAAGCTCAATATTCAGAAAACAAAAATCATGGCATCTAGTCCCATCACTTCATGGGAAATAAATGGGGAAAGAGTGGAAACAGGGCAGACTTTAGTTTTGTGGGCTGCAAAATCACTGCGGATGCGGATTGCAGCCATGAAATTAAAAGACGCTTACTCCTTGGAAAGAAAGTTATGACCAACCTAGATAATATATTAAAAAGCAGAGACATTACTTTGCCAACCAAGGTCCAGATTTGTAGTCATAATTAAGTCTATGGTTTTTCCCATGGTCATGTATGGATGTGAGAGTTGGATTGTGAAGAAAGCTGATCGCAGAAGAATTGATGCTTTTGAACTGTGGTGCTGGAGAAGACAATTGAGAGTCCCTTGGACTGAAAGGAGATCTAACCAGTCCATTCTAAAGAAGAACAATCCTTGGTGTTCATTGGAAGGACTGATGCCTAAGCTGAAACTCCAATACTTTGACCTCCATATGAGATGAGTTGACTCACTGGAAAAGACTCTGATGCTGGGAGGGATTGAGGGCATAAGGAGACTGGGAGGACAGAGAATGAGATGTCTGGATTGCATCACCAACTCGATGGGCATAAGTTTGAATGAAGTCCGGGAGTTGATGATGGACAGGGAGGCCTCGGGTGCTGTGATTCATGGGGTTGCAAAGAGTCGGACTCAACTGAGCGACTGAACTGAACTGACCTGAAGGTACTGCCGGGCAAGCTCAGAGAACAAAGGACTGAGCGAATACCAGTGGAAAGTTAGCAGGATGTGGACAGTCCATCAACTGCAAGAGGAAGGCGGGTGGAAGCCAGAGCAAGAAAGGGGCAAACTCGGTCCCAGAGAAAGCATTCCCTGTCAAACGGCAAACAGGCTTTCAGTTGCTAACCAAGGCTTCCTGGGATTCTAGACAGTTGACATCTATTGGGAGGGTGCCAGCTAGAGATCATCTCCCCAGTGGAGACACATGCCACACGAGAAATGGTTCAGTCTATCACCCAGTAAACCAAGCATTTGGGACACAGGAAGTGATAAGACGCACTCACCGCCCAGGGAGTGCACACTCTCCAAGCACCTGGTTGCCTGACCTGTTCAGAAATGGGAAGGGTACAAAGAAAAACCCAACTGAGTCTGCGTCTTTGGGGAGTAACAGAGAACCTGAACATGAGTGACCTAGTTCAGGAAAGTGCACACAACTCGAGGCCTGCTCCCTGCAGGGTTATCTGGAGCCTGAGCAGTGTAGACTGGGAAATCTCACACACCAAAAGCAGGGGCAAATACAGGGTGTCCAAGACACTGCGAGAACTCCCCCCACACGCTAGTGATATTTGTTTGCAGTGTTCCTCCCTCCACACAGCATGATTGAAAAAGTGAGACTAAATAAGAGCCCACATCTCGCCCTTATGTTAAGGTGGAAATTAGACACTGAAGAGACCAGCGAACAGAAGAAACCAACCTAACAGAAGGAACCACGTTTGAAGTGACAGGTGAAACAGAATAAACGCTGTAGATAACAGCAACTACACTGGAGGGGCCTTATATCGTCTAAGCTGGAATAATGAACTATCTGAAACTGAACTGAGCCCACACTCTCTGCAACAGCGCCAGAGGAATTCCTAGATGTATTTTTACTACAATCATTTTTTTTTTATATTTTTATTTTTAAAGATCTCTATTCTGTCTATAATTTTCATTTTTAAAACATACTATTACATTACCCAAACCAAAAAGTAGAGGTTAGACCATCAAAACTACAACATTAAACAAAAACAAAAGCAAAATCCCCAAAAGTATATTTTTTTGTTTTCTTTTGCTTTAATATTGTATTTTTGAGAGTCCAACTTCTAATTTAGATTTTTAATCTTTGCTTTTTGGTAGCTATTATCAATTTTTTACCTTTATGAATCTAACCTTAAGTATCCATTTTTATTTAGGAGTGTGATTACTCACTTGATTATTCTCTCCCCTTTGGACTCTCCTTTTTCTACACCAGGTCGCCTCTATTTCTTCCCTCCATCTTCTCTTCTCTACCCAACTCTGTGAAATTCTCTGTGTATTCTGGGCTCTGGAGAAGACAGTACTACCTTGATCTATCTCTCTCCTTTTGATTCCCCTTCTTCTCCTCCATTTCACCTCTATGTCTTTCCTCCTTCTTCTCTTCTCCATATAACTCTGTGATCCTCTCTGAGGGTTCCAGGCTGTGGAGAGCACATAGGGAATCGTTTACTGGCTCTATTGCTCTCTCCCTCTGTGATTCCCCCTCCCCGCCTTTTGTCATCTCGATCTCGCTCCTCCCTCTTCTCTTCTCCTTGTAATTCTGCAAACTTCTCTGGGTGTCCCTCACCTTAGAGAGTCTTTTCATTGTTAACCTAGAAGTTTTATCATTAATGCCGTATCGAGGTAGAAGTCTTGAGGCTACTATGAGAATAAGACTCTAAACAAGAAGCAGGAGGCTTAAGCCCAAAACCTGATAACACCAGAGAACTCCTGACATCAGGGAACATTAACCAATAAGAGATCATCCGAATCCTCCATACCTACACTAAGAGCAAGGGTCACCCATGAGCCAACAAGTTCCAGAGAAAGACATACCACACAAATTCTCCAGCAACACCGGAACATAGTGCTGAGCTTCAATATACTAGGAAAGGCTGATGGTTACCCTAATTACCAGGTGAATCTAGACAAACTGAAAAAATGTTGTCATTAAATCTTATCGCGGAGAGTCGGACACGACTGAGCGACTGAATTGTACTGAACTGAACTGAACTGAAAGTCTGTTAGTTTGAAAATTCTGTAATGAACTGATTTGCTAGCATAAACATATAGAGTATATCTCTTTGTCTTTACAATTCTTTAGAAGTTTCCTTATCATAAGCATCATCTTATGTCTTAGTATTCATTTACAAACATATTTTTTTTCCTTTCCTTATGTCTTTGTGGTGAGGATATCTAGACGAGTTAACAACAAACAAGCAAACAAAAACTGAAATCTGGTTTCATCTATATTATACCTGCACAACACATTTTTCTTAACCAGTTGCTTTCTGGGTTCAGGAGTCCTGTCTACTGGTGTGAACATGGTAAACAGATGCATATACAGCAGTACCAAATGGAAAGAAGAGACTCAATATTATACAATGAGTTGTTTTCTCTCGAAATTAGTATGTTGAAGCTCTAACTCTCTGTACTTTATATTTAGTGAAACTGTGAGGATATTACAGTTACCTATTTGGAAATAGGACCTCTAGATTGGTAGTTGAGTTAATATGTTTGGCACTTTATAAGAAAAGCAGATCAGTCAGAGAGAAAAACAGAAACATTACTATGTGAAGACAAAGCCAGAAAATGGCCAGGAAAAATCCAAAAGAGGCCTCAGATGAAAACAAATCTGCTGAATTTGATTACTGCCTTGAACCTTAGAAGTTTGGAGCACATTTATTGAAGCTCCCTGGTATAGGACACTTTGTTATGGCAACTTTAGCAAACCAATATATGCACTTCTCTTGAAAAACATCTGTCAATACCAAAAGCATTCTCCTTTTCTTACATAAGTTTTCAGGGAATGGAAACTGGCAAAGAACTCACTTATCCATCCATTGATTACCCCCACAAAGTCCTAGTGCTCCCTAAGAGTTTTCATTCTTTCTTTAGAGATTCAGCTGTGTTAAAATTTATTCCTACTTCATGGTTAAAAATGACATAGGAAATATTAGAAAGATCATAGTTTACAGGAACTGCTAGAAGAAAATAAACACAAGGGAAAACAGGCTGACATTGAAAATACACAACCCTCTCCACTTATCTTTTCCATACATCATGTTTAATTCCCCAGGATAAAAGTGGTAGTGGCCTAGGTTTTGTTTCCTATTGCTTTGGGGAAATCACAAAGTTGTGAAGTTGTGGTAACCATGCCAACCTAAACATTCCCAAACCAAGACACTAGGCTGCAGTAGCCATGGGGCAGCCTAGAGGATAACAAATCCTCCCAAACCGTTGGAGCCACCTTGCCATTTACACCAGACAATTGGCCAGGGATATTGGCATCAGCATCTCTATGGCAGGATTTGTGGTTTATGACTGCCACTCTTATCACCAGCCCTCTAGATGCCTGAGAAGCCCAAGAGACCACCGTTCTAGGTTTTAGACTAGATATCTTAAATAAACAGGAATAAAATTCAGTCCAAACTGAAGGGCTCCAACCAAAGGAGATGCATAGATGGTCCTCAGCCACACAAAGGGCTGTTATGAGCAGCAATACCACAGCTCCAAGCAAGTTCACCATTAACACCTGCAGCCCATGCCAGACACATATCCCCAGTATCGATGGAGAGAATAGATTTGAAGTCCACTATCAACTAGAGGCCACATCCCTGGTAGTTCAGATGGTAAAACGTCTGCCTATAATGCGGGAGATCTGGGTTCAATCCCTGGGTAGGGAAGATCTCCTGGAGAAGTAAATGGCACCCACTCCAGTACTCTTCCCTGGCAAATCCCAATGATGGAGAAGCCTGGTAGGCTACAGTACGTGGGGTCCCAAAGAGTCATACACGATTGAGCAACTTCATTTTCACCAACTAGAGGGGAAAAAAAAACACAAAACCTCATGACCTTCTATCTTAGTCAAATTTAAAAGACAGAGTCTGCGCCCCAGCACATCATGCCCAAGACATACATAATTGATAATATTTGTAGGTAACTGTACCAGGTAGAGGACACCTTGGATCTGTCGTACAACCAAAGTGAAGTAATATAGAAGAATTTAGTGCCAGTTTCAGAGAGAAAATGGTCATCTCCCAGATGACCATAGGATTCAAATCACTAAAAAGGCAGTGCAGGTTCCCTCTATGGAACTTAATCAAGAAGTTTCAGTACAGGCCTGTTTGCAGGTTCAAATTTCCATTTCTCAAATGTTTCCATTCAATCTTCTGACAGCTCAAAATGTGGACAATATACATGCACTCTTGGAAGATGATTAAGACTGCAAGAACACAGAACATTTCAGGGGCAAGCGACAGAGAGTGCTACAAGTCGTTGATTAGATGGAAGAAGATGGACAGCAGAATCAAACAGAGATTTCAGAGCTTAGATCTGACTGTTTGATTTGGTGGGAACAATGCCAAACCTGCCTGCAGACCTAGAGATGCTTTTCAAATAGGTAACAAACTAATGTGATCTTTGGCCTCAGCCAAGTTTAACAATCTTCAGACCTCAGAATACTATAGTAGACCAAGTTCAGTGCCACCACTTAGAAATTCAGGGGATAGTATATTTTGGGTGGGGGACTTGTAGGAGACTTCTCTATCAGATTTGTTCCAACACACAGCATACTTAATAGAGCTGGAGCCATGATTCACCCATAGATGACACGTCTCTCAGAAATATTTTAATTGAGTTATCTTCAGTGGATGATTCATATCTTTGTGACTCCCATGGACTGCAACATGACAGGTTTCCCTTTTCATTACCAACTCCTGCAGTTTCTCAAACTCATGTTTATTGAGTCGGTGATGCCATCCAACCATCTCCTCTAGCCTGCAATATATTCCGGGTATCAATGTCTCTTCCATTGAATTTGAACTTTGCGTCAGCTTCAGTATCAGTCCATCAAATGAATATTCATGGCTGATCTCCGTTAGGATTGACTGGCTTGATATTCTTTCAATCAAAGTGACTCTCAAGAGACTTCTCCAACACCACTGTTCAAAAGCATCAGTTCTGCACTCAGTTTTTTTTTGTGGTCCAACACTCACATACATTCATACATGACTACAGGAACAAACATAGCTTAGACTCCATAGACATTTGTTGGTAAAGTACTGTGTCTGTTTTCTAATGCACTTTCTAACCTTATCACAGTTTTCCTTCAAAGGAACAGGCTCTTTGAAATCATGACTACAGTCACCAACTGCAGTAATTTTGGAGCCCAAGGAAATTAAGTCTCTCATTGTTTTCATTGTTTCCACATCTATTTGTAATGAAGTAATGGGACTGCGTGCCACAATCTTCATTTATTGAACGTTGGATTTTAAGACAGATTTTTCAATCTCGCCAAGAAGTTCTTTAGCTAAATTTCATTTTCTGCATGAAGGGTGGTGTTATCTGTATATTTGAGGTTATTGCTGTTTCTACCAGCAGTCCTGATACCATATTGTGCTTCATCCAGTTCAGCATTACGCATGATGTACTCTGCATATAATTTAAATATCCAGGGTGAAAATATACAGCCTCGTTAACTGCTTTCTTGCAAGTTGGAACCGGTGTATTGCTCCTTGTCTCTTTCTAACTGTTGCCTCTTGACCTATATACAGATTTCTCACAAGGCAGATAAAGTAGTCTGGTATTTCTGTCTCCTTAAGAATTTTCCAGTTTGTTCTGATGTACACTATCAAAGTCCCTGGCATGAAAAATGAAGTAGAAGTAAATTTGTGTTCTCTGGAATTCTCTTGTATTTTCTATGGTCCAGTAACTATTGCCAATTTGTTTTCTTATTCTTCTGCCTATTCTAAATTCAGCTTGAACATCTGAAAATCATCAGTGTACTTTCTCTTGTAGACTAGATTGGAGAATTTGAGCATTACTTTGATAGCGTGTGAGGTGAGTGTAACTGTGTGAAAATTTCAAAATGTTTTCTGTGACATTTCTTTGAAATAGGAATGAAACTGATGTTTGCTTGTCCTGTGGCCACTGCTAATTTTTCCTAACTGGCTAGCATATTATGTATAGCTCATTATTTGGGATTTGAAATAGTTTAGCTGGAATTCCATCATCTCCAATAGCTTTGTTTGTAGTGATGCTTTGTAAGGCCTTCTTGACTTCATATTCCATGATAGCTAGCTCAAGGTGAGTGATCACACCACTGTGGTTAGCATAAGATCTTTTTTCTAAAGTTCTTCTGTGAATCCTTGCCACCTATTCTTAACACCTTCTGCTTCCTTTAGGTCCATACCCTTTTGTCTTGTCCTGCCCATCTTTACATGGGATATTCCCTTGTTATGTCTACTTTATTGGAAGAGATCTGTAGCTCTTCTCAGTCTATTGTTTTCATGTGTCTCTTTATATTTATCACTTAGGAAGGCTTTCTTAGCTCTCCTTATTATTCTTTGTAACTCTGCATTCAGATGGACATATCTTTTCATTTTGCCTATCGTCTTTCCCTCTCTTCTTTGGTAGAAAGAAAGAAATTTGAAAGTCCTCCTCAGACAACCATTTTGCCTTTTTGCATATCTTCTTCTTGGGGATGATTTTGATCACCACATCCTGTACCGTGTTATGAACCTCCATCCATCAATCGTTCATATTGGGCACCTAGCAGCCTTGGGAATTCACCGTTCAGTGACCTTTCTTTTTACCTTTTCATTCTGTTCAAACCTCACCGAAGAGGTTTGACGTTAATGTATCCAGTAGACAATGTTTCTTGAGAAATCCCACCATGACCTGACCATCTTGGTTGGCCCTACATAGGATGATTCAGAGCTTCATTGAGTTAGACAAAACTCTGTCCAAGTGATCACTTTGGTAAGTTTTCTACATTTGTGGCTACCATTTTTTCTGTCCCCTGATTGGTAAGGATGAGAGGCTTATGGGAGTTTCCTCATAATATTTCAATTACAAAATCATAAACAACAGTCCTGGAATTTTTTTTTCTTTGAATACTTCTATACTGATACAAAACGAAGAAAGTACACACTTGTAAGTCCCATTTTTGTATTAGATATTTTTTCTAATATTCCCAACTGTACCAGTGTTGCTGAATGACTTCCTGATACTTAATATAGCCTATTTTATAGTAACTCCCCCTGCCATTCCAGACACACTCAAATAAATGAAACGAAGATGAAATGCTAAAGAACAGACAAGCCAACTTCTGAAGAGTGTTGCAAATAAAGAAAAGTCATGGGAAAGTGAGCCATAAGTTGGCAGACTGACACAGTAGTGTGGGGAAAACTCTGGAGAGAAATCAGCAAAACTTGTAAACAGATCATTTGTCATCAGTCTGGCTCTCAGTCATGTGTGACTTTTTGTGACGCCAAAGATTGCAACATTCTCGGCTTCCCTGCCTTTCAGCAACTCCCAGAGATTTCAGAAACTCATGTCCATTGAGTCCATGATTCCATCCAACCATCTCATACTGTGTTGTCCTCTTCCCCTTCTGCCTTCAATCTTTCCCAATATCAGGGTCTTCTCCAGTGAGTCAGTTCTTCACATTAGGTGGCCAAAGGATTGGAATTTCGGCTTCAGCTTCAGTCCTTCCAAAGAATATTCAGGACTGATTTCTTTTAGGAAGCACAGTTAGAGTCTTCGGCAACCCCACAATTCAATTCTTCAGCGCTCAGCTTTTCTTATAGTCCAACTCTCACACCCATACAAGACTACTGTCACTTGTCATAAGTATCAGTAACTTCCTATTTCTCCCATCTAATTCTCATTAAGTCTCTTCCTTCATAATTATCCGGCCTACATATTAAGATCCTGCTGGATTCCAAATCTAAATGACACATTTCAACTTCTTCCTTAGTCTCATGACAGGATTACTTATGGCCTTATTGGTCATCTCCATTTGTTTTAGTCTACCAATCAGTTAATCCCATTACTTCTGACACTAGGAAATATATGAATGTGAGGGGCATCCTTTCATCTTCTTCATGTCATATTCATCTTCTTCTGAGCTTCCAGATACCTCCATCAGTACTTCTTATATGTTACTCATTGAGACAATTGTGACCACACTTGATGTATCTTATAAAACTTATTATAGTATGAAAATGGGAAATATACTAAAATCCTGGGGAAACTTCACTAATGCTTGAGAACTCCCTCAGAAACGGGACTCTCAGGCTTCCTCATACATTCTCTGGCAAGGTCTAGAGGCTGAGTGAAAGAATATTATAGAGATTCACCTTCTTGTATGGATGAATTGTGGAATAGAGTTGAATCTAAAACCTCTTTAACTTGTGACATAAAAGTAGGCATGACAGCATGACAAAGACAAAAAACAGAGCCACACACACTTAGAGAATATTTCTAGTGGCTCTCTAGTGATATGACAGACCCGATCATGTCTGTCATTAAGGAGCCTGGTCCTAGATAAGGAAGGGATATATATGGGTCTCAGTGTTGTCATTTCTTCTCAATTCCAGAGATTTCCATTGCTCTAGAAAAGGGAAAATTTGTTCGAGGTTATTAATCCCAAATCAACGAAGCAATATCCCAATTTACCAGATCCCATATAGCCAAAGCAATATAGAAATCCATATTTCTGCTAATAGGAAAGAAATTCCAAAACATCAGTGGAGAAAAGGAAACAAACCTATTGCCAAAAGGGAGGTAATTTGTTTGTTTTGTTTTAGAAAAAGGAACAGTTCAGTTCAGTTCAGTCACTTAGTCGTGTCCGACTCTTTGCGACCCCATGAATCACAGCACGCCAGGCCTCCCTGTCCAACACCAACTCCCAGTGTTCACTCAGACTCATGTCCACAGAGTCGGTGATGCCATTCAGCCATGGGCCGGCATCTCTCGCATCTGCATCGCCAGGGCCGGCATCTCTAAAAGAAACAGTAGTGTATAAAAATTCACAAAGATAATTTAGAGAAAAATGCTTACTAACTTCAGGGTGCACCACATGGAGACCTATTAAAAAGAAAGACAATTTGTATCTGAACATAAGTAAATGTGTAAGTGTGTGTGTTCTGTCCTGTGTGACTCTGCAAAGCAATGAGTGCAACCCACCTGCCCCTTCTGTCAATGGGATTTTCCAGGCACGAAACCTGGAGTGGGTTGCCATTCTCTACTCCATTAAGTTAGGCATGTAAAGCTGAAGAAAAACATTACCCAAGCATTTTATTGCATCTTTTTCAAGATAAAGCAAACTGTATAAGCTCTTGGCTCCAGACAGTGTCTGCATTTCCAAAGTTGCACTTGTGAAAGAGGCAAGTTTACACGCTTGTGGACTGGGATGAGTCAAAATATAGAAGAGACCAAAGCATAACAGGTAAATGTTTAACAATCTGGATTACTTCACAATGTTTTGAGTCCCATATTTTAGCTCTAAGCCCCCAAACAGAATACATTCCATCCTTTACTGTTTCAACATTTCAAGCAGGAGACAAAGGTAAAATGATGGAGTAGAGTGCCAAGAAGTGGGTCATAAATCTGTGTATCTGACTCAGTAACTTTACTGCATTTTCATTTATATTTCTAGAATTCACCTCCAAGAACTTCCTTCTAACTCAAATAATGCTGCAGACCTTGTGTAGCCCTGGTGATTGCAGTAAAGGGGCCAATGAGATAGTGACACTGATTATCCCTCAGGGCTCCAGGAATAGGACAATATATCCAGTGTTGATCTTTGTTGTAGGAGATGCTAGAGATCAGGCATTGGCAAGTCCCAAATGGGCACAGAAACCATAGGAATGCAGAACCAGTTGCAGATTAAGAAGTTTAATCACTTATTCCTCCTGGACATGGTTTACAACAAGATCAATAAGTATTAGACATGTTATTAGTCTTCGTATCTTTCACTAAAGTATGAAGTACAGGTTGGTGCTGGTTTAGAGAGGGTCTGGGTGTACACAGAAGCATCAGTGACCATGAGGTAGTGATGCAGGGGCCTGTTGGTGTCAAATTCAATTAATGTATAGCTGAGGAAAATAAATCCATATTGTAGCATGCTGCTAGAACTATGCAGAACTATGACTGCTGGTGCTATACTTCAAGGATGGCTTCAACATATCCCCCACTAGGTCCTACCACCTATTCCATATTTTATACTATCCCTACAAGAAATGTTCAGGGAGAAGAAAATACAACTAGTGTGCTGCCATGAAGTTAGAGCTAATGTATGTGCTGGAGTACGGACTCACCAAGAAACACCTTTTCCATTGGTACTACAAATTCCAGGTAAGCTGAAAATAGAGCGTTCCAAGACTAAAGCAGATAGAGTCATCAAATCTGTGTTTATTAAGATGTTTATTAACATCTTAACTGCACAGAAGAGGCATCAGAACCTAACACGACTCCACTTAAGCATTTCTCATGAATTTCACTACCTATATGATAAGACATTTCTAATCATTTCTGTCATTCCTGCTCACTGCTCATGTCCACACATGACCAGTCATTCAGATACCTTTAAGCTCCATGTTTTGTTCTTCTCATATTCTGTGCCTTGTCAATGTCCTTCATTTTGCCTGAATTGTCCTTCCTTTCTTTTAATATTTTTCCTACCAAATCTTGATTTTTTTAAAGTGGAGATTTCAAAAGAGATAAAGAGGATATAAAGATGAAGAGGAACGTGAAAAGGCTATCTTAAAATTCATCTTTCAAGAAATGAACATATATTATCTCGTGCCATCACTTCATGGCATATACATGGGATTCAATGGATACAATGGCAGACTTTATATCCTTAGTCTCCAAATCGCTGCAGATGTTGACTGCATCAGTGAAATTAAAACACTTGCCCCATTGGAAGAAAAGCTATGACCATCCTAAATAGCATATTAAAAAGCAGAGAGATTAATTCCCGACAAAAGTCCATCTGGTTAGAACTATGCTTTTCCCAGTAGTCATGTATGAATGTGAGGATTGACTATAATAAAAGCTGAGCACAGAAGAACTGATGCTTTCAAACTGTCCTGTTGGAGAAGACTCTTGAGAGTCCCTTGGACTGCAAGAAGATCCAACCAGTCCATTCTAAAGGAGATAAGTTCTGTGTGTTCACTGGAAGGACTGATGCTAAAGGTGAAACTCCAATACTCTGGCCACCACATGCGAAGAGCTAACTCAGTGTAAAAGACGCTGATGCTGGGAGGGATTGGGGGCAGGAAGAGAATAGGATGACAGAGAATGAGATGCCTGGATGGCATTACAGACGTGATGGGCATGATTTTGAGTGAACTCTGGGAGTAGGTGATAGATAACGAGGCCTGGCGTGATGTGATTCATGGGGTCACAAAAAAATAGGACATTTTAAGGCACTAACACTTTCCCTTTCTGGTAATAGTTTAGTATTGGTGGCTTCCTGTAAAATGCTATGGTCCAGAGGTCAAAGGTAGATTCTGACTCAGGCATGCAATAAACAGGAAAACCAATGAGAAAAAAAAAAAGAAAGAAAGAAAAAGAGAACTCACCCAGTATGGCTTTCTGGCAAAACTACAAGATTATTTCTCTTTAATATTGTACCACGAAGGTTCCTTTAAAAATTAGGTATCCTTCAACTTTACAAATCCTGGCCACTAATACCTGTAAAAGACTTCCTATTCTGGAAAACTGCTTTGGTCACATGAAAGCCTACTCATCTGAGAGGTAAGAATGCATTTTTATTGGTAAAATTTTGACAGGAATAACATGGAAGCAAATGACTGAATAAAAAGTGAGATAAAGTGTAGTACAATTTGGTTTCCAGTTGAGATTATACCTGCTTTATCACTGCGTTATCTTGCTTCTGTCATTCCATGTCTCCTGAAAATCCTCATCATTAAGTCCCATGAACAGCAATCATGGACACTGATTTAAGGGATTGTTATGGAAAACGTCGCAGAGAGTAGGACACGACCAAGCGACTGAACTGAACTGAACTGAACTGATGGAAAACGTTCCCACCACAGAATAGAAAATACATATCATTTATCAAAATAGGAAAGCAAAAAACTTTCATACACAAGCATTAATTTCTGTTAACGAAAAATGTTCTTTGTGACATTTACTATCCCTGATACACACCTATGAAATACATAAGTCATTGTAAAAAATGCTTTCCTTACAAAATCATGACAATTTTTTTAGCTCTTCTTGGGAAGGAAACCCAATGTTGGTGATTTTAATTTGTAAACTATATACTACTTTTTCAGAGGGTTAGGATCTTAAGAATCTTGTTTCCATACAGATTTTCTTAAGATGAACTTGTTTATTATACGTGTTTCTTGTTGATTCCATAAGTCCTTATTCAGACATTTTTTTACTCCCTAAATAGAGACCTCAACTCCTGAAGCAAGGAGAGTAAAGTCAGAAGGAAAAATAGATATGGGATATGATAGTTAATTCCAATCGGAGAACACAATCTATCAAAGAAAATTGAACAGCTTAACTAAAATAGTAATCTTATAACAATCTGTAAAGTCAGAAGAAAACTTCATGAGTAATTTAAAATCATATCTCTAAGACCATTAACAAAAAGATAAAAATCAAGGGAAGCAGAAGAATGGCAGATGCACAGGCAGTGAGACCAAGAAGAACAGAACACAGAATGGAAGTTCAATGTGACTGAATAAAACAGAGTTAATTGAACAATGGGAAGACTGAGAATTACTAGCTTAATGTGAACAGAACAGTGTCAGAGTCCTGATCTCTGAAGAAACAGGATTTTGCCTCAGTAACAGGTACCACACTTGACCACTCATGAGCTTTTGCGTAGCAGAATTTTATCCAAGAATGAAACAGGACAGAGAAAGCTTCTGACATAGACATCAGAATCGGGACATAGAGTGCCCCTGACTAGTCTAAGCAAGAGAGCTATATACTATTTAATTTTGTTATAACAATAAATCCAAAGAATGTCTCAAGGTTGTAAAAAAGTTTACCAGACCACTTCTACAATTTACATTTTAAAGTAACAGGATTAGAACTTACCAGACCCACTCCTGTAATATACATCCTAATATCAAGTTTAGTCAGAATGTTTTCAAGAAGGAGAAACTGTTCCCAAGCAGGATACAATATTGTTACATAATACTTACTAAGAAATATAGGAGAAAAATTAAAATATAAAGCTTGTCCTTTCCTACTCCTTGAGAATTCCAAGCATCTATCTCCTCTTCGAGAACCTCAAATTCTTTCTACTCCTTAGGGTCTCTGAACTTATCATTCCACCTAGGAATTAACTCTCTCATTATCCCCTTTTCTTTTAAGAATTATGTTGCCAAGGGAAAAGGGTGTCATTTTCATTCCATAGCTACTTCCTGATGTGATGGGGCTTCACCCCTAAATTTATCAGCATCTCTTCTAACCGTCATATTGAGAGTCTCTAGACCAGAGGCCCCAAATAATAGTTTGGAGAGGCTGTGGCAATTGTAGGAGCCTGTTCACTTGTAACTTAAAAACTTTCACACAGTTAGAAACAAATCAGCTTTAAAGTTAGAGATGAAAGACAAAATAGTCGTTAAACCAAATTAAAACACAATCAAAATTAAGAGTTACATTATGTCCATAGTTACATGACTCCATTTTAGGATTTTTAGATGTCCTCAGGTCAAGAAAAATTGACATATATTATTGTTGTTGTTGAAGGTATTCACAGAGTTGAAGTCCTTTCTTTGAAGTGATGAATCCCACCATGGGGAACCCCCTTCACTTGATGAGGAGTTTGAAAAGCTGAAAGCTGAATCACAGAGTTAATTCTAAAGCTTTAGGATCTATGTCAATAGCTGTGCATAATAATGTCTGTCATTGAGATAATCCCCTTTTTTGGGCGGGGACAGAATGAGCCTTCCCTAAAGGTGTGGGTACATTTAAACCAACAGTTTTGTGTTTCCTGAGTTAATTTATGTAGATTCCTCTTAATGATGCCATTACCCTTTATCTACCTTTCCTGAAGATTGGAGTTGGGTAAGTGATATTGTATTCCTAAAACTTTTGACACTCCTTGAGTTACAACAGCTTTAAAAATAGGGTTGCTCTGAATTGTAGAGTTCAAGATCCCACTCACATCATGAGAAGTCAGTACACTAAGATTTTGTTCATTCCTTAAACTCAGGCTGTAATGGATACAACGTTTGACGTGAGAATAGGTCTTTGAGTGTGGTCTATGAGGTTGGTAATAACAGGAACAGCATTTGTGCTCGACCCATACATTTCCCATCAACCCACTCCCTAATATTCACATTATTGTTCATTTTAAAAGAAAAGGTTCCATATTCATGAAAACAGTGGCCTGGAACTTGCGCAGCATATTTACCCACCAAAGGGATAAAGGAGACTCTGGCATCATTAGGAACCCATGAAATAACACAGAGTTCTAGTTTCATCTTAATGTCAGGAAGCAACAGTTAGAACTGGACATGGAACAACAGACTGGTTCCAAATAGGAAAAGGAATACATCAAGGTTGTATATTAGCACCCTGCTTATTTAAATTCTATGCAGAATACATCATGAGGAACGCAGGGCTGGAAGAAGCACAGCTGGAATCAAGATTACCAGGAGAAATATCAATAACCTCAGATAGGCAGATGACACTACCCTTATGGCAGAAAGTGAAGAGGAACAAAAAAGCTTCTTGATGAAAGTAAAAGAGGAAAGTGAAAAGGTTGGATTGAAGCTCAACATTCAGAAAACTAAGATCATAACATCTGGTCCCATCACTTCATGGGAAATAGATGGGGAAACAGTGTCAGACTTAATTTTGGGGGATTCCAAAATCACTGTGGATGCTGATTGCAGCCATGAAATTAAAACACACTTACTCCTTGGGATGAAAGTTATGACCAACCTAGATAGCATAATAAAAAAGCAGACATTCCTTTGCCAAACAAGTTCCATCTAGTCAAAGCTATGGCTTTTCCAGTGGTCATTATGAATGTGAGAGTTGGACTGTGAAGAAAGCTGATTGCCAAAAATTGATGCTTTTGGACTGTGGTGTTGAAGAAGACTCTTGAGAGTCCCTTGGACTGCAAGGTGATCCAACCAGTGCATTCTAAAGGAGATCAGTCCTGGGTGTTCATTGGAAGGACTGGTGCTAAAGTTGAATCTCCAGTCCTTTGACCACCTGATGTGAAGAGGTGGCTCACTGGAAAAGACTCTGATGATGCTGGGAGGGATTGGAGGCAGGAGGAGAAGGGAACGACAGATAATGAGATGGCTGGATGGTATCACTGACTTGATGGACATCAGTTTGTGTGAACTCCAGGTTCTGGTGATGGACAGGGAGGCCTGGCATGCTGTGATTCATGGGGTCACAAATATTCGGACATGACTGAGCTACTGTACTGAACTGAACAGAACATAATAGCTTTTGGCTCATCCTGATAGCTTTAGTATAATAGTGGATAGGAGGAAAGTGGACCATGGGGCTTCAGTGAGCACAGAGAAACTTGCCCTGTTTTCCAAAAGGTATCAACTGATTAGCCCCCACAGAGTGCTTAATACCTGGTGTTCCTCAGATGTTATTAAGATGGGGGCATGTGTGTGGTCCCAATTCTCTTGAGAGTCTGATGACTGGGGCCTATACCTCAGAGGTAAGTCTCTTCTCTTGTGTGGTTCTTTGCAGATGATACAGGGAGCCAGAGGTGCCTTGGATGCCTGAGGGGAAAACTTCTTGAAATATCCCTCCTTTCCTCAGGAATAGCAAGCCCAACCCTTTTCACCTGTGTCCCTCTGGTTATTTTTCTCAGGTTGTTTCAGAGCCGTTCTAATAGACATTGTTGGGGCTTCAGGCTTTTGCTGGATTCCCCCCCACCTCTATTTTCCTCCTCATATTCTCTACTATAATATACCATCTGAAATATCTGTAACAGTTTTCCTAAGGTTTAATTTGGCCCAAATACCTGTTTGCATAACTAATGGCAGACATCTGATGTAAAATGAGTGAGAAATCTATGTTTAAAATTATTTCTCCCTCTGTAATATTAAGGTGAATGTCAGTAAAATTATGGGGAGCTTCCCGTAGTCTATTTAGGAATGTACCAGAATTTCCTTCTCTCCCTATTCTATGTCAACCAATTTGGCATAATTTAAAGTCAGTGGGTGGGGCTGGGGTGTCATCCTAAGATGGCAGAGGAATAGGACTGGGAGACCAATTTCTCCCCCAAAAATCCAGCAAAAGAACATTTGAACGCTGAACAAAGTCCACAAAATAGTTTCTGAACACTGACTTGAAGACATCAGGCACCCAGAAATGCTGCCAATTTTCTTCAAAATGAGGTAGGGCAGAATATAAAATAAAAGGAGTGTTAGCGATGGAGAGCCGTTCTGGCAAGGGAATCTTAAAGAGGAAAAAGTTTACAAACACCAGGAAACCCTCTCTCCAGCGTGTCTGTCGGGAGTTTTGGAAGCTCAGAGGGCAATGCACCTAGGAAAAAAATACATACAGACATATATACATACATAAAACCCACAGGTTATGTGCCTACGCCAGACACTTGCATCCATCACCAGGAAGAGGAGGCTGAATAGGGAGGAGTGGGCTGCATTGCTTAGGATAAGGACCAGTCTCAAATGTCCTGAGGGCAATCTGAGGGGGTGCGAAGAGAAAGGGAGAGAGAACTATCCCAGTAAAGCGCTTACCTGAGATACTGCCTGGCCCACTCATAGAACAAAGGACTGAGCAAATACCAGAGGAGAATGTGCCGGATGTGGACCAGCCCATCCACCGCAGGAGGATGGGGCAGGAGGGTGGTAGCCAGAGCAAGAAAGGGGCAAACTCAGTCCCAGAGACAGCATTCCCTATCAAACTGTGGACAGTCTTCCAGTTGCTAACCAAGACTTCCTGGAATTCTAGACAGTTGACATCCACCAGGAGTGCCAGAGCGAGAGATCAGTACCCTAGTAAAGACACAGCAGAGATGGTGCACACTGTTACCCAGTAAACCAAGAGGCTGGGACCGGGGAAGAGATAGGCGATCTCACTGCCAGGGAGAGGACACTAGCCAAACACCTGGTTGTCTGAGCTGTTCAGGACTGGGAAGTGTAACAACAAAAACAAAAAAAAGCCCAACTCAATCTGCAACTTTGGGGAGTAGCAGAGAACCTGGACCTGAGTGGCCTAGACCAGGAAAGTGCAGGCAACTCGGGGCCCGCTCCCTGAAGAGTAATCTGGAGCCTGAGTAGTGTAGACTAGGAAAGCAAACAACGAAGAGCAGGGGCAAACCCAGGGTGTCCAAGGCACTGCAAGCACTCCCTACACACGCCAATGATATTTGTTTGCAGTGTTCCTCCCTCCTCAGAGCATGATTGAAAAAGTGAACTTGAATAAGAGAACACTTCTCGCTCTTATGTTAGGGTGGAAATTAGACACTGAAGAGAGCAGCGAACAGAAGAAACCAAACAAACAGAAGGAACCACGTTGGAAGGGACAGATGAAACAGAATACCCCCTGTAGATAACAACAACTACACTGGAGGTGTACTTTAGATCTTGAGAACAAGATCTAAGCTGGAACAAGGAGCTATCTGAAACTGAACTGAGCCCACACTGTCTGAAACAGCTCCAGAGAGATGTATTTTTACTACTTTCATTTTTTTATTATTTTTTAAGTCCTCTGTACTGCCTTTAATTTTCATTTTTATAACATATTATTACCTTATCCATGCCAAAAAAGTAGAGGTTAGACCGTCAAAACTACAATATTAAACAAAAACAAAAACCCCAAAATATACTTTTTTTTCTTTTGTTTTTTAATACTGAATTTTTGTGAATCCAACTTCTACTTTAGATTTTTGATCTTTGCTTTTTGGTAGTTATCAATATTTTACCTTTACGAAACTAATCTTAAGTACGCATTTTTATCTAGGAGTGTGATTACTGGCTTGATTACTCTCTCCTCCTTTTGATTCACCTTTTTCTCCACCAGGTAGCCTCTATTTCCTCCCTCCACCTTCTCTTCTCTACCTAACTCTGAGAATTTCGCTGTGTGTTCTGGGCTGTGGAGAAGATAATAATACCTTGATCTATCCCGGTCTTTTTTATTTCCCTTTTTCTCAGCCATTTCACCTCTATCTCCTTCCTCCTTCTTCTCTTCTCCATATAACTCTGTGAGCCTCTCTGAGAGTTCCAGACTGTGGAGAGCACATAGAAAATAGGTTACTGATTCGATTGCTTTCTCCCCTTGTGATCCCCCCTCTCCGCCTTCTGGTCACTTCTATCTCCCTCCACCCTCTTCTCTTCTCCATGTAATTCTGCAAACCTCTCTGGATGTCCCTCACTGTGGAGAGTCTTTTCATCAATAACCTAGAAGTTTTATCATTGGTGCTGTATGGATGTAGAAGTCTTGAGGCTACTGTAAGTATAAGACTCTAAACCAGAAGCAGGAGGCTTAAGCCCAAAACTTGAGAACAGCAAAGAACTCTTGACTTCAGGGAATATTAAATGATAAGAGATGATCCGAAAACCTCCATTCCTACACTGAAAGCAAAGATGACCCAAGAGTCACCAAGTTCCAGAGAAAGACATACCACACAAATTATCCAGCAACACAGGAAAATAGTGCTGAGCTTCAATATACAGGCTTCCCAAAGTCACTCCAATCGCATAGACATCTCACATCTCACTACTGGATACTTCATTGCAATCCAGAGAGAAGAAACCCAGTTCCACCCATAAGAACACCGACACAAGCTCCACGAATCAGTAAATTAGCAGCAATCAAACACAAAGAACAGATATTAAAATCTCCATGGGAAAAACAACAAATAACACACAAGGGGATTCCCATAAGAATATCAACTGATCTTTCAATAGAAACTCTTCAGGTCAGGAGGAATGACAGGACATATTTAAAGTGATGAAAGAGAAAACCTACAACCAAAATTACTGTACCCAGGTAGGATCACATTCAAATATGAAGGAGAAATCAAAACCTTTACAGACAAGTAAAAGCTGAGAGAATTCAGCACCTCCAAACAAGCTCTTCAACAAATGCTAAAGGATCTTCCTTAGACAGGAAAAAGAAACGGTATATACACTCGAACCACAAACAACAAAGTAATTGGCAATAGGATACTAATATCAATAATTACCTTAAATGTAAATAGGTTGAATATCCCAAACAAAAGACAATCACTGGAAGAATGGATACAAAAGCAATACCACGATATATCCTCTCTACAAGAGACCCACTTCAAAATACGGGACATAAAATAGTGATCGAAAATGAAGGGCTGGAAAACATATTACATGCAAATGGAGACCAAAAATATAAAAAAGCTGGAGTAGGAATACTCATATTAGATGAAATAGACTTTAAAATAAAGATTATGAACAGAGACTAAGAAGAACACTCTATCATGATCAAAGGATCACCCCAAGAAGAAGATCTAACAATGACAATCATATACGGACCCAACATAGGGCACTGGACTATGTAAGGCAAATGCTAACAAGTATGAAAGGGGAAATTAGCAATAACACAATAATAGTGGGAGACTTTAATATCCCACTCAAACCTATGGAAAGATCAACTAAACAGAAATTAACAAGGAAACACAAACTTTAAATGCCACCATTGACCAGTAGACCTAGTTAATACCTGTAGGATATTTCACTCAAAAACAATCAATTTCACCTTTCTCTCAAGAGCACATGGAATCTTCTCCAGGATAGATCATATCTTGATCCATAAATCTAGCCTTGGTAAATTCAAAAACAATTAAAACCATTCCAATCATCCTTTCTGACCACAATGCAGTAATATTAGATCTCGATTACAGGAAAAAAAAAAAAATGCCAACATATGGAGGCTTTTGAATAACTAAAAAATCACAGAGAAAAAAAAAAAGAAAAGAAAAATATGCATAGAAAGGAGTGAGAAATGAAAACCCAACAACCCAAAACCTATAAGACACTGTAAAAGCTGTGCTAAGGGAAGGTTCATAACACCACAGACTTACCTCAAGAAACAGGAGAAAACTCAACTGAATAACCGCACTTCACACTTAGTTCAGTTTAGTAGAGTTCAGTCGCTCAGTCATGTCCGACTCTTTGCGACCCCATGAATCACAGCACGCCAGGCCTCCCTGTCCATGACCAACTCCAGGACTTCTCTCAAACTCATGTCCATCAAGTCGGTGATGCCACCCAGGCATATTATTCTCTGTCGTCCCCGTCTCCTCCCACCCTCAATCCCTCCCAGCATCAGACACTTCCAGTGAGTCAACTCTTCGCATGAGGTGGCCAAAGTATTGGAATTTCAGCTTTAGCATCAGTCCTTCCAATGAACACCCAGGATTGATCTCCTTTACAATGGACTGGTTGAATCTCTTTTCAGTCCAAGGGACTCTCAAGAGTCTTCTCCAGCAACGCAGTTCAAAAGCATCAATTCTTCAGCGATCAGCTTTCTTCACAGTCCAACGCTCACATCCATACATGACCACAGGAAAATATCATAGCCTTGACTAGATGGACATTGATTGGCTAACTAATGTCTCTGCTTTTTAATATGCTATCTACGTTGGTCATAACTTTCCTTCCAAGGAGTAAGCGTCTTTTAATTTCATGGCTGCAATCAGCATCTGCAGTGATTTTGGAGCTCCAAAAAATAAAATCAGACACTGTTTCCACTGTTTCCCCATCTATTTCCCATAAAGTGATGGGACCAGATGCCATGATATTTGCTTTCTGAATGTTGAGCTTCAAGCCAACCTTTTCACTCTCCTCTTTCACTTTCATCAAGAGGCTTTTGAGTTCCTCTTCACTTTCTGCCATAAGGGTGTTGTCATCTGCATATCTGAGGTTATTGATATTTCTCCCAGCAATCTTGATTCCAGCTTGTGCTTCTTCCAGCCCAGCGTTCCTCATGATGTACTCTGCATATAAATTAAATAAGCAAGGTGACAATATACAGTCTTGACATATTCCTTTTCCTATTTGGAACCAGTCTCTTGTTCCGTGTACAGTTCTCACTGTTGCTTCCAGACCTGCATACAGGTTTCTCAAGAAGCAGGTCAGGTGGTCTGGTATTCCCATCACTTTCAGAATGTTCCAGAGTTTATTGTGATCGACACAGTTAAAGGCTTTGGCATAGTCAATGAAGCAGAACTAGATAATTTCCTGGAACTCTCTTGCTTTCTCCATGATCGAGCGGATGTTGGCAATTTGATCTCTGGTTCCTCTGCCTTTTTTAAAACCTGCTTGAACATCTGGGAGTTCACGGTTCACATATTGCTGAAACCTGGCTGGGAGAATTTGGAGAATGACTTTACTAGTGTGTGAGATGAGTACAATTGTCCGGTAGTCTGAGCATTCTTTGGCATTCCTTTTCTTTGGGATTGGAATGAAGACTGACATTTTCCAGTCCTGTGAACACTGCTGAGTTTTCACTGGAACTCAAGTTTTCTCAAATTTGCTGGCATATTGAGTGCAGCACTTTCACAGCATCATCTTTCAGGATTTGAATTAACTCCATTGGAATTCCATCACCTCCACTAGCTTTGTTCGCAGTGATGCTCTCTAAGGCCCGCTTCGCTTCACATTCCATGATGCCTGGTTCCACGTGAGTGATCATACCATCATGATTATCTTGGTCGTGAAGATCTTTTTTGTACAGTTCTTCTGTGTATTCATGCCACCTCTTCTTAATATCTTCTACTTTTAGGTCCAAACAATTTCTGTCCTTTATCAAGCCCATCTTTGCATAAAATGTTCCCTTGATATCTCTAATTTCTTGTAAAGATCTCCTGTTTTTCCTATTCTGTTGTTCTCCTCTGTTTCTTTGCATTGATTGCTGAGCAAGGCTTTCTTACTAGCTATTCTTTGGAACTCTGCATTTAGATGCTTACATCTTTCCTTTTCTTTTTTTCTTTTCGCTTCTCTTCTTTTCACAGCTATTTGTAATGCCTCCTCAGACAGCCAATTTGCTTCTTTGCAATTTTTTTTTCCATGGGGATGATCTTTTCCCTGTCTACTGTACAATGTCACGAACCTCCGTCCAGAGTTCATCAGGCACTCTATCTATCAGATCTAGTCCCTTAAATCCATTTCTTACCTCCACTGTATACTCATAAGGGATTTGAATAAACTTCACCTCTAAAACAACTAGAAAAGGAATAAATTAACAACCCCAGGATTAATAGAAGGAAAGATACCTTAAAAATTGGGGCAGAAATTAAAAAAGAAAGAAAAGAGAACATAGAAAAAAAGAAAGAAGGAAAAGATGGTTCTTGAGAAGATTAAAGTGACAAACCATTAGCCAAGCTCATCAAGAAACAAAAGGGAAAAATGAAATCAACAAAATTAGAAACAAAAATGGAGAAATCACAAATGACAACACTGAAATACAAAGGATCATAAGAGAATATCAGCAACTATATACCAATAAAATGGACAACTTGGAAGAAATAAAAAATTTGTAGAAAAGTCTAATTTTCCAAACATGAACCGTGAATGAATAGAAAATCTTAATAGATCCACCACAAGCAAGGAAATTGAAACTGTAATCAGAAATCTTCCAGCAAACAAAAACCAAGGATCAGTCAAATTCACAGATGAATTCTCCCCAAAATGTAGATAACAGCTAACACCTATCTTACTCAAATTCTTGCAGAAAATTGAAGAGAAAGATAAATTTCCAAACTCATTCTATAAGGCCACAATCATCCTAATAATAAAACAAGGCAAAATGAATAGTGAAGTCGCCTAGTTGTGTCCGACTCTTTACAATCCCATTGACTGTAGACCACCAGACTCCTCCTCCTCAACAAGTAAGGGAACAGGATAAATGCCCACCAACCCAAATAAAAGAGGAAGAGATAGGGAAACTACATGATAAAGAATTCCAAAAAAATGATACTGAAAATGATCCAAAATCTTGAAAACAAATGGAGCTTCAGTTCAGTTTAGTTCACTTTAGTCGCTCAGTCGTGTCCGACTCTCCGCAACCTCATGAATCACAGAACTCCAGGCCTCCCTGTCCATCACCAACTCCCAGAGTTCACTCAAACTCATGTCCACAGAGTTGGTGATGCCATCCAGCCATCTCATTCTCTGTCATCCCCTTCTCCTCCCACCCCCAAACTTTCCCAGCATCAGAGTCTTTTCCAGTGAGTCAACTCTTCACATGAGGTGGCCAAAGGATTGGAGTTTCAGCTTTAGCATCAGTCCTTCCAATGAACAACCAGGACTGATTTCCTTTAGAATGGACAGGTTGAATCTTCTTGAAGTACAAGGGACTTTCAAGAGTCTTCTCCAACACCACACATCAAAAGCATCAATTCTTCGGTGATCAGCTATCTTCACAGTCCAAATCTCACATCCATACATGATCATGGGAAAACCATAGCCTTGACTAGACAGATCTTTGTTGGCAAAGTAATATCTCTGCTTTTTAATATACTATCAAGTTTGGTCATAACTTTCCTTCCAAGCAGTAAGCATCTTTTAATTTCATGGCTGCAATCAGCATCTGCAGTGATTTGGGAGCACAAAAAAATAAAATCTGACATTGTTTCCACTCTTTTTCCTTTACTTCCCATGAAGTGATGGGACCAGGTGCCATGATATTTGTTTTCTGAATGTTGAGCTTCAAGCCAACCTTTTCACTATCCTCTTTCACTTTCATCAAGAGGTTTTTGGATTCCTCTTCACTTTCTGCCAAAAGTGTAGTGTCATCTGCATATTTGAGGTTATTGATATTTCTCCCAGCAATGTTGATTCCAGCTTGTGTTTCTTCCAACCCAGCGTTCCTCATGATGTACTTTGCATATAAGTTAAATAAGCAAGGTGACAATATACAGCCTTGACCTAGTCCTTTTCCTACTTGGAAACAGTCTGTTGTTCCACGTACAGTTCTGACTGTTGCTTCCTGACCTGCATACAGGTTGCTCAAGAGGCAGGTCATGTGGTCTGTTATTCCCATCTCTTCCAGAATGTTCCACAGTTTATTGTGATCCACACAGTCAAAGGCTTTGGCGTAGTCAATGAAGCAGAAATTGATGTTTTTCTGGAACTCTCTTGCTTTCTCCATGATGCAGCGCATGTTGGCTATTTGATCTCTGTTTCCTCTACCTTTTCTAAAACCTGCTTGAACATCTGGGATTTCACGGTTCACATATTGCTGAAGCCTGGCTTGCAGAATTCTGGGCATGACTTTACTAGCGTGTGGGATGAGTGCAATTGTGCGGTAGTTTGAGCATTCTTTGGCATTCCCTTTCTATGTGATTGGAATGAAGACTAACCTCTTCAAGTCCTGTGAACACTGTTGAATTTTCCAAATTTGCTGGCATATTGAGTGCAGCACTTTCACAGCATCATTTTTCAGGACTTGAAATAGCTCAACTGGAATTACATCACCTCCACTAGCTATATTCGTAGTGATGCTTTCTAAGGCCTACTTGACTTCACATTCCAAGATGTCTGGTTCTAGGTCAGTGATCACGTTAATCTGACTATCTTGGTCCTGAAGATCTTTTTTTGCACAATTATTCTGTGTATTCTTGCCACCTCTTCTTAATATCTTCTGCTTCTGTTAGGTCCATACCATTTCTGTCCTTTATCAAGCCCATCTTTGCATGAAATGTTCCCTTGGAATCTCTAATTTTCTTGAAGAGATCTCTTGTTTTTCGTATTCTGTTGTTTTCCTCTATGTCTTTGCATTGATCACTGAGGAAGGCTTTCTTACCTGGAGACAAGAATTGAGAAGATGCAAAAAAGGTTTAACAAGAAGAAATAAAAAGTGTCAATATACAATGAATAATACAGTAGATGAGATCAAAAACACTCTGGAGGGAACGAACAATAGTATAACGGAGGCAGAAGATAGGATAAGTGAGATAGAAAATAGAATGCTAGAAATAAATGAAACAGAGGGGAAAAATGAAAAGCCAATTAAAAGAAATGAGGACAATCTCAGTGACCTCTAGGACAATGTTAAAATCCTCAACATTCGAATCATACGAGTCCCAGAAGAAGAAGACGAAAAGAAAGACCATAAGGAAATACTTGAGGAGATAATAGTTGAAAACGTCCTTAAATGGGTAAGGAAATAATCACCCAAATCCAAGAAACCCAAAGAGTACCAAACAAGATAAAACCAAGGCAAAATATCCCAAGACATATAATAATCAAATTAACAAAGATCAAACACAAATAACAAATATTAAAAGCAGCAAGGGGAAAAAAAATAAAGTAACATTCAAGGGGATTCCCGTATGGATAACAGCTGATCTTTCAACAGAAATTCTTCAGGCCAGGAGGAATGGCAAGACATACTTAAAGTGTTGAGATAAAATAAGCTACAGTCCAGATTGGAGAAGGAAATGGCAAAGCACTCCAGTGTTCGTGTCTGGAGAATCCCAGGGACGGCAGAGCCTGGTGGGCTGCCATCTATGGGGTCACACAGAATTGGACACGACTGAAGTGAGTTAGCTGCAGTAACAGCCCAGAAGACTGTACCCATCAAGGCTATCATTCAAATATGAAGGAGAAATCAAAATCTTTTCAGACAAGCAAAAGTTGAGAGAATTCAGCATCACCACATCACCCCTAATGCTAAAGGACCTTCTCTAGACACAAAACACAGAAAGGGTGTATAAAATCGAACCCAAAACAATAAAGTAAATGGCAATGGGATCATACTTATCAATAATTACCTTAAATATAAATGGGTTGAATACATCAACCAAAAGACAAATAGTGACTGAATAGAAACAAAACAAGACCTTTATATATGTTGTCTACAGAAAACACACCTCGAAATGAGGGACACTTACAGACCAAAAGTGAAGGGCTGGAAAAAGATATTTCATGCAAGTAGAGATCAAAAGAAAGCAGGAGAAGCAATATTCATATCAGATAAAATAGACTTTAAAACAAAGGCTGTGAAAAGAGACAAAGAAGTACACTACTTAATGATCAAATGATCAATCCAAGAAGATATAACAATTATCAATATATATGCACCCAACATAGAAGCACCACAATATGTAAGACAAATGATAACAAGTATGAAACAGGAAGTTAACAATAACACAATGATAGCGGGAGACTTTAATACCCGACTCACACCTATGGATAGATCAACTAAACAGAAAATTAACATGGAAACCCAAAAGTTAAATGATACAATAGAGAGGCACGGGAAGATAGCAGAAGAATAGGAAGGGGCGACCACTTTCTCCCCAACAAAATCAGCAAAAGAACATTTGAATGCTGATTAAATCCCACAAAAAAAAACTTCTGAATACCGGCAGAGGTCATCAGGCACTCAGAAAAGCAGCCCATAGTCTTCGAAAGAAGGTAGAAAATAGTATAAAAGATAAAAAGAGAGACAAAGGAGGGAGGGACAGAGCTCTGTCTTTGGAAGGGAGGCTTAAAAAAAAAGAAAGAGAGAGAAGTTTCCAAACACCAGGAAACACTGGCAAGTGGAAACTCAGAGGGCCATATAACTGGGAGACAAAAGACATAAATAATTAAAACTCACAGACTAAGTGCCCAGAGAAAACTCTCCGGGGAGAAGCGGCACAGACACCCGCATCCCCCACTAGCAGTCAGGGGCTAGGCAGGGAGGCCAGGGCGGTGGCGCTTAGAGGGAGAACCAGGTTTGAACGCCCCAGCGCAGAGGGTGCGAACTTAAAATAGCGAAGCAGACGCTGCAGCTAAAAGGCAAAAACTCTGCTAAAAGCCCCAACCTAGGAATATTCCAGCCCTGCTCACAGAACAAAGCACTGAGCAGAACGAGCCGGCAGTGGGCGGCCCAGCCCCCAGCCCCCACCAACACAGGCAGTGAGGACAGCCAGTGCTGGAAGGGGCAGCCTCGACCCAAGAGGAGCTTCCCAAAACAAGCTACAGGCAGGCTTCCTTGCTAACCAAGACTTCTTAGGTTCGGGCCTGTCGATACATGCCTGAGAAAGTGCACAAGTTGAAAACCCAGAAAACCGAGCGGCAGGGACCAGGAAGGTGATAAATCACTGCAACTGCGCTCACCAAAAGACTGGTCACCTAAGCTGCTCGGACCAGGGAAGGCACAAAACGCAGGCCCAGCCAAGTCTGCGACTTTGTGGGGCATCCGAGGACCTGAACCTGAGCCGCTCAGACCTGGCAAGTGCATATAACCCAGCACCGGCTGCTGAGGGCTCCCAGCAGAGCAACCTAGAGCATAAGCAGCATAAACAGGGAAAACACACACGCCTCAAGCGGGAGCATTCCCAGTGTAGCCAAGACACGGCCTGCACTCCCCACAGATGCCAGGGATATTTGTTAGCAGCGTTCCTTCATCCCCACAGCACGACTGAACAGATGAGCAGGGAAAAAGAAAAAGTGTCCACCACTGCATCACTGCATCCTGGTGTCAGGACGGGAATTAGACACTGAGGAGACCAGAAAACAAAAGAGCTTTTTCAACAGAAGGAACTACCTAGGAAGTAACAGAGGGAGAAGCCTTGAGCCTACTACAAGAATAAGACTGCAAACCAGAGGCGGTGGCTTAAGTCCAAATTCTGAGAACACCAGAGATCTCCTGTTTTAGAGAACATTAATTGATAGGTACTCATCAAATGCCTCCATACATACACTGAAACCAGGAACCACCCAAGGGTCAACAAGTTTCAGTGAAAGACATACCACACAAATTCTTCAGCAACACAGAAGAATAGCCCTGAGCTTGAATATACAGGCTGCCCAAAGCCACTCCAAACCCATTGACACCTCAGATTCATTACTGGACACTATATTGCACTCCAGAGAGAAGAAATCCAGCTTCACCCACCAGAACATAGACACAAGCCTCCTTAACCAGGGAACTTTGGCAAGTCACCCATCCAAACCCACACACAAAGAGGTAACTACATAATAAAGAGAACTCCACAAATGGCCAGAAGACGGAAAAGCCATCCTGAACACAGCAATATAAGCAAGATGAAGAGGCAGAGAAATACCCAGCAAGTGAAGGAACAGGATAAATGCCCACCAACACAAACAAAAAAGGAAGATATAAGGAACCTACCCAATAAAGAATTTCAAATTTTAACTGTGAAAATGATTCAAAATCTGGAAAGCGAAATGGAGGTACAGATAAATAAAGTGGAGAAAAGGATTGAGAAGATGCAAGAAATGTTTAATAAAAAATTATAGGAAATATAAAATTGTCAATATATAACGAATAATGCAGTACATGAGATCAGAAACACTCTGGAGGGAACAAACAGTAGAATAACGGAGGCAGAAAACAGGATAAACGAGCTAGAAGATAGAATTGTAGAGATCAATGAAACAGAGACGGAAAAAGAAAAAAGAATTAAAATAAACGAAGACAATAATAGAGATATATGGGACAATAGTAAACGCCCCAACATTCGAATCATAGGAGTCCCAGAAAAGAAGAGAAAAAAAAGACCATGAGAGAATACATGAGGAGATAATAGCTGAAAATTTCCATAATATGCCGAAGGAAATAATCACCAAAGTCCAAGAAACCCAGAGAGTCCCCAAAAGGATAAACCCAAGGCGAAATACTATAAGGCACATATTAATCAAATGTACAAAGATCACACACAAAGAACAAATATTAAAAACAGTAAGGGAAAACCAACAAATAACTCACAAGGGGATCCCTGTAAGGATAACAGCTGGCCTTTCAGCAGAAACTCTTCAGGCCAGGAGGGAATGCCAAGACATACTTAAAGTGATGATAGAAAGTAACCTACAGCCCAGATTCTTATACCCAGCAAGGATCTCATTCAAATATGAATGAGAAATCAAAAGCTTTACGGACAAACAAAAGCTGAAAGAATTCAGCATTACAAAACCAGCTCTACAACAAATACTATAGGATCTCCGCTAGCCAGGAAACACAGAAAGGGTATATAATCTTGAACCCAAAACAATAAAGAAAATGGCAATGGGATCGTACTTATCAATAATCACCTTAAACATAAATGGGTTGAATGCC
The DNA here is from genome assembly GCF_049115385.1 of Moschus berezovskii. Taxonomy (NCBI): domain Eukaryota; kingdom Metazoa; phylum Chordata; class Mammalia; order Artiodactyla; family Moschidae; genus Moschus; species Moschus berezovskii. The sequence goes on from NC_142489.1 coordinate 21,667,309, forward strand.
CCAACCAAAAGACAAAGGCTGGCTGAATGGATAAAAAAACAAGACTCCCATATATGTTGTCTACAAGAGACCCACCTCAAAAAGAGGGACACATACAGACTGAAAGTGAAGGGCTGGAAGAAGATATCCCATGCAAATAGAGACCAAAAGAAAGCAGGAGTAGCAATACTCATATCAGATAAAGTATACTTTAAAACAAAAGCTGTGAAAAGAGACAAAGAAGGAAACTGCATAATGTTCAAAGGATTAATCCAAGAAAAGATATACCAATTAAAAGTGTTTCTGCACCCAACATAGGAGCAACGCAATATGTAAGACAATTACTAACAAGTATGAAAGGGGAAATTAACAATAACATAATAATAGTGGGAAACACTTTAATACCCCACTCACACCTATGGATAGATCAACTAAACAGAAAATTAACAAGGAAACACAAACTTTAAATAATACAAGAGACCAGTTACCTAATAGTTCTCATTAGGACATTTCACCCTAAAACAATGAATTTCACGTTTTTCTCAAGTGCACACGGAACCTTTTCCAGGAGAGATCACATCCTTAGCAATAAATCTAGCCTAGGTAAATCCAAAAAAATTGAAATCATTCCAAGCATATTTTCTGACCACAATGCAGTAACATTAGATCTCAATTACAGGAGAAAAATTATTAACAATACAAACATATGGATGCTGAATAACACGCTGTTGAATAATGAACAAATCATAGAAGAAATCAAAAGAGAAATCAAAATATTCATAGAAATGAATGAAAATGAAAACAAAAACAACCCAAAACCTCTGGGACACTGTAAAAACAGTGTTAAGGGGGAAGTTCATAGCAATAGAGGCACACCTCAAGAAACAAGAAAACGTCAACTAAATAAACTAACTCTACATCTAAAGAAACTAGAAAAGGAAGAAATGAAGAACCCCAGGGTTAGTAGAAGGAAAGAAATCGTAAAAATTAAGACAGAGATAAATGCAAAAGAAATAAAAGAGACCATAGCAAAAATCAACAAAGCCAAACTGACAAACTACTAGCCAGACTCATCAAAAAACAAAGGGAGAAGAAAAAAATCAATAAAATTTAAAATGAAAATGGAAAGATCTCAACTGAAAACACAGAAATGCAAAGGATTATTAGAGAATACTATCAGCAATTATATGGTAAGAAAATGAATAACGTGGAAGAAATGGACAAATTCCTAGAAATGTACACCTTGTCAAAACTGAACCAGAAAGAAATAGAAAATCTGAACAGACCCATAACAAACACGGAACTAGAAGTTGTAATCAGAAGTTTTCCAGCAAACAAAAGCCCAGGGCCAGAGGGCTTCACAGCTGAATTCTACCAAAAATTTAGAGAAGAGCTAACACCTATTCTACTCAAAATCTTCCAGAAAATTGCTGAGGAAGGGAAACTTCCAAACTCATTCTATGAGGCCACCATCACACTAATCCCAAAATCTGGTAAAGATCCCACAAAATAAAAGAAAACTACAGGCCAATATCACTGATGAACATAGATGCAAAAATCCTTAACAAAATTCTAGAAATCAGAATCCAACAACACATTAGGAAGATCATACATCATGACGAAGTGGGCTTTATCCCAGGAATGAAAGGATTCTTCAATAACCGCAAAACAATCAACATAATATATCACATAACAAACTGAAAAATAAAAATCATATGATTATCTCAATAGATGCAGAGAAAGCATTAAACATAATACAACATCCATTTATGATAAAAACCCTCAAGAAAGTGGGAATAGAAGGGGAATAACTCGACATAATAAAAGCTATATATGACAAACCCACAGCAAACATTATCCTCAATCGTTAAAAACTGAAAGCATTTCACTAAGGTCAGGAACAAGACAAGGGTGCCCACTCTTACCATTACTACTCAACATAGTTATGGAAGTTTTGGTTACAGCAATCAGAGCAGAAAAACATGAAAGAAATACAAATTGGCAAAGAAGAAGTCAAATTTAACTATTCGCTGACGACATGATCCTCTAAACAGAAAACCCTAAAGACTCTACCAGAAAACTACTAGAGCTAATCAATGAGTACAGTAAAATTGCAGGATATAAAATCAACACACAGAAATCCCTTGCATTCCTATACACTAATAATGAGAAAATAGAAAGAGAACTTAAAGAAACTATTCCATTCACTGTTGCAATGAAAAGAATTAAATACTTAGCAATATAGCTACCTAAGGAAACAAAAGACTTGTACATAGAAAACTATAAAATATTAGTGAAATTAATCAAAGAGGACACTAATAGATGGAGAAATATACCGTGTTCGTGGATTGGAAGAATAAATATTGTAAAAATGAGTATACTACCCAAAGTAATTTATACATTCAACGCAATCCCTATCCAGCTACCAACGATATTTTTCACAGAACTAGAACAAATAATCTCACAGTTTGTATACAAACACAAAAAACCTCGAATAGCAAAAGCAATCTTGAAGAAGAAGAATGGAACTGGGGGAATTAACCTGCCGGACTTCGGGCTCTACTACAAAGTCACAGTCATCAATACAGTATGGTATTTCATAAAGACAGAAATATAGATCAATGGAACAAAATCGAAAGCTCAGACATAAATCCACACACCTATGGACACCTTACCTTTGACAAGGAGGCAAGAATATAAAATGGAGAAAAGACAGTCTCTTTAACTAGTGGTTCTGGGAAAACTGGTCAGCCACTTGTAAAATAATGAAACTAGAACACTTCCTAACAACATACACCAAAATAAACTCAAAATGTATTAGAGAGCTAAATGTAAGACCAGACTCTATAAAACTCCTAGAGGAGAACGTAGGCAAAACACTCTCCGACATAAATCACAGCAGGATCCTCCATGACCCACCTCCCAGAATATTGGAAATAAAAGGAAAAATAAACAAATGGGACCTAATTAAAATCAATAGCTTGTGCACACCAAAGGAAACTATAAGCAAGGTGAAAAGACAGGCTTCAGAATGGGAGAAAATAAAAGCAAATGAAGTCTCCAAAATATACAAGCAGCTCCTGCAGCTCAATTCTAGAAAAATAAATGACCAAATCAAAAAATGGGCCCAAGAAGCAAACAGACATTTCTCCAAGAAGACTTAAAGATGACTAATAAACACATGAAAAAATGCTCAACATCCCTCATCTGAGAAATGCCAATCAAAACAATAATGAGATACCAATTCACATCAGTCACAATGGATGTTATCAAAAAGTCTACATGCAATGAATTCTGGAGAGGGTGTGGAGAAAAGGGAACGCTCTTACACTTTTGATGGGAATGCAAAGTAGTACAGCCACTATGGAGAACAGTGTGGAGATTCCTCGAAAAACTGATAATAGAACTGCCATGTGATCCAGCAATCTCACTTCTGGGCATACACACTGAGGAACCCAGAATTGAAAGAGACACATGTACTCCAATGTTCATTGCAGCACTGTTTATAATAGCTGGGACATGGAAGCAACCTAAATGTCCATCTGCAGATGAATGGATAAGAAAGCTTTGGTACATATCCACAATGGAGTACTTTTTAACGGTCAAAAAGAATGCATTTGAATTAGTTCTAATGAGGTGGATGAAATTGGAGCCTATTATACAGAATGAAGTAAGCCAGAAAGAAAAACATCAATACACTGTACTAACCCATATATATAGAATTTAGAAAGATAGTAACCTCAACCCTGTATATGACTTGGAGGGAGGATATGGGGAAGATGGAGGTGGGAGGGGGGTTCAAGAAAGGGAACACATGTACACCCAGGGAGGATTTGTGTCAATGTATGGCAAAACCAACCAATATGTTAATGTAAGGTATTTTGCTTCCAATAAAATAAAATAAATAAAATAAATAAACAAAACAATGAATTTTTAAAAAATGATACAATAGACCAGTTAGACCTAATTGATATCTATAAGACATTTCACCCCGAAACAATGAATTTCACATTTTTCTCGAGAGCACATGGAATTTCTCCAGGGTAGATCATGTCTCGGTCCATAGATCTAGCCTTAGTAAATTAAAAAATAAAATGAAATCATCCCCAGCATCTTTTCTGACCACAATGTAGAAAGCTTAGATATCAATAACAGGAGAAAAACTATTAAAAATGCCAACATATGGACACTGAACAACATACTGCTGAGTATGCAACAAATCACAGAAGAAATCAAAAAAGAAATGAAAATACGCATCAGTTCACTTCAGTCGCTCAGTCGTGTCCAACTCTCCACGACCCCAAGAATCACAGCACGCCAGGCCTCCCTGTCCATCACCAAATCCTGGAAATCACTCAAACTCACGTCCACAGAATCAGTGATGCCATCCAGCCATCTCATTCTCGGTCGTCCCCTTCTCCTCCCGCCCCCAACCTTTCCCAGCATCAGAGTATTTTCCAGTCAGTCAATTCTTCGCATGAGGTGGCCAAAGTATTGCAGCTTCAGCTTTAACATCAGTCCTTCCAATGAACACCCAGGATCGATCTCCCTTAGAATGGACTGGTTGGATCTCCTTGGGGTACAAGGGACTCTCAAGAGTCTTCTCCAACACCACAGTTCAAAAGCATCAATTCTTCGGCTATCAGCTTTCTTCACAGTCCAACTCTCACATCCATACATCACCACGGGAAAAACAATAGCCTTGACTAGACAGGCCATTGTTGGCAAAGTAATGTCTCTGCTTTTTAATATATTATCAAGGTTGGCCATAACTTTCTTTCCAAGGAGTAAGCGTCTTTTAATTTCATGGCTGCAATCAGCATCTGCAGTGATTTTGGAGCCCAAAAAAATAAAGTCCGACACTGTTTCCACTGTTTTTCCATTTCCCATGGCGTGATGGGACCAGATGCCATGATCTTTGTTTTCTTAATGTTGAGCTTCTAGCCAATCTTTTCACTCTCCTCTTTCATTTTCAACAAGAGGCTTTTGAGTTCCTCTTCACTTTCTGCTATAAGGGTAGTGTCATCTGCATATCTGAGATTATTGATACGCATAGAAAGGAATAAAAATGAAAACACAAAACTACAAACCTGTGGGACACTGTAAAAGCAGTGCTAAGAGGAAGGTTATTAGCAAAATATGCATACCTCAAGAAACAAGAACAAAATCAACCAAATAACCTAATTCAACACCTAAAGTAAGTATTAAAAGAAGAAATGAAAAACCCCAGGGCTAGTAAAAGGAAAGAAATCTTAAAAATTAGAGAAGTAAATGCAAAAGAAACAAAAGAGACCACAGCAAAAATCAACAAAGCCAAAAGCTGGTTCTTTGAGAGGGTACATAAAATTGACAAACCACTAGCCAGACTCATCACGAAGTAAAAGGAGAGATTTCAAATCAATAAAAATAGAAATGTAAATGTAGATATCACAACAGACAACACAGAAATGCAAAAGATCACAAGAGACTACTATTAGCAATTATATGCCAATAATATGGCCAACTTGGAAGAAGTGGACAAATTCTTAGAAAAGTACAACTTTCCAAAACTGAACCAGGAAGAAATAGAAAATTTCAACAGACCCTTCACAAGCACGGGAATTGAAACTGTAATCAGAAATCTTTCAGCAAACCATAACCAGGTCCAGATGCTTTCACAGCTGAATTCTACCAAAAATTTAGAGAAGAGCTAATAATTATCCCACTCAAACTCTTCCAGACAACTGCAGAAGGTAAACTTCCAAACTAATTATGTGAGGTCAATATCACCCTAACACCAAAACCTGAAAAAAATGCCACAAAAAAAGAAAACTACAGGCCAATATCACTGATGAACATAGATGCAAAAATCATAAACAAATTTCTAACAATCAGAATCCAACAACACATTAAAAAGATCATACAGCATGACCAAGTGGTTTTTATCCCAGGAATGCAAGGAGTCTTCAATATCCGCAAATCAATCAATGTAATACACAACATTAACAAACTGAAAAAAAAATGCATATGATTATTTCAGTAGATGCAGAGAAAGCCTTTGGTAAAATTCAACATCCATTTATGATAAAACCCCAGTTGAAGGCGGGAATAGAAGGAACGTACTTCAACATAATAAAAGCTATATATGACAAACACATAGCAAATACTATCAATTTTTAAAAATTGAAAGCATTTCCCTTAATGTCAAGGAAAAGACAAGGGTACCCAGTCTCACCACTACTATTCAATATAGTTCTGGAAATTTTGGCCACAGCAATCAGAGCATAAAAAGACATAAAAGGAATCCAAATTAGAAAAGAAGCAGTAAAACTCTCAGTGCTCGCCGATGACATGATCCTCTACACAGAAAACGCTAAAGATTGTTCCAGAAAACTACTAGAGCTAATCAATGAATACAGTAAAGTTGCAGAATTTAAAATCAACACAGAGAAATCCCTTGCATTCCTGTACACTAATAAAGAGAAGATAGAAAGAGAAATTAAGGAAACTATTCCATTCACTGTTGCAACGAAGAAAAATAAAATGCTTAGGGACATATCAACCTAAAGAAACAAAAGACCTATATATAGAAAACTATAAAACACTGGTGAAAGAAATCAAAGAAAACACTAATAGATGGAGACATATACTGTGTTTGTGGATTAGAAGAATAAATATTGTGAAAATGGGTATACTACTCAAAGTAATGTATGCATTCAATGCAATCCCTATCAAGCTACCAACAGTATTTTCACAGGGCTAATTCAAATAGTTTCACAATTTGTGTAGAAAAAAAAAAAAAAGAACTCAAATAGGCAAAACAATCTTGAGAAAGAAGAATGGAATTGGGGAAATCAACCTGCCGGACTTCAGGGTCTACTACAAAGCCACCCTCATCATGAATGTATGGTACTGGCACAGAGACATAAATATAGATGAATGGAACAAAATAGAAAGGCCAGATATAATGCCACGCACCAATGGACACCTTATTCTTGACAAAGGAAGCATAATTGTCAATGGAGAAGACAATATCCTTAACAAGTGGTGCTGGGAAAACAGGTCAACCCCTTGTAAAAGAACAAAACTATAATGCTTGCTAATACCACACACAAAGATAAACTCAAAATGGATTAAAGGTCTAAATGTAAGACCAAAAAATATAAAACACCTAGAGGAGAACATAGGCAAGACATTCTCTGACATAAATCACAGCAGGATCCTCCATTACCCACCTCCCAGAATAATGGAAATTAAAGCAAAAATAAAAAAATGGGACCTAATTAAAAATAAAAGCTTCTGTACAGCAGAGGAAACTATAAGCAAGGTGAAAAGAAAGACTTCAGAATGGGAGAAAATTATAGCAAATGAAACAACTGACAATTAATCTCAAAAATATACAAGCAACACCTACAGCTCAGTTCTAGAAAAATAACTCAACCAAACAATGGGCCAAAGAACTTAGCAGACATTTCTCCAAAAAAGTCATACAGATGGCTAACAAATACATGAAAAATGTTCAGCATCATTCATAAGCAGAGAACTGCAACTCAAAACCACAATGAGGTAGCATTTCAAGCCAGTCAGAATGGCTGCTATCCAAAAGTCTAGAAGCAATAAACGCTGGAGACGGTTTAGAGAAAAGGGAACTCTCTTATGTTGTTGGTGGAAATGCGAACTCTACAGGCACTTATGAGAAGAGTGTAGGTATTCCTTAAAAAACTAGAAAAATAACTTCCATGCAACCCAGGAATCCCACTGCTTTGCATACAGACCAAGGAAACCAGAATTGAAAGGGACACGTGTATCACAACATTCATCACAGAACTGTTTATAATAGCCAGGACATGGAAGAAACCTAGATGTCTATCAGCAGATGGATGGATAAGGAAGCGGTGGTCCATATATACAATGGAGTATTATTCAGGCGTTAAAAAGAATATATGTGAATCAGTTGTAATGAGGTGGATGAAACTGGAGCCTATTATACAGAGTAAAGTAAGCCAGAAAGAAAAACACCAATGCAGTATACTAACGAATACATATGAGATTTAGAAAGATAGTAATGATAACCCTGTATGCAAGACAGCAAAAGAGACACAGATTTATATAACAGTCTTTTGGACTCTGTGGGAGAGGGCAAGGTTGGAATGATTTGGGAGAATGGCATTGAAACATGTATATTATCACATGTGAAACGAATCACCAGTCCAGGTTTGATGCATGATACAGACTGCTTGGACATGGTGCCCTGGAATGACCCAGAGGGATGATATAGGGGAGGGAGGTGGGAGGAGGGTTCAAGATGGGGAACACATGTACACCTCTGGCAGATTCATGTCAATGTATGGCAAAACCAATGCAATACTGTAATCAGCCTCCAATTAAAATAAATAAACACATACATAAATAAAATATGTTTTTTAAGAAAACGTCTGTGGCAGGTTTGTACCCCATTACTGATCTTCTTTAGTGAAACTGTATTGACAAGGTATTGTTTGGAAGACGGAGAACCGAAAAGCACTTTCATCAGTGTTTTATAATTTTCTATATATATTGTATTGTTTCTTTAGGTAGGTATATTACTCAGCTGTTTGGTTTTTTTTTTTTTTTTCTTTTTTGTTGCAATGGTGAATTGAATGTTTCCTTAATTTTTCTTTCTTTTTTCTCACTATTAATGTATAGGAATGAAAGGGATTTTTGTATGCTAATTTTATATCCTACAACTTTACTATATTCATTGATTATCAGTAGTAATTTTCTGGTAGAGTCTTTAGGGTTTTCTATAAAAAGGAGCATGTCATCTGCAAACAGTGATAGTTTTACTTCTTGTTTCCCAGTCTGCATTCCTAGTATTTCATTTTCAGCTCTGATTGCTGTTCCCAAAATTTCAAAACTATGGTGAATAGTAGTGGTGAGACACCCTTGCCTTGTTCCTGACTTCAGGAAAATGCTTTCAATTTTTCACCATTGAGGATAATGTTTACTGCGGGTTTGTCAAATATAGCTTTTATTATGTTGAGGTATGTTCCTTCTATCCCTGCTTTCTGGAGGGTTTTTATCATAAATGGAAGTTGAATTTTGCCAAAGGCTTTTTCTCAGTCTATGGAGATAATCATATGCTTTTTATCTTTCAGTTTGCTAATGTGGTGTGTTATGCTGATTGATTTGCAGATATTAAGGAATTCTTGCATTCCTGTAATAAATCCCACTTGGTCATGATGTATGAACTTTTTAACATGTTGTTGGATTCTGTTGGCTAGAATTTTGTTAAGGGTAGATGTATCAATATTCATCAGTGTTATTGGCCTGCAGTTTGTATGTTTGTGAGTGTGTGTGTGGCATCTTTGTCTGATTTTGGAGAAGGAAATAGCAACCCAATCCAGTACTTTTGCTTAAACAATCCCTTGGATGAGGAGTCTGGTAGTCTACAGTCAATGGGGTTGTAGAGTCCGACACGACTAAACGACTTCAATCTTCATTTTGTCTGGTTTTGGCATTAGGATGATTGTGGCCTTAAAGAATGAGTTTGGATATTTACCTTCCTCTTCAATTTTCTGGAAAAATTTGAGTAAGATAGGTGCTAGTTGTTATCTACATTTTTGGGAGATTTCCTGTGAATCCGTCTGGTCCTTGGCTTTTGTTTGCAGGAAGATTTCTTATTACAGTTTCAATTTCCTTGCTTGTGGTGGATATGTTAAAATTTTCTATTTATTCCTGGATCATGTTTGTGAAGTTAGACTTTTCTAAGAGTTTATCCATTTCTTCCAAGTTGTCATTTTATTGGTATATGGTTGCTGATAGTCTTATGATCCATCTTATTTCTGTGTTGTCTTTTATGATTTCTCTATTTTTGTTTCTAATTTTGTTGATTTGATTCTTGTCCCTTTGTTTCTTGATGAGCTTGGCTAATGGTTTGTCAGTTTTATTTATCTTCTCAAAGGACCAACTTTTACTATATATTGTTTCCCATGGTCTCTTTTCTTTCTTTTGTATTTATTTCTGCCCGAAATTTTAAGGTTTCTTTCCTTCTACTAACCGTGGGTTTCTTCACTTCTTCCTTTTCTAGTTGTTTTAGGTGTGGAGTTAGGTTATTCAGTTGACTTTTCTCTTGTTTCTTGAGGTAAGCCTGTAGTGTTATGAACCTTCCCTTAACACTGTTTTTACAGTGTCCTATAGGTTTGGGGTTGTTGTGTTTTCATTTTTCACTCGTTTCTATGTATATTTTTCCCTTTTAATTTCCTCTGTGACTCTTGGTTACTCAGAAGCCTGTTGTTTAGCCTCCATATGTTGGCATTTTTAATTGATTTTTTTCCTATAATTGAGATCTAATCTTACTGCACTGTGGTAAAAATTGATGATTGGAATGATTTCAATTATTTTTTAATTTACCAAGGCTAGATTTATGGCCCAGGATATGATCTATCCTGGAGAAGTATCAATGTGCAGTTGATAAAAAGGTGAAATTAATTGTTTTAGAGTGAATTGTCCTATGGATATCAACTCTGTCTACTGGTCCAATGTGTCATTTAAAGTTTGTGTTTCCTTGATAATTTTCTGTTTATTTGATATATCCATAGGATTGAGTGGGTTATTAATGTCTCCCACTATTATTGTGTTATTGTTAATTTCCCTTTTGATACTTGTTAGCATTTGCCTTACATATTGCAGTGTCCTATGTTGGGTGCGTATATATTTATAATTGTTATATCTTCTTCTTGGAGTGATCCTTAGATCATTATGTAGTATCCTTCTTTGTCTCTGTTCACAGCCTTTATTTGAAATCTATTTCATGAGTATTGCTACTAGTGTTTTTTGTTTTTTTTTCGTCCACATTTGCTTAAAATGTTTTTCCAGATCTTCACTTTCGGTCATTTTTATGTGTCCCTTGTTTTGAGGTGGGTCTCTTCCAGACAGCATATATTGTGGTATTGCTTTTGCATCCATTCATCCAGTCATTGTCTTTTGCTTGGGATATTCAACCCATTTACATTTAAGGCAATTATTGATAAGTAGTATCCCATTGCCAATTACTTTGTTCTTTAGGGTTTGAATTTATATACCCTTTCTGTGTTTCCTATCTAGGGAAGATTCTTTAGCATTTGTTGAAGAGCTTGTTTGGAGGTGCTGAATTTTCTCAGCTTTTACTTGTCTGTAAAGCTTTTGATTTCTCCTTCATATTTCAATATGATCCTTCCCGGGTACAGTAATCTGGGTTGTAGGTTTTCTCTTTCATCTCTTTAAATATGCCCTGCCATTCCCTTCGGACCTGAAGAGTTTCTATTGAAATACCAGTGGTTCTTATGGGAATCCCCTTGTGTGTTATTCATTGTTTTACCCTTGGAGCTTTTAATAGCTGTTCTTTGTGATTGATCGTTTTTAATTTACTCATTCGTGGAGCTTGTGTCGGTGTTCTTATGGGTGGAACTGGGTTTCTTCTCTCTGGATTGCAATGAAGTGTCCAGTAGTGAGTTTTGAGATGTCTATGGGATTGGTGTGACTTTGGGAAGCCTGTATATTTAAGCTCAGCACTATGTTCCTGTGTTGCTGTATAATTTGTGTGGTATGTCTTTCTCTGGAACTTGTTGGATCGTGGGTGATCCTTGCTCTTAGTGTAGGTATGGAGGCTTCGGATGATCTCTTTATCAGTTAATGTTCCCTGAAGTCAGGAGTTCTCTGGTGTTCTCAGGTTTTGGGCTTAAGCCTCCTGCTTCTGGTTTACAGTCTTATTCTCACAGTAGCATCAAGACTTCTACCTCCAAACAGCATCAATGATAAAACTTCTAGGTTAACGATGAAAAGACTCTCTACAGTGAGGCACACCCAAAGAAGTTTGAAGAATTACATGGAGAAGAGAAGAAGGAGGAGGGAGATCGAGGTGACCAAAAGGTTGGGAGGGGGAATCACAAGGGGAAAGAGCAATCGAGCCAGTAAACGATTCCCTATGTGCTCTCCACAGTGTGGAACCCTCAGAGAGGCTCACAGAGTTATATGGAGAAGAGAAGATGGAGGAAAGAGATAGAGGTGAAATGGAGGAGAAAAGGGGGAATCAAAAGGAGAGAGATAGATCAAGGTAGTACTATCTTCTCCAGAGCCTAGAACACACAGAGAATTTCACAGAGTTGGGTAGAGGAGAGAAGGTGGAAGGAAGAAATAGAGGCGACCTGGTGTAGAAAAAGGAGAGTCCAAAGGGGAGAGAATAATCAAGTCAGTAATCACACTATTAGATAAAAATGGGTACTTAAGATTAGATTCATAAAGGTAAAAAATTGATAACAACTACCAAAAAGCAAAGATTAAAATTCTAAATTAGAAGTTGGACTCTCAAAAATACAATATTAAAGCCAAACAAAACAAAAAAACATACTTTGGGGGATTTTGCTTTTGTTTTTCTTTAATGTTGTAGTTTTGATGGTCTAACCTCTACTTTTTGGTTTGGGTAATGTAATAGTATGTTATAAAAATGAAAATTATAGGCAGAAAAGAGATCTTTAAAAATAAAAATAAAATGATTGTAGTAAAAATACATCTAGGAATTCCTCTGGCGCTGTTGCAGAGAGTGTGGGCTCAGTTCAGTTTCAGATAGTTCATTTTTCCAGCTTAGACGATATAAGGCCCCTCCAGTGTAGTTGCTGTTATCTACAGCGTTTATTCTGTTTCACCTGTCACTTCAAACGTGGTTCCTTCTGTTAGGTTGGTTTCTTCTGTTCGCTGGTCTCTTCAGTGTCTAATTTCCACCTTAACATAAGGGCGAGATGTGGGCTCTTATTTAGTCTCACTTTTTTAATCATGCTTTGTGGAGGGAGGAACACTGCAAACAAATATCACTAGCGTGTGTGGGGAGTTCTCGCAGTGTCTTGGACACCCTGTATTTGCCCTTGCTTTTGGTGTGTGAGATTTCCCAGTCTACACTGCTCAGTCTCCAGATAACCCTGCAGGGAGCAGGCCCCGAATTGTGTGCATTTTCCTGAACTAGGTCACTCATGTTCAGGTTCTCTGTTACTCCCCAAAGACGCAGACTCAGTTGGGTTTTTCTTTGTACCCTTCCCATTTCTGAATAGGTCAGGCAACCAGGTGCTTGGCGAGTGTGCACTCCCTGGGAGGTGAGTGCGTCTTATCACTTCCTGTGTCCCAAATGCTTGGTTTACTGGGTGATAGACTGAACCATTTCTCGTGTGGCATGTGTCTTCGCTGGGGAGATGATCTCTAGCTGGCACCCTCCCAATAGATGTCAACTGTCCAGAATCCCAGGAAGCCTTGGTTAGCAACTGAAAGCCTGTTTGCCGTTTGACAGGGAATGCTTTCTCTGGGACCGAGTTTGCCCCTTTCTTGCTCTGGCTTCCACCCGCCTTCTTCTTGCAGTTGATGGACTGTCCACATCCTGCTAACTTTCCACTGGTATTCGCTCAGTCCTTTGTTCTCTGAGCTTGCCCGGCAGTACCTTCAGGTCAGTTCAGTTCAGTCGCTCAGTTGAGTCCGACTCTTTGCAACCCCATGAATCACAGCACCCGAGGCCTCCCTGTCCATCATCAACTCCCGGACTTCATTCAAACTTATGCCCATCGAGTTGGTGATGCAATCCAGACATCTCATTCTCTGTCCTCCCAGTCTCCTTATGCCCCCTATCCATCCCAGCATCAGAGTCTTTTCCAGTGAGTCAACTCATTGCATGTGGAGGCCAAAATATTGGAATTTCAGCTTAGGCATCAGTCCTTCCAATGAACACCGAAGATTGATCTTCTTTAGAATGAACTGGATAGATCTCCTTTGAGTTCAAGGGACTCTCAATAGTCTTCTCCAACACGACAGTTCAAAAGCATCAATTCTTCAGCGATCAGCTTTCTTCACAGTCCAACTCTCACATCCATACATGACCACTGGAAAAACCATAGCCTTGACTATGACTACAAACCTGGGCCTTGGTTGGCAATGTGATGTCTCTGCTTTTTAATATATTATCTAGGTTGGTCATAACTTTCTTTCCAAGGAGTAAGCGTCTTTTAATTTCATGGATGCAATCAGCGTCCGCAGTGATTTTGCAGCCCAAGAAACTAAAGTCTGACACTGTTTCCACTGTTTCCCCATCTATTACTCATGAAGTGATGGGACAAGATGCCACGATCTTTGTTTTCTGAATGTTGAGCTTCAAGCCAACCTTTTCACTCTCCTCTTTTACTTTCGTCAAGAGGCATTTTAGTTCCTCTTCACTTTCTACCATTAGGGTGGTGTCATCTGCATATCTGAGGTTATTGATACTTATCCCAGCAATCTTGATTCCAGCTTGTGCTTCTTCCAGCGCTGTGTTCCTCATGATGTACTCTGCATATAATTTAAATTAGCATGGTGACAATTAGATTATTTATATTTCTCTTGGCAATCTTGATTCCAGCTTGAGCTTCTTCTAGTGCTGCGTTCCTCGTGATGTACACTGCATATAAGTTAACTAGCATAGTGACAATTTACAACCTTGACGTACTCCCTTTCCTGTTTTGAACCAGTCTGTTTTTTCGTGTAGAGTTCTGTTTCTTCCTGACTTGCATACAGGTTTCTCAAGAAGCAGGTCAGGTGGTCTGGTATTCCCATCTCTTTCAGAATGTTCCACAGTTTATTGTGATGCACACAGTCAAAGGCTCTGGCATAGTCAATGAAGCAGAAATAAATGTTTTTCTGGAATTCTCTTGCTTTCTCCATGATCCAGTGGAAGTGGCAATGTGAACTTTGGTGCCTAAGCCCTTTCGAAAACCTGCTTGAACATCTGGAAGTTCACGGTACACATATTGCTAAAGCCTGGCTTGGAGAATTTTGAGCATGAATTTATTAGTGTGTGAGATGAGTGCAATTGGTGTGGTCGTTTGATCACTCTTTGGCATTGCCTTTCTTTGGGACTGAAATGAAGACTGACCTTTTCCAGTCCAGTGGCCACTGCTGAGTATTCCAAATTTCCTTGAATATTGAGTGCAGCGCTTTCACAGCATCGTCTCCAGGATTTGAAATAGCTCAACTGGAATTCCATCACCTACACTAGCTTTGTTTGTAGTGATGCTCTCTAAGGCCCACTTGACTTCACTTTCCATAATGTCTGGCTCCAGGTGAGTGATTACGCCATTTTGATTATCTTGGTCTTAAAGATCTTTTTTGTACAGTTCTTCTGTGTATCCTTGCCACCTCTTCTTAATATCTTCTGCTTTTCTTATATCCACACCATTTCTGTCCTTTATCGAGCCCATCTTAGCATGAAATATTCTCTTGATATCTCTAATTTTCTGTAAGAGATCTCTTGTTTTTCCTAATCTGTTGTTTTCCTCTATTTCTTTGCATTGCCCACTGATGAAATCTTTCTTATCTTTCCTTGCTATTCTTTGGAATTCTGCATTCAGATGCTTATATCTTTTTTTCTCTCTTTTGCTTTTTGCTTCTCTTCTTCTCACAGCTATATGTAAGGCCTCCTCAAACAGTCATGTTGCTCTTTGCATTTTTTTTCCTTGGGGATGGTCTTGGTCCCTTTCTCCTGTACAATGTCACAAACCTTCATCCATAGTTCATCAGGCAATCTATCTATCAGATCTAGTACCGTATATTTCTCATTTCTTCTTTATAATCATAAGTGATTTGATTTCGGTCATATCTGAATGGTCTAGTGGTTTTCCCTACTTTCTTCAATTTCCGTCTGAATTTGGCAATAGGGAGTTCATGATCGGAGCCACAGGCAGCTCCTGGCCTTTATACTAACTGTATAGAGCTTCTCCATCTTTGGCTGCAAAGAATATAATCAATCAGATTTCGGTTCTGACCATCTGGTGATGTCCATGTGTAGAGTCTTCTTCTCTTGTGTAGTTGGAAGAGGGTTTTTGTTATGTCCAGTGTCTCCTCTTGGCAAAACTCTATTAGTCTTTGTTTGCCCTGCTTCATTCCGTGCTCCAAGGCCAAATTTGCCAGGTGTTTCTTGATTTCCTACTTTTGCATTCTAGTCCCCTATAATGAAAAGGACATCTTTTTGGGGTGTTAGTTCTAAAAGGTCTCGTAGGTCTTCATAGAATCATTCAACTTCGGCCTCTTCAGCGTTACTGGTTGAGGCATAAGCTTGGATTACTGTAATATTGAATGTTTTGACTTGGAAATGAACAGAAATCATTCTGTCGTTTTTTACGATTGCATCCAAGTCATGAATATCGGACTTTCTTGTTGACCATCATGGCTCCTCCATTTCTTCTAAGGGATTCCTGCCCACAGTAGTAGATATAATGGTCATCTGAGTTAAATTCACCCATTCCAGTCCATTGTAGTATGTTAGGTCTTTTTGCGGGATAGATCTCCCTCTCTTTCCACCCCTCATCCCCTTACCTAGCTATCACACAGTTAAAGTTGTTTTCTCATGATAGCTCCATCAGATTGCCCTCAGGGCATTCAGGCCTGGTCCTTACACTAAGCAATGTAGCCCATTCTTCACTGTTCAGCCTCCTTTTCCCTGGTGGTAGATGCGAGTGTCTGGGGGTACTTCTCTGCTGGGTGTTGTTGTTAGCCACATAATCTGTGGGGTTTTTGTATGTATATATGTATATATGTGTATTTCCTCCGAGGTTCGTTGCCCTCTGAGATTCCAAATCTCCACACAGATCTGCCAGAGAGAGGGTTTCTGGTATTTGGATACTGCTCCACTTTAAGACTCCCTTTCTGGGATGGATGTCCATCACTAACTCTTTTTTCTCTCCTTTTATCTTTTATATTCTGTTCTACCTCCTTTGAAGAAAATTGACCCCATTTCTGGGTGTCTTTTGTCCTCTGCCAGTGTAAAGAAATTGTTTTGTGCAATTTGCTCAGTGTTCAAATGTTCTTTGAATGTATTTGTGGGAGAGAAGGTTGTTTCCCCGTCCTATTCCTCTGCCATCTTAGGATTGCACCCCTTACCCCCCACTGATTTTAAACTATGATAAGTTGGCTGACATTGAATAGGGAGACAAGGAAATTCTAGTACATTCCTATATAGACTATGGGAATCTCTCTATAATTTTACTGACATTCACCTTAATAATACAGAAGGATAAATTAATCTAAAAATAGATTTCTCTCTCATTTGGCTCCAGATGTCTTCCATAATTTATGAAAACAAATAATTGTACAAAATTAATCCTTAGAAAGTTATGACCAACCTAGAAGGCATATTAAAAAGCGGAGACATTATTATGCCAAACAAGGTCCGTCTAGTCAATGCTATGGTGTTTCCAGTGGTCAGGTATGGATGTGAGAGTTGGACTGTGAAGAAAGCTGATAGCCAAAGAATTGATGCTTTTGAACTGTGCGGTTGGAAAAGACTCTTGAGAGTCCCTTGGACTACAAGGTGATCAAACCATTGCATTCTAAAGGAGATCAGTCCTGGGTGATCATTGCAAGGACTGATGCTAAAGCTGAAACTCCAATACTTTGCCCACGTCATGTGAAGAGTTGACTCACTGTAAAAGACTGGTTCTGGGAGGGGTTGGGGACAGGAGGAGAAGGGGCCACAGAGGATGAGATGGCTGGATGTGATCACCGACTCGATGGGCATGAGTTTGAGTGAACTCCAGGAGTTGGTGATGGACAGGGAGGGGTCGCAAAGAGTTACAACGGAGCTACTGAACTGAACTGAAACCTTGAACAACTGTTGCAAACATTTCAGATGCTATATCATTGTAAAGAATATAGGGAGGAAAACAGAGATAAAAAAATTCAGCAAAAAACTGAAGCCCCAACAATGTCTGTTAGAACTGTCTGAAACAGCCTGAGAAAAATAATCAGAGGGATTCAGGTGAAAAGGGATGGGCTTGCTATTACTGTGGAAAGGATGGGCATCTCCAGAGGGATTCCGTTCAGGCATCCAAGACCCCTCTGGCTCCCTGTCTTGTCTGCAAAAGACCACACTAGAAAGAGACTGACCTCTGAGATATAGGCCCCAGTCATAAAACTCTCAAGAGGATTGGGAGCACACAAAAGCCCTCATCTTAATAATATCTTAAGAACACCATGTATTAAGCACGGTGCGGGGGCTAATCTGTTGATTCCTTTTGGAAACCACGGCAAGTTTCTCTGTACTCACTGAAGCCTCTGGTCCAATTTCCTCCCATCCACTGTTATAATGGAGCTGTCAGGATGAGCCAAACGCTGTTATTTCATTCATCCATTAAGCTGCAACTCGGATTCTTTGTTATTTCCTCATGGGTTCCTAATAATGCCAGAGCCTCTCTTATCCCTTTGGGGAGGAATATGCTGATCAAGGTCCAGGCCTCTGTTTTCATAATATGGAACCCTTTTTTTAATATGGACAATAATGTAAATGTTAGGGTGTGGGCTGATGGGAAAAGTATGGGTCCAGCGCAACAGCTGTTCCTGTTGTTACCAACCTCAAAGACCCTGTGTATACCATGCTCAAAGACCTCTTTTCATGTCAAAAGCAGTATCCATTACAGCCTGAGTTTAAGGAATGGACAAAATCTTACTGTACTAACTTCTCATGATGTAAGAGGGATCTTAAACTCTACAATTCAGAGCAACAGTGGCTCCATTTTCAAAACTTTTGTAATTGAAGGAGTGTCAAAAGTTATTTGAATAGAATATCACTAAACCAACTCCCATCTTCAGGAAAGGTAGAAAAAGTGTAACGATATCATTAAGAGGCATCTACATAATCTAACTCAGGAAACAGAGAACCATTATTTGAAAATTTACCCGTACCTTTAAAGAAGGCTCAGACTCCCCACTCCCCTGCAAAAAAAAAAAAAAAAATGGATTTTCTCAATGACACACCAATTTTATGCACAGATATTAGCATAGATCCTCAAGCTATAGAATTAACTATGTGACTCAGGTTTTCAGCTTTTCAACCTCCTCATCAGTTGAAGGCGGCCTCCCATGTTGGGATTCTCCAATTCAAGGAAAGGCCTTTTTTCAACTCTGTGAATGACTTCAACACAAAAATCCTATGTGACAATTCTTGATCTGAAGATACCTATAAATCCTAAAATGGACTCATGTAACTATGGACATAATGTAACTCTTGATTTTGATTGGGTTTTAATTTGGTTTAATGACTATTTTATATTTCATCTCTAACTTTATAACAGGGTTTGTTTCTAACTGTGTGAAAGTTTTTAAGTCACAAATGTACAGTCTGCTACAATTACCGCAGCCTTTCCCAAATATTACTTGGTGCCTCTGGACCACAGACTCAATATGAGGGTTAGAAGAAATGCTGATAAATTTAGGGATGAAGCCCCATCACTTCAGGAAGTACTTATGGAATGAAAATGACATCAATTTTCCTTGGCAAAGTAATTCTCCTAAAAAAGAAAAGAGGAAAAAAAGAGAATCAATTCATCAATTCATTTTGTTTCAGTTCAGTCGCTCAGTAGTGTCCGATTCTTTGCGACCCCATGAATCACAGCAGGCCAGGCCTGCCTGTCCATCACCAACTTCCGGAATTCATTCAAATTCAAGTCCATCCAGTTGGTGATGCCATCCAGCCATCTCATTCTTTGTCGTCCCCTTCTCCTCCCACCCCCAATCCTTCCCAGCATCAGAGTCTTTTCCAGTGAGTCAACTCGTCACATGAGGTGGCCAAAGTATTGGAGTTTCAGCTTCAGCATCAGTCCTAACAATGAAAGCCAGGATTGACCTCCTTTAAAATGGACTGGTTGGTTCTCCTTGCAGTCCAAGGGACTCTCAAGAGTCTTCTCCAGCACCACAATTCAAAAGCATTAATTTCTCAGTGATCAGCCATCTTCACAGTCCAACTTTAACATGCATACGTGACCACCGGAAAAACCTTAGCCTTGACTAGACGGACCTTTGTAGGCAAAGCAATGTCTCTGCTTTTTAATGTACTATCTAGGTTGGTCATAACTTTCCTTCCAAGGAGTAGGCGTTTTTTAATTTCATGGCTGCAATCAGCATCCTCAGTGATTTTTGAGCCCCCAAAACTAAAGTCTAACACTCTTTCCACTGTTTCCCCATCTATTTCCCATGAAGTGATGGGACCAGATGCCATGATCTTTGTTTTCTGAATGTTGAGCTTCAAGCCAACCTTTTAACTGTCTTCTTTCACTTTCTTCAAGAGGCTTTTGAGTTCCTCTTCACTTTCTGCCATAAGGGTGGTGCCATCTGCAAATCTGAGGTTATTGATATTTCTCCCGGAAATCTTGATTCCAGCTTGTGCTTCTTCCAGCCCAGCGTTCCTCATGATGTAATCTGCATATACGTTAAATAAGCAGCGTGACTACAGAACCTTGACATACTCCTTTTCCAATTTTGAACCAGTCTGTTGTGTCATGTACAGTTCTGTTTCTTCCTGACCTGCATATAGGTTTCTGAAGAGGCAGGTCAGGTGGTCTGGTATTCCCATCTTTTTCAGAATTTTCCACAGTTTATTGTGATACACACGGTAAAAAGTTATGGCATAGTCAATGAAGCAGAAATAGATGCTTTTCTGGAGCTCTCTTGCTTTCTCCATGATCCAGCTCATGTGGCAATTTGAACTCTGGTGCCTCTGCCTTTTCTAAAATCTGCTTGAACATCTGTGAGTTCACGGTTCACATATTGCTGAAGCCTGGCTTGAAGAATTTTGAGCATGGCTTTACTAGGGTGTGAGATGAGTGCACTTGTGCGGTCGTTTGAGCATTCTTTGGCATTCCCATTCTTTGTGACTGGAATGAAAACTGACCTTTTCCATCTGGTGGCCAGTGCTTAGTTTTCCAAATTTGCTGGCATACTGAGTGCAGCACTTTCTCAGCATCATCTTCCAGAATTTGAAATAGCTCAACTGGAATTCCATCACCTTCACTAGCTTTGTTCGTAGTGATACTTTCTAAGACCGAATTGACTTCACATTCGAAGGTGTCTGGCTCTAGGTGAGTGATCACGCCATCGTGATTATCTTGGTCGTGAAGATCTTTTTTGTAGAGTTCTTCCGTGTATTCTTGCCACCTCTTCTTAATATCTTCTGTTTCTGTTATGCCCATACAATTTCTGTCCTTTATCGAGCCCATCTTTGCATGAAATATTCCCTTGGAAACTCTAATTTTCTTGAAGAGATCTCCTGTTTTTCCTAGTCTGTTGTTTACCTCTATTTCTTTGCATTGATTACTGAGAAATGTTTTCATATCTCTCCTTGCTATTCTTTGGAACTCTGCATTCAAATGCTGATATCTTTCCTTTTCTCCTTTGTTTTCACTTCTCTTGTTTTCACAGCTATACGTAAGGCCTCCTCAGACAGCCATTTTGCCTTTTGCATTTCTCTTCCATGGGGGTGGTCTTGGTCCCTGTCTCCTGTACAGTGTCATGAATTTTCATCCATAATTCATGAGGCAATCTATCTAAAAGTTCTAGTCTCTTAAATCTATTTCTCACTTCCACTGTATAATCATAAGGAATTTGATTTTGGTCATATCTGAATGATCTAGTGGTTTTCCCTACTTTATCCAATTTCCGTCTGAATTTGGCAATAAGGAGTTCATAATCTGAGCCACAGGCATCTCCTGCTCTTGTTTTTCTAACTGTATACAGCTTCTCCATCTTTGGCTGCAAAGAATATAATCAATCTGATTTCAGTGTTGACCATCTGGTGATGTCCATGTGTAGAGTCTTCTCTTGTGTTGTTGGAAGAGGGTGTTTGTTATGACCAGTGCCCTCTCTTGGCAAAATTCTATTAGCCTTTGCCCTGCTTCATTCCGTGCTCCAAGGCCAAATTTGCCTGTTACTCCAGGTGTTGCTTGACTTCCTAATTTTGCATTCCAGTCCCCTATAATGAAAAGGACATCTTTTTTTGCGTGTTAGTTCCAAAAAATCTTGTATGTCTTCATAGAATTGTTCAACTTCAGCTTCTTCAGTGTTACTGGTTGGGGCATAGGTCTGGATTACTGTAATATTCATTGGTTTGACTTGGAAATGAACAGAAATCATTCTGTCATTTTTAAGATTTTATCCAAGTCCTGCATTTCGGACTGTCTTGTTGACCATGATGACTCCTCCATTTCTTCTAAGGGATTCCTGCCCACAGTAGTAGATATAATGGTCAGCTGAATTAAATTCACCCATTACTGTCTATTTTTGTTCACTGATTCCTAGAATGTCTACGTTCACTCTTGCCATCTCCTGTTTGACCACTTTCAGTTTGCCTTGTTTCATGGACCTAACATTCCAGGTTCCTATGCAATATTGCTCTTTACAGCATGAGACCTTGCTTTTATCTCTAGTCACATCCACATTTGGGTATTGGTTTTGCTTTGGCTCCATCCCTTCATTTCTTTTGGAGTTATTTCTCCACTGATCTCCAGTAGCTTACTCGACACCTACCGACCTGGGGAATTCCTCATCCAGTATCCTATCATTTTGCTTTTCAAACTCTTCATGGGGTTCTCAAGGCAGGAACTGAAGTTGTTTGCCATTCCCTTCTCCAGTGGACCAAATTCGGCCATGGTCCATGTGATCAGATCAACTAGGAGTATAATAAGTCCAGAGGCCCTGAGGAGGGGAAAGAGTTTGAGGTTCTTGAAGAGGAAATAGACGCCTGGCATTCTCACGGAGTAGGAAAGGACAATCTCTTTATTTTTATTATTATTATTCCTTAAACAACACTGTATCCTGCTTGAGAACAGAAAGCATTCTGACTAAACGATATTAAAATGTATACTATGATAATGGGTCTGGTAGATTCTAATCCTATTACCTTAAAATGTAAATTATGGATGGCCTGGTTAACTTTTTTACAACCTTGAGTAATTCTGTGGATTTATTTTAATGACGAAATGAAATAGTATATAGCTCTCTTAGACTAGTCAGTGGGCACTCTCTGTCCCCCTTCTGATGTCTATGTCAGAATTCTCTGTCTCGTTTCATTCTTGGATAAAATTCTGCTACACACAAGCTCATGGATAATCAAGTGTGATCCGTGTACCCGAAACAAAACCTGTTTCTTCAGAGATCAGGAATCTGACATTGTTCACAATAAGCTAGTAATTATCAATCTTCCCACTGTTCCTTTTATTCAGTCACACTGAACTTTCAGTCTTTGTTCTGTTCTTCTTGGTCTCACTGCCTGTGAATCTGCCATTCTTGTGCTCCCCGTGATTTTTTTTTTGTTAATGGCCTTTGAGATATGATTTTAAATTACTCATGAAATTTTCTTCTCACTTTACAGATTGTTATAACATTACTATTTTAGTTGAGCTGTTCAATTTGTTTGATAGACTGTGGACTCCAATTGGAATAATCACTCAGAGCCCATGTCTATTTTTCATTTTGATTTTACTCGCCTTGCTTCGGGAGTAGAGGTCTGTATTTAGAAAAAAAAAAAAGTCTGAATAAGGACTTATGGGATCAATAAAAAACACGTTTATTAAACATATTCATCTTAAGAAATTCTGTATGGAAGCAAGATTGTTAAGATCCTAACTCTCTGAAAAAGTAGACATAATTTACAAATTAAAATCACCAACAATGGGTGTCCTTCCCAAGATCAGCTAAAAATAAATGTCATCATCTTC
The DNA here is from genome assembly GCF_049115385.1 of Moschus berezovskii. Taxonomy (NCBI): domain Eukaryota; kingdom Metazoa; phylum Chordata; class Mammalia; order Artiodactyla; family Moschidae; genus Moschus; species Moschus berezovskii. The sequence goes on from NC_142489.1 coordinate 21,690,777, forward strand.
TAAGGAAAACATATTTTTCAATGACTTTTGTGGACAAGGAACCTAAAAAAGGAAAACAGAGAGATTTCAGAGGTCTCCATCAGGGATAGTAAATGGCAGAAAGAGCAACGTGTCTCATTAAGAGAAATCGATGCTAGAGTATGAATGTTTTTCCCTTTCCTATTTTGGGGAATGGTATGCATTTTCTATTCTGTGGTGGGAACATTTTCCATAAGAATCCCTTAAATCAGCATCCATGATTGCTGTTGATGGGACTTAATGGTGAAGATTTTCAGGAGACATGTAATGAGAGAAGCAAGATAAAGCAGTGGAAAAGCAAGTAAAATCTCAACTGGAAACCAAATTATATTACACTTTATCTCACTTTTTATTCAGTCATTTCCTTCCATGTTATCCCTGTCAAAATTTTACCAATGGAAATGGGATTTTCTCCTCTCAGATGAGGCGACTTTCATGTAACCAAAGGCAGTTTTCCAGAATAAGAAGTCTTTTACATGTATTAGTGGCCAGGATTTGTAAAGTTGAATGTTGCCTAATTTTTAAAGGAACGTTTTTGCTATAATATTAAAGAGGAATAGTCTGGTACAGTTTTCCCAGCAAGCCACATTGGGTGAGTTCTCTTTTTCTTTCTTTTTCTTTTTCGCCATTGGTCTTCCTGTTTATTGCATGAGTCAGAGTCTACCTCTGATCTCTGGACCACTATACTTTTCCAGTAAGCCACCCATACCAAAGTACTAACAGAGTGGGAAAGTGTTAGTGGCTTAGACGTGTCTGATTTTTGTGACTCCAAGGACTGTACTGCCCCTCATCCCCCCCAACCCCAGATTCCTCTGTCCCTGGAATTTCCCAAGCAAGAACACTGGTGTGGGTAGCAATTTCCTTCTTCAGGAGATCTTCCTGACCAGGGATTGAACCAGGGTCTCCAACATTGCAAGCAGATATTTTTTGTGTCTGAACTGTACAGGTCAATGACAATGAGGACTCCACTGACTAACCACCATACTCAAAGTTCAAGATCCTTGGCGCAATTCTATTGAATGGTTCTTTGATGACGGCTTCTACTAATCCAGGCTGTAAGATCAACCTTCTCTAAACTGCATACCCTGTTACAATGGGAGCTGCACAAAGCTAAATATTTTTGAGCTGGAAGGCTTCTAAGGAGCAAAATAGTCAAATGTTTGCTATTGAAAATAGCCAAACATAAAATAATTTAGAAGTTATAGGAAGATGTCTTGATTATAAAGATTGCAGGAAAAAGAAAAATTAGAAATCAGAGTTTTGCAGGTCCACATTCATTCCATAAATCAAATTGAATAGTTTAAATTTTGTCTGTTGTATACAATGTCATCTGAGGAAGAAAAGGTTAAAGCTTAGAGGTGAACAACTGCTAAACTAATCCAATACCTTATGTATATAGGTGAAGAAACTGCCATATAAATGAAGTTGCTTGTTAAAGTCCAGCAAGCTTTTAGTATGAGGCTTCCTCCGACAATGTTGACCTGAAGAAATTGCAGCAAATTCTGAAGCTATTGTTAGGATTACATTTCCATAAGAATGGATAACGAAGTACACGAAGCAAACTAACATTGTGTATAAGCAGCTGTTATCATTGACATCATTATCCTTAATTCTTCTGTATTCTCCTCAGCATCAGTATCAGTAGCTGTAGTATAACTGTCACTAATCACATTCAGATTAGGCACCGTTTTTGTTTTTTATTTTTTCATTCAGTTCAGTCACTGAACCGTGTCTGACTCTTTGTGACCCAATGGACTGCAGCATGCCAAACTTCCCTACCACACCAACAATGGTCAGATCCTGCTTATACTGAGAGCCACAGAGTCAATGATGTCGTCCCACCATCTCATCTTTTGTCATATTCTCCTGCCTTCGTTTTATTTTCAGCATCATGGTATTTTGTAAAGAGTCATTTCTTCACATCAGGTGTCCAAATAATGAAGTTTCAACTTCAGCATCAGTCCTTGCAAAGAATATTCAGGACTGATTTTTTTTTTTTTTTTTTTAATGATTGACTAGTAGGATCTCCTTTTGTTCAAGGGACTCACAAGAGTATTTTCTAACAGAACAGTTCAAAAATATTAATTGTTTTGTGCTCAGTTTTTATTATAATCGAACTCTTACATCCATACCTGACTACTGGGAAAATCATAGCTTTAAGCCGATGGATTTTTATCAGCAAAAATTGTCTCGGCTTTCTAATATGATATTTAGGTTGGTTATAACTTTTCTCTCAAGGAGGAAGTGACTTAATTTCAGGGCTACAGTAAGTGTCTGTCGTGATTTTGTAGCCCAAGGAAATAAAGTCTGTCACTGTTTCCATTTTTTCCCATCTATTTGCCATGAAGTGATGGTACTGGATGCTATGATCTTCATTTCTTGCAAGTGGAATTATAAACTGGCTTTTTCACTTTACTCTTTTACTTTCATCAGGAGGCTCTATAGTTCCTCTTCAGTTTCTGCCATAACGGAGGTTTCATCTGAGTGTCTGAGGTTATTGATAATTCTTCAGGTAATCTTTATTCCAGCTTGTGCTTTATTTAGCCTCGCACTTTGCATGATGTACTGTGCATATATGTTAAATAAGCAAAGTGACAATATTTCTTGACATATCCCTTTTGCAGGTTTTGATCCGTCTGTTGTTCCACCTCTGGTTCTGTTTTACTTCTTGACCCACATACAGACTTCTCAGGAAGCAAGGAAGGGGATCTGGCATTACCATTTCTTGAATAATTTTCCACAGATTTTTTCATCTACACAGTCAACCAAAAGTAGATTTTTTTTTTTTTCTGGAATTCTCTTGCTTTTGCTATGACCTAGAAGATGCTGGCAATTTATCCCTGGTTCCTCTGCCTTTTCTAAATTCAGATTGAACATCTGGACTTTTACATTATGTTAAGGCTCTAAATGTCTAGTGTAGATTTCTTTGATGAATATGTCATAGATGAGCAGTATACAATGTATTTTTCAGGCTTCTCACCCTACCTGCGGCTATTCATCAGAAAAAAAACAATCTATATATGCCTATGTCAGGAATGTATAAGTGCTATGAATAAGTGAAATAAAGTACTATTCACATTTTTTAAGCCTTTGTCTTAATAGAAGAGATAGTGAATAATGATTGTAATGAATATGTGTAATATATATATATATATATATTTATAGAGAGAGAGAGAGAGAGAGAGAGTAGTCACACTATAGATGCTGATATATTTGGGGAAGTTTATAAATGTTTCAGAAAGCTTCTGAAGATGAAATTACACCTGAATAAGGCATTAAAAAAATCAGCATTTGGTAGGAGAAATTGTGAAAGAAGTGAAGGGCAATTCAGGCAAAATGAAGGACGCTGATAAGGCACAGAACAGGGGAAGAATAAAACATGGAGCTTAAGGGAGCCTGAATGACTGGTCATGTGTGGAAATGTGCAGTGAGCAGCGATGTCAGACATGATTAGAAACATCTTATCGTTTAGGTGTGAAACTCATCAGAAATGCTTAAGTGGAGGAGGATTATGTTCTGATGTTTCTTCTGTGCAGTTAAAATGTTAATAAGCACAATTTCCAGGGCCCTATCTGCTTTAGTCTTGTAACGTTGTATTTTCAGTTTGCCTGGAATTAGTAGTACGAATGGAGGAGACTGCTGCTTGGCCAAGTCCATACTCCAGCACATACATTAGCTCTAGCTTCATGGCAGTAATCTAGTGGTATTTTCTCCTCCCTGAACATTTCTTAGAGGGATAGCATAAAATGTGGAATAGGTAAAAGGACCTAGTGGGGAACATGTTGAAGGCATCTTTGAAATCCAGCACCAGTTCTGCATAGCTCTAGCAGCATGTTACAATATGGATTCATTGTCTTCATCTTTACGTTCATTGAATGTCACCAACCAGCCCCTGCATGACTACCTCATGGTCACTTATGCTCCTACGTACACACATTCCCTCTTTAAACCAGCACAAACCTGTACTTCATACTTTAGTGATAGATACAAAGACTAATACTGTGTCTAGTACGTATTGATCTTGAACACCATGTCCAGGAGGAATAAGTGATTAAAGTTCTTAATCTGCAACTGGTTCTGCATGCGTATGGTTTCTGTGCCCATTTGGAACATGCCAATACCTGATATCTAGAATCTCCTACAACAAAGATTAACACTGGATTCAGTTCAGTTCAGTTCAGTTCAGTTGCTCAGTCGTGTCCGACTCTCCGCGACCCCATGAATCACAGCACGCCAGGCCCCCATCTCCATCACCAGCTCCCGGAGTACACTCAAACTCATGTCCACAGAGTCGGCGATGCCATCCAGCCATCTCATTCTCCGTCGTCCCCTTCTCCTCCCGCCCCCAACCTTTCCCAGCATCAGAGTCTTTTCCAGTGAGTCAACTCGTCGCATGAGGTGGCCAAAGTATACAGTTTCAGCTTTAGCATCAGTCCCTCCAATGAACACCCAGGATTGATCTCCTTTAGAATGGACTGGTTGGATCTCCTTGCAGTATAAGGGACTCTCAAGAGTCTTCTCCAACACCACAGTTCAAAAGCATCGATTCTTCGGAGCCCTGAGGGATAATCAGGGACACTATCTCATTCGCCCCTTTACTGCCATCACCAAGGCAACACATGATCTGCAGCATTATTAGAGTTAGAAGGAAGTTCTTGGAGATGATTTCTAGAAAAAAATGAAAATGTAATAAAGTTACTGATTCAGAGGCACAGATTTATGACCCACTTCTCGACACTCTACTCCTTCTTTTTTACCTTTTTCTCCTGCATGACGTGGTGAAGCAGTAAGGATGGAATTTTTTCTGTTTTGCAGCTTAGGGAAAAAATAAAGGACTCAAGGAATTGTGAAATAATCCAGATTGTTAAACATTTCCCTTTTTTGTTTAATTTGACTTTTCTATGCCTTTACTCATCCCAGTCCATAAGTTTGTAAATCTGCCCCTTTCACAAGTGCAACTTTGGAATTTCAGAGAGACTCTCTGGAGCAGAGAGCTTATGCAGCTTGCTTTATCTTGAAAAAGATGCAATAAAATACTTAGGTAATATTTTTCTTCAGCTTTATACATCTAACTTAATGGAGTAGAGAATGACAACCCACTCCAGGTTTCGTGCTTGGAAAATCCCATTGACAGAATTGTAGCCCAGGTGGGCTACACTCATTGGATTGCAAGGTTGGACTGGAGAGAGACACACACTTACACATCTAATTTATGTTCAGATACAAATTTTCTTTCTTTTTTACAGGTCTTCATGTGTTTCACACTGGAGGACCAAGCATTTTCCTCTAAATTATCTCTGTGAAAGTTGTATAGACTTATACAAGTTTCTTGAAAACTTAACTGCTTTTTAAAAACAAAGCAAAGAAAAACTTCCTCCCATGTGGGAAGGGGTTTGCTTCCTTTTCTCCACTGATGATGTGGAATTTCTTTCCTATTAGCAGAAATACGGATTTCTATCTTGCCTTGGCTATATGGTAAACTGGGATATCGCTTCGTTGATTTGGGAGTAATAACTTCTAACAAATTTTCCCTTTTCTAGAGCAATGGATCTCTGTAACTGAGAGGAAATGTAAACATTGAATCCCTCATATATCTCTTCCTTGTCTAGGACCAAGCTCCTTAACAACAGGCATGAACAGGTCTGTCATATCACTAGAGAACAACTAGAACTATTTTCCCAAGTGTATGTGATTCTGATCTTTGTCTTTGGCATGCTGTCATGCCAACTTTTATGTCAAAACTTAAAGAGGTTTTAGATTCAATTGGATTCCACAATGCATTCCATATAAGAAGGTGAATCTCTATAATATTCTATTCCTCTGAGCCTCTAGACCTTGCCAGAGAATGTATCAGGAAGGCTTAGAGTCCGGTTTTCTCAAGCATTAGTGAGAAATAATACTTTCAATATATTAATGAGAACTAATATTTTAACATATTTTCTTTTTTCATACATTAATATATTTTGTTTTTTTTAACTTTTCCTTTTTATTGGAGGCTAATTATTTTACAATATTATATTGTTTGGTTTTGCCATGCATTGACGTGAATCCACCCCGGGTGTACACATTAAATGTGGTCACAATTGCCTCAATGAGTAACATATAAGAATCAATGATGAAGGTATCTGGAGGCTGAGGAGAAGATGGATATGACATGAAGAAGATGAAAGGATGGCCCTCATATTCCTATATTTCCTGGTGTCAGAGGCAATGGGACAGACTGACTGCGAGACTAAAACAAATGGACATGGATAACAAGGTCATAAGTAATCCTGTCATGCGAATAAGGAAGATGTTGAAATGTGTCATTTAAATTTGAAATCAAGCAGGATCTTAATCGGTTCAGTTGAGTTCAGTCGCTCAGTCGTGTCCGACTCTCCGCGACCCCATGAATCACAGCACATCTGGCCTCCCTGTCCATCACCAACTCCCGGAGTTCACTCAAACTCATGTCCACAGAGTCGGTGATGCCATCCAGCCATCTCATTCTCTGTCGTCCCCTTCTCCTCCCACCCCCAACCTTTCCTAGCATCAGAGTCTTTTCCAGGGAGTCAATGCGTCGCATGAGATGGCCAAAGTATTGCAGTTTCAGCTTTAGTATCAGTCCTTCCAGTGAATACCCAGGATTGATCTCCTTTAGAATGGACGGGTTGGATCTCCTTGCATTCCAGCAGACTCTCAAGAGTCATCCCCAACACCACAGTTCAAAATCATCAATTCTTCGACGATCAGCTTTCTTCACAGTCCAACTCTCACATCCATACATGACCACAGGAAAAACCATAGCCTTGACTAGACAGACCTTTGTTGACAAAGTAATGTCTCTACTTTTAAATATACTATCAAGGTTGGTCATAACTTTCCTTCCAAGCAGTAAGTGTGTTTTAATTTCATGGCTGCAATCAGCATCTGCAGTGATTTCGGAGCCCAAAAAAATTAAGTCTGACACTGCTTCCACTGTTTTTCCTTTATTTCCCATGAAGTGATGGGACCAGGTGTCAAAATCTTTGTTGTCTGAATGTTGAGTTTCTAGCCAATGGTTTCACTTTCCTCTTTCACTTTCATCAAGAGGCTATTGAGTTCCTCTTCACTTTCTGCCATAAGGGTGGTGTCATCTGCATATCTAGGTTATTGATATTTCTCCTGGCAATCTTGATTTCAGCTTGTGCTTCTTCCAGCCCAGGCTTCATCATGATGTACTCTGCATATAAGTTAAATAAGCGAGGTGACAATATACAGCCTTGACGCACTCCTTTTCCTATTTGGAACCAGTCTCTTATTCCATGTACAGTTCTCACTGTTGCTTCTAGACCTGCATACAGGTTTCTAAAGAAGAAGATCAGGTGGTCTGGTATTCCCATCATTTTCAGAATGTTCCACAGTTTATTGTGATCCACAGAGTCAAAGGCGTTGGCATAGTCAATGAAGCAGAAATAAATGCTTTTCTGGGACTCTCTCGCTTTCTCCATGATCCAGCGGATGTTGGCAATTTGATCTCTGTTGCTGCTGCCTTTTCTAAAACCTGTTTGAACATCTGGGAGTTCACGGTTCACATATTGCTGAAGCCTGGCTTCGAGAATTTTGAGCATGACTTTACTAGCGTGTGAGATGAGTGGGATTGTGTGGTATTTTGAGCATTCTTTGGCATTGCCTTTCTTTGGCATTGGAATGAAGCCTGACTTTCTCCAGTCCAGTGGGTACTGCTGAGTTTTCCAAATATGCTGGCATACTAATTACAGCACTTTCACAGCATCATCTTTCAAGATTTGAAATAGCTCAACTGGTGTTCCATCACCTCCACTAGCTTTGTTCGTAGTGATGTTTTCTAAGGCCCACTTAACTTCACATTCCAAGATGTATGGCTCTAGGTCAGTGATCACGTTATCGTGACTCTCTTGGTCGTGAAGATCTTTTTTGTACAGTTCTTCTGTGTATTCTTGCCACCTCTTCTTAATATCTTCTGCTTCTGTTAGGTCAATACCATTTCTGTCCTTTATCGAGCCCATCTTTGCATGAAATATTCCCTTGAAATCTCTAATTTTCTTGAAGAGATCTATTGTTTTTCCTATTCTGTTGTTTTCCTCTATTTCTTTGCACTGATCACTGAGGAAAGCTTTTTATCTCTCCTTGCGTTTCTTTGGAACTCCGCATTCAGATGCTTATATCTTTCATTTAATCCTTTGCTTTTTGCTTCTGTTCTTTTCACAGCTATTTGTAAGGTCTCCTCAGAGAGCCATTTCGCTTTTTCTGCATTTCTTTTCCATGGGAATGGTCTTGGTCCCTGTCTCCTATACAATGTCACGAACCTCCGTCCAGAGTTCATCATGCACTCTATCTATCAGATCTAGTTCCTTAAATCTATTTTTCACTTCCACTGTATAATCATAAAGGATTTGATTTCGGTCATATCTGAATGGTCTAGTGGTTTTCCCTACTTTCTTCAGTTTAAGTCTGAATTTGGCAATAAGGAGTTCATGATCTGAGCCACAGTCAGCTCCTGGTCTTGTTTTTGCTAACTGTATACAGCTTCTCCATCTTTGGTTGCAAAGAATATAATCAATCTGATTTTGGTGTTGACCAGGCAATATATATTAGGAACGGAGGGATAATGAGAATCAGATGTTATAAATAGGAACTTACTGATATCTATGACAAGTGACAGTAGACATGTATAGGTGTGAGTGCTGGACTACAAGAAAAGCTGAACGCTGAAGAATTGATGCTTTTGAATTGTGGGGTTGCAGAATACTCTTGAGAGTCTCTTGGATATCAACGATATCCAAACTGTGCATCCTAAATGAAATCAGTCCTGAATATTCACTGGAAGGACTGAAGCTGAAGCTGAAATTCCAATCCTTTGTCCACCTGTTGTGAAGACATGAGTCATTGGAGAAGACCCTGATACTGGGAAAGATTGAAGGCAGAAGGTGAAGAGGAGAACACAGGCTGAGATGGTTGGATGGCATCATGGACTCAATGGACATGAGTTTCAGAAATCTCTGGGAGTTGCTGATGGGCAGAGAAGCCTGGCACATTGCAATCCATGGGGTCACAAAGAGTCAAACACGACTGAGAGACTGAACTAGATGATGACAAATGATTTGTTTACAAGTTTTGCTGATTTCTCTCCAGAGTTTCCCCCACACTCCTATGTCGGTCAAATAATTTATGACTCATTTTCCCATGGCTTTTCTTTATTTGCAACACTCTTCAGAAGTTGGCCTCTCTGTTCTTTTGCATTTTATCTTCCTTTCCATTTATTTGAGGGTGTCTTGTACGGCAGGAGGAGTTACTAAAAAATAGGCTACATTTAGCGGCAGGAAGTCTTTCAGCAACATTGGTACAGTTTAAAAAATTAGAAAAAATCTAATACAAATATGGGACTTCCAATTGTGTTCTCTCTTCATTTTGTATCAGTAGAGAAGTATTCAAAGAGAGAGCAAAAATGCAAATCCCAGGTATGTTGTTGTATGTTTTCTTAACTGAAATATTATGAGGAAACTCCGAAAAGCCTCTCATCCTTATCCATCAGGGGACAGACCAAATAGAAGCCACAATTGCAGAAAACTTACCAAAGTGATCACTTGGACAGAGTCTTGTCTAAGTCAATGAAGCTATGAACACCATTTTGAACAACACGGCCAAACATGGCTGTCACTCCATGTATATCTTAACTTCATGCTTTTACATTCCAGAACCCTATGATGAAATGGACATCTTTTTTTCTGCATTAATTCTAGAAATCCCTGAAGTTCTTCCTACAACTGCTCAAGTTCCCTGGTAGCTTAGATGGTAAACAAGTGAAATACAGAGACTGCCATTGTTCATGAAGGAAAATCCACAACCAGACGGTCATGTTCAACAAAGAGAACTCCACATTCCTTGTAGGAAAAATAACCATCCTGAACATCAGCTGTGAAATACAGATAATTCTATATGTCATGACGTAAAATCTTCAGCAAATATTCATACATGAATTGTAGAAAATTAATATTTCAGATATGAATATTGACATTGATTTGCCTATGTAAAATATAGGAATTCCATGTTTTTAGTAGTCAATTTGGCATCTAGATAGGTGATCTGACATATAGAGAATTCCATATTTAGAGATGAAATTCTCTCTATATAAAGAGTTTTACAGATAAAGCATCTCGAAATAAAAGATGCTATGTTAAGTATCCCCCTAAGTGACCTGACTCATTAGTGCCAGAGAAATTGAAGTCCGCTGATTTCCTGAAAGAGGCCATTTCAAAGTGGTTCTGTTCTCATCCTGCCTCCTGGTGAGAACACATGCCAGCCTACCCCATCACCCCAGGGCTTTGGGGCTGTGAGTAGCTAGAGGATCATCCTAAGCCATGCTTTGCAGAGTCCTGATAACTCAGGCATAGGCATTCTGCAAAGACTTTAAAGAAGGATGTTTCAAACTGGCATACTCTGCAGGTAGCAGCTGCTTATGCTATAGTGCCGGCAGTCTCACAAACCTTACAAAGACGGCAAGATGTGCACATGTGTCTGATCCTGTGGGGGAAAGAATACTGCTGCACTTGAGAAGGACAGAAAACTCTTTGTAGGGGCTGTGCATAACCCATCTCTGAGCCTGGTAATCTGGCCCATTCTGTTTCTTGCTTTTTTTCATCTCCCAGTATGCCCCTGAATGTTTTCGTCCTGCCGCTCCTTTCTGCCTAGGGATCCAGGGCGCAGCAGCATATCTCCACTTACAGCATCCTTTCTCGGTGACATCCCTGGGCTTGATTTCCTGGCGACAGTGCTTTAGCTGCCCCATAGTTTGTGTAGTTTACACAAATTTGTTCATTTTTTCGGTATTCATTTTCCTTCTAGCAGCCAGGCCAGTTCTGACAGCTCATATGCACATTTATGTTTGTGGGCACACACACATACTTACACACAACTCTAAAGGGAAGTTTTCACATATTGTCATAGCTTTGTTTTCCAGGATAATGGATTTTGGTAAGTACCTCTCATTTTCTCTGGTTTTCTTTCACTATTCAAGTTAGTATCCTCTTCTACCTCTGCCCTTTATTCTGGAAGATTACAAATTTTGGGATTTACTCATGAGAAGGCCTGACTCGAAAAGACATTCGGTGGGCTGGAAGTGCTTGTGGTGAACAGCTGATTGGTGGGTGCTCATGTCCTGTATTCTCTCATCGCATTGACTGTTTCACAGTGCCAATCACTTTGGCATGATTCCATTCCACGTGCTTTCCTTCCAGGAATTAAACCAGAAATAGAAAATGGATTTGGAGTGCACTGACTTGGAGGTACCTATCTCAGCCTACACCTCTCAAAACCATTCCTTTTCAATGCTGGAATCTTGTGGCAGCCCCAGTGCCCAGTCAGGCTCAAGACCTGATCAAGTTGATCCTGCTCCTCCCAACTGTGTAATAGGCTGTTTGCAACAGTTTCCATTTTCCTCCCAAAAGTTGTCTCCCTGTAGCAGGAAAAGGCCAAACTGATGTCTGGACCTCCTAAAGGGCAAAGAATATGTGACAGGACTGTGTCTGAAACAATATCATGAAGAAGGTGCATGCAGATCCAAAGGGCCTCTGCTGAAACAAGGCACTGAACGTGAGGTCAAAAAGGTCCAGTGGCCTTCTTTTTGTCAGCACTACACTTTATTTCTGCTCACTCATACACATAGCCCCCACACGGATTACACCCTGAGAAACCTGCCAGCACTGGGCCCATAACTCATGCCTCCATTGTGCAGAAAGCAGCATTCCTCTCTCAAATGTACCAACAGGGCTTGATTCTAGGCAAGGACTCAATAACTTGCTAAATGGCAAAGTTCTCTTTCTGCTTGCCTGATCAGACTGTGGCAGATCTACCTGTAGCTCAGGACCCCTGCTAGCCTATGAAGTTGGTGTGCCACTAATGCAGCTAAAAGTTGGGCTGGTGGACATCCAAGATGCCCACCTCAAACCAAGTGTACATGCGATAGTCCCATGGTGCATATCTCCTTAAAGATTACCATGACAAATCAGATATTCTACTCCAGGGAGATTGTGAGAACCATCCGTCACCTGCAGACAGACCCACATTGTCCTTTTGCTCTCCACAACTAAGAATGATAAAAAAAGAAAGGAAAGAATTCATGTCAGGATTTTGGGCATCAGCAATGGCACGTCTTCATCAGGACGGCTATTTCCTAGCCGCTAAGCCTGAAAAGCAGAAGGCTCTGAACTGTTACCATGGGCATCAATGTCTCCCACTGTCCCAGGGTCACTTCATGCAAACAGCCCACCACACATCAGTCACTTCACTTCCATCCCTCATTTATCTGACTCTTTGTGACCCCATGGACTACAGGAAGCCAGTCTTCACTGCTCATCTAAAACTCCCAGAATTTGCTCAAACACATGCCCATCAAGTGGTGATTCAATATCTCTCGTTCTATTCTTTGGAAAATTATGATGCCGTCCAAGCATCTGATTCTCTCTCATCCACTTCTCCTGTCTTTAATCTTTCCCAGGATCAGGGTCTTTTACAGTGTCAGTTGTTCACATCAAGTGTCCAAAATATTGAATTTTCAGCTTCAGCATCCGCCCTTGCAATGAATACTCATGATCAATTTCCTTTAGGATTGACTGGTTTAATCTCCATGCAATGAAGGACTCGCGAGTCTTCTCAATACCATAGTTCAAAAATGTCAGTTCTTCCAGTGCTCAGCTTTATGGTCCAAAATTCACAGCCATACATGACTCCTGCAAACACCATAAATTTGACTAGATGGATATTTTTCAGTAAAATATTTTCTGTGGTTTTTCAATAATGTCTATATTTGTCACAGACTTTCTTCCAAGGAGCAAGCGTCTTTTAATTTCATCGCTGCGGTCAGCATCTACAGTGATTTTGGAGGCCAAAAAGCAAAGCCTGTCACAGTTTCCAGTGTTTCCCCATCTATTTTCCATACAGTGGTGGGACCAGAGGCCATGATCTTCATTTTTTGAACGTTCAGTTTTAAACCACGTTTTCATCTCCTCTCTTTCACTTTCATCAAGAGGCTTTGTACTTTCTCTTCACTTTCTGCCATGAGAAGAGTATCATCTGCATATCTGTGAGTATTGACATTTCTCCCAGCAAACTTGATTCCAGCTTGTGCTTCATCCAGCCCGGCATTTCACATGATGTAGTCTGCGTTTGAATAAATTGGTGACAATATAGAGCCTTGAGGTACCACTTTCCCATTCTGGAACCAGTCCATTTTTCCAAGTTCACGGTACTGTTGCACCTTGACCTGCATACAGATTTCTGTGGAAGCAGGTCAGGTGGCCTGGGATTCCCATCTCTTGAGGAATGTTCCAGTTTTTCATGTTCTACAAGTCAGACTTTCAGTTCAGTTCGATTCAGTTCAGTTCAGTCACTCAGAAGTGTCCGACTCTTTGCAACCCCATGAATCACAGCACGCTATTCCTCCCTGTCCATCACCAACTCCCGGAGTTCACTCAAACTCATGACCATCAAATCGGTGATGCCATCCAGCCATCTCATTTTCTGTCTTCCCTGCCTCCTCCTGCCCCAAATCCCTCCCAGCATCAGAGTCTTTTCCTTGGCATAGTCATTAAAGCAAAAATAGATGTTTTTTGGAACTGTCTTGCTTTTTCAATCACACAATGGGTGTTGGCAGTTTAGTCTTTGGTTGCTCTGCCTTTTCTAATCCAGTTTGAACCTCTGGAAATTCTTCATTTGTTGACACTTTCCTTGGAGAATCTCAGGCATTACTTTTTGCTCTGTGTGAGATGAGTGCAATTGTGCGGTAGTTCAAACAGTCTTTCGCATTGCCTTTTAATGAGATTGGAGTGAACTGATCTTTTCCGGTTCTATGGCCACTGCTGAGTTTTCCAAATTTGCCTGCATATTGAGTGCAGCATTTTCACAGCGTCATCGGTTAGAATTATACATAACTCAACTGGGTATTCATCTCTTCGAACAACTTTGTTCTTACTGATGTTTCCTAATGCCTACGTGATTTTGCATTCCAGAATGTCTGGGTCTGTCAGGATGCATTCGACTTTAAGGGATCCAATATGTTGTCTTCTTTGTGTACTGTATCTCAAGGACTCTCTGTTCATTATCAGTTCCTACAAAAGAGGAACGATCATAGCTGCATGCAGTTCTCAGGTCTGAGATCATGAGAAAAGACACCTGCTTGGATTCCCTTCATTGACTCCCTTCAGTGACTCTCTTCAGTGACTTTGGACTGAAAAGACTATCCATTATGTTGCAATTGGTGGAATTTCATTCTTTTTCATGACTGAGTAATCATTTTACTGAAGATATATAAGCATGTGTTTCTTCAAATAAAGTACCCTTGTTTCACTCAACACTTGGGTCCTCGGCATTCTTCTCATCAACCCCAGTCTCTAGGTCCCAGTCTACGCCAACTGTGACTGCTGGCGCCCCAACAGGGACCTGGTGAGCACCCATGGCAGGCAGACTGAATGGCTGTTAGGACCTATGGAGGTCGGTAAATGCAGGGTTATGAGAGAAATGGCTGGAAAGTCCCACCTCCTTTCTACTTTACTTCATCATTTATGTAAGGTTCAACGACTTTTGGTTTCGCATCAGCAGATAGAGGCTCATCTCCAAACAGTGGCTGAATAGAATCCCCGGTTCCCTGATGTTTGGATTTAGAAATTTGAAAGCAGTTTAAAGAATATGTTGAACGAGCCACAGGATGAGGAGTAAATATTGCAACAAATTTCTGACCCTTGTGTGCCCTCGTTAAAGCCTTGATCTTTTCATTTCAAGGCAATCCTATCTGCAACCCCCATATTCCTCATCAAGCGAATGCTCATGTTATACGAATATAAATTAGATGATGAGACTTTACAAAAAGCCCAATTAGAGCAACATACAATGTTTCAAAACTTTCCCACCGTCCCTGTTCCGGTTGTCCCTAGCGCTCGCCCTCCTCTTCTAATGGAAGTGAAGCCAAAGATCCCCCGATTTGAGGACAAGATGAATCTGATGTTGACACTTCTGATGCTCTCTTTGACACTATAGCCAACAATATAGTCAAAGAGAGCATCAGAAGTATCAACAAAAACCACTGCGGATGCTGATTGCAGCCATGAAATTTAAAGACGCTTACTTCTTGGAAGGAAAGTTAGGACCAACCTGGATAGTATATTAAAAAGCAGAGACATTACATTGCCAACAAAGGTCCATCTAGTCAAGGCTATGGTTTTTCCCGTGGTCATGTATGGATATGAGAGTTGGAATGTGAAGAAAGCTGATCGCCGAAGAATTTATGATTTTGAACACTGGTGCTGGAGAAGAATCTTGAGAGTCCTTTGGACTGCAAGGAGAGCCAACCATTCCATTCTGAAGGAGATCAATCCTGGGTGTTCATTGGAAGGACTGATGCTAAAGCTGAAACTCCAATACTATGGCCACTTCATGCGAAGAGTTGACTCACTGGAAAAGACTCTGATGCTGGGAAGGATTGAGGGTGGGAACGACAGAGAATGAGATGGTGGATGGCCTGGCATGCTGTGATTCATGGGGTCTCAAAGAGTCGGTCACGATTGAGCGACTGAACGGAACTGAACTATATATATATGACATATGGGGAGAAGGTGATGGCACCTCAGTCCAGTATTCTGGTTGGCTGCCATCTATGGGGTCTCTAAGGGTCGGACACCACTGAGCGACTTTACTTTCACAATGATATAAAGCCCCTAACACGCAGTCAAATTTGTGAAAACAGATGATGCACTCATTTTCCTTCACGACGAAGGCTTTCTGATTTACTGGATTTGCAATCTCGATTCTCTGAGGCCGATGATCTTTTTCTCTCTCCTTTGTTAAGAAATGATAATTCTCAAGGGTAACTAATGCCTCAATACAAAGGCGTTGACTTTTCTCACATACAACAAATGGAAAAGGCTGTAACTTATAAACACTATGGCTTCTTCTATTTGAATTTTATTTTATTCTTTAGCTACACTGGGAGTTGCTATCTCCTTTATTGTTGTCAGAAAGGAGGCCAAAATGTTATTTGAAAAACTGCTTGTGTATGGAGAATGAAAATCAGGATTGTCAGAGAGCCATCACTCTGATTTGTGAGACCAGGAATGTTCTTGATTATTTGAAGGCTTGTTGCAACTTAGGGTTAGAAACTCAGAAAATGCAAATGTTAGCTGAAGCAATGACTACTTCCTTTAAAAGGGGGAATGGAGGGTGTTTTGTTTGTGGGGATAAGAACCATTAAATAAAAAAATACTGATTGCCCTAAAAAAAACACAGAATAAAGTAAAACTACTAAAAAGCCTCCAGGAATCTGCCCTCGATGTTGTAAATGGGTACAACCTTGATCTAAATATCATTTGAAGGGAACCCTATTTTGGGAAACTCAAACACGGGGACTCCCGAGGTCCCCATCATGAAAAATCAGGGGCAAACTCCATCTTGTCTCTCAAACCTTCAACATTTGGCAGGGCTGCTGTCAACATACAAGCCCTGAAAGATTTTCTGTTTTTCCTCAAACAGTCCCTTCTAGAATACCTACCGGACTTTATGGACACTTAATTCCCACAAAACTTTGACCTTATATTTGGCAGATATAGTCTGAATTCTAAGGCAATTTCTATTCATTCTGGAATCATTGATTCAGATTATAAGGGAGAAATAAAATTATGATATCATCTCAGAAACTATCATAATTCAAAAAGGGGGACAAATTGCCCAATTACTTCTTTCACCTTACATTTCTATTAACTCCTTTAATGCATCAACTGAACGGAACTGAATGGCAAATAGATAGGGAACCAGTGGAAACAGTGGCTGACTTTATTTTTCTGGGCTCCATAATCAATGAAGATGGTGACTGAAGCCATAAAATTAAACGACACTTCCTCCTTGGAAGGAAATCATGACCAAGTTAGAATGCATAGTAAAAAGCAGAGACATTACTTTGCCAACAAAGTCCGTCTAGTCAAGGCTATGGTTTTCCCACTGGCCATGGATGGATGATGAGTTGGACTATAAACAAAGCTGAGCGTCGAAAAATTTATGCTTTTGAACTGTGGTGTTGGTGAAGACTTGAGCGTCCCTTGGACTGCGAGGAGATCCAACCAGTCAATCCTAAAGGAGATCAGTCCTGGTTATTGATTGGAAGGAATGATATTTAAGCTGAAACTCAAGTATTTCAGCTACCTGATGCGAAGGGCTGACTCATTTGAAAAGATCCTGATGATGAGAAAGATTGAGGGCAGGAGGAGACGGGGACGACAGAGGATGAGACAGTTGGATGACATCACTCGATGGACATGGTGGGTGGACTACGGGAGTTGGTGATGGACAGGGAGGCCTGGCGTGCTGCAGTTCGTGGGGTCGCAAAGAGTTGGACATGACTGAGCGACTGAATTGAACTGAACTGAATGATATACAGACAGGTGAATTAGGTAAATCAGATTAAAAGCAATTCTTATGAACATCAATAGTATCTGAACAGGAACGACCAAATATAAGTATTAAAATTAATTGCAAAAGATTTTCTGATGTTCTTGATACTGAATCCGATATTACTATTATTACAAAACATTTATTGCCCAAATCTGGGCATTTACAAATAAATTCTTGTTAAATTGCGGGAGTATCTCAAACTAAAGTTCAGGAGGCTTACTAAAATGTCCAAATATATCCACGTGAGTGACCAGAAATCCAACCTGCAACTTTAAAACTTTATATGATCGATGATCCCCTTAATTTAATAAGAAGAGATTTATTTATGCAATGACAAAATCAAATACATATTCCATATTTTTCCTATGGGCCACTGCTCATTTAATAAACAATATAATTATTAAAATAACTTTGAAA
The DNA here is from genome assembly GCF_049115385.1 of Moschus berezovskii. Classification (NCBI taxonomy): domain Eukaryota; kingdom Metazoa; phylum Chordata; class Mammalia; order Artiodactyla; family Moschidae; genus Moschus; species Moschus berezovskii. Next base: position 21,708,642 of record NC_142489.1, read on the forward strand.
TATGACGAGCCTATTTGGACAGAGCAGTGGTCCCTTACAAAAGTTGGACTGTGAAGAAAGCTGAGCGCCAAAGAATTTATGTTTTTGAACTCTGGTGTTGGAAAAGACTCTTGAGAGTCCCTTGGCCTGCAGAGAGATCCAAACAGTCCACTCTGAAGGAGATCAGTGCTGAGTGTTCATTAGAAGGACTGATGTTAAAGCTGAAACTCCAATACTTTGGACACCTCATGAGAAGAATTGACTCACTGGAAAAGACTCTAATGTTGGGAGGGATTGGGGGCGGGAGGAAAAGGGGACTACAGAGAATGAGGTGGCTGGATGGCATCACCGACTCTGTGGACATGAGTTTGAGTGAACGCCGGGAGTTGGTGTTGGACAGGGATGCCTGGCACGCTGTGATTCATAGGGTGGCAAATAGTCAGACATGACTGAGCAACTTAACTGAACTGAACTGAAGGAACTACAATGGAGGATACACAATTGAAATTAAAACATATTGAGGAATCATGTTCTCCTTGGAATACTCCCATTTTTGTGATAAAGAAGAAATCTAACAAATGGCGTCTTTTAACTGACTTTTGAAAGATTAATGCATCCATGAAACCTATCTGTGCAGTGCAACCATGAATTCCATCATCTGCCACTGTTCTTCAAAACTGGCATATTATTATCATAGGCTTGCAGGATTGATTTTTTACTATACCTTTACACCCGCTAGACCGAGAAATATTTACTTTCTCCCTTATCCTAATCATATCAGGCCTCACAAACAGTATCAATGGACTGCATTGCCTTAAGGAATGATAAATTCTTGCACCATGTTTCAACGTTGTGTAGCCAAAGCTCTTGAACCTGTGCGAAAGCAATTTCATAACTATGCTATTGTTCACTATACGGATGATATATTGTTTTCAGCTCCTTCTACTTTAGAAACTCAGCAGATATTTGATGTAGCTCAAAAACACTTAAAAGAGTCTCGATTAATCATTGCCCCTGAATAGATTCAATCCTCTGCACCTTACAATTACTTGGGATTTAATGCTATTAGACAACGTATCACTCCTTATCTTGCACAGATTCGTGTTGATAAATTATCAACCTTGACTGATTTTCAAAAATTTTAGGCATACAACCTGGCGTAGACATACTTTGGGAATTGCAGAATATCAACTGACTTATTTAACACTTTAAAAGGAGTTTCTGATCAAAATAGCCCTCGTTCACTCTCCCAAGAGGCACGAGAAGAATTCTGCATAATGCAAAATAAATTGCAAAAGCAAATTCTTTCTCCTATCAGACTTGAGATACCTTTAGAGTTATTTACTCTTCCCTCTCTCCAGTCCCCTACAGGACTTCTTGCCCAGCAAGAACGCCTGATAGAATGGATATATATCCTTTTTTACAGGGACAAGATCACTTACACTCTCTCTTGATTTGATTGCTAAAATAATTATCAGTGGGAAAAATAGAACTGGATCTCTAATTGGCTCTGATTCTTATAAAATTGTAATTCAGTTCAGTTCAGTTCAGTCACTCAGTCGTGTCCGACTCTCCGTGACCCCATGAATCACAGCACGCCAGGCCTCCCTGTCCATCACCAACTCCCGGAGTTCACTCAAACTCATGTCCACAGAGTTGGCGATGCCATTCAGGTATCTCATGCTCTGTTTTCCTCTTCTCCTCCCGCCCCCAACCTTTCCCAGCATCAGAGTCTTTTCCAGTGAGTTAACTCGTCGCTTGAGGTGGCAAAAGTGTTGCAGTTTCAGCTTTAGCATCAGTGCTTCCAATGTAGTTCAGTTCAGTCGCTCAGTCGTGTCCGACTCTCCGCCACCCCATGAGTCACAGCACGCCAGGCCTCCCTGTCCATCACCAAATCCCGGAGATCACTCAAAGTCATGTCCACAGAGTCGGCGATGCCATTCAGATATCTCATGCTCTGTTTTCCCCTTCTCCTCCAGCCCCCAAACTTTCCCAGCATCAGAGTCTTTTCCAGTGAGTCAACTCGTCGCATGAGGTGACCAAAGTATTGCAGCTTCAGCTTTAGCATCAATCCCTCCAATGAACATCCAGGATTGATTTCCTCTAGAATGGACTGGTTGGATCTCCTTGCAGTATAAGGGACTCTCAAGAGTCTTGGCCAACACCACAGTTCAAAAGCATCGATTCTTCGGCAATCAGCTTTCTTCACAGTCCAACTCTCACATTCATACATGACCACGGGAAAAACCATTGCCTTGACTAGACGGACCTTGGTTGGCAAAGTAATGTCTCTGCTTTTTAAAATACTATCAAGGTAGTACTTATTAGTAAATCTCAATTTGAGAGTGGTTTGCAAACTTCTACTATCTTCCAAATAGCCTTTTGAAAATATTCTGGAAATGTTCATTTCATTATCCTTTAACACACTTTGCAATTTCTTCAAAAGTATTGAATATATTATCTGTCGCATTGTCACATCACAACCTATACCTCAAGCTGATGTTTTTATTATATCAGTTCAGTTCAGTGGCTCAGTTGTGTCGGACTCTCCGCCACCCCATGCATCACAGAACATCTGGCCTCCCTGTCCATCACCAACTCCAGGAGTTCCCTCTAACTCATGTTCACAGAGTCGGTGATGCCATCCAACCATCTCATTCTCGGTCGTCCCTTTCTCCTCCCGCCGCCAAGATTTCCTAGCATCAGAGTCTTTTCCAGTGAGTCAACTCATCGCATGAGGTGGCCAAAGTATTGGAGTTTCAACTTTAGCATCAGTCCTTCCAATGAACACCCAGGATTGATCTCCTTCAGAATGGACTGGTTGGGTCTCCTTGCAGTCCAGGGGCCTCTCAAGAGACTTCTCTAGCACCACTGTTCAAAAGCATCAATTCTTTGGCGATCCGGCTTCCTCACAGTCCAACCCTCCATCCAAACATGACCACAGGAAAAACCATAGTCTTGACTAGACGGACCTTGGTTGGCAGAGTAATGTCTCTGCATTTTAATATGCTATCAAGGTTGGTCATAACTTTCCTTCCGAGGAGTAAGTGTCTTTTATTTTCATGGCTGCAGTCAGTATCTGCGGTGATTTTGGAGCCCCCCCCCCCAAATAAATTTCCACACTGTTTCCACTGTTTTTCCATTTATTTCCTATGAAGTGATGGGACCAGATGCCATGATCTTAGTTTTCTGAATGTTGAGCTTCAAGCCAACCTTTTCACTCTCCTCTTTCACTTTCATCAAGAGGGTTTTTAGCTTCTCTTCACTTTCTGCCATAAGGGTAGTGTCATCTGCATATCTGTGGTTATTGATATTTCTTCTAGCAACCTTGATTCCATCTTGTGGTTCTTCCAGCCCAGCGTTCCTCATGATGTACACTGCATAGAAGTTAAATAAGCAAGCTGACAATATACAGCCTTGACGTAGTCCTTTTCCTACTTGCAACCAGTCTGTTGTTCCATGTACAGTTCTGACTGTTGCTTCCTGACCTGCATACAGGTTTCTCAAGAGGCAGGTCAGGTGGTTTGATATTCCCATCTCTTTCAGAATGTTCCACAGTTTATTGTGATCCACAGAGTCAAAGGCTTTGGCATAGTCAATGAAGCAGAAATAGATGCTCTTCTGGAACTCTCTTGCTTTCTCCATGATCCAGGGATGTTGACAATTTGTTCTCTGTTGCTTCTACGTTTTCTAAAACCTGCTTGAACATCTGGGAGTTCACGGTTCATACAATGCTGAAGCCTGGCTTGGAGAATATTGAGCATGACTTTACTAGCGTGTGAGATGAATGCAATTGGTGCGGTCTTTTGAGTACTCTTTGGCATTGCCTTTCTTTGAGACTGGAATGAAGACTGACCTTTTCCACTCCTGTGGCCACTGCTGAATTTTCCAAATCTGCTGGCATATTGAGTGCAGTACTTTCTCAGCATCATCTTTCAAGATTTGAAATAGCTCAACTGGAATTCCATCACCTCCACTAGCTTTGTTCGTAGTGAGGCTTTCTAAGGCCCACTTGACTTCACATTCCAAGATGTCTGGCTTTAGGTCAATGATCACGTTATCGCGACTACCTTGGTCGTGAAGATCTTTTTTGTACATTTCTTCTTTGTATTTTTGCCACCTCTTCTTAATATTGTCTGCTTCTGTTATGTCCATACCATTTCTGTCCTTTATCGAGCCCATCTTTGAATGAAATGTTCCCTTGATATCTCTTATTTTCTTGAAGAGATCTCTTGTCTTTCACATTCTGTTATTTTCCTCTATTTCTTTGCATTGATCACTGAGGAAGTCTTTCTTATCTCTCCTTCCTATTCTTTGGAACTCTGCATTCAGATGTTTATATCTTTCCTTTACTCCTTTGCTTTTCACTTCTCTTCTTTTCACGGCTATTTGTAATGCCTCCTCAGACAGTCACTTTGCTTTTTTGCATTTCTTTCCCATGGGGATGGTCTTGGTCCCTGTCTCCCATACAGTGTCACCAACCTCCGTCCAGAGTTCATCAGGCACTCTCTCTATCAGATCTAGTCCCTTAAATCGATTTCTCACTTCCACTGTAGAATTGGGGTCTCCAGCAACGCAGACACGAGAGACCCCATCCCCGGCGCAACCGACCACGAAAGAGGCGCGGCCGTGAGGAGGTACCCCAAGACTGAGGCCAGGGCCAATGGCCGAGAGGAGCTACCCCACCACCAATAGGACGTGGCTGCGTGGGCGCAGGAGGGCCGAGAGGATCTACTCCACCTTCAAGGTCAGGAGGGGCGTCCTTGAGGAAATACCTCTCGTCCAAGTTAAGCTGCAGCGGCTGCACTTTCTTGGAGCAGCTGTGAAGAGATATCCCATGCCCAAGGTAAGAGAAATCCAAATAAGACTGTAGGTATTGCGAGGGGGCATCAGAGGGCAGAAACACTGAAATCATAATCATGGGAAACTAGTCGATCTGATCACATGAACCACAGCTGAATGTGGTCCACTGGAGAAGGGAATGGCAAACCACTTCAGTATACTTGCCTTGAGAACCCCATGAATGATATCAAAGGGCAAATTGATAGGATACTGAATGAGGAATTCCCCAGGTCGGTAGGTGCCCAGTATGCTACTGGATATCAGTGGAGAAATAACTCTAGAAAAATGAAGGGATGGAGCAGAAGCAAAACCAATACCAATTTGTGGATGTGACCGGTGATAGAAACAAGGTCCGGTGCTGTAAAGAGCAATATTGCATAGGAACCTGGAATGTTAGGTCCATAAATCAAGGCAAATTGGAAGTGGTCAACAAGAGATGGCAAGAGTGAACATAGACATTCTAGGAATAATTGAATTAAAATGGACTGGAATGGGTGAACTTAACTCAGATGACCATCATATCTACTACTGTACTACTGTGGGCAGGAATCCCTTAGAAGAAATGGAGGAGCCTTCATGGTCAAAAAAAGAGTCCGAAACACAGTACTTAAATGCAATCTTAAAAACGACAGAATGATTTCTGTTCGTTTCCAAGGCAAACCATTCAATATTACAGTAATCCAGGCCTATGTCCCAACCAGTAACGCTGAAGAAGCCGAAATTGAACGGTTCTATGAAGACCTACAAGACCTTTACACCTGGAGTAACAGGCAAATTTGGCCTTGGAACACGGAATGAAGCAGGGCAAAGGCTAATAGAGTTTTGTCAAGAGAATGCACTGGTCATAGCAAACACCCTCTTCCAATTCCAACACAAGGGAAGACTCTACACATGGACAACACCAGATGGTCAACACCGAAATCAGATTGATTATATTCTTTGCAGCCAAAGATGGAGTAGCTGTATAGAGTCAGAGAAAACAAGACTAGGAGCTGCCTGTGGCTCAGATTATGAACTCCTTATTGCCAAATTCAGACTTAAATTGAAGAAAGTACGGAAAACCTCTAGACCATTCACATATGACCTAAACCAAATCCCTTGTGATTGTACAGATTTTTATATAGACGGGACTAAAAATGTTAAAGTCTCATTCTGGTCTCTCGAAGAGTATAACGTTCTTTATACTAAATCCCACTCTTCTCAACAAAATGAATTATATACTCTCATTCAGGTTATTCACCTACATCCTTACCATATTAATATAGTTTATAATTTTTTATATTCAATATTTGTATTACAATCTATCGAAACTTCAATCATAAATTCTAATCAGTCTATTATTCAACATTTTATCGAACTACAATCTCTTATTAAGAACTGCACTTCCTCTACTCATATTACCCATATCTGAGCACATTCTTGTTTTCTGGCCCTGTGGCTCATGGCAACGAACAAGCTGATAAGCTTGTCGTTTTGCTACTCCTGAAGAGCCACATGATCTATTTTGCAATAATGCTGGTTCATTCCACCAAATTTGGAAAATTCCATACTGCCATGCTAAAGAAATTATCATTAGTTGCCCTACTTGAAGGCCCTTACATCTTCGATCTATTGCACAAGGCATTAATGCTCAAAGATTACAACCTAACGAACTATGGCCAATGGGTGTAATGCATTGTCCTGAAATTTCTCGCTCTTCCTTCTTATATGTCTCAATCGACACAAATTCCTTTTTAATATGGTCACACCTCTTCAAGATGAGGCTACACAACATGTTGTAACCCACCTGTTAACTTGTTTTCCTATAATGGGAACACCTAGTTCTATAAAAACAGAAAAAAAGCCCTGCCTATATTTCTAGGCAATTCAAACAATTCCTACAATCATTTTCTATTAAATATATTACAAGCATCCCTTATAATCCACAAACAATTTTTTTTAACTGGAAACTGTAACACTTTATTTTATTTTTTTTATTGGAGGCGAATTACTTTACATTAATATATTGGTTGGTGTTGCCATACGTTGACACGAATCTGCCACGGTTGTGCAAGTGTTCCCTTTCTTGAACCCCCAGCCCACCTCCCTCTTCCCTATATCCTCCCTCCAGGTCATCCCCGTGCACCAGCCCCAAGCATCCTGTATCATGCCTCGAACCTGGACTGGTGATTCAGTTCAAATAATATACATGTTACAATGCCATTTTCCCAAATCATCCCACCATCACCCTCTCCCACAGGGTCCCAAAGACTGTTCTATACACTTATGTCTCTTTTGCTGTCTCGTATACAGGGTTTAGGCTACCATCTTTCTAAATTCCCTATATATGCATTGGTATACTGTATTGATGTTTTTCTTTCTGGCTTACTTCACTGTGTAAAATAGGCTCCAATTTCATCCACCTCATTGGAACTGACAAAAATGCATTTTTTTGATGGCTGAAAAATACTCCATTGTGCAGATGTACCAGAGCTTTCTGACACATGCATCTGCAGATGGACATCTCGGTTGCTTCCATGTTCTCCCTTTTATAAGCAGTGCTGCAATGAATATTGGAGTACATGTGTTTCTTTCATTTCTGGTTTCCTCAATGTGTAAGACCAGGAGTGGATTTGCTGGATCATATATCATTTCTATTTCCAGTTTTTTGAGGAATCTCCACACTGTTCGCCATAGTGGCTGTACTAGTTTGCATTCCCTCCAACAGTGTAAGAGAGTTCCCTTTTCTCCATACCCCCTCCAGCATTTATTTGCATGTAGACTTTTGGATAGCAGCCATTCTGACTGGTGTGAAATGGTATCTCATTGTGGTTTTGATTTGCATTTCTCTGATTATGAGGGATATTGAGATTTTTTCATGTGTTTGTTAGCCATCTGTTTGTCTTCTTTGGAGAAATGTCTGTTTAATTCTTTGGCCCATTTTTTAATTGGGTCGTTTATTTTTCTGGAATTGAGCTGTAGGAGCTGCTTGTATATTTTGGAGATTAATTCTTTGTCAGTTGATTCAGTAGCTATTAATTTCTCCAAATCTGAAGTCTGTGTTTATACCTTGCTTATAGTTTCCTTTGCTGTGCAGAATCTTTTCATTTTAATTAGGTCCCATTTGTTTATTTTTGCTTTTATTTCCAATATTCTGGGAGGTGGGTCTTGGAGGATCCTGCTGTGATTTATGTCAGAGAGGGTTTTGCCTACGTTCTCCTCTAGGAGTTTTAGAGTTTCTGGTCTTACATTTAGTTATCTAATCCATTTTGAGTTCATTTTGGTGTATGGTGTTAGGAAGTGTTCTAGTTTCATTCTTTTACAAGCAGCTGACCAGTTTTACAAGCACCACTTGTTAAATAGACTGTCTTTACTCCTTTTTATTTTTTTGCCTCCTTTGTCAAAGATAAGGTGTCTAAAGGTGTGTGGATTTATCTCTGGGCCTTCTATTTTGTTCCATTGATTTATATTTCTGTCTTTATGAGAGTACCATATTATCTTGATGAATGTGGCTTTGTAGTAGAGCCTGAAGTCCGGCAGGTTAATTCCCCCAGTTCCATTCTTCTTCCTCAAGATTACTTTAGCTCTTTGAGGTTTTTGTATTTGTATACAAATTGTGAGATTATTTGTGCTAGTTCTGTGAAAAATATCGTTGGAAGCTTGATAGCGATTGCATTGAATTTATACATTACTTTGGGTAGTATACTCATTTTTACTATATTTATTCTTCCAATCCACGAACACGGCATATTTCTCAATCTATTAATGTCCTCTTTGTTTACTTTCACAAGTGTTTTATAATTTTCTATGTACAAGTCTTTTGTTTCCTTAGGTAGATATATTCTTAAGTATTTAATTCTTTTCGTTGCAACAAAGAATGGAATGGTTTCCATAATTTCTCTTTCTATTTTCTCATTAAGTATATAGGAATGCAAGGGATTTCTGTCTGTTGATTTTATATCCTGCAACTTTACTGTATTCACTGATTAGCTCTGGTAGTTTTCTGGTAGAGTCTTTAGGGTTTTCTGTGTAGAGGATCATGTCATCAGTGAACAGTGAAATTTTACTTCTTCTTTTCCAATTTGTATTCCTTTTATGTCTTTTTCTGCTCTGATTGCTGTAGCCAAAACTTCCAGAACTATGTTGAACGGTAGTGGTGATAGTGGGCACCCTTGTCTTGTTCCTGACTTTCGGGGAAATGCTTTCAGTTTTTCACCATTGAGGATAATGTTTTCTGTGGGTTTGTTATATATAGCTTTTATTATGTTGAGGTATGTCCCTTCTATTCCCACTTTCTGGAAGGTTTTTATCATAAATGGATGTTGAATTTTGTCGAAAGCTTTCTCTGCATCTACTGAGATAATCATATGATTTTTATTTTTCAGTTTGTTAATGTGGTGTAATACGTTGATTGATTTGCGGATATTGAAGAATGCTTGCATGCCTGGGGTAAAGCCACTTGATCATAATGTATGATCTTCTTAATGTGCTGTTGGATTCTGATTGCTAGAATTTTGTTAAGAATTTTTGCATCTATGTTCATCAGTGTTATTGGCCTGTAGTTTTCTTTTTTGTGGGATCTTTACCAGGTTTGGGATTAGGGTGATGGTGGCCTCATAGGATGAGTTTGGAAGTTTCCCTTCCTCAGCAATTTTCTGGAAGAGTTTGAGTAGAATAACTGTTAGCTCTTCTCTAAATTTTTGGTAGAATTCAGCTGTGAAGCCGTCTGGCCCTGGGCTTTTGATTGCTGGAAGATTTCTGATTACAGCCTCTAATTCCTTGTTTGTGATGGGTAGGCAGGCCTCCCTGCCTCCCTACCCATACCCCGCCTGCTAGAGGGTGGTGCGGGCATCTGTGCCGCCTCTCTGCTGAGAGTTTCCTTTGGGCACTTAGTCTGTGGGTTTTAATTATTTATTTAATTTTTAATTAAATATTTATGTATGTATACGTTTTTCTCCCAGTTATGTGGCCCTCTGAAGTTCCAAGGCTCGCCACAGACACACCAGTGTTTCCAGGTGTTAGTTACCTTCTTTTTTTTTTTTTTTTTTTTCTTTTCTTTCTTTAAGCCTCCCTTCCTAGGACGGAGTTCTGTCTCTCCCTCTTTTGACTCTCTTTTTATCTTTTATACTATTTCCTACCTCCTTTCGAAGATTATGGGCTGCTTTTCTGGGTGCCTGATGTCCTCTGCCGGTATTCAGAAGTTGTTTTATGGGATTTACTCAGCGTTCAAATGTTCTTTTGCTTATTTTGTGGGGGAGAAAATTGTCACCCTTTCCTATTCCTCTGCCATCTTCCTGTGCTCCCTAAACTCTCCACAAACACAAATTAAAAAAGTAAATATAGAGGGGGAACACACAGGATCATTTTTGTGTTCCTTATCCAGAGCAGACGTTCAGTTCAGTTCAGTTCAGTTCATTTCAGTCGCTGGCTCAGTTGTTTCCGATTCTTTGTGACCCCATGAATCCCAGTGCGTCAGGCCTCCCTGTCTATCTCCAACTCCCTGAGTTCACTCCAACCCATGTCCATCAAGTCGGTGATACCATCAAGAAATCTCATTCTCTGCTGTCTCCTTCTCCTCCCGCCCACAATCCCTCCCATCATCAATGTCTTTTCAGGTGAGTCAACTCTTCACATGAGGTGGCCAAAGTATTGGAGTTTCTACTTCAGCATCAGTCCTTCCAATGAACACCCAGGACTGATCTCCTTTAGAATGGACTGGTTGGATCTCCTTGCATTCAAGGGATTCTCAAGAGTCTTCACCACCACAGTTCAAAAGCATAAATTCCACGGCTACAAGCTTTCTTCACAGTCCAACTCTCACATCCATACAAGACCACTGGAAAAACCATAGCCTTGATTTGAGGGACCTTGGTTGGCAAAGTAATGTCCATGCTTTTTAATACGCTATCTAGATTCGAATCCAATATATTCTCTAATCTTAAAATTATCATTAATGCAGCTTTGCTTGTTTTAAATTTTTTAAACTTATCGCAAGGAGATATTTTGACAAAAGCAGAAAACCGTTTCCTGGAACTGAAGGACACTTCTCTTCCTCTACCTATTTTGTATCAAGACGGGGTGACTAAACAACGGATGTGGAAAATTAATATTACCAGGATAGGGACACGCTTGTATTTCTCCAGGTGGATCCAACGAAGTCATTTGGTTCCCTCTTCAGAAGATTCACCCAAGGAAGCTAATATAGAGAGAAAAAGGTGAAATCCCCGGGAGGAGGAGATTTCAGTACAAGCCATGGCGGGTTTTAAACTTTTTAAGAAATGTCACACTCAACGTCATCGACCTCATGATCTCCCTACTTGGAGACAGATATAAACTCTTATTAATCAACCTGAAAATCTGGGTTCTCAACAGGAAATGACCTGGGATTCTGAGAATATTTTTGTGGCTACACTTGCTTTCCTTGCTTTTGCTTTCCCCGCTCAGGCTGGCTTGAATAATCACACTTATAGGGCTTATATACCTAAGCCCCAGTTATTGCAAGTTGTAGAATGGACAGATATAGGACCTGTCATATCCACTAATGACACAGTACATACGCCTCCACCTTGGAGATTTGAGGGGTCGTCTCCTCTCTTCCTGAGGAAGATGGAAGACTAATAAACATTTCTCTAGGCTATGAAATCCTTCCTTTGTGCATGGGCCCAGCAGAATTATGTATTAATGTTAGTCAACAAAAGTGGACTTTCATCCTGCCTCCAACAAAGAATTTCAGTACATTGCTTGGACTGTTTACTACCCTGTCCCTTTATGAAAACCATGTCAATACTACCAAATCTTTCGGACAAGGGCAAAAGTTGAAATGTAAGGGGTTTACGTATAAGGACTTTACCTGTATTTCTGTTTACTGGGATAGATGTCAAGCTAAATCAGGGAAATTAATGTTTTTGGCCAATTACACCATTGTTGATTGGGGAACCCAATCATCTAACTGCTCAGATTATCTTAATAATATAATGTGTGATATGCTACTCAAGAAGAATGGAAGATTACCAATAGTTCAATGGAAAACTTCCATGACAAAGGACTCTTTGGCTGGATTGACAGTGAAAGGGCAACTCCTCGCCCTCGAATCATCCTCAATATAAGAATTGGACCTGAACAACAGGACATTTGGAAACATGATGCATGTACTTAAAAACTTGGAACTTGGACTGGATATGCCACAGGGACCAGTCGTTGTCATAGTAACTCTTTCTTCCGTTATAATCATTCATATTTTATACAAGCTTCCATCCCCCTTCCTTTTGTTATAGCCATAGGGAACTCACAATTTAATAAGACTTTTTGTTCTGTCACTTGTATAGATTGCAAATTGTATACTTGTCTAAATTCCTTTAAAAAAATGAATCCCTTTTGATTCTTCGATCTCGGTGTAGTCTGTGGTTACCAAGTAGATCTGCAAATACCCTGGGAAGAAGGTCCCATGGTAGGACTTGCCTCCCGGTTACTCTCTAAATTACTCCAATGATCTAAGCGATTCATTGGATGGCTAATTCTTGGCATTTTGGGATTTATAGCCATTTGCATCACTGCTGCAGTTGCAGGCATTGCTTTACAAACCTCAATTCAAACCCAAAACTTTATTCAAATTTGGACTAAAGATGCTGATACTATGTGGGCCACCCAGACTCAGATGGATGAGGACGTTCAGGATAAAATACAAGAATTAAAAACAGGCATCCAGTGGGTCAGAGAACAATTAATACATTTTAAAAAGCAAGTATTAGTAAAATGTGATTGGACAGTTTTACATTACTCCTGTTTGGTTCAACAATAGTGCTTACAACTGGGAACAAATCAAGTTTCATTTACAAGGTACACATAATAATGCTCCTTAAATATACAATTGTTGCAAGAGAAAATCTTTGAACTCTTCTCTAAGAGTCTATCCTCTTCCAAAAATTTGGAAACCTTAGCTGATCAGCTAGCTGATCAATTATCTGGGTTAGTCACTTGAGGATGATTTCAAAGCATTACACTTCGTATTGGATCTGGTGCTATAAAGCTGATAATTATTATGGCGATTAGTATCTGTAGTATACTGATGCCTTTCAACAAAAATGTTCATACTAAACAGACTCAATTGGTCAGTGCCTTTTTCACAGAAGCATATGCAGTCACCCCCAATTATGAAAAAAATAAAACAGGGAGAATAGCCAGGGGACGTTCAACTTTAAGGGATCCAATAGGTTTTCTTCCTTTGTGTAACATTTCTCAAGGACTCTGTTCATTCTCAGTTCCTGTGAAACAGGGACGAGCAGAGCTGCACGCAGTCCTCAGTACTGGGATCATGGGAGAGGACACCTGCCTGGATTCCCTTCAGTGTCTCCCTTCAGTGACCTTGAACGTAAAGGATTATCCATTTTGTTGCAACTGGTGGAATTTCATTATTTTTCATGGCAGAATGATAATTTTATTATAGATATATAAGCATGCGTTTCTGCAAAAAAAAAAAAAAAAAAAAAGCACGCTTGTTTCACTCGAGTCTTCTGTCCCATGCATCCTTCTTCTTGTCAACCCCAGTCACCAGATCCTGGTTTACAAAGACCGTGACATGGGTCTAGTTCAGTGATGACACCATCATGATTGTCTGGTCATGAAGAGTATCTTTGGTGAGTTCTTCTGTGTATTCTTGACACCTTTTAATTGTTGCTGTTTCTGTTAGGTCCCCAATATTTCTGACCTTTGTGGTGCACTTCTTTATATGAAATCTTCCCATGGTATCTTTAATTTTCTTGAAGTGATCTCTAGTCTATCTGATTCTATTGTTAACCTCTCTTTCTTGGCATTGATCAATGAGGAACGTTTTCTTATCTGCCCTACTTATTCTTCAATATTCTACATTCAAATAGGTATATCTTTCCCATTCTCATTTCACTTCCACTTCTCTCTCTCCTTTTTCTTTTTTTCTTATTCTCAGCTAGTGTAAGGTGTCTTCGAAAACCGTTTTGCCCTTGTGCATTTCTTTGTCTTGGGGATAGTCTTCATTGCTGCTCCTGTACAATGTCACGAACCACTGCCCTTAGTTCTACAAGAACTCTATTAGATTTCCAATTATAATCAAAAGGGCTTTTATTTAGATCACACCAGAATGATCTAGGGATTTTCCCTACTTTTGTTGAAATCAGTCTGAATGTTTCAGTATGAGCTGATGATCTGAGCCACAGTCAGCTCCCGGTTTGTTTTGGATGGCTACATTAAGCTTCTCCATCTTCAGCTGTAAAGCATATAATCGGTTTGATTTTGGTATTAACCGTCTTCTTGTGTGCATGTGTAAAGTCGTCTCATGTGTTGTTGGAAAAAGTTTCCTATGACGGTCCCTTGTCTTGGCAGAACAGTGTTAGACATTGCCCTGGTTCATTTTGTACCCAAAGGCCAAACTTGTCTATGACTCTAGCTATCTGTTGATGTCCTACTTTTGCATTCCAGTCCCCAATGATGCAAATAATATCTTTATGTGTGCGTGTGTGTGTGTGTGTGTTAGTTCTAGAAGATCCTATTGGTAAACATAGAACCACTCAACTTCAGCTTCTCACCGACCTTCAGCTCAATTTCTACTTCAACATTACTGGTCAGGACATAGATTTGGATTATTGTGCTATTGCATAGTTTGTCTTGAGAATCAGCAGAGATCTTTCTGCCATTCTTGAGAATGCACCCAAGAACTGCATTTCACACACTTTTGTTGACTGTGAGTGATACACCGTTTCTTCTCTAGGGATTCTTGCTCACTGTGGTAGATAAAATGGTAATCTCAATTAAATTTGCCCATTCCAGTCAATTTTAATTCACTGGTTCCATGAAAAGTTGATGTTCACCGTTGACATCTCCTGTTTGACGAATTCCAAGTTAACTTGTATCGTGGGCCTAACTTTCTAAGTTCCTATGCACTATTGTTCTTTACAGAATGAGACTTTACTTCCATCATCAGTCACTACCACAGCTGGGTGTTTTTTTGTTTGTTTTTTGTTTTTTGCTCTGGATTCATCTCTTCATTACTTTTGGAGTTACTTCTCCACTGATTTCCAGAAGCATATTAGGACACCTACCAACACGGGGAGTTCATCTTTCAGTGTCCATTCTGTTTTCCTTTTCATACTATTCATGGGGTTTCAAGGCAAAATACTGAAGCTGTGCCATTCACTTCTCCATTGGCCCACGTTTTCTCAGAACCCTCCATCATGATCCATCCATCCCGGATGGCCCTACAGAGTCCGACTCATAGTTTCATTGCATTAGACAAGACTGTGGTCCACTGCATCAGTTTGATTAGTTTTCTGTGGTTGTGGTTTCCATTACGTCTGCCCTCTAACGGATAAGCATAAAAGGCTTATAGAAGTTTTCTGATGGGAGGGACAGACTGTGAGTGAACCTGAGTCTTGTTTAGATAGGTGGGGCCATGTTCAGTAAAGCTTTAATCCGATTTTCTGTTGCGGGGATGGGTGGGGAGGGCTGTGTTCCAGCCCTGTTGTTTGAACTGAGGACAAACTTTGGTATGAGAAATGTACTTGTGATCTTCTTCAAAAGGGCTTGTGCAAGCACTGTTGTATTCAGTGCCCCTCATCTTCCTGTAGCCCACTCTCGGCCCACACTTACAGGCAAATCTGGCTCAGGATTTTGTGGGGACACTGCTCCTTATGCTTGGTTCCTGGTGCACACAAGATTTTGTTTGTGCCCTGCAACTGCTTCAGTTCTGTGGAAGTTCTGTAATCAAGTCCTCCAAAGTCAAATTTCCTGTGGGGTACTCAATCCCTTTGCCAGACCCCCAGGTGAGGAATTGTGCAGTGCTCCTAGAACTTCCTTAACAGTACGAGAATTTCTTCGGCATATTTATTTTTCAATTTGTGGATGTCTGCTACCTGGCTTTATTGTGGATTGAATGGAAAACTCCTCCAAGAGGGCATATGCCATAAACTGCATGACCCAGGTCTGTAGCAGCCAGAGACCCTCTCCCCTGTCAGGCTACTGCTGACCCATGCCTCTGCAGGAGACACTCAGTCACTGAAAGACAAGTCTCACTCTGTGTCTGGAAGTCTCTTCGTATTGGTGCACAAAATGTTTTCTATGAGCCCTCTGAGTGTGGCTGGAAGGTTTTGATGATAAACACAAAGTCACCCCTCCTACAGTCTTCTTGGGATGTCTCCTTCCCCACCGGACATGGTGTACATCTTTTTGGTGGGGCCTGACCTTCTCTTGTCCTTCATCATTCAGTAGCAAGCTGCAATTTTGGAGCTCTCTCAGGAAAAGATAAGTGAACACCCTTCTACTTGGATATCTTTGCTCCCTCACAGGCACACACTGGCAAAGGGGAAAATTCATATACCCCACGGCTGCACTTTCTTCACCTTTCTACACCGCCAGTTATGCATGAGCACCTGGATGGATTGCATGCTCGCACACGGTATGCTAGGATGCCTGTGGTTTCACAATGAAGGAGCCTACCTGATCATGTCATTTGTCTCACACCATGCTATTATTGGCCGCATCAGCGAGGGAGTTTGCTACCTGCTGGACTGGTCTGAGGCAGCAGTAGGCCAGGGCCTTCCTTCAACGTGTAAAAATTCTCCAGTGCAATAGGCTATCTTTCTGTTCCTCCTCCTCCCAGTCTCTGTTCTTTTCGGAAGGACCTTGACCTCTTCACTGTCATGGATCCTGTTATAGCCATGCCCACCATTTCCAAAGGATACCCCACTTCCCATAGACTAAAGGGTTCAAAGGCTATGCTTTAAAATACCCACACCATTGAATTTACACTGGTTGTATTCAGTGTATTTACACTGAATTTACACTGGGTGAGTTCTCAAAACTTCCCCATCTGCTTCCTGGTAGAAATACACACATCAACGTGGCACAAACTGTGAGCTTCTTTATGTCTCTTGAGGTAAACCCAGATTTATTGATCCACTTTCCTGAATTGTCACTGGCCATCCTTTCCTCATCCCTGTGCTGAACAGGAGCACCTCAGAGATGCATGCGCCAGTCTTCCCCAGTCTGTGGACACCTCGTGCCTCCTTCTTCTTGCTGCATGCCTCGTGATATCTCACCTTCATCTCTACATCGTATGTGGTTGGACACACATCCACATACAGAAACACACATAAACACCGCCATGTCTACCCACGTATGTACACACAAATGTTCAAAGGCACAGGGGAACATAACAAACAGGGACCATAGGTGTTTCTGTAGCTGAAGATCCAGTGCTTCATATCAAATTTAGAGAACTCCATATTTCTCCAAGGGAAGTTTCCATTCTGATCTCCATTATGAAATACAGAGGAGTCCAACTTCCAAAGTGGAGAATTAACACCTATGATTGAATGCTGTCAATACAGAGCATTTAACATTTCATGGAAGAAATTCTGTTTTGATAAAATTTGAGAAATATGACAAACTCTAAACTTGATGAAGAAAGAGTGGGCCCTGATTTTCATTTGTGCAAGAGATATCATTCCAAATCCATACTGGATCTCGATATCTTCAGAACCCAGTGCCAAGATTTTCATATGAGAAATATACAGAATTCCAAATTAAATGCCAGGAAACCACATGTAGATTTTCATACCTGAGTAATAGAGAATTCCACATTTCACGTAAGAAAGATAGAATCCAGATTTTCATAGAGTGAAATAAAAAATACAATTATCATGGAGTAATACTATAATCACTATATTTACATATAAAAGTATAGGTAATCCTATACTTGAGTTAATTTAAGTTCAGTCTCTCGGTCATATCCAACTCTTTGTGATCCCATGGACTGCAAATTACGACACTTCACTGTCCAACAGCAATTCCTGGAGCATTCTCAAACTCATGTCCATCGAGTCGGTGATGTCATTCAACCATCTTATCCTCTATCATACTCTTCTCCTCCTGGATTCAGTGTTTCCCAGGGTCTTTCCGATGAGACAATTATTTGCATTAGGTGGACAAAATTGGAATTTATGCCTCAGAATAAGTCCTTCCACTGAATATTCCGTACTGATTTCCTTTAACCTCCTTGCTGTCCAAGAGACACTAAAGAGTCTTCACCAACAGCCCAGTTTTAGAGCAACAATTCTACTGCACTCAGTTGTCTTTAGAGTCCAAATCTCACATCCGTACATGACTACCAAAAAAAAAATAAATTAATTAATAGCTTTGATTAAGAGTATATTTGCTCACAGAGCAATGTCTCTGCTTTTCAATATGTTGACTTGGCAGGTCATACCATTCCTTCCAAAGAGCAAGAATCTTTTAATTTCATGGCTGCAGTCACCATCTGCAGTCATTTTGGAGCCCCACAACAAAATAAAGTCTCTCTCTGTTTCCATTGTTGCTCCATCAGTTTCCCAAGCAGAGATGGAACCAGTTGTAGTTATCTTCATTTTCTGAATGTTGAGTTTTAAGTGAACACTGAACTCCCCTTTCTCTTTCACCAAAAGGCTCTTTAGTTGTTCTTCACTTTTGCCTCAAATGTGGTGTCATCTACCTTTCTGAGGTTATTGATATTTCTCCCAGAAACCTTGATTCAAACTTTGCCTCATGCAGCCTGGAATTTAACATCTTGCACACCACCTAGAAGGTAACTAGGCAGGGTGACAATATGCAGCCTTGGCATAATTCTTTCCTGAATTGAAAGCACCCTGTTGTCCATGTCCAGTTCTACCTGTTGCTTCTTGACCTGGATACAGATTTCTCAGGAGGCAGGTCAAGTAGTCTGGTACTCCCATACCTTTAAGAATTTTCCACAATTTACTGTGATCCACTTATGGCAGAAAGAGAAGAGGAATTCAAAAGCCTCTTGATGAAAGTGAGAGAAGAGAGTGAAAAGGTTGGCTTGAAGCTGAATATTCAGAAAGCAAAGATCATGGCATCGGGTCCCATCACTTCATGGGAAACAGATGGAAAAACAGTGGAAACAGTGTCAGACTTTATTTTTGGGGGCTCCAAAATCACTGCAGATGTTGATTACAGCCAGGAAATTAAAAGACGCTTACTCCTTGGAAGGAAAGTTAGGACCAAACTTGATAGTACATTAAAAAGAGACATTACTTTGCCAACAAAGGTCCGTCTAGTCAAGGCAATGGTTTTTCGCATGGTCATGTATAGATATGAGAGTTGGACTGTGAAGAAAGCTGATAGCCGAAGAATTGATGCTTTTGAACTGTGGTGTTGGAGAAGACTCTTGAGAGTCCCTTGGACTGCAAGGAGATCAAACCAGTGCATTCTAAAGGAGATCAATCCTGGGTGTTCATTGGAAGGAATGATGCTAAAGCTGAAACTACAATACTTTGGCCACCACATGTGATGAGTTGACTCACTGGAAAAGACTCTGATGCTGGGAACGGTTGGGGGCGGGAGGAAAAGGGGACGACAGAGAATGAGATGGCTGGATGGCATATTCTGTGGGCATGAGTTTGAGTGAACTCCGGGTGTTGATGATGGACAGGGAGGCCTGGCGTGCTGTGATTCATGGGGTCGCGGAGAGTCGGACACGACTGAGTGACTGAACTGAACTGAACTGAACTGAACTGTCAAAACCTTTATACCAAAGGCTTTGGTATAAACAATGAAGCAGACATACACATGCTTTTTTTTTTTTCCCTGGAGACCTCTTGATCTTTTGATGGGACCTCGGATTTTGGCAATCTGATCTCTGTTTCCTTTGCCTGTTCTAAATCCTCTTTGAAGTTCATGGCTCACGTACTGTTCAAGCCTTGCCTGGGGAACTTTTACTATTACTTTGCTACTATTTGAGTTAAGGCCATTGCGTGTTAGTGTGAACAGTTTATGGCATTGCCTTGCTTTGGAATGGAATAATAACTGAAAGTTTCCAGTCCTGTGGCCACTGCTTCGTTTTCCAAATTCCTTGCATACTGAGTGCAGCACTTTGAGACAATCATTTTTCAGGCTACGACATAGCTGAACTGGAATTCCGTCAGTTCTACTAGTTTTGTTCATAGTGAAGTTTCATAAGGATGGCTTGACTTCACATTACAAGAGGACTGGCTCTAGGTGAGTGATCACATCATCCAGGTTATCTGACACATGAAGATCCTGTTAAAATAGTTCTTCTGTGTAACCTTGCCACATCTTCTTAATATCTTCTGCTTCATTGAGGTCCATGCAATTTCTGTCCTTTATTTTGAACATCTCTTCATGAAATGATTCCTTGGTATCTCTAATTTTCTTGACGAGGTCTCTAGTCTTTCCCATTCCATTATTTCCCTCTATTTCTTTCCACTGATCACTGAAGAAGGCTTTCTTATCACTCCTTCTTATTCCTTGAACCTTTGCATTCAGATTGTTATCTCTAATTTTCTCCTTTGTTTTAGCTTCTTTTCTTTTCTCATCTATTTGTAAGGCATCTACAGCAAACCATTTTGCCTTTTTGTATTTTTTTTTTTTTTGAGGAGGGTTTTGATCACTGCCTATTGTACAATGTCACAATCCTCTGTCAGTAGTTCATCAGGCATTCTTTGTATCAGATCTAATCCCTTGAGTCTATTTGTCACTTTCACCGTGTCATCATAAGGGATTTGATGTAAGACATACCTGAATGTTCTAGTGGTTTTCCCTACGTTCTTCAAATTAACTCTTGCTTTGGCAATAAGGAGTTCAAGATCTGAGGCACTGTCCACTCTCAGTCTTACTTTGCTGACTCTACAGATCTCCTGCATCTTTGGCTGTGAAGAAAAAATCAATCTGATTTCAGTTTTAACCATATGCTGACGAACATTTGTAGTATCCTCTCGTGTTCCCAGAAAAGGATGTTGCTATGCGCAGTGTGTTCTCTTGGCAAATCTCTGTTAGCCTTTGGAAGACTTCATTTTGTACTCCAAGGCCAAATTTTCCTTTTACCCCCAGATATCTCTTGACTTCCTACTTTTGCATTCCATTCCCCTGTGATGGAAAGGTTATCTTTCTTGTCTGCTAGTTCTACAAATTCTTGTAGGCCTTCATAGAATTGTTCCATTATAGCTACTTTAGCATTACTGGTCAGGGCACAGACTTGGATTACTGTGCTATTGAATGGGTTCCCTTGGAAAGAAACAAAGATCATTCTGTCATTTTTCAGATTGTCACCAAATACTATCTTCCAGACTCTTTTTTTTGACTATGATGGCTACTCCATTTCTTCTGAGGGATTCTTTCCCACTGTAGTAGACATAATGGTCATCTGAGTTAAATTCATCCGTTCCCGTCCATTTTAGTTCACTGATTCCTAAAATGTCAATGTTCATTCACTCTTGACATTGCCATTTTGACCCCTTCCTATTTACCTTGATTCATGGACCTAACCTTTAAAGTTCCTATGCAGTCTTGCTCTTTACAGCATCGGGGTGTTCTTCCATCACTAGTCACATCTGCAAGTGGGAATTTGTTTTTGCTTTGGCTCCATCGCTTCATTCTTTTTGGAGTTTCTTCTGCACTGATCTCCTATATCATATTGGGCAGCTATCAACCTTGGAATTTGTCTTTCAGTATGCTATATTTTGCCTTTACATGCTGCTCATGGAGTTCTTCAGGCAGGAATACTGACGAGGTTTTCCATTCCCTTCTCCAAGGACCACTATTCGTCAGAGCCCATTACCATCACCCGTCCATCATGGGTGGCCCTACAAGCATGACACATGGTTTCACTGAGTGAGTTAGACAAGGCTGTGTCCCATGTGATCAGTTTGGTTAGCTTTCTGAGATTATGGTTTTCATTCGTTCTGCCTTCTGACGGAGAAGGTCAAGAGGTTGTGGAAGCTTCCTGATCGGGAAGACTGACTAAGGGAAACTGGTTCTTGTTCTGATGGGTAGGGCCATGCCAGTTCAGTGGCTCAGTCATTGACAAATCTTTGTGGCCCTGTGCACTGCAGCATGCCAATCCGCCCTGTCCATCACTAACTCATCGAGTTTAGACAAACTTATATTCATTAAGTCAGTGATGCTCTCCAATCATCCCAGCTTCTGTCTACTCTTATCCTCCCACCTTGAATTTTTCCGAGCATCAGGGTCTTTTCCAATGAGTCAGTTCTTTACACCCCGTGGCCAAAGTGTTGGAGTTTCAGCTTGAGCAGCAGTCCTTACAATGAATATTCAGGACTGATTTTCTTTAGGATGTACTGCTTTGATCTCCTTGCCCTCCAAAAGACTCTCAAGCCTCTTCTCCAACATCATAGTTCAAGAGTATCAATTCTGTGGTGCTCAGCTTTCTTTATAGTCCAAATCTCCCATCCATACATGACTACTGGAAAAACCATAACTTTGATTAGACAGAAATATTTTGGAAAGTAATCTCTCTGATGTTTGATATGCTGTCTAGTTTGGTCATATTTTTCTTACAAAGAGAAAGCATCTTTTATTTTTATGGCGGCATTCCCAATCTGCTGTGATTTTGATTACAGTTCCATTCCCCAAACCGCACCCCTGGCAAAAAAAAAAAAAAAAAAAAAAAAAGTCTCTCATTCTTTCCATTGTTTCCCCTTCTATTTGCCATGAAGTGATGGGACCGGTTGACATCATCATTGTTTTCTGAATTTTGATTTTTAATGTCATCTATTTAAATCTCCACTTTCACTTTCATCAAGGGCTCTTTTGTTCATCTTTCCTTTCTGCCATAAATATGGTGCCATCACCAGATAAGAGATTATTGATATTTCACCTGTCTATCTTGATTCCGGCGTGTGCTTATGCAACCAGTCCTTTCACATGATGTAATCTGCACATAATTTACATAAGCAGCATGTCAGCATACAGCCTTGACATACTCCTTTCCCATTGGATTCAGATTGCTGTTCCATTTCCAGTTCTAACTGTTGTGACTTGACCTGCATACAAATTTTTCAGGAGGCAGGGCAGGTTGTCTGGTATTATCATCTCTCGATAAATTTTCCAGTTTGTTGTGACCCATAGTCAAAGGCTTTGGTGTAGTCAACTATGCAGAAGTAGACTTTTTTCTTCTGGAACTCTCTTCCTGTGTTGCTGATCCAAAGGCTATTGACAATTTGATATCTGGATCCTCTGCCTTTTAAAAATCAAGCTTGAACACCTGGAAGTTCATGGTTTACGTACTGTTGAAGCCTGGTTTGGAGAATTTCAATCATTATTGTGCTCGTGTGTAAGATGATTGCATTTGTGTGGTAGTGTGAAAATTCTTTGGCACTGGCTTTCTTTAAGATTGAAATGAAAACTGACCTCCTTGTATAATTATGGGTCATTAATATGTGTAAATTACAAAAAAAAAAAAAAAACAATATTCGATTATGTTTATTGTCCACTTATTTTTTAAACTAAATTATGAAAAAGGAGTAAAGCGGAAAAAAGAATTCTGCTTGGTGTTCTCTGATGACCTAAATGTGAAGGAAGTCTAAGAATTCAGGGATTTATGTACACATAAGTGTCCTTCATTTTGACATAGTAGAAAAAAACTAAGATAAGATTGTATAATTTTTATAA
Organism: Moschus berezovskii; assembly: GCF_049115385.1. Classification (NCBI taxonomy): domain Eukaryota; kingdom Metazoa; phylum Chordata; class Mammalia; order Artiodactyla; family Moschidae; genus Moschus; species Moschus berezovskii. The sequence continues at coordinate 21,731,895 of NC_142489.1, forward strand.
AACAAGATTGCTTAATGCAATATTACAAGTCAACTGTACCTCAAGCAGTGAAGAAATAAATGGTTCCACCATTTGCAGTATTTTGGTCCTTGAGAACATGACGGTAAATAAAATATTTCAGTTACACTGTGACAGAAATTTAATCACGTGATGGTGTTTGTAAAAATATGTTAATTTTTAAAAAGTGAGTTAAAAGTGGTTATCAGAGCCTACTCAAAATGGACCATGATTGTTCAAGTTACCAACTTGTATCATAGGTCAAATATTTCTCCAAGAAAGGTGTCTAATAGAGACAGGATGGACATAAATCTGCAGATCTTAGCTCAAGATTATTAGTGAAGTTGGAAGTACAACTGCAACCACAGTCACACGTTCAATGGAGTGCAGTAGAATATACATTGCTCCCATTCTCAGGGCCCTCTAGGCCTTCTACCCTAGGGCTGGGTAGTGAAAGGCAGAGTTTCGGGACAGGCAAAAGACTATGCATTGCAGAGGCACAGTTCCCTTGATGGAGCCATTCACTGGCCTCCACCAGGGTTCAAAGAAGTAGCCACACGTCCGATGCTCACCTCCATGACCGAATGGCTGTGGCAAACTGTAGGGGTAACAGTCTATGACACCCAGCCCCCTTTTGGATAGTATGAGGAGACCGAGGACCAACTGTGTTTCGGGCACCTGACTCCCTCATTAAAATGACTGGACAAAGTATGAGAACCTTGGAAATAGAAGGACACAGAGAACAGACAGCTTCCCCTTCAGCTGGGACTGGGCACTGATGGGAGAACCAAGACCAGACGTTCAGATCTAGCCTACGCCCAGACAGGATAACCACCCTTCAGAGGGAAACCCTCCTTCTAACCAGGATGTTGGATGATGAAAGTTGTTTTAGGATATTACCTTTCAGAATACGGATTGATATTTTCTTCAGTACAGGTTTACAGAGACAGTATTACTTGACTGTGACCTTACCTCAATAACAGAAGTAAGAGAACCTGACAGCAAGATATTTGCAACACCTTATCACAACCCTCACTTACCTTTCCTCTAAGTGAGCTGGGTTTGAGGAGTTTGGTGTAATTAAAGGAATAAGCCACATATCTTGCATTATTGTGCAATGAAAACCTCTAGTATGTAAACGTCAATCTTTGAAAATATCTTAGCCTAATAATATTGGGTATTTTTAGCAGTAACATCCATGTCTCACTTCTGTGGATGAGAGAGTGCCTCATTTCAAAACCACATTCTATCATGTGTACATGAGAAGTTTATCCTTTTCCAGTATAAAACAAATTAATTGGTGCACTGGGATGAACTAGAGGTATGGGATGCGGAGGGAGTTGGAGGGGGTCTAGATGGGGAACCTATGTACACCCGGGGTGGATTCATGTCAATGTATGGCAAAACCAATACATTGGAAAGTAATCAGCCTCCAATTAAAATAAATACATTTGAAATAATAATAGTAATAAAAACAAATTAGCAAACACTGATGGCTACCCCAATGATCAAGTTAATTAAGGACCAGATTGCTGTGACAGATGTCATCAGGTCTATTTGAAGAATACTTATAACTTTGAAAATATTGTAATGAACTGATTTCCAAGTAGACATATATAATATATATATATTTTGACTTTACAACAATTTTGTAGTTTGTATATGTGCATCACAGTTTGGTTTGATACTTATACAAAATAAATATTTTTCTTTCCCTAATATCTTTATGTTGAGGATATGGAGGTTGGCAAGAAACTCTTAATCTTGTTCACAGTTGAATTAGTCCCCCAAAACCCATTTTTCTTGACAATCTGCTTTCTGAATTGGGTAGATCTGATTAGTGGGGTGAACACTCAGAGACAGATTAGTATACAAAAGTAACAAGTGAAAAGAAGAAAATCAATATTGTAGAATAATTTTGTCCTCTCAAAATGTGTACTTTGAGGACGATGGCATCACCGACTCGATGGACATGAGTTTGAGTGAACTCTTGGAGTTGGTGATGGACAGGGAGGCCTGGCGTGCTGTGATTCATGGGGTCACAGATAGTCGGACATCACTGAATGACTGAACTGAACTCACTGTACTTTGTACAGAGTCAAAATTGTGAGCAATGTATAATTACTTTCTGAACATTTTTGCCAATAGGGTTTTTAGGTAGATCTTTTGATATACAGGACTGGGTTTTTACAAGGAAAGGAGAGCAGACACAGAAAACACAGAGACATTAATATGTGGAGAAAAAGCCATGTGAAGATGGTTTACCATCCAAAAGAGGCCTCAGAAGAAAGAAAATCTTGTAACCCTTTGATTACTGGCTAGATCCCTGGAAGTATGAGAAAATCTTTATTGAAGCTACCTGCTATATGGCATGCTGTTACAGCAAACCTGGAAAAGACATACACCACTACCTCTTGAAAATAAGCTTTAAAGTTCAAAAGAAGCCTACAGTTCATACCCAGGTTCTCATGGAAAGGAAACTGTTAAAGAACTCTCTGACCCATAACCTGATAATGTTTTCAGAATTTTAATGGGAAAAATCCCATTCTCCATTGCAAAGAGAAGTGCAAAAAACTTAGGAATAAATTTACCTAAAGAAACAAATGACCTGTATTTATATATAGAAAACTAAAACACTGCAGAAATAAACATAATAGAAACAGACCGAGAAATATGTCAGCTTCTTAGATCAGAAGAATCAATATGTGAAAATGAATGTTGTTGTTTCCACAGAACAAGAACAAACAATTTCAACCTCTAATAGCCAAAGCAATCTTGAAAAAGAAGAATGGAAATAGTGGGATCAACCTGCCTGACCTCAGGTCATACTACAAAGCTATAGTTATCAAGAAAGTAAGGTACTGGCACAAGACAAAAATATAGATTAATGGAACAATATAGAAAGCTCAGAAATATATCCACACACATATGGACACTTTATCTTTGACAAAGGAGGCAGAAATATATAATGGAGGAGAGAAACCACTTTAAAAAGCAGTGCTGGAGAAAATGGTCAACAACTGTAAAAGAATGTGCTAAAACACATTCTACCACACTATACAACAATACACTTAAAACGAATTAAAGATATAAACATAAGTCTAGAAACTATATAACTCTCAGAGGAAAACGTAGGTAGAACAGACTGTAACACAAATCACAGCATGATTCTCTGTGGCCCACCTGAGTGATGGAAATAGAAACTAAAACAAACATGGGACCTCATTAAGCTTGAAAGTTTTACACAATGAAGGAAACAATACGCAAGGTGAAAAGGCAGCCTTACCAATGGGAGAAAATAAGAGTAAAGAAAGTAACTGAAAACAAAGTAATCTCCAAAATATACAAGCAGCTCATGCAGTTCAATACCAGAAAAATAAGCAATCCATCAAAAAGTGGCACAAAGAACTAAAGAGGCTTCTCCAAAGGAGACAGAAACGCAAATCAATACTACAGTGAGGTACCGTTTCACACGGGTCTAAAGCTACCATCAAAAACTACCATCAAAAAACTCTACAAGCCAGCAATGCTGGAGAGGGAGCAGAGAAAGGGAACCTTCTTACATTGTTGGTGGGAAGGCACTCTGGAGGACAGTGTGGAGGTTTCTTACAAAAAAAAAAAAAAAGGAAATAGAATTACCATGAGACCCAGTGATCCCACTTCTGGGCATACACACCAAGAAAACTAGAATTCAATGAGACATATGTACTCCAATGTTCATTGGAGCACTATTGACAATAGCTTGGACTTTTGAAACAACCTCGATGTCCGGTTCAAAGATGAATGGTTAAGGATGATGCTGTCTATATACACAATGGAATATTCAGCTATTAAAAAAGGGACACGTTTGAGTCAGTGCTAAGAGGTGGATGAAACTGGAACCTACTATACAGAAGGAAGCAAGCCAGAATGAGAAACACCAACGCAGTACATGAAACCTTATATATGAAATTTAGAAAGAGGTAACAATGATGCTATAAGCGAGACAATGCAAGTGATACATATTTAAAGAAAAGAATTTGGGACTCTGTGGCAGAAGGCGAGGGTGGGATGCTAGGAAAGAATAGCATTGAAACATGAAACATTGAAACATGTATATTATCATAGGGAGAACAGACAACCAGTTGAAGGTCGTTGAATGAAGCAAGGCATGCAAAACTGGTGCTGCGGGACAACCGAGAAGGATGAGTCCATGAGATAGGTGACTGATATAATAGTGTGGAGGAAGCTCTGATGAGAATTCAGTAACCAAGAAAGAAGTTCACTTGTCTTACAGGAAAAGAAAAAGTCTCTTTTTCTCCCTGTTAGCTCTCATTAACTCTATCCACTCGTCAATACCCAGCCTAGCGGGGATGAACCAGTTTGATGTCAAATCTAAACCGGACATTCCAACTTCTACCTTAGGTTCATGACATGAATGCTTATGACTTCATAGTCATCCACTTTTCTTTTACTGTAGCAATGAATAGTCTAACCCACTGTGACTGAGGCCTTCAAGTATGTCACTGTGGAGCCCATCCTTTCTTCTTCCTAACATCATCTCCATGTTCCCCTGAGCATCAGGTACCTCCATAAGTACTTCTCAGCTGTTGCTCGTGAAGGCAATTGAACAACCCTCATGACCTCTTTTCAATCTCATTAAAGTGTGAAATAGACAAATATGCTAAAAAGGCCTGGAAAACTTCCCTAATACTGAGAACGCCTTCAGAAAACGGAGTCCCAGTCTTCCTGATAAATTCTTGGTAAAGGTCATGTAACTTGTGGGAAAGAATATAAAGAATATGGTCACTCTTGCTATGGAAAGAAGTGGGTAATATGATGGAATTAATAAGTCCTTTCACATGTGACATAAAAAATGATGAGACAGCATGGGAAAGACAGACACAAAGCCACATATATGTGGGGTGAAAGTTCTTGGGTTTTTTTGCTCTATGACAGACCTTTTAAATGCATAAAGCAGACTGCTCCTAGAAAGGAAGAGGTATATGTTGGTATCAAGATTATCATTTCCTCTCAGTTCCATATCTTTTCATTGTGATCATTACTAGTCCAGACAAGTAAAACTTAAATTAGAGTTTATCATTCCAAAATAGGAAATGAAACATCCCAGTGGACCAGATTCTCTAAAGTCAAAACAGTGTCTTTATTTCGTATACTAGGAAAGAAGTTTCAAATCTTGCATGGTAAAGAAGAAGCATAAGACTCTCCTCATAGGATATGCTTTTGTTTCCTTCTTGGTCTTCTTTCTTCTTTCTTTGAAGGTAAAAGACAGCCAGTGAACTTTAATACAGTCACAGAGATAATTTAGAAAAATGTTAAGCCCTTCAGTGTGAGCGACACAAAGTCCTATGAGATAAAAATAAACACAATTGCATCTCACACTAAGATACGTGTTTCTTTATATGTTCAGTCTTGTCCAACTCTTTGCAACCAAATGAAATGTAGAACACCAGGCTCCTCTGCTCATGGGATTTGCCAGGCAAGATAGTTGCTTCCTGTGGCCATTTCCTACTCCACTGTTAGATGTATGGAATGAATAAAAATATTACCCATGAATTTTCTTGCATCTCTTTCAAGACAAAATAAATTATACAGGCTCTTTGCTCGAGTGAATCTTTCTGAAATTCCAAAGATGCAATTGGGAATGAGAAATGGTTAAAATATTGTGGACGCTCATGACCACAGCAAGGCTGATACAAATTAAAGGAAAAGGTAAACCTCGAAACCTGACCTACCTTAGAATGTAGTGAAGCTCAATTTTTGTTAAACATGTACCAACCAAAGTTCCCTTCTTTAAGTCCTTTTAACAGCTAAAGATGGAGAAATAGGTAGATAGATGGAGTGGAGCTCAGAGAAGTGGGACAGAAATCTCTGTATATGACCCAGACTGTTTTCAAGGGTTTCACATTTGTTTGCTTGCCTGTTTGCTTGTTTGATTTTAAAGAACTCATTTCCCAGAACTTCATAGAAACTGAAGATCTTGTGTCACCTTGGTGTTGGCGGGAACCATGACCACGAGCAAGTGACACTGGTTTTCCCTCAGGGCTCCAGGTATAAATCAGTATGTCCAGTGCTTAAGTTTTCCGTAAGAGAAGCCACAAATCAAATATCCGAAATCGGTGGGATCATGAAAATAACAAGAGAGCTCCAGGAACAAACAAACAAATAAACATATTCTTCTACTTCGTTGTTTATAACAAATGTTTTGACCGTGTGGATCAGAAACAAATGCTGGAAAATTCTTAAAGTGATAGGAACACATGATCACCTGACCTACCTCCTAAAATATCTGTATGCAGACCAAGAAGCACCACTTAGGACTGGATGGGAAACAACAGACTGCTTCCAATTAGAGAAAGGATTATGACAAGGTATCTTATTTAAATTCTATGTATTGTTCACTTCAGTCGCTCAGTCATATCCGACTCTTTGCTACCCATTAACCGCAGCATGCCAGGCCTCCTTCTCCATTACCAACTCCTTGGGTTTACACAAACTCATGTTCACTGAGTTGGTGATGCTATCCAATCATCTCATCCTCTGTCACCCCTTTCTCTTCCTGCCCTCAATATTTCGTAGCAACAGGAAATTCCCCAGAGTCACTTAATCACATCAGGTGGCCAAAATATTGCAATTTCATCTTCAACATCAATCACTCTAATGAACACCCAGGACTGATCTCCATTAGGATGGACTGGTTGGAGCTCCCTGCAGTCCAAGGGACTCTCAGGAGTCTTCGCCTCCCCTACAGTTCAAAAGTATCAAATCTTCAGCGCTGAGATTTCTTTAAAGTCCAACTCTCACATCCATACATGCCCACTGGAGAAACCATAGTCTTTACTAGACGGACTTTTGTTGGCAAAGTAATGCCTCTGCTTTTTAATATGCTGACTAGGCTGGTCATAACTTTCCTTTGAAGTAGTAAGTGTCTTTTAAGTTTATGGCTGCAATCACCATCTGCAGCAATCTTGGAGCCTAAGAAATAGTCGGCGACAGTTTTCACTGTTTCCCCACCTATTTGCCATAGAGCGAAGGGACCAGATACCATGATCTTAGCTTTCTGAATGTTGAGCTTTAAGTGAACTTTTTCACTATCCTCTTTCACTGTCATCAAGAGGTTCTTTTGCTATTTTTCACTTTTTGCCGAAAGGGAGGTGTCGTTGGCATATCTGACGTTATTGATATTTCTCCCAGAAACCTTGATTCCAGCTTGTGCTTCCTCCAGCACAGCACTTCTCATGATGTACTCTGCATATAAGTTAAATAAGCAAGGTGATAATATACAGCCTTGACTTACTCCTTTTCCTATTTTGAACTAGTCTGTTGTTCCATGACCAGTTCTAACTGTTGTTTCATGACGTGCATATAGGTTTCTCAAGAGGCAGGTCAGGTGGTCCGTTATTCCCATCTCTTTCAAATTTTCCGCGATTTATACTGATCCACCCAGTCAAAGGCTTTGGCATAGTCAGTAAAGAAGACAGAGATGCTTTTCTGGAGGTCTCTTCTGGATGTTGGCAATTTGATCTCCGGTTCCTCTGCCGTTTATAAAACCAGCTTGAACATCTGGAAGTTCACAGTTCACGTATTCCTGAAGCTTAGCTTGAAGAATATAGAGCATTATTTTACTAACATTTGAGATGAGTGCAATTGTGCGATAGTTTGCACATTCTATGGCATTGCCTTTCTCTGGGATTGAAATGAATATTACTCTTTTCCACTCCTGTGGCCACTGCTGAATTTTCCAAATTAGCTGGCCTATTGAATGCAGCACTTTTAAAGCATCATCTTTCAGGATTTGAAAAAGCTCAACTGACACCCAAACACCTACACTAGCTTCGTTCGTAGTGATGCTTCCTAAGGCCCACTTGACTTCACATTCCAAGATGTCTGGCTCTAGGTGAGTGATCACACCATCGTGATTATCTGGGTCGTGAAGATCTGTTTTCTACAGTTCTTCTTTGTATTCTTACCACCTCTTCTTTATATTTTCTGTTTCGATTAGATCCCTACCGTTTCTGTGCTTTTTCAAGTCCATCTTTGCGTGAAATATCCTCGTGGGATCTCCAATGTTCTTGAAGAAATCTCTCGTCTTTCGCATTCTGTTGTTTCCCTTCTTTATTTGCACTGATCCCTGAGGAAGGCTTTTTTTTTTTTTTTCTCTCCTTGCTTTTCTTTAGAAATCTGCATTCAAATGGATATATCTTTCCTTTTCTCTTTTGCTTTTTGTCTCCCTTGTTTTCAAAGCTATTTGTAAGGCCTCCTCAGATAGCCATTCATTTTTTGCCTTTCTTTATCTGGGGATGGTCATGATCCCTGTCTCCTGTACAATGTCAGGTACCTCCATCCATAGCTCATCAGGCACTCTGTCAATCAAATCTAGTCCCTTAAATGTATTTTGCACTTCCAGTGTATAGTCATAAGGGATTAGATTTAGGTCATACCTGAATGATATAGTGGTATTCTCCATTTTCTTCAACTTCTGTCTGAATTTGGCAATATGGAGTTCAGGATCTGAACCACAGTCATTTTCCTGTCTTCTTTTTGCTAAATGTATAGAGCTTCTCTATTTTGGCTGCCAAGAACATAATCAATCTGATTTCAGTGTCGACCATCTGGTGATGTCCATGTGTAGAGTCTTCTCTTGTGTTGTTGGAAGAGGGTGTTTGCTTGACCCGTGCGTTCTCTTGACAGAACTCAATTATCCGTTGCCCTGCTTCATTCTGTATTCCAAGGCCAATTTGCCTGGTACTCCATGTGTTTCTTGAATTCCTACTTCTGCTTTCCAGTCCCCTATAATGAAGAGGATATCGTTTTTGGTGTTAGTTTTAGAAGGTCTTGTAGGTCTTCATAGAATTTTCAACTTCAGCGTCTTCAGTGTTACTGATCAGAGCAGAGATTTGGATTATTATGATAGTAAATCCTTTGCCTTGGAAAAGAACAGAGATCATTCTGTCATTTTTGAGATTGCACCCAAGTACTGTATTTTGGACTCTTTTGTTGACTATGATGGCTACTCCATTTCTTCAAAGGGATTCCTGCCCACAGTAACAGATTCTCTCATTCCATCTTAGTTCACTGATTCCTAGAATGTCAATGTTCACTCTTGTCATCTCCTGTTTGACACTTCCAATTTGCCTTGATTCATGGACGTAAAATTCCAAGTTTCTATGCAGTATTGTTCTTAATAACATCAAACACTGCTTCCATCACCAGTCACATTCAGAACTGGTTACTGATTTTGCTTTGGGTCAATTGCTTCATTATTTCTGGAGTTATTTCTCCACTGATCTCTAAAAGCATATTGGGCACCTACCGAAATCTTTCAGTGTCCTATCTTTCTGTTTTCATGGATATCATGGGGTAATCAAGGCAAAATATTGAAGTGCTTTGCCATTGCCTATTACAGTGGACCATATTCTTCCAATCAGGTGAAGAGTTGTCATCAGGTAAAAGAAAATTTCTTCTTGGGTGAAACTCTATTGCAAATCTAGGCATTGTATTTAGCAGAGACATTCACCTTGGTAGCAAAGGCCTCCACTTCACACGCCCCTGTTTTATATCCAGTAGTCATGTGCAGATGTGAGAGCTGGACTATAAAGAAAACTGAGAAAAGGAGAAATGATGGCTTTCAACTGTGCCGCTGCCGAAGACTTTTCAGTTCAGTTTAGTCACTTAGTCGGTTCTGACTCCTTGTGACCCCATGAATCACAGCACACCAGGCCTCCCTGTTCATCAACAAATCCCGGAGTTCACTCAAACTCATGTCCACAGAGTCGGTGATGCCATCCAACCATCTCATTCTCTGTCGTCCCCTTTTCCTCCCGCCCCCAACCTTGCCCAGCATCAGAGTCTTTTCCAGTGAGTCAACTCGTCGCGTGAGGTGGCCAAAGTATTGCACTTTCAGCTTTAGCATCAGTCCTTCCAATGAACACCCAGAATTGATCTCCTTTACAATGGACTGGTTGGATCTCCTTGCAGTCCAAGGGACTCGCAAGACTCTTCTTCAACACCACAGTTCAAAAGCATCAATTCTTTCGTCATCAGCTTTCTTCACAGTCCAACTCTCACATCCATACATGACCACGGGAAAAACCATTGCCTTGACTAGATGGACCTTGGTTGGCAAAGTAATGCCTCTGCTTTTTAATATACCATCAATGTTGGTCATAACTTTCCTTCCAAGGGGTAAGCGTCTTTAAATTTCATGGCTGTAGTCAGCATCTGCAGTGATTTTGGAGCCCAAAAAATAAAGTCTGACACTGTTTCCACTGTTTTTCCATCTATTTCCCATGAAGTGATGGGACCAGATGCCATGATATTTGTTTTCTTAACCTCGAGTCAAGCCAACCTTTTCACTCTCCTCCTTCATTTTCATCAAGAGGCTTTTGAGTTCCTCTTCACTTTCTACCATAAGGGTAGTGTCATCTGCATATCTGGGGTTATTGATATTTCTCCCAGAAATTTTTATTCCAGCTTGTCCTACTTCCATCCCAGTGTTCCTCATGATGTACTCGGCATATAAGTTAAATGAGCAAGGTGACAATATACAGCCATGACGTACTCCTTTTCCTATTTGGAACCAGTCTGTTGTTCCATGTACAATTCTGACTGTTGCTTCTTGACCTGCATACAGGTTTCTCAAGAGGCAGGTAAGGTGGTCTGGTATTCCCGTCTCTTAGAACTTTCCACAGTTTATTGTAATCCACACAGCCGAATGTCATCCAGTGGAAAAGGGAATGGCAAATCACTTCAGTATGCTTGCTTTGAGAGCCCAATGAACAGTATCAAAGGGCAAAATGATAGGATACTGAATGAGGAATTCCCCAGGTCGGTAGGTGCCCAGTATGCTACTGGATATCAGTGGAGAAATAACTCTAGAAGGAATAAAGGGATGGATAAAAAGCAAAAGCAATACACATTTGCGGATGTGACCGGTGAAAGAAACAAGGTCCGGTGCTGTAAAGAGCAATATCGCATAGGAACTTGGAATGTTAGGACCATGAATCAAGGCAAATTGGAAGTGGTCAAACAGGAGATGGAAATAGTGAACATAGAGTTTCTAGGAATCAGTGAACTAAAATGGACTGGAATGGGTGAATTTAACTCAGATGACCATCACATCTACTTCAGAGGTCAGGAATCCTTTAGAAGAAATGGAGTAGCCATCATGGTCAACAAAAGAGTCCGAAACGCAGTACTTGGATGCAATCTTAAAAATGACAGAATGATTTCTGTTCGTTTCCAAGGCAAACCATTCAATATTACAGTAATCCAGGCCTTTGCCCCAACCAGTAACGCTGAAGAAGCCAAAGTTACTCGGTTCTATGAAGACCTACAAGACCTTGTAGAACTAACATCCAAAAAAGATGTCCTTTCCATTACAGGGGACTGGAATGCAAAAGGAGGAAGTCAATAAACACCTGGAGTAACAGGCAAATTTGGCCTTGGAGCACGGAATGAAGCAGGGCAAAGTCTAATAGCGTTTTGTCAAGAGAACGCACTGGTCATAGCAAACACCCTCTTCCGACAACACAAGAGAAGACGCTACACATGAACATCACCAGATGGTCAACACCGAGATCAGATTGATTATATTGTTTGCAGCCAAAGATGGAGAAGCTCTATACAGTTAGCAAAAACAAGACCTGGATCTGACTGTGTCTCAGATCCTAAACTCCTTATTGCCAAATTCAGACTGAAATTGAAGAAAGTAGGGAAAACCACTAGACCATTCACATATGACCTAAATCAAATCCCTTATGATTTTACAGTGTCAGTGAGAAATAGATTTAAGGGACTCGATCTGATAGATCGAGTGCCTGACGAACTCTGGACAGAAGTTCGTGGCATTGTACAGGAGACAGGGACCAAGACCATCCCCAAGAAAAAAAATGCAATAGAGGAAAATGGCTATCTGAGGAGGCATTACAAATGGGTGTGAAAAGAAGAGAAGTGAAAAGAAAAGGAGAAAAGGAAAGATATAAGCATTTGAATGCAGAATTCCAAAGAATTGCATGGAGAGATAAGAAATCCTTCCTCTGTGATCAATGCAAAGAAATAGAGGAAAACAGCAGAATACGAAAAACAAGAGATCTCTTCAAGAAAATTAGAGATTCCAAGGGAGTATTTCATGCAAAGATGGGCTCGATAAAGGACAGAAATGGTATGGACCTAACAGAAGCAGAAGATATTAAGAAGAGATGGCAAGAGTACACAGAAGAACTGTATAAAAAGGATCTTCACGACCAAGATAATCACGATAACGTGATCACTGACCTAGAGCCAGACATCTTGGAATGTGAAGTCAAGTGGGCCTTAGAAAGAATCACTACGAACAAAGCTAGTGGAGGTGATGGAATTCCAGTTGAGCTCTTTCAAATCTTGAAAGATGATGCTGTGAAAGTGGTGCACTCCGTATTCCAGCAAATTTGCAAAACTCAGCAGTGGCCACAGGACTGGAAAAGTTCAGTCTTCATTCCAATCCCAAAAAAAAACAATGCCAAAGAATGCTCAAACTACCACGCAATGCACTCATCTCACACGCGAGTAATGTCATATTCAGAATTCTCCAAGCCAGGCTTCAGCATTATATGAACCGTGAACTCCCAGATGTTCAAGAAGGTTTTAGAAAAGCCAGAGGCACCAGAGGTCAAATTGCCAACATCCGCTGGATCATGGAGAAAGCAAGAGAGTTCCAGGAAAACATCTATTTCTGCTTCATTGACTATGCCAACTCCCAGAGACCACCCGAACTCATGTCCACTGATCGGCAATGCCATCCAAACATGTCATCCTCTGTCATCCCCTTCTCCTCCTTCCCTCAATCTTACCCAACATTAGGGTATTTTCCAATGAGTCTTCTCTTCACATCAGGTGTCAAACTATTGGAGTTTCAACTTCACCATGACATATTCCAATGAATACCCAGGGCTCATGTCCTTTAGGATGGACTGGTTGGATCTCCTTGCAGTCCAGCGGTCTCTCAAGAGTCTTTTCCATCACCACAGTTCAAAAGCATCAATTTTTCAGCACTAAGCTTTCCTTACAGTCCAGCTCTCACATTCATATATGACCACTGAATAAACCATAGCCTTGACTAGATGGACCTTTGATGGCAAAGGAATGTCCCTGCTTTTTAATACGCTACCTAGGTTTGTCATAACTTTCCTTCCAAAAAGAAAGTGTCTTTTAATTTCATAGCTGCCATCACTATCTGCAGTGATTTTGAATCCCGAAAAGTTAAAGACTCTTAGGGGGCCTTTGGACTGCAAGGAGACTTAGCCAATTCATCCTAAATGAAATCAAACATAAGTATTCATTCGAAGGACTATTGATGAAGTTGAAAGTTCAGTTTTGGCCAGCTGACGCAAAGTGTCAATTCACTGGAAAATTCATGATGCTTTTAAAGTTTGATGATAGGAGAGGAAGGGAGTAATGGAGGATAAGATGGTTAGATGGTATCAGAAAAACAATGGACATGCATTTGCACAAATTCTGGGAGATGCTGAAAAATAGAGAGGCCTGTTGTGCAGCAGTCCATGGCGTCACAAAAGAGTTAAAGACAACTTGTTGACTGAAAAATGACACTCAATGTCTCTAGCGTTACTTCTTCAAATCACTCTATGATTAAATACTTAATGAAAGTAGAAACAAATAACAACTAAGGTGGTATAATAGCAGATGATGCAATGCATATTTTGTAAACAAATATGGGAACTGTAGGGTCTGAAAGAAATAAATCTTAGGATTGAATGAATTTTAAATATTACTGTGAGGGAGGAGATAGGAAGATGGGAAGATGGAGGAGGAATAGGACGGGGTGACAACTGTCTCCCTCAGAAATTCATCAAAAGAAAAATTGAACGCTGAGTAAATCCAACAAAACAACTTCTGAATGCTGGCAGAGGACATCAGGCAACCAGAAAAGCAGGCCATTGTCTTCGAAAAGAGGTAGGAAATAATATAAAAGATAAAAAGAGAGGTAAAACAGGTTGGGATGGAGGTCTATCCCGGGAAGGGAGGCTAGAAATTTCCAAGCACTTGGAAACACTCACTGGCGAATCTGTGACAACTCTTGGAACCTCAGAAGGCAACATAACTGGGAGGAACAATAAATAAATAATTAAAACCTACAGACTACGTGTCCAGTGGTAACTCCCAGCAGAGAAGTGCAGCCGCCCGCACACCCCACTCGCAAGCAGGGACTGGGCAGGGAGGGGCGGGCTGTATCCCTTAGAGTAAGGACAGGGCCTGAATGCCCCTAGTGCAATCTGAGGGTGCTAACTTAAGATAGCTAAGCAGACTGTGGGGTAGATAGCCCACTAAAAGGCAAAAAGCCCCAAGATAAGACACCACCAGACCCACTCACAGAACAAAGGACTAAACAGGGCTAGATAGCTGCGGTCAGCCCATCCACCATCCCCCGCTGAGACAGGCAGGGAAGTACAGCCAGAGACAGAAGCGGACAATCGCGGTCCCAGTGAGGCATCCAAAACCAAGCTGCATGCAGGCTTCGTTGCTAACCAAGACTTCTTGGGTTCTGGCCGGTTGATATTCGTTGAGAAGGTGCGCTGGCTGTACACCCAGAAAACCGAACAGCAGGGACTGGGAAGGCAATAAGTCACAGTGACCCCGCTGGCCAAACACCTGCTCACCTGAGCTGCTCACACTGGGGAAGGGCACAAAATGCAGGCCCAACCAAGTCTGTGCCTTCGTGTAGTACCTGAGTACCAGAACCTGAGCGGTTTATACCAGAGATGTACATCCAACCCATCGCCGGCCGTGGACGGTTTGCAGCAGAGCAACCTAGAGCCTGTACAGTGTAGACTGGGACAGCACACATGCCATGAGTGGGGGTAAGCCCAGTGTGGCTGAGACACTGCAAGCACTCCCCACAGATGCCGTTGATATTTGTCTGCAGCTTACCTCCCACCCCACAACACAAAAGAATGGATGAGCCTAAAAAGTGTCTACCACCACCCACTTGTGTCAGGATGGGAATAAGACACTGAAGAGACCGGCAAACAGAAGAATCTTAAACAGAAGGAACTGAGTTGGAAGAGACAGACGGAGAATTCTTGAGCCTACTGCAAGAATACCAGAGCCAGAGGCTTAAGTCTAAATCCTGAGAACACCAGAGAACTCTTGTTCCAGGGAACATTAATTGATAGGTGCTCATCAAATGCCTCCATCAGTTCAGTTCAGTTCAGTCACTCAGTCGTGTCCAAGTCTCCACGACCCCATGAATCACAGCACGCCAGGCCTCCCTGTCCATCACCAACTCCCGGAGATCACTCAAACTCATGTCCACAGAGTCGGTGATGCCATCCAGCCATCTCATTCTCTGTCGTCCCCTTCTCCTCCCGCCCCCAACCTTTCCGAGCATCAGAGTCTTTTCCAGTGAGTCAACTCGTCGCATGAGGTGGCCAAAGTATTGCACTTTCAGCTTTAGCATCAGTCCTTCCAATGAACACCCAAGATTGATCTCCTTTAGAATGGGCTGGTTGGATCTCCTTGCAGTATAAGGGACTCTCAAGAGTCTTCTCCAACACCACAGTTCAAAAGCATCGCTTCTTCAGCGATCAGTCGTCTTCACAGTCCAACTCTCACATACTGAAAGGGATGGAAAAAAAAAAAAAACTCTACAGCCAAGATTACTATACCTATATCTCATTCAAATATGAAGGAGAAACCGAAAGCTTTACAGACAATCAAAGGCTGAGAGAATTCAGCATCACCAAACCAGCTCTCCAACAAATGCTGAAGGATCTTCTATGGATAGGAAGCATAGAAATGGTGTATAAACTTGAACCCAAAACAATAAAGAAAATGGCAATGGTATCATACTTACCAATAATTACCTTAAATGCAATTGGGTTAAATGACCCAACCAAAAAACAAATACCGGCTGAATGGATACAAAGGCAAGACCACTATATATGTTGTCTGCAAGAGACACACCTCAATATAAGGGACACATACAGACTGAAATTGAAGTGCTGGAAAAAGTTATTCCACGCAAACAGAGACCAAAAGAAAGCAGGAGTAGCAACATTCATATCAGATAAAATAGACTTTAAAATAAAGGCTGTGAAAAGAGACAAAGAAGGACACTACATAATGATCAAAGTATCAATCCAAGAAGAAGATACAATTATAAATATATGCACACAACATAGGAGCACCGCAATATGTAAGACAGTTACTAACAAGTATAAAAGGGGAAATTAACAACAACACAATAATAGTGGAAGACTTTAATACCCCATTCACACCTATGAATAGATCATCTAAACAGAAAATTATCAAGGAAACACAAACTTTAAGATACAATAGAACAGTTAGACCTAATAGATATCTATCGGATATTTCACCCCAAAACAATGAATTTCTCCTTTTTCTAAAGCACACACAAGTGTTCCCACTCTCACCACTACTGTTCAACATAGTTCTGGAAGTTTTGGCCACAGCAATCAGAGCAGAAAAAGACATTAAAGGAATTCAAACGGGAGAAAAAGAAATAAAACTCTCAGTGTTCGCCAATGACATGATCCTCTACACAGAAAACTCTACAGACTCTACCAGAAAACTAATCAATGAATGCAGTAAAGTAGTAGGATCTAAAATCAACACAGAGTAATCCCTTGCATTCCTATACACTAATAATGAAAAAATAGAAAAATAAGGAAACTATTCCATTCACTGTTGCAACAAAAATAATAAAATACATAGGGCTATATCTACCTCAAGAAACAAAAGACTTCTATATAGAAAACTATAAGACACTGGTGAAAGAAATCAAATAGGACGCCAATAGATGGAGATATATACCATGTTCGTGGATTAGAAGAAAAAATATTGTGAAAATATGTATAATACCTAAAGCAATCCATAAATTACATGCAATCCCTACCAAGCTACCAAAGGTATTTTTCACAGTGTTAGAACAAATAATCTCACAATTTGTATGGAAATTCAAAAAACCTCGAATAGCCAAAGTGATCTTGGAGAAGAATGGAACTGAAAGACTCAACCTGCCAGACTTCAGGCTCTACTACAAAGCCACAATCATCAAGACAGCATGGTACTGGCATTAACTCAGAAATATAGATCAATGGAACAAAGTATGAAGCCCAGAGATAAATCTATGCACCTATGGACACCTTAACTTTTACAAAGGAGGCAAGAATATAAAATGGAAAAAAGACAGTCTCTTTAACAAGTGCTGTTGGAAAAACTGGTAAAAGAGTGAAATTAGAACACTCCGTAACACCATTCAGTTCAGTTCAGTTCAGTGGCTCAGTCGTGTCTGACTCTCCGCGACCCCATGAATCACAACACGCCAGGCCTCCCTGTCCATCACCAACTCCAGGAGTACACTCAAACTCATGTCCACAGAGTCGGTGATGCCATCCAGCCATCTCATTCTCTGTCGTCCCCTTCTCCTCCCGCCCCCAACCTTTCCCAGCATCAGAGTCTTTTCCAGTGAGTCAACTCGCCGCATGAGGTGGCCAAAGTATTGCAGTTTCAGCTGTAACACCATACACAAATATAAACTCAAAATGGATTAAAGATCAAAATGTAAGTCCAGAAACTATAAAACACCTGGAGGAGAACTTAGGCAAAACACTCTCTGACATAAATCACAGCAGGATCCTCCATGACCCACCACTCAGAATATTGGAACTAAAAGCAATATAAACAAATGAGACCTAATTCAAATGTAATTCTGAACAGCAAAGGAAACTATAAGCAAGGTGAAAAGACAGCTTTCAGAATGGGAGAAAATAATAGCAAAAGAAAAAACTGACAAGGAATTAATCTCCAAAATATACAAGCAGCTCCTGCAGCTCAATTTCAGAAAAATAAATGACCCAACCAAAAAATGGGCCAAAGAACTAAACAGATATTTCTCCAAAGACGACATACAGGTGGCTAACAAAGCACATGAAAAACTGCTCAATATCCCTTATAATCAGAGAAATGCAAATCAAAAGCAAAATGAGATACCATTTCACATCAGTCAGAATGGATACTATTCAAAAGTCGACATGCGATAAATGCTGGAGAGGGTGTGGCGAAAAGGGAACCCTCTTACACTGTTGGTGGGAACGCAAAGTAGTACAGCCACTATGGAGGACAGTGTGGAGATTCCTTAAAGAATTGGAAATAGAACAGCTGTATGATCCAGGAATCGCACTCCTGGGCATAAACACCGAGGAAACCAGAATCGAAAGAGACACACATACCACAATATTCATTGCAGCACTGTTTATAAGAGCGAGGACATGGAAGCAACCTAGATGTGCATCTGCAGACGAATGGATAAAAAAGCTTTGGTACATATACACAATGGGGTATTACTCAGGCATCAAAAAAATACCTTTGAATCAGTTCTGATGAGGTGGATGAAACTGGAGACTATTATACAGAATTAAGTAAGTCAGAAAGAAAAACAACAATACATTATACTAAGGCATATATATGGACTTTAGAATGGTGATGATGATAACCCTGTATACGAGACAGCAAAAGAGACACAGATGTATAGAACAGTCTTTTGGTCTCTGTGGGAGAGGGCGAGGGTGGGATGATTTGGGAGAATGACATTGAAACATGAATCATATCATATGTGCAACGAATCGACAGTCCAGGTTCGATGCATGATACAATGCTCAGGCTGTTGTACTGGGATGAACCAGAGGGATGGGATGGGGAGGGAAGTGGGAGGGGGGTCACGATGGGGAACACATGTACACCTGGGGCAGATTCATGTCAATATATGGCAAAACAAATACAATAATGTAAAGTTCAGTTCAGTTCAGTCGCTCAGTCGTGTCCGATCCTCCGCCACTCCATGAATCACAGCACGCCAGGCCTCCCTGTCCATCACCAACTCCCGGAGTTCACTCAAGCTCATGTCCACAGAGTCGGTGATGCCATCCAGCCATCTCATTCTCGGCCGTCTCCTTCTCCTCCCGCCCCCATCCTTTCCCAGCATCAGAGTCTTTTCCAGTGAGTCAACTCGTCGCATGAGGTGGCCAAAGTATTGCAGTTTCAGCTTTAACATCAGTCCTTCCAATGAACACCCGGAATCTATCTCCCTTAGAATGGACTGGTTGGAACTCCTTGCAGTACAAGGGACTCACAAGAGTCTTCTCCAACACCACAGTTCAAAAGCATAAATTCTACGGCGATCAGCTTTCTTCACAGTCCTATTCTCAAATCCATACATGACCACGGGAAAAACCATATCCTTGACTAGACGGACCTTGGTTGGCAAAGTAATGTCTCTGCTTTTTAATATATTATCAAGGTTGGTCATAACTTTCCTTCCAAAGAGTAAGCGTCTTTTAATTTCATGGCTGCAATCAGCATCTGCAGTGATTTTGGAGCCCAAAAAATAAAGTCTGACACTGTTTCCACTGTTTTTCCATCTATTTCCCATGAACTGATTAGCCTCTAATTAAATAAATTAAAAAAAAATATTCCTTTAATGATACAAATTAAATTGCCTCAACTAAAACGCCTCCAGATTAATCTTAACAGCTAACATGGTAGAAACAATTATGCTTCTCAACTAAAAATACGTTTTATATATACAGTAAATACCACTTTAAGTAGCTTCAAGACTCATATCTTGTTTCAAGTTGATTGGAAAGTTTTTTAAACGTCAAATACTATATCCTCCAGCTGTTTGCAACTTCAAAAAATAAAGCTTCTTCAACAATTTGATATCTCAATTTTAAATTCTGTTTTAGCTACATATGGTAACATGCTTTCTAGGTCACATGATTTAATCTTCAGTTCAGTTCAGTTCAGTTCAGTCGCTCAGTCGTGTCCGACTCTCTGCGACCCCATGAATCACAGCATGCCAGGCCTCCCTGTCCCTCACCAACTCCCGGAGTTCACTCAAACTCATGTCCACAGAGTCGGTGATGCCATCCATCCATCTCATTCTCTGTCGTCCCCTTCTCCTCCCGCCCCCAACCTTTCCTAGCATCAGAGTCTTTTCCAGTGTCTTACATATTGCCAATAAGTGAAAATTTTGGAATACCTTGCTCAAAAGAGAGATGTTGTTTTCTTCTTCCAGAAAGTCAGATAGTGAAGCAGATCTTTGAAGAGGTTGTTGCTTTTTGCTAAACCCATAAACGTTCAGCTGTCAAACTAAACATTTCATATTATTGGTTTCAAATATCCTGAAAGGTACCTTTCTTTCCAAGACTTCTTCCTTGAAGAGTTCTTCATTGATCACTATACAAGTGTCACTCTCATCCCACCAAATAGTTTCAAATTGATCACTTTCCACTCTATTGCACAATTTTTGTGGAAAAGTGAGTCAAAGAAAATCATTCAGTTCACCTGTTTCAGAGACAGAAAATGTGTAATGTGGTCTTTTCATCAGAACTGCCTCAGACAAAGCCTGAAAAGCATATTTTTCAATTATAGATCAAAAAACCGAGTCTCGAGCAAGTGTATAATCATGCAAAGGTCTGATGGAGGTTTCTGAACCAGTGGATTCACCGTTAAGAGGCACATCTTGAATTTCTGAAGAAATATGTGCCATCTCAAAAAAAACTTTCTTCAAACACTTTTCTCATTTGTCTGATTTTACACACTGAAAATTCAAATGCTGCTTGGCTGGCCTACAGAGGGAAACTCCCAGACCATCACAGTGTTTCAAAAAGTCACTGATCTCCTACAATGGACCGGTCACTGTGACATCACAAAGTCACTAGTCTCCTAGCAATTAAAGCGTAATGTTCAAACAGTGTTTACTTCAGCATAAACTTAAAATACAGGCTCCTTACACAAATCGCAACCAAAACCATGAGCCTGCAAAATCTCATTCCTAAAGAATTTTTATGTGGATAAATCACATCAGTAAATCTATTTGGTTTCTGAAATAAAAGTATTTCTCAGTGGCGGCCAGGAGTGGTGACCGAGAGGAGCTACTCCACGTTCAAAATCAGGAGGGGGTGGCCGTGAGGAGATACCCCTCGTCCAAGGTAAGGTGCAATGGCTGTGCTTTGCTGGAGTAGCCGTGAAGAGATACCTCACAACCAAGGTAAGAGAAACCCAAATTTGATGGTAGGTATTGGGAGAGGGCGTCAGAGGGCAGACACACTGAAATCGTGATCACAGTAAACCAGTCGATCTGATCACACGGACCACAGACTTGTCTAACTCAATGAAACTAAGACATACCGTGTGGGGTTACCCAAGATGGGTGGGTTATGGTGTAGAGGTCTGACAGAATGTGGTCCACTGGAGAAGGGAATGGCAAACCACTTCAGTATACTTGCCTTGAGAATCCCAAGAACAGTATGAAAAGGCAAAATAATAGGATAGTGAATGAGGAAATCCCCACGTCGGTAGGTGCTCAATATGTTACTGGAGATCAGTGGAGAAATAACTTCAGAAAAGGTGAAGGGATGGAGTCAAAGCAGAAACAGTACCCAGTTGTGGATGTGCCTGGTTATAGAAGCAAGGTCCGATTCTGCAAAGAGCAATATTGCATAGGAACCTGGAATGTTAGGTCCATGAATCAAGGCAAATTGGAAGTGGTCAAACAGGAGATGGCAAGAGTGAACATAGACATTCTAGGAATCAGTGAACTAAAATGGACTGGAATGGGTGAATTCAACTCAGATGACCATTATATCTGAGGGTATAATGGTGATTATACCATTATATAATCACCCTTAGAAGAAATGGAGTAGTCATCATGGTCAACAAAAGAGTGCAAAATGCTGTACTTGGATACAATCTCCAAATGAACAGAATGACCTCTGTTCATTTCCAAGGCAGACCATTCACTATTACAGTAATCCAAGCCTATTCCCCAACCAGTAATGCATAAAAAG
This sequence comes from Moschus berezovskii, assembly GCF_049115385.1. NCBI lineage: Eukaryota > Metazoa > Chordata > Mammalia > Artiodactyla > Moschidae > Moschus > Moschus berezovskii. The sequence continues at coordinate 21,753,758 of NC_142489.1, forward strand.
CCGACATTTAATGGTTCTATGAAGACCTACAAGATCTTTAGAACTAACACTTTAAAAAGATGTCCTTTTCATTAGAGGGGACTGGAATGTAAATGTAGGAAGTCAAGAAACACCTGGAGTAACAGCCAACTTTGGCCTTGGAGCACGGAATGAAGAAGGGCAAAGACTAAGAGAGTTTTGCCAAAAGAACACACTGGTCATAGCAAACAACCTCTTTCAGCAACAGAAGAAAAGACTCTATACATGAACATCACCAGATGGTCAACAGAAAAAAACAGATTGATTATATTCTTTGCAGCCAAAGTGGAGAAATTCTATACAGTTTGAAAACACAAGACCAGAGCTCACTGTGGCTAAGATCATAAACTCCTTATTGCCAAATTCAGACGTAAATTGAAGAAAGTAGGGAAAATCACTAAACCATTCAAATATGACTTAAATCAAACCCCTTATGATTATACAGTGGAAATGAGAAATAGGTTTAAGGGACTAGATCTGATAGAGTGTCTGATGAACTATGGATGGAGGTTCATGACATTGTAAAGAACACAGGGACCAAGACCATGCCCATTGAAAAGCAATGCAAAAAAGCAAAATAGTTGTCTGAGGAGGCCTTACGAATACCTGTGAAAAGAAGAGAAGCGAAAGGCTGAGGAGAAAAATATATATAATCACCTGAATGCAGAGTTCCACAGAATAGCAAGGAGAGATAAGAAAGCCTTCCTCTGTGATCAATACAACGACATAGAGGAAAACAACAGAATGGGAATGACAAGAGATCTCTTGAAGAAAATTAGAGATACCAAGGGAACATTTCATGCAAAGATGGGCTCGTTAATGGTCAGAAATTGTATGGACCTAAGAGAAGCAGAAGATATTAAGAATAGGTGACAAGAATACACAGAAGAAGTGTACAAAAAAGATTTTCATAACCAAGATAATCACGATGATGTGATCACTGACCTAGAGCCAGACATCTTGGAATGTGAAGTCTAGTGAACCTTAGAAAGTATCACTAAGAACAAAGGTAGTGGAGGTGATGGAATTCCAGTTAAGCTTTTCAAATCCTGAACGATGATGCTGTGAAATTGCTGTACTCAATTTGGAGCAAATTTGGGAAACTCAGCAATGACCACAGGATTGGAAAATGTCAGTGTTCATCCCATTCTCAAAGAAGGGCAATGCCAAAGAATGATCAAACTACCACACAATTGCACTCATCTCACACGCTAGTAAAGTCACGCTCAAAATTCTCCAAGCCAGGCTTCAGCAATATGTGAACCTCCAGATTTTCAAGCTGTTTTTAGAAAAGGCAGAAGAACCAGAGATCAAATTGCCAACATCCTCTGGATCATGGAAAAAGCAAGAGAGTTCCGGAGAAACATGTATTTCTGCTTCATTGACTATGCCAAAGCCTTTGACTTTGGGAATAACAACAAACTGTGGAAAATTCTGAAAGAGATGGGAACACCAGAACACCTGACCTGCTTCCTTAGAAACCTGTATGCAGGGCAGAAAGAAACAGTTAGAACTGGACATGGAACAACAGACAAGTTCCAAAAAGGAAAAGGAGTACGTCAAGGCTGTATATTGTCACCCTAATTATTTAACTTTTATGCAGAGTACATCATGAGGAACGATGGGCTGGAAGAAGTACAGGCTGGAATCAAGATTGCTGGGAGAAATATCAATACCCTCAGATATGAAGATGGCATCACCCTTACGGCAGAAAGTGAAGAGGAACTGAAAAGCCTCTTAATGAAAGTGAAAGGGGTTAGTGAAAAATTTGGCTTGAAGCTCCACATTCACAAAACTAAGATCATGGCACCTGGTCCCATCACTTCATGGGGAATAGACGGGGAAACAGTGTCAGACTATATTTTTGGGCTCCAAAACCACTGCGGATGTTGATTGCAGCCATGAAATTAAAAGACGCTTACTCCTTGGGAGGAAAGTTATGACCAACCCAGATAGCATATTAAAGAGCAGCGACATTACTTTGCCAACAAAGGTCCGTCTAGTCAAGGGTATGGCTTTTCCAGTGATCATAATGGATTTGAGGGTTGGACTGTGAAGAAAGCTGATCGCCAAAGAATTGATGCTTTTGAACTGTGGTGTTGGAGAAGACTCTTGAGAGTCTTGGACTTCAAGGAGATCCAACCAGTCCATTCTAAAGGATATCAGTCCTGGATGTTCGTTGGAAGGACTGATGCTAAATATGAAGCTCCAAAACTTTGGACACCTCATGCGAAGGGTTGACTCACTGGTAATGATTCTGATGCTTGGACGGATTGAGGGCAAGAGGAGAAGTGGACGACAGAGAGTGAGATCGCTGGATGCCATCACTGACTCGATGGAGCAGGGTTTGAGTGAACTCCGGGAGTTGGTGATGGACAGGGAGGCCTGGCATGCTGTGATTCATGGGGTCACAAAGAGTTGGATTCGACCGACTGACTGAACTGAACTGAACTGAATTGAACTCTTACCCAACCAAACTTGGGTTACTCACTTCTGTGTAATAGTTTAATGTGGAACCAAGCAAGGTGTCCTAGCAGCTGGTGTTTCAAAGACCCACACTCCCCAAATACTTTCAGGGGAACTTTCTTTTTGACAGTGAGGTTAGGCATTGGGTGTGTGATTAGTTTGGGAACATTCTCCTAGTGGCCTGTTCCTGAGGATATTGGGAGTCGACATCATTGACCATCTGGTTCCAACTACTCTGTGGTCTATGAAGTTACATTTCAGCCTCGTTGGGGCTTTAATATCTCTAAAACTGTTCACAGGATATTGCTCAGAATGTTATCTATGGCCCTTGAGGAGGAACTAAAGATCCTTGACTTTGCTTAATGTTTAAGCATTATTATTCTATATTGCTTGATCATTTTCCTTTGTTTCTGGCTTTTCTAGTTTCTCTGATTAAAATTACTCTGGGAACACGAGGAAGTCTAGAATCTCCTACTCCTCTCTCTCGGTTTTCATAGTTTTCAATCTTAAGACGGGACTGCTTAGAACAAGAAATGAAATAAAGTGTTGGATTTATAGCGTGATCATAACTGTGACTGAAAATCTCAGTTGCAGGTTCGATTTCTGTCCCAGCTCTTGGAGTGTTTGAGTTAACTACAACTTTGGCTATTTCATGATGAGATTGAGCATGGAACTGGAAATAAATCTGACATCAGTATTTTTTGTTATGCAAACATATCCGTCTATTTTATATAGATTTATGTATATATATATTTTTTCTATAACTTTATTTTTGTCATTAAACCTGGACAAACATTTGAAAATTGGTAGCTTTTTACTAAAAAAGAGGGGAGTGATATAAAGGAGTTCTCATATTTTTTCCACTTACGTATATTCAGTAACCGAGTAGACAGTTGGTGATGGACAGGGAAGCCTGGCGTGCTGTGATTCATGGGGTCGCGGAGAGTCAGACACGACTGAGTGACTGAACTGAACTGAACTTAACTGAGACTTTTGAATAATTCTATTTTTGGGTTTTAATTTTTTTCCATTGCTGCTTTGCCTAACAGGAATTAAAAGCCATTGTACATTTTTTAATACACATACACACATGCACATATGTGTATATATGTGTATATGTCAAAATATAATTTTAGACAACTTTATTTAGGTGGTCAAAGTCTTTGCTTGTTCCCAAGATGTTAAATGAACTGTTTGGGGAGCCCAAAGTTACTTAATAAATTTCTGGCTGTATAACATAGATCCTATTCTGAAAGGCTGTCACTTAATGGAGCTGATCACCCAGTATGCTTTCTGTAATAGTGATGGGGTTCATACATATGAGGACACCTTGAGCCCATAAAACTGCAACTCTCATTTACTTAGAGATATTGTTCTAAGACTGCTGTTCCTCTCCTCACGTTGGATATAATTTTAAACATTCAAATTAATGATTTAAAAAGATGCACCAGGCACTGTGCATAGATCATAATCAGGCTCTCTGGCTAGCTGAACACTGAAATTATATGATGTGTACATTAAAATAACTCTTCCATAATTCAGTGTGTACATTTTTATTTCATCACTTTAAACTTCTGGTACCAAATATTTGAGTAGAAATCATTGATGATCAAAACTTCTCTCCCTTCATGACACAGCGGTTCGGCTTCCTGTCCCCCTCCACATCATATCATTATTTCTTGTCCTCCTTTGTATTTTTGTAGGTGCCACATTAGAGATAACATGAAAAGTCTCAATATATTATGTTAATAGAGAAATGTATTATAGGCTGTGTATATTGTCAACATTTTATAGAGTTGTCACAGAAGCATGGCACAAATGCTCCAACAGGAAACTTAAAACCAGCAGTATTATATATGATGAGTAACGATCATCTTAGAATACTCTTAGAAAACAATTTCTCATCCAAAACACTGAGGGGAAAAAATGGTACAAGAATAAAATAATTCTCAATGTTGATAGGTAAGCATAGGAAAAACAGTACACTTGAATTCTCAGTGTTACACAAAGTAAGATCATAGCATCTGGTCCCACTGCTTCATGGGAAATAAAGGTGGAAAAGGCAGAAGCAATGACAGATTTCCTCTTTTGTGGCTCTATATTCACTATGAATGTGATGGCAGTTATAAAATTAGAATACAGGTGCTTCCTGGAAAAATGGCACTCACACATTTAGTAAGCGTGTTAAAAAGTGAATAGTTGACTTGACTACACTAATGGTCTTTCCAGTAGACATGTGCAGATGTGAGAACACCAAACTGCTCTGCTGGGGATGACTTGTGAGCGTCCATTAGATTGCAAGGAGATCAAGCCATTCAAACTTAAAGGAAATCAACTCTGAAGATTCATTAGAATCACTGATGCTGAAGCTATGTCTCCAAAGCTTTGACCACCTGAGCAAAGAACTGACTCATGAGAAAAGACCCTGATTCTTAGGAGCCAATTAAATCTTGTTTCATGATTTGGATGAGAGAGGAAGAGAAGAGTGTATAGCTTCACTCATTCAATGGACATGATCTCAAGTAGACTCTTGGAGATGGTGAGGGGCAGAGAGGCCTTGCGTGCTGCAGTCCAAGGAGACACAAAGAGTCTGACAAGACTTTGTGACTGAACAACAAGATATCAGTTAATAAAATGGATCTTCCAGGGTCTTGGTGGGGTCTCATCATATTAGAGGAATAGGAGCCTGAGTCCACTTTCTCCCACACAAATCCATCAAAGGATAGATTGCACATGGAACACCTTCGAGAAACAAATTTGTGACCAATGTTGATGGGCCCTCATTTCAGTTCAGTTCAGTCGCTCAGTCGTGTCCGACTCTCCGCGACCCCATGAATCACAGCACGCCAGGCCTCCCTGTCCATCACCAACCCCCGGAGTACACCCAAACTCATGTCCACAGAGTCGGTGATGCCATCCAGCCATCTCATTCTCCGTCGTCCCCTTCTCCTCCCGCCCCCAACCTTTCCCAGCATCAGAGTCTTTTCCAGTGAGTCAACTCGTCGCATGAGGTGGCCAAAGTATTGCAGTTTCAGCTTTAGCATCAGTCCCTCCAATGAACATCCAGGATTGATCTCCTTCAGAATGGACTGGTTGGATCTCCTTGCAGTATAAGGGACTCTCAAGAGTCTTCTCCAACACCACAGTTCAAAAGCATCGATTCTTCGGCGATCAGCCTTCTTCACAGTCCAACTCTCACAACCATACATGACCACGGGAAAAACCATTGCCTTGACTAGACGGACCTTGGTTGGCAAAGTAATGTCTCTGCTTTTTAATATACTATCAAGGTTGGTCATAACTTTCCTTCCAAGGAGCAAGCGTCTTTTAATTTCATGGCTGCAATCAGCATCTGCAGTGATTTTGGAGCCCAAAAAAACAAAGTCTGACACTGTTTCCACTGTTTTTCCATCTATTTCCCATGAAGTGATGGGACCAGATGCCATGATCTTTGTTTTCTGAATGTTGAGCTTCAAACCAACCTTTTCACTCTCCTCTTTCACTTTCATCAAGAGGCTTTTGAGTTCCTCTTCACTTTCTGCCATAAGGGTAGTGTCATCTGCATATCTGAGGTTATTGATATTTCTCCCAGCAATCTTGACTCCAGCTTGTGCTTCTTCCAGCCCAGCGTTCCTCATGATGTACTCTGCATATAAGTTAAATAAGCAAGGTGACAATATACAACCTTGACGTACACCTTTTCCTATTTGGAACCAGTCTGTTGTTCCATGGCCAGTTCTAACTGTTGCTTCCTGACCTGCATACAGGTTTCTCAAGAGGCAGGTCAGGTGGTCTGGTATGCCCATCTCTTTCAGAATGTTCCACAGTTTCTTGTGATCCACACAGTCAAAGGCTTTGACATAGTCAATGAAGCAGAAATAGATGTTTTTCTGAAACTCTCTTGCTTTCTCCATGATCCAGCGGATGTTGGCAATTTGATCTCTGGTGCCTCTGCCTTTTCTAAAACCTGCTGATGGGCCCTAGAAACCGATAAAGGAAAACCAGTCTCTTAAAATGTAGGTAAGAAAAAATAAGTAATGAAAAGGAGGAAATGTTTTTAGGGATTGAGACCCGCCTTGGAGAAGGAGTCTTAAAGGAGGAGAAATTTGCACAAAATAAGAAACGCTCTCTCATAGGTGTCAGTCGGGGAAGAAATAGAACGGAAGAGAGGAAGAATAAAAACACAGATTATGCCAATAAATGCAATCACTAGCCAAGAAATGACTCAGATGCTCCCGTCCACTGTCATAAATGGGTCATCGAAGGGATGTCTGGGATGTATCAAACACACTATGGTTAGAATCAGGCATTAGTGCCCTAAGGACAATGTGACGAAGCTAAGGTAACATGCAAACCTAAACTATTGGGACGCTAGAGACAGAAATTTTAGAAAGGACCTTTCCTGTGAGAAGGCTCTAAGGCCACATCTTGAACAATGGCATACTCACAGAACAGAAGATTGTGCACTAGAAAATACCAAAGGAAACCAAGCCAGTGTCCATTTAAGACCCATTTCTCCACTGAGGGAGAGAGGAACGTGTACGACTGTCAGAGGAAGAAGGAAATAGGCTCATAGAATCTTGGCCCCAGACACATGCCCTGCCAATCTCTAAGCTAGCTGACAGTTGCTAGTGATGAATTCCTCACTTCATGGACAGTTCACATAGCCCAGAAACATGACAGCCTGGGGTCAGTTAGCCTAAGGAGACGAATGGCACACTTGAGACTGTGCCCTCTGCAGACACAGGCAGCAAACGGAGTGGCTGAGACCAGAAACTTGCATAAAATGCATGGACCACCTGGGACTGTGCCTTGCTTCCAACCACTCACCCGAGGTTTTGGACTTGGGAAGAGCACAAATCACATAGCCAATAGTGGTCATGTCCCTTGCCAAGCACCTAACTGCCTGATTGGCTGAGAAGTGCATGAAAACCAGGGCACACTTGGGACTGTGCCCTCATGTATCAACCAGGAGTCTGAGCAGGGTGGACCCAGAAAGTACATGCCACATTTGTCATTGACAAGCCCCATGTGATCAATAGACCTCAAGCACCCCCCCGTCCCCATCCCAATGGCCTTTGTTTTCTGTATCCCACCTCTCACCCCCAAACACTGAACAGGTGAGGTCGAATAAGAGGCTACTCCACCCTCGTTTCATGGTGAAAACCAGATATGGAGAGGTTTTCAAATAAAAGAAGGAAATATAAACAAAGAAGCATAAACCAACCCAGAAGTGACAGGTTAAACGTAATAAGTCTGCAATATATGGCCAGACTGTTCAAGTGAGGAACAACAGTCTCCTTTGACAAGTACAAGCTTCAACAAGAGACTGTCTGACACTGAATTGACACCAAAAATCACACAACTACTTTAAAATTCTGAGATCTATTCCCTCTATTTTTTTAAAAAATTTATTTATTCTATTAGAAGGCTAATTACTTTATATTATTTTATTGGTTTTGCCGTACATTGGCATGAATCTGCCCCAGGTGTTCATATGTTTTCCATCTTGAACCAGCCTCCCACCTCCCTCCCCATCCCATCCATCTAGTTCATCCCCGTACACCAGCCCCGAACATCCTGTATCATGCATCAAACCTGGACTGGCGATTCGTTTCAAATATGATAATATACATGTTTCAATGCCATTATCCCATCATCCCACCCTCGCCCTCCCCCACAGAGTCCAAGAGACTATTCTATACATCTGTGTCTCTTTTGCTGTCTCGTATATAGGGTTATCCTTATCACCTCTCTAAATTCCATATATACATCTTAGTGTACTGTATTGGTGTTTTTCTTTCTGGCTTACTTCACTCTGTATAATAGGCTCCAGTTTCTATATGATTTCTTTAACTTTAAATTATTTTAGTCCTTTATTGTAACCTAAACCTTTATTTCTATTAACTATTATTAGCTTTCAAGCAAAACACATGTAAATCTATTTTTTAAACACGTTTTATATATGAGAGAATGAATTTGGACTCCGTTTTCTTTTTTTACACTATTTAAACAAGTCTATATTTTATTTTTGGTTCTTAACTTTCACTTTCCAAAAATTGATATCAATGTTGTGACTTTAGTAACAAAATTTTTATGATCTGATTTCACTTATGGATTCGTTTTCCCGAATTGATTGCTCTCTCCTCTTTCAACCCTCCCATATCTCCCCCTAGGCACCTCTTTCTCCCTCTTTCCTTTTCTCTGCTGTCTGAAATTCTGTGAATCCCTTTGATTCGTTCTGGATGAGGAGAATTGTGCCACCATTAACCTCGGGTTTTATCTTCTGTATTGCATGGATTTTTGATGTTACTGCAACCTGGGAACAGAAACCCAGAGGCCAGGGCGTCGATTCCAGAACTTTAGATCAACATTGAACTCCTTACCTCAAGGAATATTAAAGGACAAGCACACACCCCAGAGTTTCCGTGTCTACATGGAAAGCAATCTCCACACTTGAGTCAGTAAGTTCAGTACAAGAGAACCCACAGCTATTCTCCAGTAAAACAGAAACACAACAATGAATAGGATAAAAGCCATGCCAGGCTCACAAACACCCCAAAGCACAGTCCATGAACAATTCATTGCACTTCAGAGAGAAGTGATACAGATCTGCCTGCCAGGGAACACACACAAATGATCCGAAACATTAAACCTTGAGAAGTCACTGGTCTTATCCCACCCACAAAAGACAGGTTCCACAACATAGTGGAGCTATAATTCTCCAGCCTGCAGAAAGGGGACCCAAATCACAGTAATCGAAACAGAATGAAAAGGGAGAGAAATATGCAGCTGCTGAAGGTAAATTATAAAAAAAAACACAAAAACAAAGAAAAGTAGAGGAGTTAGGAAGTTTTCCTGGAAAAGAATTCAGAATAATGAGAGTAAAGATAAAAATCTTGAAAGAGATGTAGAATTACCAGTAAAAACACTGGGGGACCGGAATGATTAGAAATAAACATGTTTAACATGGATCTAGAAGAACTAAAGAATCAAGTAGTAAAAATCAATACAATATCTGAGATTAACAACACCCTGGAAGGAACCAATAGTAGAATAATTGAGACAGAGAAAGAACTAATTAGGTGGAGGCCGAAAGGAGGAAATAAATGAAGCACAGTGAGGTGTGCAACGAAAACAACAAGTTAAACAGGTAAAGCTCAGCAGTGATGAATGTCCCACAATGGGAAACTTAGGTGTCGAGAAGGAGAACACCAAAACAAAAAGGGATGGGGTACTTGGAAGATTCTTGAGGAAGTAAACGTTGAAAGCACCCTTAAATGAGTCAAGACGAAAGAATTGGGACCAGACATGAAACAAATGAATGTTCAAAACAGGGAAAAGAAAGTGACAAATCTCTGTATTGTCACTCAGCTTATGTGGGTCTACATTAGAGTATACTATTAAAATACCAGATGAATAAATCACAAGCTTGCATCAAGGATTGGGAGAAACATAAACAGCCTCAGATTATATAGATGACAACACTGAAACAAATAGAAAGTGAAGAAAAAATAAAGAGTCTTTTGATGAGGGTGAATGAGAAGAGTGCAAAACCATGCTGATAACTCAACATTCAGGAAAACAAAGAAAAAGGCATCTGGTCCCATCACTACTTGGTAAATAGAAGGGGTAAACATGTGAACTTCCAGATGTTCCAGTTGGTTTTAGAAAAGTCAGAGGAAAGAGAGCTGAAATTGCCAACATCCGATGGATCATGGAAAAAGCAAGAGAGATCCAGGAAAACATCTCTTTCTGCTCTATTGACTATGCAAAGCCTTTGACTGTGTGGATCACAATAAATGGTGGAAAATTTTGGAAGAGAGGAGAATACCAGACTGCCTGACCTGTCTCTTGAGAAAACTGTATGCAGGTCAGGAAGCAGCAGTTAGTGCTGGACATGGAACAACAGACTGGTTCCAAATAGGAAAAGGAGTATGTCAAGGCTGTATATTCTCATGCTGCTTATTTAACTTATATGCAGAGTACATGATGAGAAACACTGGGCTGGAAGAAGCACAAGCAGGAATCAAGGTTGCTGGGAGAAATATCAATAACCTCAGATATGCAGATGACAGCATATCTGCCCTTTAGGGCAGAAAGTGAAGAGGAATTGAAAATCTTCTTGATGAAGGTGGAAGAGGAGAGTGAAAAACTTGGACTAAAGCTCAACATTCAGAAAGCTAAGATCATGGCATCTGGTCCCATCACTTCATGAGAAATAGATGGAGAAACAGCGGAAACCATGCAAGACTTTCTTTTTAAGGTCCAAAATCACTGCAGATGCTGATTGAAGCCATGAAATTAAAAGATGATTACTCCTTGGAAGAAAAGTTAAGACCAACTTAGATAGCATATTAAAAACCAGAGACATAACTTTGCCAACCAAGGTCGATCTAGTTAAGGCTGTGTATTTTCCAGTGGTCAATATGGATGTGAGAGTTGAACTGTGAAGAAGGTTGAGTGCAGAATTGATGCTTTTGAACGGTGGTGTTGGAGGAAATTATTGAGACTCACTGCAAGGAGATCCAACCTATCCGTTCTACAGGAGATCAGTCCTGGGTGTTCATTGGAAGGACTGAAGCTGAGGCTCCAACTCCAATACTTTGGCCACGTGATGCGAAGAGTTGATTCATTGGAAAAATCTCTGATGCTAGGAGTATTGGGGGCAGGAGGAGAAGGGATGACCGAGGATGAGATGGCTGGATGGCATCACCGATTCGACCGACATGAGGTTGAGTGAACCCCAGGAGTTGGTGATGGATAGGGAGGCCTGACATGCTGTAATTCATGGGGTAGCAAACAGTAGGGCACGACTGAGACTGTTCTGAACTAAACTGAAATATGTGGAAACAGTGACAGGCTTCATTTTCTTTGGCTCGAAAATTACTAAGAATAGTGATTGCAGTCATCAAATTAACTGTCACTTGCTTTTGGATGTAAAAGCTCTGACAAACCTAGACATTGCATTAAAATGAAGACACACCATCTTATTAATTCTCAGTTAAATATAAATGTCAAAGATGGTTACCCTTGTCTAACTCAAAGAAAGTAAGCCATGCCATGTGGGGCCACCCAAGACAGGCAGGACATGGTGGAAAGGTATGACAGAATGTGGTCCACTGGAGAAGGGAATGGCAAACCACTTGAGTATACCTGCCTTGAGAACCCCAAGAACAGTATGAAAAGGCAAAGTAATAGGATACTGAATGAGGAATTCCCCAGGGTGGTAGGTTCCCAGTATGCTCCTGTTGATCAGTGGATAAAAAACTGCAGAAAGAGGGAAGGGATGGAGACAAAGCAAAAACAGTATCCAGTTGTGGATGTTACTGGTGATAGAAGCAAGGTCCGATGCTGCAAAGAGCAATAATGCATAAACCTGGAATGTAATGTCCGTGAATCAAGGCAAACTGGAAGTGGTCATATGAGATGGCAAGAGTGAATGTAGATATTCTAGGCATCAGTGAACTAAAATGGACTAAATGGGTGAATTTAAGTCAGATGACTCAGATGATTATATCTGCTACTGTGGGCAGGAATACCTTAGAAGAAAGGGAGGAGCCATCATGGTCAACAAAAGAGTCCGAAATGCTGTATATGGATGCAGTCCCCAAAACGACAGAATGAAATTTGTTCATTTCCAAGAAAAACCATTCAATATTATAGTAATCCAAAGCTATGCACCAACCAGTAACGCTGAAGCAGCTGAAGTTGAACGGTTCTATGAAAACCTACAGGACTTTTAGAAATAATACTAAAAAAAAGATGCCATTTTCATTATAGAAGACTGGAATGTAAAATGTAGGAAGTCAAGAAATACATGGAGTAACAGGCAAACTTGGCCTTGAAGCAGTGAATGAAGCAGGGCAAAGGCTAATAGAGGTTTGCCAAGAGAATGCACTGGTCATAGCAAACACCCTTTTTCAACAACACAAGAGAAGACTCTACACATGGACATCATCAGATGGTTAACAAGGAAATCGGATTGATAATATTCTTTTCAGACAAAGATGGAGAAATTCTATACCGTTAGTAAAAATAAGACCAGGAACTGCCTGTGGCTCAGATCATGAAATCCTTGTAACCAAATTCAGACTTAAAATGAAGAAAGTAGGGAAAACCACTACACCATTCACATGTGACCTAAATCAAATCCCTTATGATTATACAATGGAAGTGAGAAATAGATTTAAGGGACTAGATATGGTAGATAGAGTGCCTGATGAACTCTGAACGGAGGTTTTTAACATTGTATAGGAGACAGGGACCAAGACCATGCCCATGGAAAAGAAATGCAAAAAAGCAAAATGGCTGTCTGAAGAGCCCTTACAAATAGCTGTGAAAAGAAGAAAAGTAAAAAGCAAAGGAGAAAGGGAAAGATATAAGCATCTGAATACAGAGATCCAAAGAAGAGTAAGGAGAAATAAGAAAGCTTTCTTCAGTGATCAATGCAAAGAAATAGAGGAAAACAACAGAATAAGAAAGACAAGAGATCTCCTCAAGAAAATTGGAGATACCAAAGGAATGTTTAATGTAAAGATGGGCTCGATAAAGGACAGATATATTATGGACCTAAGAAAAGCAGAAGATATTAAGAACAGGTGGCAAGAATACACAGAAGAACTATGCAAAAAAGATCTTCACAACCAAGGTAGTCAGGATGGTGTAATCACTGACCAAGAGCCAGACATCTTGGAATGTGAAGTAAAGTGGGCCTTAGAAAGCATCACTACGAACAAAGTTAGTGGAGGTGATGGAATTCCAGTTGAGCTACTTCAAATCCTGAAAGATGATACTGTGAAAATGCTGCACTCAATATGCCAGCAAATTTGGAAAACTCAGCAGTGGCCACAGGACTGGAAAAGGTCAGTCTTCATTCCATTCCCAAAGAAAGGCAATGCCAAAGAATATTCAAACGACCTCACAATTGCATTCATCTCACACACTAGTAAATTCACGCTCAAAATTCTCCCAGCCAGGCCTCAGCAATACGTGAACCATGAACTTCGAGATGTTCAAGCTGGCTTCAGAAAAGGCAGAGAAACCAGAGATCAAATTGCCAACATCCTCTGGATCATGGGAAAACTAAGAGAGTTCCAGAAAAAAAAAAAAAAAACATCTATTTCTGCTTCATTGACTATGCCAAATCCTTTTACTGTGGGGATCACAACAAACTGTGGAAAATTCTGAAACAGATGGGAATACCAGACCTCTTGAGAAACCTCTTGAGAAACCTGTATGCAGGTCAGGAGGCAACTGTTAGAACTGAACATGGTACAACGGACTGGTTCCAAATAGGAAAAGGAGTGTGTCAAAGTTGTATATTTTCACCCTGCCTATTTAACTTCTATGCAGAGTACATCATGAGGAACACTGGGCTGGGAGAAGCACTGGCTGGAATCAAGATTGCTGGGAGAAATATCAATACCCTCAGATATGAAGATGACATCACCTTATGGCAGAAAGTGAAGAGAAACTCAAAAGCCTCTTGATGATAGTGAAAGCGGAGAGTGAAAAAGTTGGTTTGAAACTCCACATTCACAAAACTAAAATCATGGCATCTGGTCCCATCACGGCATGGGAAATAGATGGGGAAACAGTGGAAACAGTGTCAGACTTTGTTTTCTGGGCCCCAAAATCACTGCGGATGCTGATTGCCGCCATGAAATTAAAAGAAGATCACTCCTTGGAAGGACATTTCTGACCAACCTAGATAGCATATAAAAGAGCAGAGACATTACTTTGCCAAAAAAGGTCCGTCTAGCCAGGGCTATACTTTTTCACGGGATCATGTATGGATATGAGACTTCGATTGTGAAGAAAGCTGATAGCCGAAGAATTGATGCTTTTGAACTGTGGTGTTGGAGAAAATCTTGAGAGTCCCTTGGACTACAAGGAGACACAACCAGTCCATGCTAAAGGAGATCAGTCCTGGATGTTCATAAGAAAGACTGATGCTGAAGCTCCAATACTTTGACCACCTCATTGGAAGAGCTGACTCACTGGAAAAGACTCTGATGCTGGGAGGGATTGGGGGCAGGAGGAGAAGGGGACGGCAGAGAATGAGAGGCCTGGATGTCATCACCGACTCGATGGAGGTGGGTTTGTTTGAACTCCGGGAGTTGGTGAAGGACACGGAAGCCTGGCATGCTGTGATTCAGGGGGTTTCAAAGAGTTTGACATGACTGAGAGACTGAATTCAACCTTAACTGAACTGAATAATGGTAATGTTGGAGGCTATGGGATGTTGTTGAGTAATGTATATAGCTTTTGACTGCTAATTTATTTAGCACCTTTTATTGCTAGTTCAGGAAATACTTAAAATACTTCATTTGGCAAGCACTATGTCTTAGCTGATGTGAAAGATACATAAGGCAACTTGGGTACAGATACAACACATAGAAGAATTGGACATCTGTTGTTAACTTGGTAGGAAGGAAGAGAAGGTCTTTCCATTCCCAAGTAAGTGTTTAGGAAAAGTTGTGAAATGTGGCTTATTATGACTGAATATATGTTGCCTGATTGTAGCTCTAGAAATTCTGTGAAACAGATAGATAATGAAGCTAGTAAGGGAAAGAAATGCCTTGTCTTCCAAAAACTGATTACCTTGCTGAGATGCTGCATCACCACAAGGATTTAAGTCTATCTTTGTAGGAACAGCAAAGCAACGTCAAAATATACATAAGGAAATATAGGGTGGTGTGTTGGTGGGAGGAAATAAAGGCATGACATAAGGAGAGCAGAGCGAGAATGACCCTTTTTAATACAACTTGTAAAATGCCTATCTTTTGCTGACTGTGGTGCAATTTGACTATGTCATGTTATCATTGGCATCCCATCATGGTATGATAGTGATCATGATTATCGAGTAGTCTAAATCTACATTTTTAAGTGAAACATATTTTTTTTTAATGAAGAAAACCTTCTGCCTAACCTCTTAGCTTTCTTGCAATGACTGGTATAATATAATAAAACTGAGAAAGCATTCATATATATATGCTCATTTGTTGTTTCTAAATTTGATTTGTTTCTGATCCTTCCCCCATACCATCCTAAATTAGACACCCAGTCATTTCTGCCTGGATGATTTCACGTCAATTTATTTATATTTTGCCTTTTACATTGTTTACATTTTCTATTTTTTCAAACAATTCATTAGGTGTAATGTACCTATGATGCATACTGAATGTTTCGTTGAACAGAAAATTTTATATTAAGCAGAGCAAAATATCCAGGAACTGAAATGCTCATTTACTCTTAATTATTTCAAAGTGAAATTGACACTATGAAAATGAGCATACAACTTTATTATTCAAATAAGAGAATTGTAGGAATTTGTTGACATATCCCAACGTTAATTTTAGTCTTCAGTGTCATGCATAATCTGACACCTATTTGGTACACCAGTTGTATTAGAATGATTTTTAAATAATGAATATGGTTGATGTTTTGACCTAGAAAGAGAGGCAACAATGTATCAGAGATCTCCATTACTGGGAAACATGAATGACCTGCCTGTTGTAGTTTAGGAAAAGGTTTATCTATCAGGGACCAGCCTCGATATGGACCAGGGTATCCTCAGGATGAATGGCGTCGGCATCAGAGTGAGTGAGAGAGAGAGAGAGAGAGAGAGAGAGAGAGAGGCTGATGATTACTTGGTTTACGCAGGAAACCAACAAAACCCCAGCAAGGGGTTTGCTCTGTTTACGTAGGCTGCAGGCGCCCTCTGGAATCACTGGACACACCCCACCAGGGCAGCCTCTCAAGTGGGTATTAGAAGCCCAGGCAGATAAGTAAACGTAGAGGGCCCAGCGCTCCAAGGATCTCAACCAGAAAAAGGAGAATAGAGAAAAGGATGGAAAAAGAACGACATGGGGAGACCAAGCTTCAGTGAGCAAGGCCCAAAACTTTATTTTCCACTGCTGCTTTTATACCCTAAGTTGTGCACATGAAAAATAGAGAACGGGAGGTTTAGAGTCACGCCAAAATCACGCGGGGTCAGCAGTCTTGACCTTTACCAGGATCAGGGCTTATTTTCGTATGTCTCGTGATATACAAAAGTTTTATGTGGTTTACATCATTTTCTGGCCAGAAGGCCTGCTAACAGTTTATGTCCTCTCTCCTAACAAAGGTTAGTTAGCTAGAAAAAGTCTTATATTCTTTTAAGGTGATTTTCCTAAAGTCAGGTGCTATTCACCAAAGACGTATGACAAAGTTACATTCCTATAAGGCAAGGGTATAGTGAGCTACAAGAAAGGAATTTATTATCTTAAGATCTGATGTGGTTAAATCAAAGGCTACTACTTATTTTCTCTATATGTGATTAATATATTTCCAAGGATACAATAGAGAGAAAATATGGAAAGTTTGCAGCAAGCATTGATTCAACAATGAAATCTTTTTTAGTACTATTCTAATGATTTAACTTCTTCAACAAATTCCTGTATTTTAGAATATTAGGCTTTTTGTCCTTGCGTGGCTGGGAGGCTGTAAACAGTCGCATTCATAGTTGTAAGAGCCCGGACAAAATTGTCATGCAAGTTAGAAAGCTTTCAGAGGGGCTTGGATTGGAACACTCCTATTAGGCAGAGGAGAACTTTTAAACTATGGCTCTGAATTAATGTTTTCAGAGAAAGGTGGTTGGGGGGAAGCCTCCGTCACTATTAGAGGACTTGGTAAGAGGTGTA
This sequence comes from Moschus berezovskii, assembly GCF_049115385.1. NCBI lineage: Eukaryota > Metazoa > Chordata > Mammalia > Artiodactyla > Moschidae > Moschus > Moschus berezovskii. Next base: position 21,770,929 of record NC_142489.1, read on the forward strand.
AGATAGTAAGGCAGTCAGACTCCAGTTTTCTTTGGGGTAGATGCTCGGGTAAGTCCAGGGGGTTCCTCGAGTCCTGATTAGCTTTTGCCCATCAGGCCTCTTCCACAATTGACCTTTGCCACGGGTAGGATTTCCCTCGCTGGCTCCTGGCATTTGTCATGGGCTGCCACATGACCATACACAGCTGGAAAGGTAGAAGATTCCACCCTCAGTCCAAAATCACAGTTGCATAATGGAGATAAAATGTGGTACTGCAAAATAGAAGTAGACATAGCTGCCACAGTATGTCAAATAGACACTGCAGCCATTGGTTTAGAAGAGCTGCTAGGTGAAACCCTGTAAACAGTGCTCCACCTAGATTGTGGGATGGAGAGGGAGATGGGAGGGTGTTCCGAAAGGGAGGGGATATATGTATATCTGTTCCTGATTTATTTTGAATTCTGACAGAATACAGAAAAATTCGGTAAAACAATTACCCTTCCATTAAAAAAAAAAAAACAAAATAAGAGAAACAGCAGGGTGATGTTTCACAATATGCTCCTGGGGTCTAACTGATATTGATGATGGAGAAGAGAAATAAATTCAAGTTAGGGCACTTGTATCAGCAACTATCTGGATGGCAGAACACTATAGTATGAATGGCACACTTAAACTTCTGCAGGCTGAAAATACATTCACTTCTCTAGTTCCAGGATTGAAGTCAGAGTTATGACCATCCATATTACCCGTTGCTTTAACATGCTTCTTCTTCTTATCTCGGATTAATAAAGATACTATAGAGACATTTTTCTGATCAACTCTTCTTTTGATTCTTACTTAATGTCAGGATAACCTTGTTCAAAATATGGTTATGATAGAACTGAAACTAAAACCAAAGGGGGAAAAACATTTCATAACTCTTTCAACCAAGATAGATCAGAAAAACAAAGAAAAATGGATTCCCTTAATCATAAAACATAAACAGTATCAAATAATCCCCTTCCGTTAGTAGTTTTTAAAACTTACATAGTCGTAGAAATAATGATCCTCAAGTAAAACATATTATAAGTCTAAGGTAAATATCATTTAAATACCTTTAGGATTTGAAATTTTCCCAATTATTTTTTGGTCAAAATATAATTTAAGCCATTTTTATTAATCTGGACAAACAAATGCCAGAGAGAAGACATCACCAAATGCTCAACACTGAAATCAGATTGATTTTATTCTTTCAGTCAAAGATGGAGAATCTCTATACAGGCAGCAAAAACAAGACCAGGAGCTGACTCTGACACAGATCATGAACTCCTTGTTGCAAATGCAGACTGAAATAGAAGGAATTGGAGAGAACCCCTATACCATTCATGTATGACATAGGTCAATTCACTTATGACTATACAGTGGAAGTGAGAAATAGTTTTAAGGGACTAGATCTGACAGAGAGGGTGCCTGATAAATTGTGGGTGGATGTTCATGACATTGTACAGGAGACAGGAATCAAGATCATCCCCAAGAAAAAGAAATGCAAAAAAGCAAAATGGCTGTCTGAGGAGGCCTTACAAATGGCTGTGAAAGAAGGGAAGTGTAAAGAACAGGAGAAAAGGAAATTTATACCCATTTGAATGTGGAGTTCCAATGAATAGCAAGGAGAAATAAGAAAGACTTCCTCAGTGATCAATGCAAACAAATGGAGGAAAGCAATAGAATGGGAAAGACTAGACATATCTGCAGGATAATTAGAAATACTGAGGCAGCATTTCATGCAAAGGTGAGCTCAATAAAGGACACAAATTTTAGGAACCAAAGAGAAGCAGAAGATATTAAGAAGAGGTGGCAAGAATACACAGAAAAACTGTAGATAGAAGATTTTCAGGACCCAGAAAATCAAGATGGTGTGATCATTCACGTAGAGCCAGACATCCTGGAATGTGAAGACAAGTGGGCCTTAGGAAGCATCACTTTGAACAAAACTAGAGTAGGTGATGGAATTCCAGTTGAGCTATTTCAAATCCTGGAAGATGATGCTGTGAAAGTGCTGCACTCAATATGCCAGCAAATTTGGAAAACTCATCAGTGGCCACTGGAGTGGAAAAGTCAGTCTTCATTCCAATCCCAAAGAAAGGTAATACCAAAGAATGCTCAAAGTACAGCATAATTGCTCTCATCTCACAAGCTAATCATGCGTTGCTAGAAACTGTCTTTAAAAACTAAATCGTGAGTGACCTATAGAGGCCCGTAGAGTCATATCTCTGGTCTTTCCAAAGGTATGTACAGATATGAGAACACCAAGGGATTACTGACTGTGAACTGCTCTGAAGGGGAAGACTTGTGAGATTCTTTTGAACTGCAGGAATACCAAACAAATGAATTGTAAAAAAATCAACTTTGAAGACTCATTGGAAGGACTGATGCTGAAAATAAAGCCCCAAAGCTTTGTCCAATTGAGGCAAAGAGTTGACTCATTAGAAAAGACCGTGATCTATAGAAAGTGTTGAAAGCAAGGGGATTAGTAGGTGAGAGAGGATGAGACATCTGGAGAGCATCAGCGATTCAAAGGACATGATCTCGAGGAAACTATGGGAGAGAGTGAGGGACAGAGAGACCTCTTGTGCTAGAGTCCAAAGGGATACAAAGGGTCAAACATGTCTTAGTGGCTGAAGAACAATAGCATTTCAGTTAATAAGTTGGGTCTTGCCGGATGGCAGTTGGTCCCAAAATATCAGAGGAATGGGAGGAGAAGACCACTCCCTCCCAAACAAAATCTTCTAAGCATCGACTGCACATGGAAGAACTTCCAGACAAAAAAATTGTGAAGACTGTTGAATGGCCCAAGATACCCAGAAGTCAAACATGTTTTCCTTTGAAATGGAGGTAGGAAAAAATAAAGGAGACACAAAGAGAGACAAAGTATTTAGAGGCTGAGGCTGGTTTTGGAGAGGAAGTTGTAAATGAGGAGAAGCTTGCAGACAATTGTGAACCCTCTCAGGACAGTGACAGTGGAGAACTCTGGGATCGCTTAGAGCAACATAACCACGGGAAAGAGAAACAAAAGCAAATGTGCCTAACTGTAATTCCCAGCAGAGAAAAAAATCAGATACACCTGTCAACCATCATTGAGGTGGACCTAGGAGGGATGCCCGGACTGTATCACTTGCCTTATGATAAGGCCCCAGCTTTAATGGTCTGAGGATGATCTGACAGGTCTAAGGTGACGAAGCAACCTAATCCATGGGAACACCAGAGACAAAAATGATAAATAGTCCTTTCTTGAGATAATTCTCTATGACCATATAGGGAATACAGACACTCACAGAACCAAAGGTTGCACAATCAGTTCAGTTCAGTTCATTTCAGTTCACTGGCTCAGTCGTGTCTGACTTTTTGAGACCCCATGAATCACAGCACACCAGACCTCCCTGTCCATCGCCAACTCTAGGACTTCACTCAAACTCATGTCCATCGAGTCGGTGATGCAATCCAGCCATTTAATTCTTTGTCATCCCCTTCTCCTTCTGCCCCCAGTCCCTTCCAGCATCAGAGTCTTCCAGTAAGTCAACACTTCGCATGAGGTGGCCAAAGTATTGAAGTTTCAGCTTTAGCATCAGTCCTTCCAATGAACACCGAGGACTAATCTCCTTTAGAATGAACTGGTTGGATCTCCTTGCAGTTCAATTGACTCTCAAGAGTCTTTTACAAAATATCAAAGATGTGAAAACAGGCTTCCATTTATGGCCCTGTCCTCCACGGAGGCAGAGAGGAATGTTTGCATCAGACCAAGGCAGAGGGCACAAGGCTGCTGTTATATCAGCCCCAGAGACCACATCTGCCACCAAGCTCTGAGCAGGCTGCCAGTTGAGAACCATATCTTCCTGGGTTCATGCTCAGTTCACATAGGTCAGGAGGGTCAAAATATGAGTTTAGCACCCCTCTCGAGACACATGGAATTCTTGCAAAATTCACATAGTTCAGGAGGATCAAAATATGAGTTCAGCACCCCTCTAGAGTCACACGGAATTCTTGCAAAATTCAGGGAAATATGAATGGCCTGCCTGTTGTAGTTTAGGAAACGATTTATCATGGGCTGGCACATTACCCTACACACCTGGAAAGGTAGAAGTTTGCACCCTTAGTCCAAAATCACCTTTGCATAATGGAGTTTCGATGTGGTACTACAAAATAGAAGCAGACATAGCTGCCAAAGTATGTCAAGTAGACATTGCAGCCATTTGATTTAGAGCAGCTGCTAAGTGACACCCAGTGAAAATGCTCAACTTAGATTGTGAGATGGAGAGGGAGATATGAGGGTGTTCCGAAAGGGAGGGGATATAGGTATATCTATGCCTGATTTATTTTGAATTCTGACTGAATACAGCAAAATTCGGTAAAATGATTCAATTCAGTTCCGTTAAGTTCGGTTGCTCAGTCGTGTCCGACTCTCCGCGCCCCCATGAATCACAGCACGCCAGGCCTCCCTGTCCATCACCAACTCCAGGGTTCACTCAAACTCATGTCCAGAGAGTCGGTGATGCCATCCAGCTATCTCATTCTCTGTTGTCCCCTTCTCCTCTGCCCTCAAACGTTCCCAGCATCAGAGTCTTTTCCAGTGAGTCAACTCGTCGCATGAGTTGGCGAAAATATTGGAGTTTCAGCTTCAGCATCAGTCCTTCCAATGAACACCCAGAATTGATCTCCTTTAGAATGGACTGGATGGATCTCCTTGCAGTCCAAGGGACTCTCAAGAATCTTCTCCAGCACCACAGTTCAAAAACATCAATTCTTTGGCGATCAGCTTTCTTCACAGTCCAAATCTCACATCCATACATGACCACGGGAAAAACCGTAGACTTTACTTGACGGACATTGGTTGACAAAGTAATGTCTCTGCTTTTTAATATACTATCAAGGTTGGTCATAACTTTCCTTCCATGGAGTAAGCGTCTTTTAATTTCATGGCTGCAATCAGCATCCGCAGTGATTTTGGAGCCCAAAAAATAAAGTCTGACACAGTTTCCACTATTTTCCCATCTGTTTCTCAGGAAATGATGGGATCAGAGGCCTTAATCTTTGTTTTCTGAAGGTTCAGCTTCAAGCCAACCTTTTCTCTCTCCTCTTTCACTTTCACCAAGAGTCGTTTGAATTCTTCTTCTCTTTCTGCTGTAAGGGTGGTGGCATCTGCATATCTGAGGTTATTGATTTTCTCCCAGAAATCTTGATTCCAACTTTTGCTTCCTCTAGCGCAGCATTCCTCATTATGTACTCTGCATATAAGTTAAATAAACAAGTTGACAATATACAGCCTTGACGTACTCCTTTTCCTATTTGGAACCAGTCTCTTGTTCCATGTACAGTTCTGATTGTTGCTTCCTGACCTGCATAGAAGTTTCTCAAGAGGCAGCGCAGGGGTCTGGTATTCCCATCTCTTTCAGAATTTTCCACAGTTTATTGTGATCCACACAGTCAAAGGCTTTAAAACAATTACCCTTCCATTAAAAAATCAATAAGAGAAATAGCAGGTTGATGTATCACAATATTTTCTTGTGGTCTAACTGATATTGATGATGGAGAAGAGAAATAATATCAAGTTAGGGCACTTGTATCAGCAACTATCTGAATGGTAGAACACTTTAGTATGAATGGCACAGTTAAACTCCTGCAGTCTGAAAATACATTTGCTCCTCTAATTTCAGAACTGAAGTCAGAGTTATGATCACCAATATTACCCATTGCTTTAATATGCTTCTTCTTCTTATCTCGTAATAATAAAGATACTGTAGAGACATTTTTTATGATCAACTCTTCTTTTGATTGTTACTAAATGTGAGGATAACCTCGTTCAAAATATGATTATGATCGAACTGAAACTAAGGGAAGCATGAGAAAATGGTGGAGGAATAGGACAGGGTGACCACTTTCTCCCCCACAAAATCAGCAAAAGAACATTTGAACACTGAGTAAATCCCTTGAAACAACTTCTGAATACCGGGAGAGGACATCAGGCACCCAGAAAAGCGGCCCATAGACTTCGAAAAGAGGTAGGAAACAGCATAAAAGATAAAGAGATACAAAAGAGGGAGGAAGGGAGCTCCATCCCGGGAAGGGAGGCTTAAAAAAAAAAAAAAAAACGAGAGAAGTTTCCAAACACCTGGAAAAACAGGCGACTCTGTGGATAGGCTTGGAACCTCAGAGGGCCACATAACTGGGAGAAAAGAGACATAAATAATTAAATCCCACAGACTAAGTGCCCAGAGGAAACTCTCAGTGGAGAAGTGGTGCAGATGCGCGCACCCACCACTAGCAGGTGGGGGCTGGGCAGGGAGGCGTGATGGCAATGCTTAGAGAGACGACAGGGGCTGAACACCCCGAGGGCAAGCTGACCGCTCTAACAGGACCAAAGCAGACTGTGCAGCGAAGAGCCCCATCCTAAGACTCTTACAGTCCTGCTCACAGAACAAAGGACTGAGCAAAGTAATCCGACTGTGGGAGGCCCATCCCCAAGCTCCCACGGGGACAGGCATGGAGGGCAACCAGCGCTAGAAGGGGAAGCTGCGGCCCCAGAGTGGCTTCCCATACCAAGCTTCAGTCAGGCTTCCTTGCTAACCAAGACTTCTTGGATTTGGGCCAGTCTATATTTGCCTGAGAAAGTGCCCTGTTGGTACACACAGAAAACCAAGCAGCAGGGATGGGGGAGGCGATAAGCCACAGCGACCACGCTCGCCAAACGCCTGGTCACCTGAGCTGCTCAGACCGGGGAAGGCACAAAACACAGGCCCAGCCAAGTCTGCGCTTTTGTGGAGTACTCGCAGACCTGAACCTGAGTCGCTCAGACCTGGGAAGTGCATGCAACCCAGCGCCAGCCAGGGAGAGCACCTGGCAGACAACCTAGAGCCTGAGCAGCATAAACAGGAAAAACACACACGCTGCGAGCAGGCGCATTCCCACAGTAGTCGAGACACTGTGAGCACTCCCCACAGATGCCAGTGATATTTCTTAGCAGCGTTCCTCCCTCCCCATGGCAGGACCGAACAGGTGAGCCGGTGTCCAACACCACCCCCTGGTGTCAGGATGGGAATTAGACACTGAAGTGACCAGCAAACACAAGAGATTTTACAATAGAAGGAACTGCCTTGGAGGTAACAGAGGGAGAAGTCTTGAGCCTACTGCAAGAATAAGACTGAAAACCAGAGGCAGAGGCTTAAGGCCAAATCCTGAGAACACCAGAGACCTCCTGTTCCAGGGAACATTAATTGATAGGTGCCCATAAAATGCCTCCATACATAAACTGAAACCAGGCACATCCGAAGGGTCAACAAGGTTCAGTGAAATAAATACCACCCAAATTCTCCAGCAACACAGGAAAATAGCCCTGAGTTTCAACAAACAGGCTGCCTAAAGCCACCCCAAACCACTGACATCACAAACTCATTACTGGACTCTCCATTGTAATCCAGAGAGAAATCCAGCTCCGCCCACTAGAACACTGACACAAGATTCCCAAACCAGGGAACCTTGATAAGTCACCCATGCAACCCCACACAGAACGAGGTAACTACATAATTAAGAGAACTCCACAAACTGCCAGAGGATGGAAAGGCCACACCAAGCACAGTAATATAAGCAAGATGAAGAGGCAGAGAAACACCCAGCAAGTAAAGGAACAGGATAAATGCCCACCAACACAAACAAAAGGGGAAGACATAGGGAACCTACCTGATAAAGAATTTCAAAATTTAATTGTGAAATGATTCAAAATGTGGAAAGCAAAAAGGAGTTACAGATAAATAAAGTGGAGAAAAGGATTGAGAAGATGCAAGAAATGTTTAATAAGGAATTAGAGGGGAAAATAGAGTCAATATACAATGACAATGCAATAGATGAGATCAGAAACACTTTCGAGGGAACAAGCAGTAGAATAACGGAGATAGAAGACAGGATAAGTGAGCTAGAAGACAGAATTGTACAAATAAATGAAACAGAGATGGAAAAAGAAAAACAAATTAAAAGAAATGAGGACAATATTAGAGACTTCTGGGACAATGTTAAACGCCCCAACATTGGAATCATACGAGTCCCTGAAGAAGAAGACAAAATGAAAGACCATGAGAGAATACTTGAGGAAATAATAGTTGAAAATTTCATTAAAATGGAGAAGGAAATAATCACCCAATTCCAAGAAACACAGAGAGTTCCTAACAGGATAAACCCAAGGCGAAATAACCCAAGTCACATATTAATCAAATTAACAAAGATCAAACACAAAGAAAAAATATTAAAAGCCGCAAGGGAAAAACAACAAATAACACACAAAGGGATCCCCACAGGGATAACAGCTGATCATTCAATGGAAACTCTTCAGGCCAGGAGCTAATGGCAAGACATATTAAAGTGATGAAAGAAAGTAACCTACAGCCCAGATGACTATACCCAGCAAGGATCTCATTCAATTATGAAGGAGAAATCAAAAACTTTACAGACAAGCAAAAGCTGAGAGATTTCAGCATCACCAAACCAGCTCTCCAACAAATATTAAACGATCTTCTCTAGACAGGAAACACAGAAAGGGTATATAAACTAATACCGAAAACAATAAAGAAAAAGACAATGGGATCATACTTATCAATAATCACCTCAAACGTAAATGGGTTGAATGTCCCAACCAAAAGACAAAGGCTGGCTGAATGGACACAAAAACAAGACCCCCGTATATGTTCTCTACAAGAGACCCACTTCAAACTAGGGACACATACAGACTGAAAGTGAAGGGCTGGAAAAAGACATTCGACGCAAATAGAGACCAAAAGAAAGCAGGAGTAGCAGTACTCATATCAGATAAAATAGACTTTAAAACAAAGACTATGAAAAGAGACAAAGAAGGAAAGTACATAATGATCAAAGGATCAATCCAAGATGAAGATATAACAATTATAAATATTTATGCACCCAACATAGGAGCAGCACAATATGTAAGAAAATTACTAACAAGTATGAAAGGGGAAATTAACAATAGCACAGTAATAGTGGGAGACTTTAATAGCCCACTCACACCTATGGATGACTCAACTAAACAGAAAATTAACAAGGAAACACAAACTTTAAATGATACAATAGACAAGTTAGTCCTAATAGATCTCTGTAGGACATTTCACCCCAAAACAATGAATTTCAACTTTTTCTCAAGGGCACACAGAACCTTTTCCAGGATAGATCACATCCTGGGCCATAAATATAGCCTTGGTACATTCAAGAAAATTGAAATCATTCCAAGTATCTTTTTTGACCACAATGCAGTAAGATTAGATCTCAATTACGGGAGAAAAACTGTTAAAAATGCCAACATATGGAGGCTGAACAACACGCTGCTGAATAATGAACAAATCATAGACGAAATCAAAAGAGAAATCAAAATATGCATAGAAATGAATGAAAATGTAAACACCGCAACCCTAAACCTCTGGGACACTGTAAAAGCAGTGTTAAGGGGAAAGTTCATAGCAATACAGGCACACGTCAAGAAACAAGAAAAAAGTCAACTAAATAACCTAACTCTACATCTAAAGAAACTAGAAAAGGAAGAAATGAGGAACCCCAGGGTTAGTAGAAAGAAAGAAATCGTAACAATTAGGGCAGATATAAATGCAAAAGAAACAAAAGGGACCATAGCAAAAATCAACAAAGCCAAAAGCTGGTTCTTCGAGAAGGTAAATAAATTGACAAAACACTAGCCAGACTCTTCAAGAAACAAAGGGAGAATGACCCAATCAATAAAATTAGAAATGACAATGGAGAGATCACAACCGACAACACAGAAATACAAAGGAATATTAGAGAATACTATCAGCAATTCTATGGCAATGAAATGAATAACTTGGAATAAATGGACAAATTCTTAGAATAGTAAAACCTTCCAAAACTGAACCAGGAAGAAATAGAAAATCTTAACAGACCCATCACAAGCACGGAATTAGAGGCTGCGATTAGAATATTCCAGCAGACAAAAGCCCAGGTTCAGAGGGCTTCACAGCTAAATCCTACCAAAAATTTATTGAAGAGCTAACGCCTATTCTACTGAAACTCTTTCAGAAAATTTCTGAGGAAGGGAAACTTCCAAATGCATTCTATGAGGCCACCATCACCCTAATCCCAAAACCTGGTAAAGATGCCACAAAAAAAGAAAACTACAGGCCAATATCACTGATGAACATGGATGCAAAAATCCTTAACAGAATTCTCGCAATCAGAATCCAACAACAAATTAAGTAGATCATACATTATGACAAAGTGAGCTTTATCCCAGGAATGCAAGGATTCTTCAATATCCACAAATCAATCAATGTAATACACCATGTTAACAAACTGAAAAATAAAAATCATATGATTATCTCAATAGATGCAGAGAAAGCCTTAGACAAAATTCAACATCCATATGATAAAAACCCTCCAGAAAGTGGGAATGGAAGGGACATATCTCAACATAATAAAAGCTATATATGACAAATACACAGCAAACATGATCCTCCATGGTGAGAAACTGAAAGCATTTCCCCTAAAATCAGGGACAAGACAAGGGTATCCACTGTCATCACTACTATTCAACATAGTTCTGGAAGTTTTGGTTACAGCAATCAGAGCAGAAAAAGACATAAAATGAATACAACTTGGAAAAGAAGAAGTAAAACTTTCAGTATTCTCTGATGACATGATTCTCTACACATAAAACCCTAAAGACTCTACCAGAAAACTACTAGAGCTAAGCAATGAATACAGTAAAGTTGCAGGATATAAAATCAAGACAAAAATCCTTTGCATTCCTATACACTAATAATGAGAAAATAGAAAGAGAAATTAAGGAAACTATTCCATTCACTGTTGCAATGAAAAGAATTAAATACTCAGCAATATGTCTACCTAAGGAACAAAAGACTTGTACATAAAAAACTATAAAATAATAGTGAAAGTAATCAAAGAGGACACTAATAAATGGAGAAATATATCCTTTTTGTGGATTGGAAGAATAAATATAGTAAAAATGAGTATACTACCCAAAGTAATTTATACATTCAATGCAATACCTTTCAAGCTACCAACGATATTTTTCCCAAATCTAGAAAAATTATCTCATAATTTTTTGGAAATACAGAAAACCTTGAATAGCCAAAGCAATCTTGAGGAAGAAGAATGGAACTGGGGGAATTAACCTGCCAGACTTCAGGCTCTACTAAAAAGCCACAGTCATCAAGACAGTATGGTACTGTCATAAAGACAGAAATATAGATCAATGGAACAAAATAGAAAGCACAGAAATAAATTCACTCACCTATGGACACCTTATCTTTGACAAAGGAGGCAAGAATATAAAATGGAGAAAAGACAGTCTCTTCAACAAGTGGTGCTCTGATAATTAGTCAGCCACTTGTAAAAAATGAAACTAGATCACTTCCTAACACCACACACAAAAATAAACTCAAATTGAATTAGAGATCTAAATGTAAGACCAGAAACTGTAAATCTCCTAGAGGAGAACATAGGCAAAACACTCTCCGACATAAATCACATCAGGATCCTCCATGACCCACCTCCCAGAATACTGGAAATAAAAGAAAAAATAAAAAAATAAAAGGGACCTAATTTAAATAAAAACTTTCTGCACCACAAAGGAAACTATAAGCAAGGTGAAAAGATAGTCTTCAGAATAGGAGAAATTAATAGCAAATGAAACAACTGACAAAGAATTAATCTCCAAAATATACAAGCAGCTCCTGCAGCTCAATTCCAGAAAAAAAAAATGACCCAATCAAAAAACGGGTCAAAGAACTAAACAGACATTTCTCCAAAGAAGACATAAAGATGGCTAACAAACACATGAAAAAATGCTCAACATCCCTCATAATCAGAGAAATGCAAATCAAAGCCAAAATGAGATACCATTTCACACCAGGCAGAATGGCTGCTATCCAAAAGTCTACATGCAATAAATGCTGGAGAGGGTGTGAAGAAAATGGAACCCTCTTACACTGTTGGTGGGAATGCAAACTAGTACAGTCACTATGGAGAACAGTGTGGTGACACCTCAAAAAATGATCCAGCAATCGCACTCTTGAGCATACATACTGAGGAAACCAGAATTGAAAGAAAGACATGTACTCCAATATTCATTGCAGCACTGTTTATAATAGCGAGGACATGGAAGCAACCTAGATGTCCATCTGCAGATGGATGGATAAGAAAGCTCTGGTATATATACAAAATGGAGTATTTTTCAGCCATCAAAAAAATGCATTTGAGTCAGCTTCAATTAGGTGGATGAAACTGGAGCCTATTATACATAGTGAAGTCAGCCTGAAAGAAAAATATCAATACAGCATACTAATGCATATATATGGAATTTAGAATAATGGTAGCCTTAATCCTGTATCAGTTCAGTTCAATTCAGTTGCTCAGTCGTGTCCGACTCTCTGCGACCGCGTGAATCACAGCACACCAGGCCTTCCTATCTATCACCAACTCCCGGAGTTCACTGAAACTCATGTCCACAGAGTCTTTGATGCCATCCAGCCATCTCATTCTCTGTCGTTCCCTTCTCCTCCCGCCCCCAAACTTTCCCAGCATCAGAGTCTTTTCCAGTGAGTCAACTCATCGCATGAGGTGTCCAAAGTATTGCAGTTTCAGATTTAGCATCAGTCATTCCAATGAACACCCAGGATTGATCTCCTTTAGAATGAACTGGTGGGATCTCCTTGCAGTACAAGGGACTCTCATGAGTCGTCTCCAACACCACAGTTCAAAAGCATCAATTCTTCCGTGATCAGCTTTCTTCACAGTCCAGCTCTCACATCCATACATGACCACGGGAAAAACCATAGCCTTGACTAGACGGACCTTGTTGGCAAAGTAATGTCTCTGCTTTTTAATATACTATCGAGGTTGGTCATAACTTTCCTTCCAAGGAGTAAGCGTCTTTAAATTTCATGGCTTCAATCAGGATCTGCAGTGATTTTGAAGCCCCCAAAAATAAAGTCTGACACTGTTTCCACTGTTTTTCCATCTATTTCCCACGAGACATCAAAAGAGACATAAGTGTGTAGAACAGTCTTTGGGACTCTGTGGGAGAGGGTGAAGGTGGGATGATTTGAGAGAATGGCATTGTAGCATGTACATTATCATATGTGAAATAAATCACCTGTCCAGGTTCGATGAATGACACATACTTTTGGAAAGAACAGAGATATGAATTGCTGGTGCACATGGATGACCTGGAGGGAGGACATGGGGAAGAGGAAGTTGGGCTGGGGGTTCAAGAGGGGGAACACATGTACACCAAGGGCAGATTTGTGTCAATGTATGGCAAAACCAACCAATATATTAATGTAAAGTAATTTGCCTCCAAGAAAAATAAATAAATAAAATGAAAAAAACAATAAATAAAATAAAAATAGAACTATATATATATATCAAAAAAAAAAAAAAAAAAGAACTGAAACTAAAACCAAAGTGGGAAAAAATATTTCGTAACTCTTTCAACCAAGAAGATCAGAAAAATGAAGAAAAATGGATTCCTTTATTCATAAAATGTAAATAGTATCAAATAATCCCCTTCCATTAGTAGTTTTAAAAACTTACATAGTCGTAGAAATTATGATCCTCAAGTAAAATATGCTATAAGTCTATGGTAAATGTCATTTAAATACCATTAGTATTTGAAATTTTTCCAATTTTTTTTGGGGGGGACAAAAGAAATTTAAGCCATTTTTATTAATCTGGCCAAAAAATGACAGAGAGAAGACATCACCAAATGCTCAACACTGAAAACAGATTGATTTTATTCTTTCAGTCAAAGATGGAGAATCTCTATACAGCCAACAAAAACAAGACCAGGAGCTGACTGTGGAACAGATCATGAACTCCTTTTCGCAAAATTCAGACTGAAATTGAAGCAAGTGGAGAAAACCACTATACCATTCATGTATAACATAAGTCAAATCCCTTATGTCTATACAGTGGAAGTGAGAAATAGTTTTAAGGGACTAGATCTGAGAGAGAGTGTGCCTGATAAACTATGGATGGAGGTTCATGACATTGTACAGGGGACAGGAATCAAGATCATCCCCCAGAAAACGAAATCAAAAAAGCAAATTGGCTGTCTGAGAAGGCCTTACAAATAGCTGCGGAAAGAAGGGAAGTGAAAAGCAAAGGAGAAAAGAAAATTGATACCCATTTGAATGTAGAGTTCCAAAGAGTAGCAAGGAGAAATAAGAAAGACTTCCTCAGTGATAAATGCAAAGAAACAGAGGAAAGCAATAGAATGGGAAAGACTGTACATAAAAGATCTTCAGGACCCAGAAAATCACGAAGGTGTGATCACTCACCTAGAGCCAGACATCCTGAAATGTGAAAACAAGTGGGCCTTATTAAGCATCACTACGAACAAACTTAGTGTAGGTGATGGAATTCCAGGTGAGCTATTTCAAATCCTGGAAGATGATGCAGTGAAAGTGCTACACTCGATATGTCAGCAAATCTGAAAAACTCAGTGGTGGCCACAGGACTGGAAAAGTTCAGTTTTCATTCCAATCCCTAAAAACGTAATGTCAAAGATTGCTCAAACTACACCATAATTGCTCTCATCTCACATGCTAATCAAGCGATGCTAGAAAGTGTCTCTAAAAACTAGAACATGACTTGGCCCACAGAGGCCCAAAGAGTCATATCTCTGTTCTTTCCAAAAGTATGTACAGATGTGAGAACACCAAGGGATTACTGATTGTGAACTGCTCTGCTGGGGAAGACTTGTGAGATTCTTTTGAACTGCAGGAATACCAAACAAATGAATTGTAGATAAAATCAACTTTGAAGACTCATTTTAAGGGCTGATGCTGAAAATAAAGCCCCAAAGCTTCGTCCACCTGAGGCAAAGAGTTGACTCATTAGGAAAGACCTTGATCTTTAGAAAATGTTGAAAGCAGGAGGATCAGTGGGTGAGAGAGGATGAGACCTTTGGATTTCATCAGTGATTCATAGGACATTATCTCAAGGAAACTATGGGACACAGTGAGGGGCAGAGAGGACTGATGTACTAGAGTCCAAGGAGATACGAAGAGTCAAATATGGCTTAGTCGCTGAAGAACAAGAGCATTTCAGTTAAAAAAATGGGTCTTGCAGTATGACAGTTGGTTCCAAAATATCAGAACAATAGGAGAACAAGACCACTCTCTCCCCAGCAAATCATCTAAGCATCGACTGCACATGGAAGAACTTCCAGAAAACAAACTGGGAACACTGTTGCCTGGTCTATTACTCAGAAGTCAAAATGTTTCTTTCCAAAGGAGGTAGGGAAAAATAAAAGAGACACAAAGACAGACAAAGTAAATAGGGGCTGAGGTTGGTCTTGGAGAGGAAGTTTTAAATGAGGAGAGCTTGCAGGCAATTGTAAACCCTCTCAGGACAGTGACAGTGGAGAACTCTGGGATCGCTTAGAGCAACATAATCAAGGGAAATAAAAACAAAAGCAAATGTACCTAACGGTAATTACCAGTGGAGAAACATCTCAGATACTCCTGTCCTTGTCCTTCTGGAAAAGCCAACAATGAAGGAAATTTACATGGCTGAAAACAGCCTGGAGTTAAAACTCCCCTCCAGGTCATCCCCACCATTCTATGAAAAGCAAAGAACTCCCTCACCTGAAGAAAAAAAAATGGACATTAAGGCAGATTACACCCAGCTTCCAGCAGGTCCAGCCTATGCCTGATCTCCAAAATTCCTTGACCCAGACATTTAAGTGATAACTACTCCAAACAACCTTGGAGAAGAACAGATTTCCTTAAGACAGTGACTTTCCACATATTTGCCTATATATATATGCATACTACTTTATTAGGTTTGTGCAGCAGCTCATTAATATGACTGCTGCTCTTTCTTGCCAAATTAAAGGTGATCTGTTCCTGAAAAGTGCCAGTCTCATTCTTTTCCTGAACCTTGACTTCTCTTACTCCCTTACCCTACAACAAACCAAGTGGCTGGGACCTGATAGGTACATAAGATGGATGGCCTAACTTAGACATTACCTTGCCTGCCACAGAGTTGCCTGAGCAATTTGGATCTGGGAAGGAAACAAAGCATATAACCGATCATGTTCAGTTCCCTTGCAGAGCACCTGAGAGCCTGAGTGGCGTAGACATGGGAAGGGCATGAAACACAAAGCCCATTTTGGGCAGTGCCCTCACGGATCACTCAGGACCCTGAGCAGTGTGAACCGAGAAAGTCCATGTCACCTACTGCAGTGGCAGGCCCACTGTGGTCCGTCTACCTTAAGCACCCCGACCCATATATCGCATCAGTATTTATTTTCAATGTCCTACCCTCACCACTGCACCACTGAGCAAGTGAGGTCATATAAGGACCTGCTGACCTCTAGTGTTATGGTGCAAACTAGTCACGTGTAAACTTGTCAGGGAAGAAAATTGCATATGAGGAAGCAAAAAATTAGCAAGAAGGGTGAACTAGCCCAGAATTGACAGGTGCAATAAATTGAAAATCTGAAGTTAATGCAGAAAATGTGCAATTCAGGACAACAATAGCTTTTGATAACAAGTCACTTAGTTTTTCCTTCAGTCCAGTTGGTTAGTAGTATCCGACTCTATGTGACCCAATGAATCACAGCATGCCAAGCCTCCCTGTCCATCACCAACTACCGGGATTTACTCACACTCATGTCCACTGAGTCAGTGATTCCATCCAGGTATCTCTTCCTCTGTCATTCCCTCCTCCTCCTGCCCCCAATCTCTCTAAGCATCAGATCCTTTTCCATTGAGTCAACTCTTAGCATGATGTGGCCAAACTATTGGAATTTCAGCTTTAGCATCAGTTTTTCCAATGAACACCCAGGATTGATCTCCTTTAAGATGGACTGGTTGGACCTCCTTGCAGTCCAAGGGTTGGAAAAAGAGACCACCTGACACTGATCTGACACCACTAAGCTCACAGTAACTCTAGAGAAATTGTTAGATTTTTTTAAATTTTATTCATGTTTTTATTAATGAAACTTTTTATCTATTCCTTATTATTCCCTTACATTCATTTCTATATACTACAAGTTTGAGAATTATTTTGGCTTCTATCATTTTTGAAGTTAGGAAATGGCAACCCACTTCAGTGTTCTTGCCTGGAGAATCCCAGGGACGGGGGAGCCTGGTGGGCTTCCGTCTATGGGATCACACAGAGTCGGACACGACTGAAGTGACTTTGCAGCAGCAGCAGCAGCAGCACATAGATAGCATGTTAAAAAGCAGAGACATTACTTTGCCAACCAAGGTCCGTCTAGTCAAG
Source organism: Moschus berezovskii (assembly GCF_049115385.1). Lineage (NCBI taxonomy): Eukaryota > Metazoa > Chordata > Mammalia > Artiodactyla > Moschidae > Moschus > Moschus berezovskii. The sequence goes on from NC_142489.1 coordinate 21,788,224, forward strand.
GCTATGGTTTTTCCAGTGGGCATATACGGATGTGAGAGTAGGACTGTGAAGAAAGCTGATCGCCGAAGAATTGATGCTCTTGATCTGTGGTGTTCGAGAAGACTCTTGACTGTCCCTTGGACTTCAAGGAGAGTCAACCAGTCTATTCTAAAGGAGATCAGTTCTGGGTGTTCATTGGAAGGACTGATGATAAAGCTTAAACTCCAATACTTTGGCCACCTCATACGAACAGTTCACTCCCTGGAAAAGACTCTGATGCTGGGAGGGATTGTGGGCAGTAGAAGAAGGGGATGACAGAGAATGAGATGGCTGGATGGCATCACCAACTCAATGGAAATGAGTTTCAGTGAACTCCGGGTGTTAGTGATGAACAGGGAGGCCTGGCGTGCTGTGTTTCATGGGGGCACAGAGTCAGACATGGCTGAGCGACTGAACTGAACTGGACACTTATTCTACTCAAATTCTTCCAGAAATTTGCAGAGTAAGGGAGATTTCCAAACTCATTCTATGAGGCCACCTAACACCGAAACCAAAGATGCCTTAGGAAAAGAAAACTACAGGCCACTAACACTGATAGACATAGATGCAGAAGTCCTTAAAAAAATCCTGACAAACAGAATCCAAAACCATTTTAAAAGGATCATACTTCATTACCAAGTGGGCTTTATCTCAGGGATCCAAGGATTCTTTAATATCTGCAAGTCAATTTAATACACCATGTTAACAAATTAAATGATAAAAACCATATGATTATCTAAAGAGGCAGTGAGGTCTTTGACAAAATTCACCATTCATTTATGACCCCCCCCCAAAAAAAAAGGAAAAAAAACAACCCTCCAGAAAGAAGGAATATAAGGAATATACCTCAACTTAATAAAAGTTACGTAGGACAAACCCACAGTAAAGATGATCCTCAATGGTGAAAAACTGAAAGCATTCCCCCTAAAGTCAGGAGCAAGACAAGAATGCCCTCTCTCATCACTACTATTAAACACAGAATTGGAAATTTTAGCAACAGCCGTCAGAGAGGAAAAAGAAATCAAAGAATCCCTATTGGAAAAGAAGAATGAAAAATCTCACTCTTTGATGATATATTGATCTTCTACTTAGAAAACCCTAAAGACACCACCAGAAAATGGCTAGAGCTAAGTAATAAACATAGTAAAGTTTCAGGACAGTAACACCCAGAAATTCCCTGCATACCTATACACTAACAATTAGAAAACAGAAAGATAAATAAAGGAAACATTCCCATTCACCATTGAAATGAAAATAATAAAATTATTAGGAATAAACCTTTTGGTTTCTAAAGAAACCAAAGTCCTATATATAGAAAACTAAAAAAAACACTGCTGAAAGAAATCAATGAGGAAATAAATAGATGTTAGGAATATACCATGTTTATGGTTTAGAAGTGTCAAAATAATGAAAATGATTATACCACCTAAAGTAATCTACAGGTTGAATGCAATCCCTACCAATCTACCGACGGTATTTTTCACAGAACTATTAACAAATAATGTCACAATTTGTATGGAAATACCAAAAACCTATAATAACCAAAGCAATCTTGAGAAGGACGAATGGACCTGGAAGAATGAACCTGCTTGACTTCAGGCTATACAACAAAGCTGTAATCATCATGACTGTATGGTACTGGCACAAAGATAAAGTATAGATGATTGAAAGGACAAATTCTCTTTGACAAGGGAGGCAAGTATATACACTGGAGAAAAGTCTCTGAAACAAGTGACGCTAGGAAAACTGGTCATCCACGTATAAAAGAATGACACCAGCAATGAGGAACCATCTCAGGACGGTCAGAATGTATACTATCAAAAAATATACACAAATAAATTCTGTACTGGAGTGGAGAAAGGAGGACACTCTTACACTGTTGGTGGGACTGCAAACTAGTACAGACACTATGGAGAACATTGGAGAGATAAGTTAAAAAATTGGAAGCAGTACTGCCATATGGTCTGGCGGTATCACTACCTGACATACACACCAATGAAAACAGAATTGAAAGAGACACGTGACCCCAGTGGTCATCACAGTACTGTTTATAATAGCCAGGGCATGGAAGCAACATAGATGTCCACTGGCAGAAGAATGGATAAGAAATCTTTGGTAAATATACACAAAGGAATATTACTAAGTCATTAAAAAGATTTAATTTGAATCAGTTCTAATGAGGTGGATGAAACTGAAGTCTATTACACAGACAGAAGTAAGTCAGAACAAAAAACACCACTACAGTACACTAATGCATATAATGGAATTTCAAAATATGGTATCAATGACACTATAGGCGAGATGGCAATAGAGACACAAATGTATAGAACAGTCTTTAGGATTCTGTGGGAGAAGGCGAGAGTGGGTTGATTTGAAAGGACAGCATTGAAACATGTATATGATCATATGTGAAAATGATCACCAGTTCGTGTTCGATACATGAGACAAGGTGTTCAGGGCTGGTGCACTGGGATGACCTGGTGGTTTGGGATGGGAGTGAGGTGAAAGGTATGTTCACATGAAGAACAAATGTAAACAAATGGCTGATTCATGTCAATGTATGGAAAACTCACTTTAATATTATAATTAGCCCCCAATTAAATAAATATTTTTTAATGTACTAAAAAAAAAAGCCTGTTGGACTTCTTCAGGGATCCAGTGGCTTAAGAATTTGTCTGTCAATGCAGGGGACATGGGTTTGAATCTTTGTCTGGGGAGATCTCACATACTACCAAAGTAGATAAACCTGTGTGCCCCCAACTACTGAACCTGAGAGCCCTAGAGCTCGTGCTCCGAAAGAGAAGGCATTGCCATGAGAAGCTAGCTCTTTGCAATGAAGATTAACCCAAATTACTGCAACTAGAGAAACTTTGTGCACAGCAATGAAAACTCAGTGCAGCCGTAAATAAATAAATAATTACTAAAAATTATGAATAAATGACCTGTAGATACACAAACTTCTTCCATGTAATATGAAATTTATTTTTATTTCGCTGAATATCCAGATGTTGATTTACTACTTGAAATATGGAATTCCTGTATTTCAAATATGGAAACCAAGGGAAATATTTCTAAACAAAATATAAATTGTCTATATTTCATATATAATTATCTTAGTGTAGATTTTCCTATATGATTCTCTAAATTTCACATATGAAAATCTAGGTGTCAATTCTGTTTGAAAGTTGGAATTCTCTATGATTCACAATTGAAATTCAGGATGGTTATGTTTGCTACTGTGAACGTGGAATTCCCTAATTTTGTATGAATAACTGTGTGTAGATTTTGTAGATGAAGAATGCAAGTTTCTGTATTTCAATTCTTTACCATCAAAGTCAACAGGGAACTTTAATAGATTTAGGAAAACCTCCAAGAATTTATAAAATAAACACCAAAAATAGATGTCCTTTTACCACGGCTGACTGTGATGTAAAAACAGGAAGTCAAGCTATATGTGGAGTAACAGAGAAGTTTAGATTTGGGGTACAAAGTGATGCAGAACAAAGGGTAAAGGTAGAGTTTTGCAGAGAAAGGTTAAAAATGGAAACAGCGACAGTGTTCATGGGCTACAAAATCACTGGGGACCGTGATTACAACCATGAACATAAAAGACTCTTACTCCCAGGAGGAAAAGCTATGACAAACCTAGACACAATATTCTTAGAAGCAGAGATATCACTTTGTCGACAAAGGTTCATATAGGCAAAGCAGGTTTTTTCCCAGTGGATATGTATGGATGCCTCTCATGTGTAGCCCTACACAGCATGTCTTTGTTTAACTGAGTTACACAAGGCAGTGGTCCATGTGATGGATTGATCAGGTTTCTGTGATGGTGGTTTCTATCTTTCTGCCCTCGAATGCCCTCTCTCAGCATCTACCATCTACTGGGGTTTCTCTTACTTTGGTTGTGGAGTAGCTCTTCACTGCTCCTACAGCAAAGAACAGCCTCTGCTCCTTTTGTTGGATGTGGGATATCTCCTCCTGAGAGCTGGCTGCTTAAATGCCACACAGCCACAGCTCACTGCTACAGCCATTTTGAAAAATTCAGCAATGGCCAAGGATTGGAAAAGGTCAGTTTTCATTCCAATCCCAAAGAATACCCAATACGCAATGCCAAAGAATACCCAAACTATTATACAATTGCCTTCAACTCATGTGCTAATAAACTAATGCTCAAAATTCTCCACGGCAGGGTTTAATAATATGTGAACCATCAACTTCCAGATGTTCAAGCTGGTTTTGGGAAAGGCAGAGGAATCAGAGATCAAATTGCAGACATCTGCTGGATCTCTGAAAAAACAAGAGAGTTCCAGAAATCATCTATTTCTGCTTTATTGACTATGCCAAAGCCTTTGACTCTCTGGATCACAATAAACTGTGGAAAATTCTTCAAGAGATGGGAATATCAGACCACCTGACTTGTCTCTTGAGAAACCTGTATGCATGTCAGAAAACAACAGTTAGAACAAGGCATGGAAGCAGATCAAGGCTATGTTGTCACCCTACTTATTTAACTACATGCAGAACACATCATGAGAAATATGTGTTGTTTGAACTAGAAGCTGGAATCAAGACTGCATGGAAAATATCAATAACTGCAAAGATGCAGATGAAACCACACTTATGACAGAAAATGAGGAAAATCTGAAAGCCTCTTAAGGAAAGTAAAAGAAGAGAGTGAAAAAATGTCTTTTTGTTTCACATCACCTGTACATTTGCCACCTTTACTACTTGAAATATGGAGTTTCTTATTTCACATAGGGAAATCAATGCCTATATTCCTATTTGAAATATCAATTCTCTACAATTTACATATGAATATTTGATGAAGATTTTTTTCCTACATTACAATTAGAATTTTCTACACTTCACAGTTGAAAATCAGGAAAGTTATTTTTCCTACAAGGAATAAGGAGTTCTCTTTCCTGAACATGAACCCCTGGGTGCAGAATTTCCTACATGAAAAATGGAAGTCTCTGCTTTTCAATTCTTCACCTTCTATGTTACCAGGGAACTTTAATGGTTTTAGGAAGACCTGCAGTCGTTCTAGAAATAACACCGATAAAAGATGTCCATTTAATTATAGGGTTCTGGAACATAAAAACAGAGTAAAGAGATACCTGGTGCAATGGGGATGGTTGGCGTTGGTGTATGAAATGAGGCAGGACAAAGAATAGCAATGTTTTGGCAAATAGGGTAAAAATGAAAATAGATACAGACAGTTTTCTTCGGCTCCAAAATCTCTGGGGACAATGATCACATCCATGAAAAGAAAAATCCCTGCTCCTGGAAAGAAAAGCTATGATAAGCCTAGACATAATGTACTGAAAAGCAGAGACATCTCCTTGGCAACAAAGGTCCTTATAGTCAGAGCTATGGTTTTACCCGTAGACATGTACGTATGTGCTAGATTCACTATAAAGAAAGCTGAGTGCCAAAGAATTGAGGCTTTGCAACTGGGTGCGAAAGATGGGTCTTGAGAGACCCTTGTCCAGCAAAGAGATCAACCCCATCAATCTTAAAGGAAACTAACCCTAAATATACATTGTAAAGACGGATGTTGAAACTGAAATTCCAATACTTTGGCTACCCTGGTATGAAGAAATAATACATGGGAAAAGATTGAGTTTATGCCTTGTCGCTAAAGAAATAATAATAATTATTGATTCTGATATGAGTAGATGGAGGACAGGAGGAGAAGGGGACGACAGAGGGTGAGATGGCTGGTTGGCATCACCGACTCAATGGACATGAGTTTGGGTAAACTCCGGGAGTTGGTGATGGACAGGGAGGCCTGGTGTGCTGCGGTTCATGGGGTTGCAAAGAGTCCAACATGACTTAGCAACTGAACTAGTGGAATTTGGAATGCAGAAACTTCGAGTCTTTCGCAAAAAGAGACACAGAGGTAAAACAGTTTTTAGACTATGAGGGAGTAGGCGAGGGTGGGACAATATGAGGGAACCACATTGAAATATGTTTATTACCATATGTCGAATAGATGATCAGTGCAAACTCAATACATTAAGCAGGACATTCAACACTGCTTTTCTTAAATTGTGCAGAACAATGGGTGAGGATTGAGGTGGAAATGGATTCATGTGTTGTGGGATATATACACCGCAGGCTGATTCATATCAATGTAAGGCAGAAAAACCCTACAAAATTGTAAAGATTAAAACAGATTAATTAAATCATTAAATTAAAGATTAAAACAAATTAATTAAATCAAAAAAATAATATATATTTCATATTTTATACATGAACTGTAGGTAAGTAATGTAGACAGTGTAAAACTGATTTCTGGCACGTTCGTTCATCAAGAGGAAAGAAAAATCAGTCCATTGGGGCATAATCAAGCTTCCGATGTTAACTACGCAAATATTTTAGGAGATCATTTCTCTCACAAAGTCCCAGTGTGTACCACACTATAGGAGGGAGTGTCCTGGCTGATGCTAGGCAACACACCAGCCAGGATGTTCCCCTGTATGTTTCTTACATTTGTGGAAAGTTTCTCCATTTCAGCTGGTTCACCATCTGGGCTTCCTTCTCCCAGACTCTACACATTTTCAAAGAAACTTGGCCTCTTCTAAATCGTAGGTCCTACTACCATGACCTCCATTTCCACAGGCCAGTACATGTCTCAAAGACTGATGGGTCCACAAGCAATGGATTCAAAGCCCCACCATACTTGGTTTACTCTGGGTGACTCTTCAAACTCTCCAATCCCATTTCCAAGTAGAAACACACCCCACGACAGTGCAGAGATGTTGAGCTTGTTTATGTCTCTTAGGTAATTCCAGATTTGAGGAGCCATCTTCCAGTTATCAATGACCATTATTTCCTCATTCCTCTCTGGGACTTTGGTACCACAGAGATACATTGACCATTCTCCGCAAGTCTGTGGACATCTCCTTTTATTGTTGCTTCACATCTCACATCCTTGGTCTTCATCTATGTGTCTTTAGTGGGCTGGACATACTCACACAGATAAGCAGGCACAAATACAGTTGACACAAACACATGTAATACATCTACACACATAAGCAAAACACAGGGACACAAAAGTAAACAGGGAACACTCACGTTTCAGGAGCTGAAGATGCTGTGTCCTGCAATGTGGGAGATAACATCAGCAGGCACAATGGCTTGCCTTTTGAGATACCTGTCCATTTCCTCCAACATCTGCTCAGTAGTATCTCCAACTAGCCTGAAGCCACTTCCAGCATTGCCTGTGTGGCGGTGGAGGAAGGTTAAGCAGTGAATATGCAAATTTACAGAATATGCCAAAGTCAACACAAAAATGCAGTGGGACACCAGAGAGAAATCCCTACCAACTGACAGGGCTTCCTAGAATGAGGGTTGGGAGTGAAGAGCTCAGGTGATTTCAAACTGACTGAGCAGCAGGATGTCTGGTGGTGGCAGGACTCAGGGGAGGATGATTCCAACAAAGATGCCTTGCCTCCATCACAGTCACCAAGGACTCTCAAGGTGTAACCACAGCTCCTTTGAGCGAGGCTTGTACACATTAAGTCTCCAAGTCTCAAGTCTCAGCCTGCCAGCTGCTACCTGCATGACCTGAATCCAGGCTCTGCAGTCGGCCTGCGCGAGCCTGAGTTTTTCCATTTGGGAAAGGAGAGTGTCCTGGCCTCCATACTTCAGGTCTCACCTCCTGACCCCCTCACAACCCGTGATTCTCTCAGTTACCTTGAGGTAGTATTGCAAAGGATCAAACCACAGATCTTCACCAATGGACTTCTGGCAATACGAGCATGGTCAGCATGGGCCTTGTCAGGCCCCAACGTCTTCCATGAGTAGCCAACAAATCCACCATCAATTGCCAATCCTAAGAAGGCCCACTGCAACCCCACTTCAGAAATCGTGAGTCAGCGGATAAGCTTGTGGATTTCTCTTGTGTACTTTCTTTTCCCTTTTTCCATTTCACTTTCTTTTCAACTTTCCATTTAACTTTGATATGTCTTCATTTCAGTCTCCATGCAACTTTCTGAAACTCTCTGTTCTTTATCTCCCTAGATTACTAAGTTTCTTTCTTTCTTCAGGTTTTGGAACTGATCAGCCATAATTTTATCTATATCATATCAACTGCTTTCTATTTCTTCTTTTCTGAGACCCCAAATATCGCAATGCTGCTATTTTTATATTGTCAAAGAGATTATTTAAACTGGTCTTTATTTGTAAATTTGCTCATCTATTTGCAATTCTGCTTCGGTGTTTTTCACTATAGAATCTTCCAGGGCACAAACGCATTCTTCTGTGTCACTTTTTCTCGATTATTTCCATCTAATGTGTTTTCTATTTCATTATTTTATTCTTCATGAGCGCTTTTTTTCCGTATTATTTCTCATTTCTTGTTAAAATGTTTACTTTGTCCATCTGCATTTTTCTCTATCTGATTTTGCATTCTTGTTACTCAGGCTTCAAACTGTATCTGTTAAATGATTTCTCTATTTCATGTGTGATGTATTCCTTTTTTTGTTTTTCTTCCTCTTTTTTTTCCATTGGAATCAAACAGCAAGACTTCTCAATTTACCTTTCTCCTTGTGAAAAAGGTGAATTGAAACAATGACTCTTATGGTAAAGCCTGGTGGCTTTACATATGGCCAGTCTGTGTAATATACATTTGCCCTGTGACTTTGGTTTGAGGGCTGGACATGACAAGAGTGCGCGTCCTGTGACACCCCAGTGTGTTCTGGCAGTGTTCACATAGGTAGGACACGGGGTTGGAGATAGTGGGCGTAGTTCCACTGACAGGTATTATGGGGCTATTCTTCTCAGTGTCCAATAATACGACTTGAAGTTGGGATTTTTCTCCCAGGTTTCGGGAGCAGAACTCTTGAGGGCTGAGTCTGAACTGATTCTCTTTGTCCTGAGTTCATTCTCTTCCCTGTCTCCGTTCCGTTCCGTTCCGTCACTCAGTCGTGTCTGACTCTCTGCGACCCCGTGGACTGTAGCCTACCAGGCTTCTCCGTCCATGGGATTCTCCAGGCAAGAATACTGGTGGGTTAATGTTTCCTTCTCCAGGAATGGAAAATTAACGCCAGATGGGAGCACCTATAGAGCAAGAAGAACTAGAGTATGTGTTGAGTGTTGTTTGGGGTATGAGATACACATAGTGATGGTCCTGGGAACTGGCCATCATTCTGAGCAGATTGACTCCAATTCTTCTGCCTTGTTTCAGAAACAAATAGATGTGTACATGTTCTTCACTAGTGGAATTCAAGTTTCTTTGAGCCTTACTGTTCATTACAAACCAGCTTCATTCCAAGCTTTCACCAGCTGAGTGGACTCATCTTCCTGATGTCAGATCCCAGGCATTGGGACCCATTATACACTCTGAATGTGTCATGCTGTGATGATTCTCCAAGCCCATCATATCCATCTCCTTATATGTGTCTTTTCTTGGGGTTCAAGTACCAACCTGACTGCTTATCGTCCCTTGTTTCCTGACTCTATGCACATGTTTATACAGCATTGGTTGTATAGTGTCTTTCGGCTATAAAATTAGCCGTGTCTTCTTATTTTTCAATCAGTGGCTCTAAATGTAGAGGCAGTTTTAATGGTGCTGATTGGGCCTTATCCTAGTCCATCAGTTTCTATTTTCCCAATAATTTGGCTGTTCTATCCAGCATTTCTAAGTATTATATTAAGGGAGAGCACAATTGTAGAAGTTGTTCCATTATAATGCCTCATTGTTTTTCAGGGTTTCGAAAGAATGATCTTGCACTAAAATGGTAAGCTTTTGGCCAGTTCTATGCATTTCCCTTATCAAATGGAATCATGAAGCAATTATATTGGACTGTCATTCCATGATTTGGTGAGCAGGTGGATGCAGATAGTGAAATGATTCGTAGGAGAAAATAGAAAGAACACTATCTTAGAGTGTAAAATTGAGAACTGCCAAAGAGAACCAACATGAATTTTGAGGCTAGGATAATAATTTGCATATGAGGATGAAGTCTCAGTGTGTAAGATTTCAGCCAGGGGAGGGCATGGAGCTTTTTTCCCCATTTTGTAGACTCCTTGGCTTGTAGCACTTTAAATAGTGTCTCTATGAGAAGGCTTTTATAATACTCATGTAATCTAGCTGCGTTGGGTTGAAATCGCCAAAGAATATTTGTTAAAGAGACCACTGTTGAGTATTCTGAGAAGTAAAGAGCTTTCACTGATCAGAATCATTAAAATCTATTAATTGAAGGAAAACGAGGATAAATTTGTAAGGAATGTGTTTATGTTTCTTGAAGAGGAATCGTGTAAAGGTCAATGATTATGGTGTTAGAGTTGGAAGGCTCAACAGAAGGGAGCAGTGGGCAGATGAAGTGATCCTAAAAGGGTGATCATCAGAAACAACCTCGGAATCTGTCAATGAGCATACATTTGCAAGACTCCTTTTTGTCACCTTCTTAAGGAGTAAGAGCTTCTTACCATGAACACGCTTAGCCAATTGGGTCTTACTGCCTTTTACTAGAGAGATGCCAGTGTCCAGGTAGAATACAACAAACCTCCAGGAAGATTGTATTGTTTATCATGATGGTGCTGCTACTTTCAAATGACACTGGTACATGTCATTCTGAATTCATTGGCCCCAAATGACTCCATGAAGCCCAAGAAAAGGTTGAAGTAAGTTATCCTTTCTTCCTAGGTATGGGAACCTAAAGGCTCTCCAGGGTCTAAGCATGGGGGAAAACACGTCATTTTTCAAAGGCTTTTACTGAATTTTTCAAAGGCTTTTACTATCAGGTATTTGTTGTGTCTCAGCATCCAAGTAATGTCCTTGTCATAACCGTTTGCCACCCTAGGTACTACAGCATGCTACATTTCCCTTTCCCATACTATCTCCTGCAGTTTGTCCAAAATATGAGTTTAGGCTTCTCCTAAATGTACTATTTCAATTTTATCAACAAAGAATTCTAGTCTGCCTGGGCATCTCTACCACTTGACTTTGTAGGAGGGGTGTACAGAGAAATCGTACCTGGTGTGGGCTGGTTAGGGCCTTGAATTCTGGATAAAAAGGAGAAACACACAGAATGCCTCTATTGCCTTTTTCTTTGCATGGAGACATTGTATTCCTAACACAATGGTATTTCACTTGTCCTGTTTAAGTCTTGGCACTACTCATGGACTTTGTTTTTACCAGTAGAAATCTCTATTTTCCTTACATGAGAATATATATTTCCTCATATTTACAGCTTATACCATGACAGCGATATTAAGAAGAGGTGGCAAGAACACTGAGGAAAATCTGTACCAAAGGGATCTTCACGATTCAGATAATCACGATGGTGTGATCACTCACCTAGACACTGATATCCTAGAATGTGAATTCAAGTGTCCCTTAGGAAGTCTCATTAGGTACCAAGCTAATGGGTATGATGGAATTTCACGTGAGCTGTTCCAAATCTTAAAAGATGATGCTGTGAAAGTGTTGCACTCAACGTAAAAGCAAATTTGGAAAATTCAGCAGTGGCCATAGGACTGGAAAATGTCAGTTTTAATTCCAATTCCAAAGAAAAGCAATGCCAAAGAATGTTCAAATTACCACACAATGGCATTCATCTTACCAGCGAATAAAATAATGCTCAAAAATCTCCAAGCCAGACTTCAACAATACATGAACTGTGAACTTCCAGATGCTCAAGCTGGTTTTATTAAAGGCAGAGGAACCAGAGATGAAATTGTCAACATCTTCTGGATCATTGAAACAGAAAGTGATTTCAGAAAGATAAACAAACATAATCATATTTCAGCTTTATTAACTCTGCCACAGCCTTTGTGTATATCACAATAAACTGTGGTCAACTGTTAAAGAGATGGAAATACCAGGCCCCCTACTTGCCTTTTGAGAAATCTGTATGCTGTTCAGGAACCAATTGTTAGAACTGGACATGGAACAACAGACTGGTTCAAAGTAGGAAAAGGAGCGTGTCAACGCTGTATTGTCACCGTGATTATTTAACTTATATACAGAGTACATGAAGAGATATGCTGGACTGGATGAAGAACTAGCTGGAATCAAGATTGCTGAGAGAAATATTGATAACCTCAGAGATGCAGATGACAGCACCTTTATGGCAGAAAGTGAATAAGATCTAAAATTCTCTTGATGAAAATGATAAAGAAGAGTGAAAACGCTGGCTTAAAGCTAAACATTCAGAAAACTAAGATCATGGCATACGATTCTATATCTTCATGCAAATAGATGTGGAAACAGTGGAGAAAGTAGATGACTTTATTTTGGGGGGCTCTAAATTCACTACAGATGGTGACTGCAGCCATGAATCTATCAATATATTTATTTAATTTTTTTAATTTTATCTGGAGGCTAATTATGTATATGGTTTTTGCCCTCTATTTTCACGAATCAACCATGGGTGTACATGTGTTCCTAATGCTGAAACCCCTTCACCTCCTTTCCCATTGACCCCTCAAGTTCATCCCAGTACAGGAACCCTAAGCACCCTGTCTCATGCATCACACCTGGACTGTTGATCTCTTCCAAATATGAAAATATACACGTTTCAATGTTATTCTCTCAAATCAGCCCACCCTCACCTTCTCCCAGAGTCCAAAAGACTGTTCTATACATCCGTGTCTCTTTTGCTGTCTTGCATATAGGGTCATTGGTACCATCTTTCTAAATTCTGTAATATGCATCATTATACTGTATTAGTGGTTTTCATTCTGACTTACTATAATAGGCTCCAGTTTCATCCACCTCATTAGAATTTGTTCAAATGTATTCTTTTTAATGGCTGAGTGATACTCCATTGTATATATGTACTACAGGTCTCTTATCCATTCATCTGCTGATGGGCATCTAGGTTGCATCCATGTCCTGGGTATTATAGACATGTACAGCCAAGAAATAAAAACACTCCTTGGGAGGAAAGTTATGACTAACCTAGACAGCATCTTTAAAAGCAGAGATAATACTTTGCCAACAAAGGTCCATCTAGTCAAAGCTATGGTTATTTTGGTAGTCATGTATGGATGTGAGAGTTGGACTATAAAGAAAGCTGAGTGCAGAAGAATTGATGCTTTTGAACTGTGGTGTTGGTGAGGATGCTTGGGAGTCCCTTGGATTCAAGGAGATCCAACCTGTCCATCCTAACGGACATCAGTCCTGAGTGTGCATTGAAGGACGAATACTGAAGCTAAAGTCAAATACTTTGACCATCTGATGTGAAGAGCTAACTCATTTGAAAAGACTTTGATACTGAGAATGACTTAAGGCAGGAGATAAGGGTACACAGGATGAAGTTGTTGGATGGCTTCACCGACTCAATGGACATGAGTTTGAGTAACCTGATGGACACAGAGGCCTGGTGTGCTGCAGTTCATGGTGTCACAAAAAGTCAGACCACTGACAAACTGAACTGAACTAAACAGAACTGACAGTCTTTCCTTAGGCAGTAATGTTAGCCTTGGGACCCAATCCACCCTCCTTAAAAATCCTTTGCCTTGAAGTGTGGAGAGACATCACACACACACACTCACACATACACATACACACACACACTAATAGGCCATTTCAGTTCAGTTCAGTTCAGTCACTCAGTCATGTCCGACTCTTTGAGACCCCATGAATCACAGCATGCCAGGACTCCCTGTCCATCACCAACTCCTGGAGTTCACTCAAACTCATGTCCATCGATTCGGTGATGACATCCAGCCATCTCATTCTCTATTGTCCCCGTCTTCTCCCACCCCCAATTTTTTTTTTTTTTAGATCATTATAACTATCCAACTCATTAACGATAAGGCTCTCAGATTGCTACTCCGTGGAACACATTGACTTGTTATTGCCCTAGTGTCACACATAGTAGTGACAATAGTCTTCCAGCAGCATGCTCGCTTCTTTGTCATTATTATCACCTGAGAAAACTAAGTACTTGGCCAATTTCATGTAAAGGATATCCTCCTGGGCTTATTTCAAGGACAACCATGCAGTCTTCTTGATTATCCATTGTTTTGAATCATTCCTAGCCCATTTACTGAGGTACTATTGGCTTCAATCCTGAGGCTTTATCTTTTCCTCTACTTCTTGCTTTAAGTTTTCACAACATTTCCGCAACAGAGACAGTGGGGCATTCCTTGTCATTTTTATTATAATTTTGAGACATACCTTATTATCAAACAGTAACAAACACTTCAAAACCAAACTCTTACTCTCAGATCCTAGAGAATATCACAACACATCTATAAGCATAAGCAATCTTGACAGAAAAGAAATAACATGGCCCTGGAGTTCTGCATTTTCTTTGTCCTGATGTGGAGTACCACAGGTTATGATGTTTTCCATTCTGTCACTGAATTCAAAGAATAAAAAGGAAAATTAACATAATAACAAGAATTAAAGTGAGGGGAGAAAGGAGTATGGTCCTTCAAAATATTCCTTATCTAGGTCAGCCAGGACTTTCTAAACTGGGTACTTGATGGGTGAGGTGATATGGCGGTTTTATCAAGTTGTAGAATTGTTTTGTATAGTTGTATACTTGACATCACCAGTTGGTTGACGCCGAAATCAGATTGCTTGTATTCAGTTGAGTTCAGTTCAGTCTCACAGTCGTGTCTGACTCTTTGCGACCACATGAACCACAGCATGCCAAGCCTCACTGTCCATCACCAACTCCCGAAGTTCAACAAACTCATGTCCACCGTGTCGGTGATGCCATCCAGCCATCTCATTCTCTGTCGTCCCTGTCTCCTCCCGCCCCCAATCCTTCCCAGCGTCAGAGTCTTTTCCAGTGAGTCAATGGGTCGCATGAGGTGGCCAAAGTATTGCAGTTTCAGCTTTAGCATCAGTCCTTCCAATGAGCACCCAGGATTGATCTCCTTTAGAATGGACTGGTTGGATCTCCTTGCAATACAAGGGACTCTCAAGAGTCTTCTCCAGCACCACATTTCAAAAACATCAATTTTTCGGCGATCAGCTTTCTTCACAGTCCAACTCCCACATCCATACATGACCACTGGAAAAACCATAGCGTTGACTAGACAGACTTTGGTTGGCAAAGTAATGTCTCAGCTTTTTAAAGTGCTATCTTGTTTGATATCTAACTTTCCTTCCAAGGATTAAGTGTCTTTTAGTTTCCTTACTGCAATCAGCATCCTCAGTGATTTTGGAGCATAAAAAAAAATAAATTCTGACACTGTTTCCACTGTTTTCCTATTTCCCATGAAGTGATGGGACCAGATGCCATGATCTTTGTTTTCTGAATGTTGAGCTTCAAGACAACCTTTTCACTCTCCTCTTTCACTTTCATCAAGAAGCTTTTGTATTACTTGCAGCCAAAGATGCAGAAGTACTATACAGTCAGAGAAACAAGACTGGGAGCTGACTTTGCTCATATCATGAACTCCTTATTGCCAATTTCAGTCTGAAATAGAAGAAAGTGGAGAAAACCACAAGAACATTCTGGTATGACTTAAATCAAATCCCTTATGACTATACAGTGGCAGTGAGAAACAGGTTTAAGGGACTAGATCTGACACAAATATTGTCCGATGATCTATGGACAGAGTTTTATGACAGTGTATTTGAGACAGAATTCAAGACCATTTACAAGAAAAGGAAATAATAAAAAAAAAAAAAGCAAAATGGCTCTATATGTAGGCCTTACAACTGGCTGTGAAAAGACAGGAAGCAAAAAGCAAATGGAAAAAGGAAAGATAGACCCTTTTGAATGCAGACTTCCAAATAAAAACAAGGAGAGAAAATACTTCCACAGTGATCAGTGAAAAGAAATAGTAGAAAACAATAGAATAGGAAAGACTAGAGATCCCTTCAAGAAACTAGAGATAACTAGGGAATATTTTATGCAAAGACGGTATCAAGAAAAGACAGAAATGGTAGGGCCCTAACAGAAGCAGAAGATATTAAGAAGAGGTGGCAAGAATACACAGAAAGACTGTAAAATAAATAAATAAATAAATAAACACTTCATGACCCAGATAATCACGATGGTGCTATTACTCACCTAAAGCCAGATATCCTGGAAAGTGAAGTCAAGTGGGCCTTACGAAGCATCATTAAAACAAAGATACTGGAGATGATGGAATTAAATTTGAACTATTTCAAATCCTGAAAAATGATGCTGTGAAATTGATGCACGCAATATGCCGGTAAACTTTCAAAACTCAGCAGTGGACACAGGGCTGGAAAAGGTCAGATTTCACTCCAATCTCAAAGAAAGGCAATTGCAAAAAAATGCTGAACTACAACAAAATTGCACTCATCTAACACACTACAGCCAGGCATCAGAAACATGGGAACTGTGAACTTCCAGATGTTCAAGGTGGAATTAGAAAAGGCAGAGGAACTAGAGATCAAATGGCCAACATCCACTCGGTTTTTGGAAGAGCAAGAGAATTCCAGGAAATCATCTTTTTCTGCTTTATTGACTATGCCAAAGCCTTTGAATTGTGGATCACAATGAAACGTGGAAAATTCTTTAAAATATGGGAATACCAGACCACCTGACCTGCATATGGAGAAACTTGTCTGAAGGTCAGGAAGCAATGTATAGAACTGGACATGGAACAACAGATTGGTTGCAAATAGGAAAAGAAGTAAATCAAAGCTGTATATTGTCACCCTGCCTATTTAACTTATATGTAAACTACATCATAAGAAACACTGGGCTGTAGGAAACACAAGATGGAATCAAGATTGCAGGGAGAAATATCAATAACCTCATATATGCAGATGATACCACCCTTATGGCAGAAAGTGAAGAAGAATTAATAACCTCTTAATGAACGTGAAAGAGGAGAGTTGGCTTAAAGCACAACATTCAGAAACTGGTACCATCACTTCATGGCAAATAGATGGGGAAACAGTGGAAACAGAAGCTGACTTTAGTTTTCTAGGTTCCAAAATCACTGAAGAAGGTGACTGCATCCATGAAATTAAAAGACGCTTACTTCTTCGAAGGAAAGTTATAACCAATCTAGACAGAATTTTAAAAAGCAGAGAATTACTTTGCCAACCATGGTATGCCTAGTCAAGGCTATGTTTTTTCCAGTAGTCATGCATGGATCTGACAGTTGGACAATAAAGAAACCTGAGTGCAGAAAAATTGATGCTTTTGAATTGTGGTGTTGGAGATTATTGAGAGTCCCTTGGACTTCCAGGAAATTCAACCAGTTCATTCTAAAGGAGATCTGTCCTGGTTGTGCATTTTAAGGACTGAAACTTTAGTACTTTGGCCATCAGATGTGAAATGCTGACTCATTTGAAAAGACCGTGGTGCTGGGGAAGACTCTTGAGAGTCCCTGGTATTGCAAGGAGATCCAACCAGTCCATTCTAAAGGAGATCAATCCTTGGTGGTCATTGGAAGGACTGATGCTAAACCTGAAACTGCAATACTTTGGCCACCTCATGCGACGAGTTGACTCACTGGAAAATATTCTGATGCTGGGAGGAATTGAGGGTGGGAGGAGACGGGAAAGATAGAGAATGAGATGGCTGGATGGCATCACCGACTCGATGGACATGAGTTTGAGTGAACTCCGGGTGTTGATGATGGACAGGGAGACCTGGCGTGTTGTGATTCATGGGGTCGCAAGGAGTCAGACATGACTGAGCGACTGAACACTACTAAACTGTGCTCCACGTATAGATCAGAAGTATATCTGTGTCTGTTGTAATCTCCTAATTCCTACCACCACCAGGCATTTCATCCTTGATAACCGTATATTTCTTCTCCATTACCGTGTCCCTATATGCTTCTCATAAAGAATCATCTATTACGGCTTTACCTAGATCCCACATATTTGTGTTAATATGTGATATTTATTTTCCTCTTTTGACTTAGCTTCATTGTATCTGACACTGTCTCTGCCCTTCTATATCTATACAATTTACCTGATTTCATTCCATCTTTAGACTCGGGGATGTATGTACCAACCCATTTTATCCATTCCTCTCTAGATGAATGGATATTTCTGTTGCTTCCATGTCCTGATACTGCAAATATTGCTGCTACCAATATTGAAGTTGTGCATCATTTGGAATTATGATTTTCCTCATGAAAATTAATGACAATTATTGGAATTTCTTGATCATATGATAGCTTCATTCTTGTTTTTAAAAGATCCCCTATATTCTTCTCCATTTTAATCTATCAATGTGCTTTCCTAACAACAGTACAGGATTGTTCTGCTTACTCAGCACCCTCTCCAGCATTTTTTGTGTGGATTTTTTTCTTTGATAATGGTTATTCAGACAAATTTGTGTTGATACAACCATCGAAGACTTTATTTCCCTTTCTCTCACAGTTAGTGATGCTGATCTTTACAAATGTTATTGGACATCTGTATGTCTTTTAGGAGAAATGTCTATTTCATCATCTGTTCATTTGTTCCAATTGGGTTGTTCATTTTGCTGTTATTAAGCCACATAAGCTGCTCCCATATGTTGGAGACTCTTCTGTTGTCATTATCTTCAGTTGAAAATGTTTTTCCCATAATAAGACTTCATTTCTGTCTTGCTTATTTGTTTCCTGTGCAAAATGTCTAATTTTAGTTGTATCTCTTTATATATTTTTGGTTTTATTTTCATTACCCAATGAGGTAGGTCAAAAAAAAAATGTTGCTGCATTTCATGTCACAATGTATCTTACCTATGCTTTCCTCAAATATTATTGATTTACAGTTTCTGGTCTTATATGTAGATCTTTAAACTATCTGGAATTTGTCCTATCTTATGTTGCTAAGGAGAGACTAAATGTGATCCACTGGAGGAGGGAATGCAAATCACCCCATTATACTTGCTACGGGACCTCTATGAACTGCATACAAACAACAATGTGTGACACCAAAAAATTAGTCTATCAGGATGGTTCAGTTCAGTTGATTTACCCAGTTGTCTCCGACTCTTTGCCACCCCATGAATCACAGGACGTCAGACCTCCCTGTCCATCACCAACTCCAAACTTCACTCAAGCTCATGTCCATTGAGTCGGTGATGCCATCCAGCCATCTCATTCTTTGTCGTCCACTTCTCCTCCCACCCCCAGTCCCTCCCAGCATCAGAGTCTTTTCCAGTGAGTCAACTCTTCACATGAGGTGGCCAAAATATTGGAGTTTCAGCTTTAGCATCAGTCCTTCCAATGAACACCCAGGATTGATCTCCTTTAGAATGGACTGGTTGGATCTCCTTGCAGTCCAAGTGACTCTCAAGAGTCTTCTCCAGCACCACTGTTCAAAAGCATCAATTCTTCCGTGATCAGCTTTCTTCAGAGTCCAACTCTCACATCCATACATGACCACGGGATAAACCATAGCCTTGACTAGACGGACCTTTGTTAGCAAACTAATGACTCTGCTTTTTAATATGCTATCGAGGTTGGTCATAACTGTCCTTCCAAAGAGTAAGCGTCTTTTAATTTCCTGGCTGCAATCAGCATCTGCAGTGATTTTGGAAAACAAAAAATAAAGTCTGACATCGTTTGCACTGTTTCCCCATCTGCTTCCCTTGAAGTGATGGGACCAGATGCCATGATTTTCGTTTTCTGAATGTTGAGCTTCAAGCCAAATGTTTCACTCTCATTTCACTTTCATCAAGAGGCTTTTGATTTCCTCTTCACTTTCTGGCATAAGGGTGGTATCTGCATATCTGAGGTTATTGATATTTTGCCTAGCAATCTTGATTCCAGCACAGCGTTCCTCATGATGTACTCTGCATATAAGTTAAATAAGCAGGGTGACAATATACAACATTGATGTACTCCTTTTTCCTATTTGGAACCAGTCTGTTTTTCCATGTCCAGTTCTAACTGTTGCTTCCTGACCTGCATACAGGTTTCTCAAGAGGCAGATCAGGTGGTCTCATATAACAATCTCTTTCAGAATGTTACACAGTTTATTGTGATTCCCACAGTCAAAGGCTTTGGCATAATCAATGAAGCAGAAATAGATTTTTTTCTGGAACTCTCTTTCGTTCTCCATGATCCAGCGGAAGTTGGCAATTTGATCTCTGGTTTCTCTGCCTTTTCTAAAACCTGCTTGAACATCTGGAAGTTCACAGTTCACATATTACTGAAGACTGACTTGGAGAATCTTGAGAATGACTTTACTAACGTGTGAGATGAGTGCAATTGTGCAGTGGTTTGAGCATTCTTTGGCATTCTCTTTCTTTGAGATTGGAATGAAAACTGACCTTTTCCAGTCCTGTGTCCACAGCTGAATTTTCTAAATTTGCTGGCATATTGAGTGCAGCACTTTCACAGCATCATCTTTCAGGATTTGAAATAATTCAATTGGAATTCCATCACCTCCACTAGCTTTGTTGGTAGTGATGCTCTCTAAGGCCCGCTTGACTTCACATTGTAAGATGTCTGGCTCCAGATGAGTGATCACGCCATCGTGTTTATTTTCATTGTGAAGATCTTTTTTGTACAGTTCTTCTGTGTATTCTTGCCACCTCCTCTTAATATCTTCTGCTTCTCTTAGGTCCATACCATTTCTGTCCTTTATCAAGCCCATTTTTGCATGAAACTTTCCCTTGATATCTCTAATTTTCTTGAAAAGGTCTCTTGCTTTTCCTATTCTGTTGTTTTCCTCTTCCTCTTCTTTGCATTGATCACTGAGGAAGGCTTTCATATCTTTCCTTGCTATTCTTTGGAAGTCTGCATTCAGATGCTTATATCTTTCCTTTTCTCCTTTGCTTTTCGCTTCTTTTCTTTTCACAGCTATTTGTAAGCCCTCCTCCGACAGCCATTTTGCTATTTTACATTTCTTATTCATGGGGATGATCTTGATTCGTCTCCTGTACAGTGTCACAAACCTCCGTCCATAGTTCCTCATGCTCTCCATCAATCAGATCTAGTCCCTTAAATCTATTTCTCACTTTGTCTGTATAATTATAAGGGACTTGATTTAGGTCCTATCTGAATAGTCTAGTGGTGTGCCCTACTTTCTTCAATTTAAGTCTGAATTTGTCAGTTCAGACTTAAAGGAGTTCATAATCTGAGTCACAGTCAGCTCCTGGTCTTGTTTTTGCTAACTTTATAGAGCTTCTCCATCTTTCGCTGCAAAGAATATAATCAATCTGATTTCGGTGTTGAACATCTGGTGATGTCCATGTGTATAGTCTTCTCTTGAGTTGTTGGAAGAGGGTGTTTGAAATGACCAGTGCATTCTCTTGGCAATACTGTATTAAACTTTGCCCTGCTTCATTTCGTGCTCCAAGGCCAAATTTGCTGTTACTCTAGGTGTTACTTGACTTCCTACTTTTGCATTCCAGTCCCCTATTATGAAAAGGACATCTTTTTTGGGTTATGTGCCTAATATGCTATTTGGGAGGAGCGGAGGTTAATAACTAACTTTTACAGAAAGCAGTAAGTGGTTGCCATAAAGTGGAAATAAACCTCATTTTATATGTCTAACAATGAAATTAAAACAGAAGGCTGTAAAGAACAGTATTGCAAGGTAACCTAGAATGTTAGATGCATGAACAATTTAAATTGAATGACGAATAACAGGAGATGGCAACAGCTAACTCATTGGAATATATCCTGATTCTGGAAAAGATTGAAAGCAGCAGGAGAAGGGGAAAACAGGGATGAGATGATTGGATGGCATCACCTATGCAATGGGTATGAACTCGGGAAAACTCCAAGAGGTGGTGAGGGACAGGAAGGACTGTCATGCTGCAGTTCATGGCATCCCAAAAAGTCAGACACGACTCAGCCACAGAATAATAACCAGGTCGTTTTCTAACTGTATTCTAATACTTTAAGCTGTCCAGATTTTCCAGCTTACCTTGTCAAATATATTATCTTCTTTCCATTGCATATTGTTGCCTTCTTTGTCAAAGATTAGGTGATCATTTGGGCAAGAGATTAGTTTAGGGTTTTCTATATTTTCCATTGGCTTCTATCCCAATATTGTGCTAATTGCACGCTATGTTCAAAACTATATGTATTTTTGTATAGACTGAAGTGAGGAGCCTGAAACTCAGTTTTTCTTTCTCAAGTTTGCATGGTTATTCAAAATATTTGTGTTTCCATCAAGTTGTAAAGATTTTTTTTTTGGTTCTATTCTGTGAAAAATGTCATTGGTAATTTATTAGGGATGACAATGAATTTTTAAACTCCTTTTGTATTGTGCTCATTTTCACATATTGATTTTTACAATCCAAAGTACAGTATAGCTCTCATTCCATTTCTGTCCCCTTTTTAAAAATATTAATTTACCTATTTTATTTGGAGGCTGATTACCTTAAAATATTGTAGTGTTTTAGCCATACATTGACATGAATCAACCATGGGTGTACATGTGTTTCCCATTCTGAACCCCCTCCAACTTCCCTCTCCATCCCATCCCTCAGGGTCATTTCAGTACACCAGACCTGAGCACCCTGTCTCATGCATCAAACCTGGACTGGTGATCTATTTCATGTATGGTACATACACATTTCAATGCTATTCTCTCAAATCATCCCACCCTCGCCTGCTCCCACCGAGCCAAAAAGCCTGTTTTTTACATCTGTGTGATGCTAAAGCTGAAACTGCAATACTTTGGCCACCTCATGCGACGAGTTGACTCACTGGAAAAGACTCTGATGCTAGGAAAGGTTGGGGGCGGGAGGAGAAGGGGACGACAGAGAAAGAGATGGCTGGATGGCATCACCGACTCTGTGGACATGAGTTTGAGTGAACTCCGGGAGTTGGTGATGGATAGGGAGGCCTGGGGTGCTGTGATTCATGGGGTGGCGGAGAGTCGGACACGCCTGAGCAACTGAACTGAATGGAACTGAACTGAATCTTGTGCAGTCTCAAATACAGGGCCATTGTTACCAATTTTCTAAATTCTATATGAGTTAATATTCTGTATTGGTGTTTTTCTCTCTGACTTAGTTTACTCTGCATAATAGGCTCCAGTTTCATCCACCTCATTAGAACTGGTTCAAATGCATTCTTTTTAATAGCTGAGTAATATTCCATTGTGTATATGTACCAAAGCTTTCTTATCCATTCATCTACCAATGGCTATCTCGGTTGCTTCCAAGTCCTGGCGGTTGTAAGTAGTGCTGCAATGAACATTGGAGTAGACATCTCTTTCTCAATTCTGGTTTCCTCGGTGTATCCCCAGCAATGGGATTGCTCTGTCGTACAGCAGCACTATTTTTCCAGTTTTTTAATGGATTCTCCAGCCTGTTCTCCATAGTGACTGTACTAGTTTGCATTTCCAGCAACAGTGTAAGAGGGCTCCCTTTTCTCTGCACCCTCTCCAAAGGATGTGACATCTTTTATTTGGCTCATCCATACCTTATTCTTTCCGGCACAATACTCCTTTTTCTGTTTAGGCAGGGTTATTCCCAAGTATTTTATTTTTTCTGTTACAATGGTGAATCAGATTATTTCCTTAATTTTTTGTTTTTGGTTTTCTTTTGTTATTTATAGGAATGAAGGAGATTTCTTCCTGTTTATTTTTTATCCAACAACTTCCCTAAAATCATTGTTATTAATTTTCTGTTGCCATCTTAGGATTCTCTGACACAATAACTAATGTCAAAAAAAAAAGTGACTGCTTTACCTCTTCTTTTTCAGTTTGCTGGTAATTTTTTTTTCTTCTTCTCCTTCACTGATTGCTTTAACTAGGAGTCCCAAGATTATGCTGAATAACAGTGGTGAGAGTGGAAAACTTTGTCTTTTTCATGACCTTAGGCAACATGCTTTCAGTTTTCACCTAGGAGAAGCATTTTAATGTTGGGTTTATCCATACATGGCCTTTATTAATTTGAAGATGATCATCTCTGTTCCCACTTCCTGTTCAGCCTTTTACATAAATAAGTGTTTAATTGTGTCAAAGGTGCTTTCTGCATCTATATTTTAGATGTGTTCAAGAGTTCTCTTTGGAAAGTTTTGTTATCTTTCAGTGTTCTTTTCTCTTCTGGCCACCTGATGCAAAGAGTTGTCTCATTAGAGAATGCTCTGAAACTGGGAAAATTTGAAGTAAAAAGAGAAGTGGGTAGCAGAAGATGAGAGGGTTAGATAGCATCACCAACTCTATGGACATGAATCTGAACAAATTCTGGGATATAGGGAATGTAAGACTGATGGGACACAGTCCATGGGGTGACAAAGGGATGGGCATGAATAACTGACTGGACAACAATATCAAAACATTCTTCCCTGTTATTGACAGTAGTAGTTATTCATGACTACTTCATTTTCTCTCCCACCGTACCCTATCTATATCTCAGTTGCACTAATTTCACCACATACCATGCAAAGATTCAGCCATATTTGCTGTCATTATTGTCCCCAAAATGGTCCAAAATTTATGTGATTTCTCAACTACACATGATCCAGTGGTCTCCTAACCATTCTCCAGCATCCATTTATGTTCCTCAGAAACTCTCTATCTTGCTATAGCCAGAGAAAATTGTCACTCACTAACTAAGTCATGCGCTAGAAAGCAAGTTCTTGAGAATAAATACCCTTTCCGGATTCTGTATTCTAACTTTGTCACAGTCTTCACATTGTTCCTTTGTCCCATTTCTTCAGTCACACTGAAGTTTCAGTCTGTGTTCTGTTTTTCTCAGTTTCAGTGTCTGTGCAAACACTGTTCTTCTCTTTTCCTTGATTTTTCTTTTTAATTAATATCTGTGAGATCTTATTTTAAATTCCTCAGGAAGTTCTTTTTCACTTTACAAAGCATTTTGTGATTTTAACTTTTGATTGACCTTTTCGATGAGCTTTAATAGACTGTCCTCTCCAAAAGGAATAAATTATGACAACCCGCCTCTATTTTTGCTGTGATTCTACTCACCTCTATTCAGGTGTAAAGGATTGTATTTTAATAATACAACTTGAATTGATGTGCATCTTAGTCACTGAATCATGCCCAACTCTGCAAACTCATGGACTGCAGCCCAACAAACTCGTCTGCCCATGGACATTTCCAGGCAAAGATATTGGAGTTGATTGCCATTTCCTTCTCCAGGGCAGCAAGAATACTGGAACTATTCAATATAATTTTTCAGCTTATAAATTCTGAATTTGCAGAAAGAATTCACCCGAACAGAAAAGAGTATCTTGATTGCAAGTTAAAGTCACCAACTTTTGTTGTCTATCCCACAATCAGGTTAAATAAAAATCATTAGCTTATCTGAAAAGCATATTTTTCCATTTTTAATATGGCTAAGAATATATAAAGAAAAGTAAAAAGAAAGCAAATAATGGCATTTCTCTTCAAGAGAAAATGAGGATCGAATATGAATCTTTCTCACTTTCTTTTCCTTGGTGAATGTTATTTGGCATTCCCAGTGGTAACTTTTCATCAAGGTCCCTTAAATCATGGTCCATACTTGTTTTTCAAGTGAATTCTTGGTGAGGATTTTCAGGAGAAACGAAATGAGCTAAGCAAGATACAGCAGAGTGAAACTAAATCTAATCTCAAATGGAGGCAAAATTGCACTGGGTGCAGAATTTTCTACATCAAATATGTAATTGTGTATATTTTACATATGAAATTCCTAGTGCAGATTTTCATCTTCATATACAGAATTCTTGATACATCATGTATGAAAATCTGAATGAATGTTTCCTGACAACACATGAAACTTTGCATATTTGAAACACAAAGATTCTTCAATATCCGCAAGTCAAACAATGTAATACACCACATTAACAAAATGAAAAATAAAAACCATATAATTATCTCAATAGATGCAGAGAAAGCCTTTGACAAAATTCAGCATCCATTTATGATCAAATCCCCAAGACGTAAAACTCACTGTTTGAAGATGACCTGATCCTCTACACAGAAAACCCTTAAGAATCTACCAGAAAATTACTACAGCTAATCAAAGAATACAGTAAAGTTGCAGGATATAAAATCAACACACAGAAATCTCTTGCATTTCTATACACTAATAATGAGAAAATAGAGAAAATAAGGAAATAATTCCATTCACCACTGGAACAGAAAAAATAAAATACTTAGGAATATATCTACCTAAAGGAAATGGTAACCCACTCCAGTATTCTTGCCTGGAGAATCCCATGGACAGAGAAGCCTGGTAGGCTACAGTCCACAGGGTCGCAAAGAGTCGGACACGACTGAGCGACTGAACGGAACGGAACGGAAAGAAACAAAAAAACCCTATATATAGAAAACTAAAAAACCCTGGTGATAGAAATCAGAGAGGACACTAATAGATGGAGAAATATACCCTGTTCATGGATTGGAAGAATAAATATTGTGAAAATGAATATATTACCCAAAGTAATTTATAGGTTCAATGTAATCCCTATCAAGCTACCAACAGTATTTTTCACAGAGCTAGAACAAATAATTTCACTGTTTGTATGGAAATACAAAAAACATTGAATAGCCAAAGCAATCTTGAGAAAGAAGAATGGAACTCGGGTAATCAACCTGCCGGACTTCAGGCTCTCCTACAAAGCCACAGTCATCAAGACAGTATGGTACTGGCATAAAGACAGAAATATAGATCAATGGAACAAAATAGAAAGCCCAAAGATAAATCTATGCACCTAGGATCACCTTATCTTTGACAAAGGAGGCAAGAATATTTAATGGAGAAAAGATAATCTACTTAACAAGTGGTACTGGGAAAACTGGTCAATCACTTGTAAAAGAATGAAACTAGACCACTCCCTAACACCATACACAAAAATAAACTCAAAATGGATTAAATATCTAAATGTAAGACCAGAAACTACAAAACTCCTAGAGGAGAATATAGGCAAAACACACTACGACATAAATCACATCAGGATCCTCCATGACCCACCTCCCAGAATATTGGAAATAAAAGCAAAAATAAACAAATAGGACCTAATGAAAATTAGTAGCTTCTGCACAGCAAAGGAAACTATAAGCAAGGTGAAAAGACACCTTCAGAATGGGAGAAAATAATAGCAAATGAAGCAAATGACAATTAATCTGAAACATATGCAAACAACTCCTGAGCTCAATTCCAGAAAAATAAATGGCCTAATCAAAACATGAGCCAAAGAACTAAAGAGACAATTCTCCAAATAAGACATACAGATGGATAACAAACATATGAAAAAATGCTGAACATCACTCATAATCAGAGAAATGCAAATCAAAACCACAGTGAGGTACCATTTCACTCCAGTCAGAATGGCTGCTATCCAAGGGTCTACAAGCAAAAAATGCTGCAGAGGGTGTGGAGAAAAGGCAACCCTCTTACACTGTTGGTGGGAATGCAAACTAGTGCAACCACTATGGAGAACAGTGTGGAGATTCCTTAAAAAACTGGAAATAGAACTTCCATACGACCCAACAATTGCACTCCTGGGCATTCACACCGAGGAAACCAGAATTGAAATATACACATGTACTCCAATGTTGTTCCATGTCCAGTTCTAACTGTTGCTTCCTGACCTGCATACAGGTTTCTCAAGAGGCAGGTCAGGTGGGCTGGGATTCCCATCTCCTTCAGAATGTTCCAAAATTTATTGTGATCCACACAGTCAAAGGCTTTGGCATAGTCAATGAAGCAGAAATAGATGTTTTTCTGGAACTCTCTTGCTTTCTTCATGATCCAGCGGATGTTGGCAATTTGATCTTTGGTGCCTCTGCCTTTTCTAAAACCTGCTTCAACATCTGGGAGCTCACGGTTTACATACTGCTGAAGCCTGGCTTGGAGAATTTTGAGCATGACTTTACTAGCGTGTGAGATGAGTGCAATTATGCGGTAGTTTGAGCATTCTTTGGCATTGCCTTTCGTTGGGATTGAAATAAAGACTGACCTCTTCCTGTCCTGTGGCCACTGCTGAGTTTTCCAGACTGGTTCCAAATAGGAAAAGGTGTACGTCAAGATTGTATATTGTCACCTTGTTTATTTAACTTATATGCAGAGTACATCATGAGGAACGCTGGGCTGGAAGAAGCACAAGCTGGAATCAAGATTGCTGGGAGAAATATCAATAACCTCAGATATGCAGAAGACACTACCCTTATGGCAGAAAGTGAAGAGGAACTCAAAAGCCTCTTGATGAAAGTGAAAGAGGAGAGTGAAAAGGTTGGCTTGAAGCTCAACATTCAGAAAACAAAGATCATGGCATCTGGTCCCATCACTTCATGGGAAATAGATGGAAAAACAGTGGAAATAGTGTCAGACTTTATTGTTTTTGGGCTCCAAAATCACTGCAGATGCTGATTGCAGCCATGAAATTAAAAGACGCTTGCTCCTTGGAAGGAAAGTTTTGACCATCCTTGATAGTATTTTAAAAAGCAGAGACATTACTTTGCCAACCAAGGTCCGTCTAGTCAAGGCAATGGTTTTTCCCGTTGTCATGTATGGATGTGAGAGTTGGACTGTGAAGAAAGCTGATCGCCGAAGAATCGATGCTTTTGAGCTGTGGTGTTGGAGAAGACTCTTGAGAGTCCCTTATACTGCAAGGAGATCCAACCAGTCCATTCTAGAGGAGATCAATCCTGGATGTTCATTGGAGGGACTGATGCTGAAGCTGAAACTGCAATACTTTGGCCACCTCATGCGATGAGTTGACTCACTGGAAAAGACTCTGATGCTCGGAAAGGTTGGGGGCGGGAGGAGAAGGGAACGACCGAGAATGAGATGGCTGGATGGCATCACCGACTCTGTGGACATGAGTTTGAGTGTACTCCGGGAGTTGGTGATGGACAGGGAGGCCTGGCGTGCTGTGATTCATGGGGTCGCGGAGAGTCGGACATGACTGAGCCACTGAACTGAACTGAATTGAACTGAACTGAACTGAACTCCAATGTTGATGGCAACAATGTGTATAAAAGTCAGGACATGGAGGCAACCTGGATGTCCATCTGCAGATAAATGGATAAGAAAGCTGTGGTACATATGCACTATGAAGTATTACTCAGACATTAAAAAGAATGCATTTGAATGAGTTCTAATGAGGTGGATGAAACTGGATCCTATTATAAAGAGTGAAGTAAGCCAGAATGAAAAACATCATTACAGTATACTAATACATATATATGGCATTCAGAAAGATTATAGTGGTAACCCTGTATAGGAGACAGCAAAAGAGACACAGATGTATAGAACAGTCTTTTGGACTCTGTGGGAGAGGGCGAGGGTGGGATGATTTGGGAGAATGACATTGAAACATGTATATTTTCATATGTGAAACGAATCGCCAGTCCAGGTTCGATGCATGAAACAGGATGCTCGGGGCTGGTGCACTGAGATGAACCAGAGAAATGAGATGGGGAGGGATGTGGGAGGAGAGTTCAAGATGGGGAACACATGCATACCAGGGGCAGATTCAAGTCAAAGTATGGCAAAACAAATACAATAATATAACGTAAAAAAAGTAAATAAATAAAAAAGAAATGTAGTGTATTCCAGATAGTTATATTTTCACATGTGTAATAATGAAAAATCCATATTTCTCGTTAGAAAATTATTGCCCAGATTTGATATATGAAATATAGAAAAATACACATCACATGTCGGAATATCCTCGAGCGGATGTTCACATGTGAAATACAGAGTATTCCATACTTCATTATGGAAATTATGAGACTCCATTTTCAATATGAAATGCAGATGATTCCCAATTTCACCTAAGAAAATCTGTGATTACATTGCCATTTGTCATATGCAGAGAAAACCATATTTCATGATATTCTGCACTAGGATTTTCATATGTGTACAGAGAGAATATCATATTTCATATAGGAATTATTGAACTTAGATTAACACACATGAACATAGAAAATTCCATTATCCAGAGACCGCTAGTCACTCCCAGGTTTCCAAGTGTGAAATATAAGGATTCTACCTTTCACGGTAGAAATTCCAAATCATCACCAAGATTTTTTTTTTTTTATGTGGAATATAAAAAATGCTACATTTCATGACGGAACATTTTTACACAATGTTCATCATACACGAGAACCATATATTTGCTTTTCTTATGTGAATATCAACATAAAATTTTGTATGTAAAAATACAGAAAAATGTCAAGCTATACACAGAGTTGCATTTAGGATGACTGATTTTAGAGTTTTGCCTGGGAAATATAAACATTTCCAAATTTCACCAATTTTTTTTTTTTTGGCCTAGATTTTCATATGTGAAATACAGAGAATGTTATAGGTCACGGAGGAAAAGAAAATCCCACCCATGTTTTAAATGTGAAAGAGTATTCCATTTTTCATGTAGGATAAGGTGTGCCCAGATTCTCACATGTTAGTTATAAACAAGGATGTTATATTTCTTGTTCAACAAAAACACTATGCCCAGAATTTTATATTTTGAATGTATAAAATGTCATGTTTCAGTAGAGAATGTGTCCCCAGATTTTCTCATGCAAAGCATAGAGAAGTCTATCTATTTTTTACTTTGGCCACCTCATGCAACGCGTTGATTCACTGGAAAAGAGTCTGATGCTAGGAGGGATTGGGGGTAGGAGTAGACGGGGGCGACAGAGAATAAGATGGCTGGATGGCGTTACCGACTCGATGGACATGAGTTAGAGTAAACTCCGGGAGTTGGTGATGGACAGGGAGGCCTGGCGTGCTGTGGTTCATGGGGTTGCAAAGAGTCGGACACAGCTGAGTGACTGAACCTAACTGAAATGAAAGGTATTTGTGTCCAGGTTTTCTTACGCTAAATACAGAGATTTCCATATTTCATGTAGGAAAATCAGAGTGCAGCTTTTCATGTGTCACGTTGAAAAGTCTGCATATTTCATGTAAGATAAGATATCTTCACAATTTCATATTTGAAAGATACAGTATTCCATATTTCAGGGAGAAAATCTGATACCCAGTTATTCATATTTGAAATGTAGAGAAATCAATATTCTATGTTAAAATTGCAGCTCCGTTGTTCATATATCATGCAGAGAAAATTCCAAACTTATATAATTAAATGTTGTGTTGAACTTTTCAAATGTGAAATAGTGTTTATTCCATAATTTGTTAGAATAATATGCTCTCTGCACTCAGATTACCAAATTAAAAATATAGGAATGTCACACTTCATGCTTGAAAATATGAAGTTATATTTTCATACACAAAATATCAAAGCTCCATAAAATATGTATGAATATCTTTGTGCAGTCCTCTTTATAAACATTTAGATTTTCTAATTACATGTTTGAGAATGTATCCACATGTTCTCCTACTTAAGAAAAACACACACACACAAAACTCTATTTCAGGTCTCAACACTGAACCTATAATGCTACATGTGAAATTCACAGTTCGTATTTCAGATAAAAAATCACCAGCCTTTCTTTGTCCAAATATGCAAAGTTTCATGTGTTGTCAGAAAACATTCATTCAGGTTTTTCATATTTGATAAATCGAGAATTCCAAATATGAAGATGAAAACGTGCACTTGTATGCTCATTTGTAAAATATACATATTTACACATGATTTGGTGATGGACCGGGAGGCCTGGCGTGCTGTGATTCATGCTGTCGCAAAGAGTCAGACGTGACTGAGCGACTGAACTGACCTGAACTGTACTGACACATTTGATGTAGAAATTCTACACCCAGTGCCATTTTGCCTCCAACTGAGATTGGATTTAGTTTCACTCTGCTGTATCTTGCTTCCCTCATTCCGTTCTCCTGAAAATCCTCATCAATAATTCACTGGAAAAACAACTATGGACCTGGATTTAAGAGATCTTGAAGAAAATTTACCACTAGGAATGCCAAATAACATTCACCAAGAAAAAGAAAGTGAGAAAGATTCATATTCTAGCCTCAATTTGTCTTGAAGAGAAATGCCATTATTTGCCTCTATTTACTATCTATGATATAGATCTCTGAGATTTCTTTTATATATATATTCCTTAGTCATATTAATAATTGTAAAATGTGCTTTTCAGAGAAGCTGATGATGTTTTCTTTACCTGATTTTGGGACAGACAACAAAAGTTGGTGATTTTAGCTTGCAATCAATATGCTTTTTTTTCTTTGGAGGGAATTAACTCTTCAAGTTCAGAATTTATTAAATTTTATCAGTTAAAATTTTGATTTCTTATTAGTTCCACTCTTCATGTTTTCCAGGAGAAGGAAATGCAACCCACTCCAGTATCTTTGCCTGGAAAAGTGCATGGTAGATGAGCCTGATGGGCTGCAGTCCATGAGGTTGCAGAGTTGGGCATGACTCAGTGACCAATTTGCACACCCATTCAGATTGGATTATTCATATACAATCCTTTATGCCTGAATACAGGCGAGTAAATCACAAGCTAAAATAGATGTGGGTTGTCATAATTTATTCCTATGGAGAGGACAGTCTATCAAAGCTCGTCAATCAGGTTAATCTAAATTTAAAATCTCAAAATGAACTGTAAAGTGAAAAAAAGTTTCAGAGGAATTTAAAATAAGATCTCACAGACATTAATCATAAAAGGAAAATCAGATAAGACAGAAGAACCGTCTCTGCACAGACAGACTGAGAAGAACAGAACACAGCCTGAAACTTCAGTGTTATTGAAGAAATGGGACAAACGAACAATGTGAAGACTGAGACAAAGTTAGAATACAGAATCCTGAAAGGGTATTTATTTTCAAGAACTTGCTTTCTAGCGCATGACTTAGCTAGTGAGTGACAATTTTATCTGCTATAGCAAGGTAGAGAGTTTCTGAGGAACATAAATAGATGCTGGAGAATGGCTAGGAGACCACTGGATCATGTGTAGTTGAGAAATCACATAAATTTTGGACCATTTGGGGGACAATAATGACAGCAAATATGGCTGAATCTTTGCATGGTATGTGGTGAAATTAGTGCAACTGAGATATAGATAGGGTATGGTGGGATAGAAAATGAAGTAGTCACTAATAACTACTACTGTCAATAACAGGAAAGAATGTTTTGGTATTGTTGTTCAGTCAGTTATTCATGCCCATCCCTTTGTCACCCCATGGACTGTGTCCCATCAGTCTTACATTCCCTATCTCCCAGAATTTGTTCAGAGTCATGTCATAGGGTTTATGATGCTATCTAACCCTCTCATCATCTGCTACCCACTTCTCTTTTTACCTTCAAATTTTCCCGGTATCAGAGCATTCTCTAATGAGACAACACTTTGCATCAGGTGGCCAGAGGAGAAAAAACCAATGAAAGATAATAAACGTTTCCAAGGAGAGCTCTTGAACACATCTAAAATACAGATACAGAAAACACTTTTGACAAAACTAAGGACTCATTTATGATAAAAGCTGTACAGGAAGTGGGAACAGAAAGGATCATTTTCAACTTAATAAAGACTATGTATGAATAAACCCAGCACTACGATGTTTCTCAGAGGTGGAACCTGAAAGCATGTTGCCTAAGATTGTGAAAAAGACAAAATTTGCCACTCTCATCACTGTTTTTCAACTAATCTTGGGACTCCTAGCTACAGCAATCAGTGAAGGAAAAAAAATTACCAGCAAACTGAAAATCAAGAGGTAAAACCGGCACTGTTTGCTGACAGAAGTTACTGTTTCAGAGACTCCTAAGATTGCACCAGAAAATTAATAGACAATGACTTTACGGAAGTTGTCGGGAAAAGAAATATACAGGAAGAAATCTCCTGCATGACTATAAATGACCAGAGAAAACCAAAACCAAAAATTAAGGAAACAATCTGATTCACCATTGTAACAAGAAAAATAAAATCCTTGGGAATCAGCCGACCTAACCAGAGAAAAGACTCGTAGCCCGAAAAGAATAAGGTATGGATGAGACAAATCAGAGATGACACAAATGGAATGAGAGATATACTATTCTTTGGACTATAAAAATCAATATGTGAAAATGGCTACACTATAAAGAAGAGTTTACAGATGCAATGTCTTCACGATTAAATTACCAATGACATTTTCCACAGAAATAGAACAACAACAACAAGAAAAACTTTACAACTTGATGGAAACACAAAGACTGATTAACGAGTCAAACTGAAGATAGAAAAACTGAGCTGCAGGACTCAGGTTTCCTCACTTCAGTCTATAAAAATCTATAGTTTTAAACATGGCATGCAATTGGCACAATATTTGTATTAAAGCTGTGGAACAGATAGTAAACCCTAAGATAAACTCTTGCCCAAATGATCACCTGATCTATGACAAAGGAGACAACAATATGCAGTGGAAAGAAGAAACTCTATTTGACAAGTTAAGCTGGAAAATCTTGACAGCTAAAAGTAAAAGAATACAATTAGAACAGCACCTGGTTATTCTGTGGCCGAGTTGTGTCTGACTTTCGGGATGCCATGAATTGCAGCATGCCAGTCCTTCCTGTCCTTCACCACCTCTTGGAGTTTGTCCGAGTTCATATCCATTGTATAGATGATGCCATCCAATCATCTCATCCTTGTTTTTCCCTTCTCCTGTTGCCTTCAATCTTTCCCAGAATCAGGGTCTTTTCCAATGTGTTGGCTGTTGCCATCTCTTATTATACCCCATTCAATTTAAATTGTTCATGGATCTAACATTCCAGGTTGCCCTGCAGTACTTTTCTTTTGAGCATTTCATTTACTTTCATCTCCAGACACATAAACAATGAGGCTTATTTCCACTTTGGGGAAACCACTTATTGATTTCTGGAAATATTAGTTATTACCCTCTGCTCCTCCCAAGCAGTATATTTGGCACCTACCATCCTGGGAGACTCATCTTTTGGAGTCATACCTTGCTGCCTTTTTATATAGTTCATGGAAGTCCCATAGCAAGTATAATGCGGTGGTTAGCCATTCACTCCTCCAGTGGATCACATTTAGTCACTGCTTTCAGTTCAGTTCAGTTCAGTCACTCCTTAGCAGTATAGAAAATACAAATTCAAGATGGATTAAAAACCTACATATAAGGCCAGAAACTGTAAATCAATAATATTTGAGGAAAGAATAGGTAGAATACATTGTGACATGAAATGCAGCAACAACTTTTCTTTTTCACCTACCTCCTTGGGAAATTAAAACAAAAAAAAACACCAAAATTAAATAAAGAGATCTAATTAAACTTAAATATTTCGGACAACCAACCAATAAGCAAGACAAAAATGAAGTCTCATTATGGGAAAAACATTTGCAACTGAAGATAATGACAACAGAAGAATCTCCAAAATATGGAAGCATCTAATGTTCTCAATAATAGCAAAACAAACAACCCAATTGGAACAAATGAATAGATGATAAAATATACATTTCTCCTAAGAAGACATACAGATGTCCAATAATATTGGAAAATATGCTCAGCATTACTAACTGTGAGAGAAATGGAAATACAATCTTCAATTGGGGTATCAACTCACATTTTTCTGAATACTTATATATATATATAAAATTCCGAACAAAACAAATGTGTAGACATTTGTGGAGATGGTGTGGAGTAAACAGAACAATCCTGTTCTGTAGCTAGAAATGCACATTGATCGATTAAAATGGAGAATAGAACGGGGTTCCTTTAGAAATAAGAATAAAGCTACAATGTGATCAAGAAATTCCAATAATTGTCAATAATTTTCATGAGGAAAATCATAATTCCAAAAGATGCACAACTTCAATATTGATGGCAACAATATTTGCAATAGCAGGCCATGGCAGCAACAGAAATATCCATCTAAAGAGGAATGGATAAAATGAGTTGGTACATACATACCAGAGTCTTAAGATGGAATGAAATCAGGTAAGTTGCATACATGTAGAAGGACAGGAACAGTTTCAGATACAGTGAAGCTAAGTCAAAAGAGGAAACGAAATATCATATATTAACACAAACAATTGGGCTTTAAGTAAAACTGGAATAGATGATTCTCTATGAGAAGCATAGATAGGGACACAGCAATGGAGAAGAAATATACACTTACCAAGGATGAAATACCTGGTGGTGTTAGCAACTGGGAGATAACAACAGAAACATATATACTTTTGATCTATATGTACAGCACAGGGAAGTCTATTTAATGCACTGGGGTGACCAGATTTAGAAAGAAGTCAAAAACATGGAGATGGATATGTGGTTGCTGTTTAATCACTATCTTGTTTAGTTGTTTACGACTTGAAGGACTGCAGCATTCCCTAATTTTGCTTTAGGGGAGAAACTAACAAAATAATGTAAAGCAAGTATATTCCAAAAAAAAAATTCAATATTGAGAGTTGGTCTGTGAAGAAAGCTGATCGCCGAAGAATCGATGCTTTTGAACTGTGGTGTTGGAGAAGACTCTTGAGAGTCCCTTATACTGCAAGGAGATCCAACCAGTCCATTCTAAAGGAGATCAGTCCTGGGTGTTCATTGGAAGGACTGATGCTGAAGCTGAAACTGCAATACTTTGGCCACCTCATGCGACGAGTTGACTCACTGGAAAAGACTCTGATGCTGGGAAAGGTTGGAGGCGGGAGGAGAAGGGGACGACGGAGAATGAGATGGCTGGATGGCATCACCGACTCTGCGGGCATGAGTTTGACTGTACTCCGGAAGTTGGTGATAGACAGGGAGGCCTGGCGTGCTGTAACTCATGGGGTCGCGGAGAGTCGGACACGACTGAGCGACTGAACTGAACTGAACCTTTCTTAAACATCAATATTTTTTAATGAATCTCACATTATCTTGGAAGTCAAAGGTAGAACTAAAAATGTTTACACCTTAATGTCAAATGCAATGCAAACCTCAGAAAGCTATATTTAAATTCATAACACATTTATTAAGAAAACATCAATAAAAATTAAAGTGAGTGTATGTTATATTTTGCTATATATGTGCACGTCTAAAGATAGAAAAAATTTCCCCAAAAGAAAAGTTACCATAAAAGAGGTGGGACAGAACCATCAACAATCAACTCTGTCTGGTTGACCCATGCTATGTATTTATGCATTTTATATATTCTATTGTTTTTAATTTGTTTTATTTAATTCTATTGCATTGCTTCTTTGAGATGTCCATTGTATTTATCACACAATGTCTTTTACCTATCGGTTATGGATGAATGGCAATCTGTGTGCTCTTTTAAATCTCCTTTATGATTTACTTTTAAGAGCAATAGTTCTTCATTCACAGGAATTTCAGCTTTACGAAATATTTAACTGGTCATATTGATATGTTGAAATACATTCCCATGATGGCTGTAGGCAAAAGAAAATCTGAATTTTACTAAGGCATCCAGTTCAAAGGTCTCCTTTGCAAATCAACTATTGGTTCAGTTCAGATCAGTCACTCAGTCATGTACAACTCTTTGTGACCCCGTGAAACATGCCAGGCCTTCCTGTGAATCACCAGCTCCCGGAGTTTACACAAACTCTTGTTGATTGAGTCAGTTATGCTGTCCAGCCATCTCATCCTCTGTCAGCCCCTTCTCCTCCTGGCCTCAATCCCTGCCAGCAGCAGGGTCTTTTCCAATGAGTCAACTCTTCCCATGAAGTGGCAACATATTGGAGTTTCAGCTTCAACATTAGTCCTTCAAATGAATACCCAGGACTGATCTACTTTAGGATGGACTGGTTGGATCTCCTTGCAGTCGAAGGGACTCTCAAGAATATTCTCTAAAACCACAGTTCAAAAGCATCAATTCTTCAACACTCAGCTTTTTTCACAGTCCAAATCTCTCATCCATTCGTGACCATTGGAAAAATCATAACCTTGGATAGACGGACCTCTGTTAGCAATGTCATGTCTCTGCTTTTTAATATGCTATCTAGGTTGGTCATAAATCTCCCTCCAAGCAGTAAGATTCTTTTAATTTCATGGCTGCAGTCACCATCTGTCGTGATTTTAGAGCCCCACCAAAAAAATCTGACACTGTTTCCCCTGTTTCCCCATCTATTTCCCATGAAGTGATGGGACCCGAAGCCATAATCTTAATTCTCTGAATGTTAATCTTAAGATAACTATTTCACTCTCCTCTTTCACTTTCATCAAAAGGCTTTTTAGTTCCTCTTCACTCTCTGCCATAAGGGTGGTGTCATCAGCAAACCTCAGGTTATTGATATTTCTGGCAATTTGAATCCAGCTTTTGCTTCTTCCTGCTCAGCGTTTCTCATGATGTACTCTGCATGTAAGTTTTATAAGCAGGGTGACAATTTATAACCTTGAAATACTCTATTTTCTATTTGGAACTACTCTGTTGTTCCATGTCCACTTCTAACTGTTACTTCATGAACTGCATATAGGTTTCTGAAAAACAGGTCAGGTGGTCTAGTATTTACATTTCTTTCAGAATTTTCCACAGAATAAACTGTGATCCACAAAGTGAAAGGCTCTGGCATAGTCAATAAAGCAGAAATAGATGTCTTTCTGGAATGCTCTTGCTCTTCCAATGATCCAGCAGATGTTGGCAATTTGATCTCTCGTTCCTCTGTTTTTTCAAGATGGTTTGAGAAAAGGCAGAGGAACCAGGATAAAATTACCAACATCTGAGCTGTATACAGATCATATGTCTTGCCAGAA
The DNA here is from genome assembly GCF_049115385.1 of Moschus berezovskii. NCBI lineage: Eukaryota > Metazoa > Chordata > Mammalia > Artiodactyla > Moschidae > Moschus > Moschus berezovskii. The sequence goes on from NC_142489.1 coordinate 21,826,665, forward strand.
AATCTGCACCCTGGTTTTTCATGTGAAATGAACAAAAATCCTTATTTCATGTCAAAACATCCTCATCATTTTTATATGTGAAATATAGAGAATTCCATATTGCATGGAAGTATATCTGCTAGCAGATCTAAATATTGATATACAGAGAATTCCATGTATCAGCTAGAAATAGCTACATGTAAATGGTGAAATAAAAAATTTAAAGACTACCATATTTCATGTCAGAAAATAAGTTACTTGGTTTTATATGTGAAATTTAGAGGATTCCAAAATTCACATGAGACTATCTGCACCCATATTTTCATGAATTAATTGCTGAGGTTCCATAATTCATGAAATTTTTACACGTGAAATGTACAGATTTCCATAGGTCATGTGGGGAATCCAAAATCTAGAAATTCACATGTTAGTATAGAGATGTATACATTTCCCCGTTGAAATATTTGCACCCAGACTTTCATGTGACACATAGAGTTTATTCCGTATTTCAATTTGGGAAAACTTCACGTGGACTTTCATCAGTGAAATACATAGAATTATATATTTAAATAGGGAAATCAGGTATCAGACAGTCAGACAAGAAATAAGTCGATTCTTTGTCTGCTCATCCAAGATCTTAAATTCTGAATCATCAGTTCAGTTCAGGTGCTCAGTCGTTTCTGACTTTTAGTGACCCCAAGGACCACAGTAAGCCAGGCCTCCCTGTCCATCACCAACTCTCAGAGTTTAAACAAACTTATATCCATTTAAGCCATGAAGCCATATAACCATCTCATTCTCTGTCATCCCCTTCTCCTGCCTTCAATCTTTCCCAACATCAGGTTCTTTTCAAATGAGTCAGCTCTTCTGAATCATGGACAATTCCATATTTTATGTGTGAAATATCTGACACGAGTTTTCCAGTGTGAATAATAGCAATGGCAAGCCACTCCAGTACTCTTGCCTCGAAAATCCCATGGATGGAGGAGCCTGGTGGGCTGCAGTCCATGGGGTTGCTAGGGGGCGGACACAACTGAGTGACTTCACTTTCAATTTTCACTTTCACACATTGGAGAAGGAAATGGCAACCCACTCCAGTGTTCTTTCCTAGAGAATCCCTAGGATAGGGGAGCCTGGTGGGCTTCGATCTATGAGGTCACACAGAGTAGGACACGACTGAAGTGACTTAGCAGTAGCAGTAGCAGTTGAAATTCATATGAGCAAATCTGTCCTCAGATTTTAAAGTGTGAAATATACCAGATTCCATATATCTTGTCAGAAGATTCTTTCGGTGAAATATAGAGAATTTTATTGCTCAAACATGAAAATCACATTGTCTCATATGAAATAGAATATTCCATTTTTTTGTAGCAAAATCGATGCCATTTTTCAAATATGAAATGCACAGCAATCTGTATTTCATGAAGGAAAGCAGCACACAGATTTTCAAATGAGAAATCTGAAAATTACAGCAAGATTTTCCTATATCATGCAGAAAACTCTATGTCTATAATTTCATATGATATACAGAACATTCCCTACATTTAATTGAAAAATTTGTCCCCAGATTTTCATATGTGAATTATAGAGAGTTGCATAGTTCATGTCCTAAAACCTGCAGGTAGTGGTTCTGATGTGAAACTGAGAATTTTATCTTTCATGTAGGACTATCTGGTGTGATTTCAATTTATGAAACAGAAAATTCAGTAATGCATCCATAATCACATGTTATTTCACATAAGAAGATGTATCCCTAGATTTTCGTATTTGAAATGTAAAATATATCATGTCATTTTTCAAGGCCATATTCCATGTCAAGATATTTTAATTCAGAGAGAAGGAACAAGATGGCATAGGAATAGGACAGCGAGGCCACTCTCTCCCCCACAAATTCATCAAAAGAACATTTGAACGCGGAGTAAAGTCCACAAAACAACTTCTGAATGTTGGCAGAGGACGTCAGGCACCCAGAAAAGCAGCCCATTGTCTTCGAAAGGAGGTAGAAAAAAACATAAAAGATAAAAAGCGAGACAAAAGAAGTAAGGATGGAGCTTCATCCCGGGAAGGGAAGCTTTAAAAAGAGAGAAGTTTCCAAACACCAGGAAACACTCTCACTGGCTAATCTGTGGCGAGCCTTAGAAGCTCAGAGGGATACATAACCCTCTTTTTTCTTTTAAGATTTTTTTAAAACCCACAGATTACCCGCCAAACGGTAACCCCCAGCGGAGAAGCAGCACAGATGCCTGCATACGCCATTAGCAAGCGGGTGCTGGGCAGGGAGGAGCTGGCTGAACTGCTTAGAGAGAGCACTGGGCTTGAATGCCGCGAGAACAATTTGAGAGAACTGGGGAGAGCAAAGCAGACTATGGGATAGCTTCCCCATGAAAAGGTGAAAGCTCTAACCTAAGACTCGGCCAGCCCCGCTCACAGAATAAAGGACTGAGCAGAGTGAGCCGGTTGCGGCTGGCCCATCCCCCATCCCCCGCTGAGACAGGCAGGGAGCGCAGCCAGAGATGGAGCGGGCAACCGCGGCCCCAGAAAGGCATCTGATACAAACTGCAGACAGGCTTGTTGCTAATCAGGACTTCTTGGGTTCGGGCCGGTCGATATCCCCTGAGAAGTTGCGCCGGTTGTACACCCAGAAAAGAGTGGCGGGGACAGGGGAGGCGATAAGTCGCAGAGACCGCGCTTGCCAAACACCTGGACCCTGAGCTGCTCGGGCCAGGGAAGGCACAAAACGCAGGCCCAAACAAGTCTGCGCCTTTGTGGAGTACCTGAGAACCTGAACTTGAGCTGCTCAGACCTGGGAAATGCGTAGAACCCGGCGCCAGCCTCGGACAGTTCCTGCCAGAGCAACCTAGAGCCTGTGCAGTGTAGACTGGGACAGCATACGTGCTGTGAGCGGGGGCAAACCCAGTGTGGCCAAGACGCTGCAAGCACTCCCCACAGATGCCAGAGATATTCGTCTGCAGTGATCCTCCCATCCCAGAAGAGGACTGAACAACTGAGCCTTCAAAAGTGTCCACCCGCTCCCTAGTATCAGGGCGGAAATTAGACACTGAAGAGACCAGCAAACAGAAACTAAAACAGAGGGAACCACCTTGAAATGACAGATAGAGACGTCTAGAGAGTACTCCAAGAATAAGACCAAAAACCAGAGGCAAGAGGCTTAAGCCCGAATCCTGAGAACACCAGAGAACTCCTGACTCCAGGGAACATCAATCGATAGGAGCTCATCAAACGTCTCCACACCTACACTAAAACCAAGCACCACCCAAGATCAACAACTTCCAGAACAAGACATACCATGCAAATTCTCCAGTAACTCAGAAAACTAACCCTGAGCTTCAATATACAGGCTGCCCAAAGTCACTCCAAACCCACTGACAACTCATAACTCATTACTGGACACTTCACTGCACTCCAGAGAGAACAAATCCAGCTCCACCCACCAGAACACTGACACAAGCTTCCATAACCAGGGAATCTTTACAAGTCACCTGTCCAACCCCACACACAGCGAGGAAACTACATAATAAAGAGAACTCCACAAACGGCCAGAAGAGGGAAAGGCCACACAAAGCATTATAAGCAAGATGAAGAGGCAGAGAAATACCCAGCAAGTAAAAGAATAAGATAAATGCCCACCAACACAAACAAAAGAGGAACACATAGGGAATCTACCTGATAAAGAATTTCTGATTTTGGTGGTGAAAATGATTCAAAATCTTGAAAGCAAAATGGAGTTACAGATACATAACCTGGAGAAAAGGATTGAGAAGATGCAAGAAAGGTTTAATAAGGACTTAGAGGAAATAAAAAAGAGTCAATATACAATGAATAATGCAATAGATGAGATCAGAAACACTCTGCAGGGAACAAACAGTAGAATAACAGAAGCAGAAGACAGGATAAGCGAGCTAGAAGATAGAATTGTAGAAATAAATGAAACAGAGAGGAAAAAAGAAAAACAAATTAAAAGAAATGAGAACATATTAGAGACCTCTGGGAAAATGTTAAATGCTCCAACATTCGAATCTTAGGAATCCCAGAAGAAGAAGACAAAAAGAAAGACCATGAAAGAATACTTGAGGAGATAATAGTTGAAAAATTCCCTAAAATAGAGAAAGAAATAATCACCCAAGTCCAAGAAACCCAGAGAGTCCCCAACAGGATAAACCCAGGCGAAATACTCCAAGACACATATTAATCAAATTAACAAATATCAAACACAAAGAACAAATATTAAAAGCAGCAAAGGGGAAAACAGCAAATAACACACAAGGGGATTCCCATAAGGATAACAGCCGATCTTTCAACAGAAACTCTTCAGGCCAGGAGGGAATGGCAAGGCATACTTAAAGTGATGAAAGAAAATAACCTACAGCCCAGACTACTGTACCCACCTAGGATCTCATTCAAATATGAAGGAGAAATCAAAAGCTTTACAGACAAGCAAAAGCTGAGAGAATTCAGCATCACCAAACCAGCTCTCCAACAAATGCTAAAGGATCTTTTCTAGACAGGAAACACAGAAAGGGTGTATAAACTCGAATCCAAAGCAATAAAGAAAATGGCTACGGGATTGTACTATCAATAATTACCTTAAACGTAAATGGGTTGAATGCCCCAACCAAAAGACAAAGGCTGGCTGAATGGATACAAAAACAAAACCCCCATATATGTTGTCTGCAAGAGACCCACCTCAAAACGAGGGACACATACAGACTGAAAGTGAAGGGCATGAAAAAGATACTCCATGCAAATAGAGACCAAAAGAAAGCAGGAGTAGCAATACTCATATCAGGTAAAATAGACTTTAAAACAAAGGCTGTTGAAAGAGACAAAGAAGGAAACTACATAATGATCAAAGGATCAATCCAAGATGAAGATATAACAATTATAAATATTTATGCACCAAACATAGGAGCACCTCAATATGTAAGACAATTAATTACTAACAAGTATGAAAGGGGAAATTAACAACAATGCAATAATAGTGGGAGATTTTAATACCCCACTTACATCTATGGATAGATCAACTAAACAGAAAATTAAGAAGGAAACACAAACTTTAAATGATACAATAGACCAGTTAGACCTAATAGATATGTATAGGACATTTCACCCGAAAACAATGAATTTCAACTTTTTCTCAAGCGCACACGGAAACTTTTCCAGGATAGATCACATTCTGGGCCATAAATCTAGCCTTGATAAATTCAAAAAAGTTGAAATCATTCCATGCATCTTTTCTGACCACAATGCAGTAAGATTAGATCTCAATTACGGGGGAAAAACTATTAAAAATGCCAACATATGGAGGCTGAACAACACGCTGCTGAATATTGAACAAATCATAGAAGAAATCAAAAGAGAAATCAAAATATGCATAGAAATGAATGAAAATGAAAACACAACAACCCAAAACCTCTGGGACACTGTAAAAGCAGTGCTAAGGGGGAAGTTCACAGCAATACAGGCACACATCAAGAAACAAGAAAAAAAGTCGAGTAAATAACCTAACTCTACATCTAAAGCAACTAGAAAAAGGAAGAAGTGAAGAACCCCAGAGTCAGTAGAAGGAAAGAAATTGTAAAAATTAGGGCAGAGATAAATTCAAAAGAAACAAAAGAGACCATAGCAAAAATCAACAAAGCCAAAAGCTGGTTCTTTGAGAAGATAAATAAAATTGACAAACCACTAGCCAGACTCATCAAGAAAGAAAGGGAGAAGAACCAAATCAATAAAATTAGAAATGAAAATGGAGAGATCACAACTGACAACACAGAGATACAAAGGATTATTAGAGAATACTATCAGCAATTATATGGCAATAAAATGAATAACCTGGAAGAAATGGACAAATTCCTAGAAAAGTACAACTTTCCAAAACTGAACCAGGAAGAAATAGAAAATCTGAACAGACCCATCACAAGCATGGAACTAGAGGCTGTAATCAGGAGTCTTCCAGCAAACAAAAGCTCAGGTCCAGACGGCTTCACAGCTGAATTCTACCAAAAATTTAGAGAAGAGCTAACACTTATTCTACTCAAACTCTTCCAGAAAATTGCTGAGGAAGGGAAACTTGCAAATGCATTCTATGAGGCCACCATCACCCTAATCCCAAAACCTGGTAAAGACCCCACAAAAAAAGAAAACTACAGGCCAATATCACTGATGAACATAGATGCAAAAATCCTTAACAAAATTCTAGGAATCAGAATCCAACAACATATTAAGAAGATCATACATCATGACCAAGTGGGCTTTATCCCAGGAATGCAAGGATTCTTCAATATCCGCAAATCAATCAACGTAATATACCACATTAACAAACTGAAAAATAAAAATCATATGATTATCTCAATAGATGCATAGAAAGCCTTCAACAAAATTTAACATCCATTTATGATAAAAACCCTCCAGAAAGTGGGAATAGAAGGGACATACCTGAACATAATAAAAGCGATATATAACAAACCCACAGCAAACATTATCCTCAATGGTGAAAACCTGAAAGCATTTCCCCTAAAGTCAGGAACAAGACAAGGGTGTCCAGTCTCACCACTACTATTAAACATAGTTCTGGAAGTTTTGGCCACAGCAATCAGAGCAGAAAAAGACATAAAAGGAATACAAATTGGAAAAGAAGAAGTAAAACTTTCACTGTTCAATGATGACATGATCCTCTACACAGAAAACCCTAGAGACTCTACCAGAAAACTACTAGAGCTAATCAATGATTAGAGCAACGTTGCAGGATATAAAATCAACACACAGAAATCCCTTGCATTCCTATACACTAATAATGAGAGAATAGAAAAAGAAATTAAGGAAACTATTCCATTCACTGTTGCAACGAAAAGAATTAAATACTTAGGAATATATCTACCTAAGGAAACAAAAGACTTGTACATAGAAAACTATAAAACACTACTGAAAGCAATCAAAGAGGACACTAATAGATGGAGAAATATACCATGTTCATGGATTGGAAGAATAAATATTGTAAAAATGTGTATACTACCCAAAGTAATTTATACATTCAATGCAATCCCTATCAAACTACCAACAATATTTTTCACAGAACTAGAAAAAATAATCTCACAATTTGTATGGAAATACAACAAACCTCGAATAGCCAAAGCAATCTTGAGGAAGAAAAATGGAACTGAGAGAATTAACCTGCCAGACTTCAGGCTCTACTACAAAGCCACAGTCATCAAGACAGTATGATACTGGCATAAAGACAGAAATATAGATCAATGGAACAAAATAGAAAGCCCAGAGATAAATCCACGCACCTATGGACACCTCATCTTTGACAAAGGAGGCAAGAATATAAAATGGAGAAAAGACAGTCTCTTTAAAAAGTGGTGCTAGGAAAACTGGTCAACCACTTGTAAAAGAATGAAACTAGAACACTTCCTAACACCATACACAAAAATAAACTCAAAATATGTTAGAGAGCTAAATGTAAGACCAGAAACTATAAAACTCCTAGAGGAGAACGTAGGCAAAACACTCTCCGACATAAATCACAGCAGGATCCTCCAAGACCCACCTCCCAGAATATTGGAAATAAAAGCAAAAATAAACAAATGGGACCTAATTAAAATCAAAAGCTTCTGCACAGCAAAGGAAACTATAAGTAAGGTGAAAAGACAGCCTTCAGAATGGGAGAACATAATTGCAAATGAAGCAACCGATAAAGGATTAATCTCCAAAATATACAAGCAGCTTCTGAAGCTCAATCCCAGAAGAATAAATGACCCAATCAAAAAATGGGCCAAAGAACTAAACAGACATTTCTCCAAAGAAGACATAAAGATGGCTAACAACCACATGAAAAAATGCTCAACATCCCTCATAATCAGAGAGATGCAAATCAAAACCACAATGAGATACCATTTCATACCAGTCAGAATGGCTGCTATCCAAAAGTCTACATGCAATAAAAGCTGGAGAGGATGTGGAGAGAAAGGAACCCTCTTACACTGTTGGTGGGAATGCAAACTAGTACAGCCATTATGGAGAACAGTGTGGAGGTTCCTTAAAAACCTGGAAATAGAACTGCCATATAATCCAGCAATCGCACTCCTGGGCATACACACCGAGGAAACCAGAATTGAAGGAGACACATGTACTCCAAAGTTCATTGCAGCACTGTTTATAATAGCGAGGACATGGAAGCAACCTAGATGTCCATCTGCAGATGAATGGATAAGAAAGCATTGGTACATATACACAATGGAGTATTATTCAGCCATTAAAAAGAATACATCTGAATCAGTTCTAATGAGGTGGATGAAACTGGAGCCTATTATACAGAGTGAAGTAAGCCGGAAAGAAAAACACCAATACAGTATACTAACACATATATATGGAATTTAGAAAGATGCAAATGATAACCCTATATACAAGACAGCAAAAGAGACAGAGATGTATAGAACAGTCTTTGGGACTCTGTGGGAGACGGTGAGGGTGGGATGATTTGGGAGAATGGCATTGAAACCCGTATGTTGTCATATGTCAAACGAATCACTAGTTCAGGGTCAATGCATGTTATAGGATGCTCGGAGCTGGCATGCGGGGATGACCCAGAGGGAGGATAAAGGGAGGAGGGAGGTGGGAGGGGGGTTCAGGAGGGGGAATTTATGTAAACCTTGGGCGAATTCATGTCAATGTATGGCAAAACCAACCAACAAAATATTGTAAAATAATTTGCCTCCAATAAAAAATAAATTACCAAAAATAAAAGATATTTTAATTCAGATTTTGGTGCATGAAATATTGAAACTGTCATAGTTTACAAGGAAAGTTCTGTACCAAGACATCCATTTATGAAGTAGAGAAAATTCCATATTTCATGCAGGAATATCTACTTTTTCTATGGACAAAAAAGGATCTCCATGTTTCAAGTTCGACAATCTCATTCCCATTGATATATGTGAAATACAGTTGTTGGTGATATTCTGTCACTCAGTCACATCCAACACTTTGCAACACCATGAATGGCAGCACTCCCGACATCTCTATACTTTACTGTCTCCAACACTTTGGTGAAAGACATGTTCATCGACTTAAGTGATGCTGTCCAACGATTTCACCCCCTGTGGCCCCAATCTCCTCCTGTCCACCATCTACCCATATCAGAGCTGATAATATATTTTTTTCTTTTCAGTGGCAAGGCAGAACCTCAATCTTTTCCCATGTATTGTTTCTTCACACCAGGATAGCCAAAGTATTGGAATTTCAGTTTCAACATCAGTCTTTCCAATGGATGTTAAGGTTACTTTCCTTTAGGATTGGTGGGGTTGAACTCCTTGCTAGACAAGGGTCTCTCAAGAGCCATCTTTAGCACTCAGCTGCAAAGCCTCAATGCTTTGTAACTCAGCCTTCTTTATAGTGAAGCTAGCACATCCGTACATGTCTTCTGCTAAAACCATAGCCCTGACTAAAGGGACCTTTATTGCTAAAGAGATATCTCCGCTTTTCAGTACATTGTGTCTATGTCTAGGCTTATCATAGATTTTCTTCCCAGGAGAAGGGGTCTTTTATTCTCAGGGATGTGATCACTGTCCCCAGAGATTTTGGAGCTAAAGAAAACTGTCTGTCACTATTTTCAATTTTACCCTTTCTATTTGCCAAAACATTGCTAGTCTTTGTCCCACCTCATTTCATACACAAAGGTCAAACGTGCCCATTGCACCAGGTATCCTTTGATTCTCTGTTTTTACATTCCAGAACCCTAAGATGAAATGGACATCTTTTCTCAGCTTTAATTTTAGAAAGAGCTTACAAGTCTTCCTAAAACCATTCAAGTTCCCAGTTAGCATAGATGGTAAAGAATTGAAAGGCAGAGATTTCCATTTTTCATGCAGGAAAATCTGCACCCATATGTTCTTGCTTAAGAAAAGGAACTCCTCATTCCTTGTAGGAAAAACAACTATCCTGATTTTCATCTGTGAAAGGTAGAAAATTCTATATGTAATGTAGGAAAAAAATCTTCAGCAAACATTCATATGTAAATTGTAGAGAATTGATATTTCAAATAGGAATATAGACATTGATTTGCCCATTTTAAATAAGTAATTCCATATTTCTAGTAGGAAATTTGGCACCTGTATAGGTGATGTGAAACAGAATGATTTCATACTCCATGGAAAAAAGCACCATGCCTAGAGTTTCAAATACAGAAAATACAGAAATCCATATTTCATGTAGGAAAATCAGAGCGAGATTTTCATTTGTGAAATACAGACAATTGAAAATTTTGGCGCATATTTTGCTAAATGAAATATAGGAAATTCATTTTTTCATGGATTCCATCTGCGATAGGGTTTTAATGTGTGAAATACAGAGAATTCCATACTCAAAGGAAGAAAATCAGTGCCCCGATTTACATATGTGAAACAATCAAAATCCTTATTTTGTGTACTAAAATCGATGGCCAGCATTTACTAAGTGAAATACACAAAATTCCAGATGTCATGTAGGAAATTTAACATCCAGTTATGTATGGGTGAAATACATTAATTTCCCATTTTCATGTAAAAAATATGCGTACAGATTTTCACATGAAGAAAAGAGATTTTCATTATTTTTTTTATTTTCTTCTTCTTCTTCTTCTTATTATTTTTTTTTACCTGCAAAGACTTTTATTTTTACTCAAAATGATACAGAGAATCATTGAGGGGTACTAAATGGTGGAATAAAATGTATTGACAGGATACTGTGACAGAACTGAAGCTTTCTAACTCTGCTGGTAGAGTAGACGCTTGAGAGTTCCTTGGACTGCAAGGAGATCAAACCAGCCAATCCTAAAGGAAATCAGTCCGGAAATTTCACTGGAAGGACTGATGCTGAATCTGAAGCTCCAATACTTTGACCACCTGAAGCAAAGAGCCAACTCATTGGAAAAGGTCCCGATACTGGGAAAGATGGAAGGCAGGAGGAGAAGGGGATGACAGAGGGTGAGAAGGTGGAATGGTATCACCGATTGGATGGACATGATTTTGAGTAAGCTCTGGGAGTTGGTGATGGACAGGGAAGCCTGGTGTACTGCAGTCCATGGGGTCACAATGAGTCAGACATGATTTAATGACGGGAAAACAATAAATAAAAAGTTAGCAGTAATGAAGGCTTGAAACCCTTCAGTATAAGTGAAGATGATGAGAAGTGTTCAAATGCTAGATTTGCCAAAGACTGAAATGTGGCCTGTGAATTAAGAAAGTCAATGATATCTGTGCCTTTTTTTTTTTTTTTTTTTAACAATTGGAACTGAGTTGCCATTTTTTGACTAAAAGACTAAAGCAGGTTTTGGAGTCAGGCAAGAGATGTGCTAAATTGGAGCCAATTATTGGTAAATTATGTATAAATATCTAGGGGATTAGAAGTTTCTTTTTTAGAAGAAAAAACTATCTTATGAAAGTTTCTTTTAAATTATTATAAGAGAGTTTTCCAGTTTCTGTCATTTGAATAAGTCCTTGGTGGGATCTAGAATGATGAACTTCTTCTAGACATGCTCAGTATACTTAAAACCCAGACTGAAAAAGCCTACATTGTCAAGTTGAGGACCTGTTTCCACATCTCTTGGTGTGTTCCCACTTGTTCAATATAACTAATTGCCTTCTGCATTAAACTGGATTGCATGCAGTACTTGTACCAGTCTGAAATGGACCACATTAAGAAAGAAAAGACTGGATATGATGCATGTCCAAACTCTATTCTCAATAAAAATTGCCCTATTCGCCTAGCAGCACTGGGTTTTAGCCTTGTAATTCCTACAGTGATGTTTTCCCAGTGGTCCTGTTTGACACACTTAGCTCTCGGGGTTTCTTGCTGGACTTACTGATTTGTGACATGAACTAGAAAATTTTATAGAACAGGAGATCCTCCGGGTGTATGCAATGCCCTGTAGGTACTTGATCAGTACCTACTTACAAAGTCTGAGCTGATTTGCGGGTAAAGGGATTAACTAGAGACTGAGTAAGGTATTCACAGAGGTTAAAGTTAAGCCAGAAGGGCTCCCAGCACAACGTTTGTCAAGTACAGGGATGAAGTAAGAACTATACTTCAATTCTGACATTTAAATGATTATTTCAAATGAGGGAAACCCTCCCTAAATCTTCCAAGCCAACTTTATTTGTTGTTCCTTAAGTATCTATTAAATGACTAGGTATTGAGATCCAATTGAAGATATACAATGTTAGCTACACACGTTGTTAAGCATAATGTTCTGGTGACATTCACAGTATTCAGTAATTAGCATAATGAACAGGTGTAAAAGTATATTAGTTATCCAGATGTTAATTTGCAGTAACATATGCTGCCTGATTTGGGAGGGTTTTGTCTGAACTACAACCAGTAAGATTTGTTACTTAATTAAGAAATCATTGTGTGTGTGTGTGTGTGTGTGTGTGTGTGTGTGATTCCTACCGTTAGATTAATTAGTCTTGTTTAATGTGCTCTAAACTTTGGGAACACTCTTGGTAATGTCATTCCTATGACTTTAGGCACTATACAGGAGACAGCATGAAATATACCATTCTGTGTGGTGCCTTAATTAGTGCACAGCTGTAGGCAATGCAGAGAGGGGAAGATTCACAGCTGTAATATGCAGCTTATAAAAGGAGATGGAAATGCACTCTCCCACTGCATATTGCATCAGCCATTCCTTCCAAGGTTTCGTAAACAAATGTGTTATCCCTCACCGAATGGATTCACAAACAATTGAAAACGAAACTGTGCACCTTTTTGGCTAAGACCAAGTGAGATTGCCATTTTCATTCTGGAAATTGAGGGTTGAGGGTTGAGAAATTCACGTATGCAATATAGAGTATTCCATATTTCATACAGGGAATAAACATGCATACATTTGTATTTGAAACACTGAGTTCTGTGCTTCACTTAGAAACATTTTGCCCTACGCCAATATGCGACCTAGAGAGAATTCCATATTTAGAGATGGAATTCTCTCTAAAGAGAATTACAGATGAAGAATCTCTAATTAAGGGATATCAAGGTCAGCATCGCACTATGGGACATGACTCATCAGTGCAGGGGCATTGAAGTCAGCTCATTTACTGTACTGAGGCCCTTTCAAAGTGGTTCTGTTTTCTTCCTGCTTCCACATGAGAACAAGTGCCAGCTAACCCTATCACCTCAGCCCTGTGGGGATGGGAGCAGCAGAAGGATCATCCTAAGCCATTCACTGCAAAGCACTGATGTTTAAAAATTTTGTGAAGATTTGAGTGATGTTGGAAACTGGCAAATTCTGCAGGTTCAGTTCAGTTCAGGCCCTCAGTCGTGTCCTACTATTCATGAGCCCATGGCTTTCAGTGTGCCATACCTCCCTGTATAGCATCAACTACAGGAGTGGGCTCAAACTGATCTCCATTGAGTCTGTGATGCCATCAAATCATCTCATCCTCTGTCATCCCATTCTCCTCCTGCCTTCAATCTTTCCCAGCATCAGTGTCTTCTCTAGTGAGTCAGTTCTTTGCATAAGGTGGCCAAATTACTGCAGTTTCAACATCAGTCTTTACAAAGAATACTTAGGACTGCTCTCTTTTAGGATGGACTGGTTGGATCTCCTTGAAGTCCAAGAGATTCTGAAGGGTTTTCTTCAACACCACAGTTGGAAAGCATCAATGTTTCAGTGCTCAGCTTTCTTTATATTACAAATCTCATAATCATACCTGACTAGTGGAGAAACCACAGCCTTCATTAGATGGACCTTTGTTGACAAAGTAATGTCTCTGCTTTTTACTATGCTGTCTACATTGGTCATGTTTCCTTCAAAGGAAGAAATGTCTTTTAATTTCATGGCTGCAGTCACCATCTACAGTGATTTTCGAGCCCAAACAATTAAAGGCAGCTGCTTTTTCGCTTCTTTCCCCATTTATTTGTCATGAAGTGATGGGAGAAGAGGCCATAATCTTCGTTTTCTGAATGATAAACTTTAAGCCAGAATTTTCACTCTCCTCTTTCATTTTCATCAAGAGGCTCTTTAGTTCTTTTTCACTTTCAGCGATTAGCGTGGTATGATCTTCACATCTGAGACTATTGATATTTCTCTCGGTAATCTTGTCTCCAGATTGTGCTTCATCCAGCCCACTGTTTCTCATGATTTATTCCGCATATAAGTTAAATGAACAGGGTGACAATATACAGCCTTTTCCTACTTGGAACCAGTCTGTTTTTCCATGTCCAGTTTTCACTGATGCTTCCTGATCTGCAGGCAGATATTCAGGAGGTAGGTCAGGTGGTCTGGTATTCTCACCTAGTTCAGAATTTTCCACAATTTATTGTGATCCACACACTCAAAGGCTTTGGCATAGTCAATAAAGCAGAAATAGATATTTTTCTGGAACTCTCTTGCTTTTTTGATGAGCCAGAGGATGTTGGTAATCTGATCTCTAGTCCCTCTGCCTTTTCTAAAGCCAGCTTGAACATCTGGAAGTCCATGATTCATGTATTGCTGAAGTCTGGTTGGAGAATTTTCAACATTACTTTACTCATTTGTCAGTTGAGTGTAACCGAGTGGTAGTCTGAGCTTCTTTGGCATTGCCTTTCTTGGGCAATTCTACTCAACAGGCAGCATCAGCTTATGCTACAGAGCCATCAGAGTCCCAAACCTTACTTAAAAGAAAGATGTGCCTGGTCCTGTGGCTGAAAGAGTACTGCTGCATTTGAGAAAGACAGAAAGCTCTTTGTAGGGGCTCTGCATACCCCATCTATTTGCTTTGTAATCTGGGCCATTCTGTTTCTTGGCTACTTTGCATCTCCCTCAATGGCCCTGAGTGCTCTCTTGTCTCCACTCTGACATCCTTGGGCTTGATTCCCTGGCTTCAAACTGCCAGCCAGGCCAGTTCTGGCAGTTCGCATGCAGTTTTGGGCCAGTGAGTATAGATACAGACACAGATACACCCAACACTAAAAGGAAATTTTCACAGATGCAGAACTACACCTTTACTCATCCAGGATAATGGACTTGGGTAAGGACCTCTCATTTTCTCTGGTGGTTTTCTTCCATTTACTTGTGAATCAAGTTAGTGTCCTCTTCTACCTATACTGTTTATTCTGGAAGGTTACAAAATGTTGGGACATGTCATGAGGAGGATTGACCTGCTCAGAGTTGGGTGGGCTGGAAGTGCTTGTGGTGAACAGATGAATGAGTGGTGCTATTCTGTATTCCTCCATTGTATTGACTGGTTCACAGAGCCAGTCACACTGGCATGATTCCATTCCATGCACTTTCCTTCCAGCAACCACACCAGAATAACATGGGGCTTCGGACTGCACTGACTTTAAGAACCCCAACTCAGCAAGGTCTCTCAAAATCATTGTTTGTCAATGTCATGCACTTATGGCAGGCCCAGTACCCACTCAGGCCCAAGATTTCTGAGAGAGGTGCCCCTGTGCCTGCTAATTGTGAAAGAGCCTGTTTGGAGATATTTTCACTCCCTCTCCCCCTATGGTTATCTCCCGGTAGAAGGGAAAGGCCAAGTCAGATCTTTCAAAAGGCCAAAGAGAATGTGACAGAACTGTGTCTGAAGCAATATCATGAAGAAGGTGCATATGGATCCAAAGGACCTCTGCTGAAACAAGTCACTGAACGTGAAGCCCAAAAGGTCAGGTGGCTTCCATTTTTGGCAACACCATAATTTACTTCTACCCACACATACACAGAATCCCCACCCAGATCACACCCTGGAGAGCCTGCCTGCCCTGGGCCCACAACTCATGGCTTCATTGTGCAGAAAGTGGCATTCCTCTCCCAAGAGGGCATGATTCCAAGCCAGGCCTCCCTAACTTGCTAAATGCCAAGGCTTTCTTTCTGTTGCCCTCATGAGGCTGTGGTAGATCTTCCTATAGCTCAGGATCCCTGCCAGGCTTTTAGCTTATAGAGTTCATGAACCATGAATTCAGCTAAAGTTTTGGCTGGGGGACAACCAGATGCCCGCTTAAATTCCAGTCTCCTTGTGAGTCTCATGGTGCACATTTCACTCAGGATTACTGTAACAAAATCAGAGATTGTCCTCCAGTGAGACTTTCAGAACCATCCCTCAAGTGCAGAGAGACATTTTCCCTCTCTGCCACCCACAGCCAAGGATGAGATCCCAGAGAAAGAAAGGAATTTATGTCAGACTTTTTGTCCAAGAAGGTGAACATCTTTGTGACGACTGCTATTCCCTTCTCCCTAAGCCTGAAAACCTGAAAGCTCTGAACTGCTTTCATGGTCATCAAATTCTTCCACTGTCCTAGGATCCCTTGATGCAAACAGCCCACCACCATTCAGTTCAACTTATTTCTGTCCCTCATTCATCCTACACTTTGTGACCCCATCAACTGAAGCATGCCAGGCTTACCTGTTCATCTATAGCTCCCAGAGCTTGCTCAAATACATCTCCATCAAGTGGTGATGCGATTTCTCTCTTGCTATTCTTTGAAAAATGGTGATGCCATCCAACCTTCTCATTTTTTGTCGTCCAATTCTCATTCTGTCATCAGTCTTTCCAAGTATCAGAGTGTTTTACAGTGTCTGTTCTTCACATCAACTGGCCAAAATACTGAAGTTTCAGCTTCAGCATCTGTCCGAATACTCATTACCAATTTCTCTTAGGATTCACTTGTTTCTTCTACATGCAGTGCAAATCTCAATCGTCTTTTCCGATAGGATCTATCAAAGTATCAGTTCTTTGGTAGTCAGCTTTAAGGTACAAATCTCACATCTATACCTGACTGCTGGGAAACCCATAGCTTTGACTAGATGGACCTTTTTCAGCAAAGTAATATCTCTGCTTTTTAATATGCTGTCTATTTATGTCATAGCTTTTATGGCCGCAGTCACCATCTACAGTGATTTTGAAGTCCAAGATAGGAAAGCCTGTCATGGTTTCCACTGTTTCCCCATCTCTTTGCCGTGAAGAATTGGGACTAGATGCCATGAACTTCAGTCATTGAATGTGCAGGGTGAAACCAAAATTTTCACTCTCCAATTTCACTTTCATTAAGAGATTGCTTAGTTTCTCTTTTCTGTCGTAATGGTGGTGTCGTCATATATCTGTGTTTGTTGCTATTTCCCCTGGCAAACTGGATCCTAACTTGTTCTTCATGCAGCTTGGCATTTCACATGACGCAGTCTACAAAACTAAACAGGGTGACAATATACAGCCATGAGTGGCTACTTTCCCCAGCTTTGGAACCAGTCCATTGTTCCCCTTCCATGATAACTGTTGTTTCATTATCTTCATAGAAGTTTCTCAGGAGGCAGGCCAGGTGGTATGATATTCCCATCTCTTGAAGAATTTTCCACACTTTTTGTTTTCAACAAGCCATGTTTTGACATAGTCAATAAAACAGGGGATGTTTTTCTGGAAATTGCTTGCTTTTTTGAGCATACAGTGGGTACGGAAATTTTGATCTCTGGTTCTTCTGCCTTTTGTAAATGCAGCTTGAACCTCTAGAGGTTCTTCTTTTACATACTGTTGAAAACTTCCTTGGAGAATTCCGTGCATTTCTTTTTGCTTAATGTGAAACGAGTGCAATTGTGTGTTAATTCAAAGACTCTGACATTGTCTTTCTTTGGGAATGCGATGAAAAGTGATCATTTTCAGTCCTGTGGCCACTGCTGCGTGCTCCAAATTTGCCTTCATATTGAGTGCAGTACTTTCACAGCATCATATTTTAGGATTTGAAATATCTCTACTGGATAGCCATCACCTCCACCATATTTGTTCTCACTAATGTTTCCTAAAGCCTTCTTGACTATGCATTATAGGATACCTGGGTCTAGGTGAGTGATGATACCATTGTGCTTTTCAGCATTGAACATTTTCTTTGTGTAGTTCTTCTGTGTATTTTTGCCACCTTTTCTTATATTTCTGCTTTTCTTGCTTCCCTAATATGTGTGTCCTTTATTGTGCCCTTTATTGCATAAAATGTTCCCCTGCTATATTTAATTTTCTTGAGGAGATCTCTAGCCTTTCTTATTCTATTGTTTTCCTCTATTTCTTGGCATAGATCAATGAGAAAGATTTTCTTATAAACCATAACTATTCTTCAAAACTCTGCATTTAGGTGGGTGTAACATTCCTGTTTTTGTTTTCCTTCCACTTCTCTCTCTCTCTCTCTCTCTTTTTGTTTCCTTTTCCTCAGCTGCTTTTAAGGCTTCTTCAGGTAACCATTTTTCCGTTTGCATTTCTTTCTTCTGGGGATATTCTTCATTTCTTCATTTTGTACAATGTCACAAACTTCTGCACAAACTTCTCTCTCAGATCTAATTCCTTGAATCAATTTGCATTTGCAATTACAATAAAAAGATATATTATTTAGATTATACTTGAATGATCAAGGGGTTTTCCCTACTTTCTTCAATATAAGAATGATTTTTTCCAACGTGTGTTGCTGATCTGAGGCACAGTCAACTCCCAGT
Source organism: Moschus berezovskii (assembly GCF_049115385.1). Taxonomy (NCBI): domain Eukaryota; kingdom Metazoa; phylum Chordata; class Mammalia; order Artiodactyla; family Moschidae; genus Moschus; species Moschus berezovskii. The sequence continues at coordinate 21,845,089 of NC_142489.1, forward strand.
ATTGTATTGACTGACTGTATAGACTTCAGCAATACGTGAATTGTGAACTTCCATATGTTCAAGCTTCTTTTAGAAAAGACAGAGGAACCAGAGATCACATTGCCAACATCCGCTCAATCATCAAACAAGCAAGAGCATTCCAGAAAACAAATCTATTTCTGTATTATTGACTATGCCAAAGCCTTTGAATGTGTGGATCACAATAAATTGTGGAAAATTCTGAAAGAGATGGGAATTGCAGACCACCTGACCTACCTCTTGAGAAACCTATATACAGGTCAGGAATCAACAGGTAGAACTGGACATGGAAAAACAGACTGGTTCCAAATAAGGAAAGGAGTGTGTCAGAGCTGTATATTTTCACCCTGCTTATTTAACTTATATTCAGAGTACATAATGAGAAACGCTTGGCTGGAAGAAGAAGCTGGAATCAAGATTGCTGGGATAAATATCAATAACCTGAGGTATACAGATGACAACTCCCAAATGGCAGAGGGTGAAGAGGAACTGAAAAGCCTCTTGGTGAAAGTGAAAGAGGAGAGTGAAAAAGTTGGCTTAAAGTTCAACTTTCAGAGAACTAAGATCATGGCATCTGGACCCATCACTTCATGGATCTGGATGGGGAAACAGTGGAAACAGTGTCACGATTTACTTTGGCGGGCTCCAAAATCACTGAAGATGGTGATTATCGGCATGAAAGTAAAAGACATTTACTCCTAAGAAGGAAAGTGATGACTAGCCTAGATATTATATTAATTAAAGATATTATATTAAAGACATCACTTTGCCAACAAAGGTCCATCTAGTCAAGGCTATTGTTTTTCCAGTGGTCATGTGTGGATGAGAGTTAGATGGTGAAGAATGTTGAGTGCCAAAAAATTGATGCTTTTGAACTGTGGTTTTGGAGAAGACTCTGGAAAGTCCCTTGGACTGGGAGGAAATCCAACCAGTCCTAAAGGAATGATTCTAAAGGAGATCAGTGTTTTGTGATCTTTGAAAGTATTGATGCTAAAGCTGAAACTCTAATATTTTGGCCATCTCATGCGAAGAGTTGACTCGAAAGACAATATCCTGATGCTGGGAGGGATTGAGGGTAGGAGGAGAAGGGGATGATAGAGGATGAGATGGTTGGATGGCATCACCCACGCAATGGATATGAGTTTGAGTAACTCTAGGAGTTGGTGATTGACAGGGAGGCCTCTTGTGCTTCGGTTCATGGGGTGGCAAAGAGTTGGGCACGACTCAGCTACTGAACTGAAAGAGATTCACTATCCTCAACTTCATAGTATATTATCAGTTTGATTTCGGTATTGTTCATCTGATGATGTAAATATGAGGAGTCATGTCTCGTGTTTTTGGAAAAGGGTGTATCCAATGACAGTAACTTGTCTTGGCAAAACTGTTAGGTTTTGCCCTGGTTTATTTTGTACCCGAAGGCCAAACATGTCTCTTACTTTAGGTAGTTCTTAATTTCCTACTTTTCCATTCCAGTCCTATATGTTGAAAATAGCATCTTATTTTGTGGGTGTAAGTCCTAGAATGTCCTACTGGTAATCACAGACCTACTCAACCTCAGCTTCACCCTGACCTTCAGCTCAACTTCCACTTTAGCATTCCTGGTCATGACATAGACTTGGATTACAGTACTACTGAATGGTTAGCCTTGAAAATAAGCAGAGATATTTCATTTTTATATTGCAATCATGTACTGCAATTCCCACTCTTTTTATTGATGAGGGTAGCTTCTTCCATTTCTTCTCTAGGGATTCTTGCCCACTTTAGAAGATAAAATGGTCATTTGAATTAAATTTGTCCATTCCATTCATGAACAAATGGATTGCTGAAATTTTGATCTTCACACTTGTCATCTCCTGTTTGACCAATTAAATTTTACCATTATCATGGACCTAACTTTGTAACTTCCTACGAAATAACATTCTGTAGAGCATCAAACTTTGCTTTTATCACCACCCACATCTAAAACTCGGTGTTGTTTCTCCTATGGCTCCATCTCTTTATTTTCTCTGGATTTACTTCCTCACTGAGTTACAAAAGTAGATAGGACACCTACCAACCTGGAGATTTCATCTTTCAGTGTCCTATCTTTTTGGCTTTTCATATCGTTCATTGGGTTTTCTAAGCAAGGATACTTAAGTGGTTTTCCATTCCCTTCTCCAGTTGACCACATTTTGCCAGAATTCTCCAACAGGTCCAATCCACCCTGGGTGGCCCTACCTGGCATATTTCATAGTTTCATTGAGGTAGACAAGGCTGTGATCCATTTGAACAGTTTGGTTAGCTTTCTGTGATTGTGCTTTTTATTCTCTCTGCCCTCTGATGGATAAAGATAAGAGCCTTATGAAAACATCCTGATGGGAGAAACAGACTGAGTGAGCCTCGGTCCTGCTCTGATATGTGGGGCCATATTCAGTGAATCTTTAATACAATTTTCTCTTGATGGGTGTGGCTGCGTTCAGGTCTCATTGTTTGAACTGAGCCCAAACTATCATATGGGAAACGAAAGTACTTGGGACCTCCTTCAAAAGGATTTGAGCAAGCACTCTTGTATTCAGTTCCCGTGACTACTCTGCATCCCACACTCTGCTGGAGACTCCTGGACACTCACAAGCAAGTCTCACTCAGTCTCTTTTGGGGACACTGCTCCTTATTCTTGACTCTTCGTGCACGCAAGGTTTTGTGTGCGCCTTCCAACAGTCTGTTTCACTCCTGTGGAAGTTTTATATTCAAATCCCACTGGCCTCCGAAGTCAAATTCCCTGGGGTTCTCAGTCCCTTTGACAGATCCCCAGGTTGAGAAAACTGTAGGAGTCCTAGGACTTCCTTAAATGTACAAAACTTTCTGTGGAATAATCATCCTTCAACTTGTGCATTGTGTGTTAGGCGGCTTTATGTTAGCTTCTAAGGTGACCTCCTCTGAGAGAGTTTATGTCACAAACTGCATGACCAGGTCTGTAGCAGCCAGAGCCTCTCTTCCCGGACAGGGCATTGTTGACCCATGTCTCTTCAGGAGACACTCAATCACTCAAATGCAGTTCTGACTCTGTCTCTGTGTGGTCTCTGGGTATAGGTGCACAAAATATTTTATTGAGCACTTGGGGCATCGCTGGTATTTATTGACTCTAAATGCAAATTCACTGCTCCAACATTCTTGTTAGTCTTCCTTTGCCCTTGGAAATCTGTTGTTGTTGTTGTTGTTTTTTGTGGGACCCAACATTCTCCTGTCAAAGGTCCTTCAGAAACAAACTGTAATTTTGGACTTCTCACAGGGAAACTTGGTTTCACACTGTTCTACTTTCCCATCTTCGCTCCCTCATGGGCACACACTACCAAAGGGGGAAATGCCTCCATCCCACATCTGCACTTTCTTCACCTTTCTGAGCTTTCAGACAGGCAGGAAGTACCTGGACAGGGCCAAAGTCACCCTGTGTTTTCTTGGATGTGTGTGGTTTCACAATTAAGGATTTTACCTTTTCATGTCATTCGTCTCACATGATGCTATTGTTGATCACTCATAAAGAGAGAGTGTGCTACTTGATTGGCTGATCCGAGGCAGCACTCTCCCAGGGCCTTCCTCTAATTTGGAAATTTTTTGCAGTGCAGTAGGTTTTCTTTCTGTTTCTCCTTCTTTCAGTTTCTACTCTTTTCTAAAGGACCTTCACCTCTTCATACTTTTATTTCCAATTATAGCCATGTCCACCATTTCCACAGGCCAGCCCACTTCCCCCAGACTGAAGGGTCCACAGGCTATGTTTTCAAAGCCCCACACCACTGGAGTTATACTGGATGACTCTTCAAGTGTTCCACATCCTCTTCCTGCTACAAACACACATGACCACAGGAGAAACTATGAGATTCTTCATGTCTCTTGATGTAAACCCAGATTTGTGAACGCACAGTACTGAGTTGTAACTGGTCATCTATTCCTCAGTCCTGTCTTGAGCAGGAAGGACCACCTCAGAGATGCATGGACCAATCTCTCCCAGTCTGTGGATACCTGGTGCCTCTTTCCACTCGTCCATATCACGTGGTCTGTGATTTTCATCTCTGTGCCAGCTGTGATTGGATGCACATCCACACAGGAAAACACACAAACACAGGAAACAAGCCTACGTGGCTAGACACACACAAATGTACAAGGTACATTGAAACATAGGCAAACAGGGCACATAGGTGTTTCTGCAACTGAAGAACCAGTGCTTCATATGAAATATAGAGATTTCCTTATTTCTTATAGGAAAATATCCATTCTGAACTCAAATATGAAGTGTACAGAAGTCCAAATTCCATGACGGAGTCTTCCCCCCCATGTTTTGATACCGTAAATATAAGCCATTTCCCACTTCATGGAATCCATTCTTTCTTTTGGCATATGTTTTCAGAAATACAACTAACTCTCTATTTCATGAAGAAACAGTGGTGCCCATATTTTCACTTGTGCAGTAGAAATAGTTCCAATTTCATACTGGTTTTCCATGTCTTCAAAAAGCAGTGCTAAGATTTTCATGTGTGAAATTTCCAGAACTTCACACTTAATAGTAGAGAACCACCACACAGATTCATTTATGAGGTGTAGACTAGTCTACATTTCACATTAAAAACAAAACAAACAAAAAGAAAAAAAATATCTTCCAGATTTTCTTAAAATGAAGAAAAAAAAATGCAGTATATCATGGAGTAAAACAAGCATCACCATATTTGCACATAAAAATGTAGGTAATTCTCCATTTAAGTTCAATTCAGTCCAGTCTCTTAGTCATGTTCAACTTTTGCGACCCCATGAACTGCAGCTTGTCTTGTTTCCCTGTCAATCACCAACTCCCAGAGATTACTCAAACTCATGTCCATCGAGTCGGTGACGCCATCTAACCACCTCATCTGTCATTCTCTTCCCTTATTGCCTTCAATGTTTCCCAGGATCAGGGTCTTTTCCAATGTGTCAGTTCTTTGCATCGGGGTCCAGATTATTGGAGTTTGTGCTTCAGCATCGGTGCTTCCAATGTATATTCAGGACTGATTTCCTTTAGCCTCCTTGCAGTCCAAGAGACTCTCAAGGGTCTTCACCAATGCCTCATTTTAAAGGCATCAATTCTTCCATGCTCAGCTGTCTTTACAGTCTAAATTTCACATCCGTACATTACTGCAGGAGAAACCATCACTTTGACCAGGTGGACCTTCGCTGGCAAAGCAATGTCTCTGCTTTTCAGTAGGCTGTGTAGGTAGTTCATAGCTATTAATCCAAGTACCAAGCGCTTTTAATTTTATGGCTGCAGTCACAATCTTCAATTACTTTGGAGCCCCCCAAAATAAAGTCTATCAGTATTTCCATTGTTTCTCCACCCATATTTTAAACAGGGATGGGACCATATGTCATGATCTTAGTTTTCTGAATGTTGAATATTAATTCAAAATTTTCACTCTCCTCTTTAATTTTCATCAAGAGGTTCTTTATATCTACTTAATTTTTGCCATAAGAGTGATTTCATTTGAGGCTGTTGATATTTCTTGCAGCAGTTTTTATTCATGCCTGTGCTTCTTAAAGTCTGGCATTTAGCATGTTGTACACTACATATGAACTATGGATGGAGGTTTGTGATATTCTACAGAAGACAGGAACCAAGACCATCGCCAAGAAAATGAAAAGCAAAAAAGCAAAACAGTTGTCTGAGTAAACCTTACAATGTTCTGTGAAAAAAAAAGAGAAGCCAAAAGCAAAGAAGAATTGGAAAGATTTATCCATTTGATTGCTGAGGTGCAAAGAATAGCAAGGAGAGTTAAGAAAGCCTTCCTGAGTGATCAATGTAAAGAAATAGATAGGAAAAATAGAATGAGAAAGATGAGAGTCCCTTTAAGTAAATTTGAGATACCAAGGGACTATTACATGCAAAGAAGGGCTCAATAAAGAACCAAAATGGTATGGACCTAATCAAGCAGAAACTATTAAGAAGAGCTGCAACAAATACTCAGAACTGTTCAGAAAAGATCTTTCAGTTCAGTTCAGTCGCTCAGTCGTGTCCGACTCTCTGTGACCCCGTGAATCACAGCACGCCAGGCCTCCTTGTCCATCACAAACTCCCAGAGTTCACTCAAAACTCACAATGATGTGATCACTTACGCTAACCTATGGCCAGACATCCTGGAATGGGAATTCAAGTGGGCTTTAGGAAATATCACTATGAACAAAGCCAGTGGAAGTGACAGAATTTCAGTTCAGGTATTTCAAATCCTAAGAGATGATGCTGTGAAAATGTTGCACTCCACATGTCAGCAAACTAGGAAAACTCAGCAGTGACCACAGGATTGGAAATGATCAGCTTTCATTCCAATTCCAAAGAAAGTCAATGCCAAAAATGCTCCAAACTACCGCCCAATTCCACTCATCTCACACGCTAGAAAATAATGTTCAATATTCTCCAAGCCAGGATTCAAAAATGGGTGAACCGTGTACTTCCAGAAGTTCAAGGTGGTTTTAGAAAAAGCAGAGGAACAAGATATCGAACAGCTAACATCTGCTGGATCATCGAAAAAGCAAGAGAGTTCCAGAAAAACATTCTTTTCTTCTTTATTTCCTATGCAAAAACCTTAGACTATGTGGATCTCAATAAATTATGGAAAATTCTGAAAGAGATCAGAATACCCAGACCACCTAACTTGTCCCTTGAGAAACTTGTTTGCAGGTCAGGAATCAATAGAGAGTACTGGACATGGAACAACATCTTGGTTCCAAATAGGAAAATGAATATGTCAAGGCTGTACTTTCACCCTCCTTATTGAATTTTATGCAGAGTACATCATGAGAAACGCTAGGCTGAAGGAAGCACAAACTGGAATCAAGATTGCTGGGAGAAATATCAACAACCCAGATATGCAGGTGACACCACAATTATGACAGAAAGTGAAGAACAACTAAAGAGTTTCTTGATTAACATAATGAAGAGAATGAAAACGTTGGCTTAAATTTCAATTTTTATCAACTCAGATTATGGCCTCCAGTCCCATCACTTCTGCCAAATAGGTGGGGAAAGAGTGGCTCCTTCCCCAGGGGGAGGCTCCAAAATCACTGCAGATGGTGATTGTAGCCATGAAATAAAAATGCTTACTCTTTGGAAGAAAAGCTATGATCAACCTAGACAGCATAAATAAAAAGCAGAGACCTGATTTGCCAATAAACTCTGTTTAGTCAAGCTATCGTTTTTCCAGTAGTCACGTATGGATGTGTTATTCGGACTATAAAGAAAACTGAGTGCCAAGCATTGATGCTTTTGAACCGTGGTGTTGGAGAGACTCTTGAGTGTCCATTGGACTGCAAGGATATCCAACCAGCCAATCCTAAAGGAGATCAGTCCTGGATGTTCATTGGAATGACTGATGTTGAAGTTGAAACTCCAATACTTTGGCCACCCGATGCAAACAACTGACTCAATGGAAAAGATCCTCACGCTGTGAAAGATTGAGAGTAGGAAGAGAAAGGGATGACACAGAATGAGGTGGTTGGAGAGTATCACCGATTCAATGGACATGAGTTTGGGTATACTCAAGGGGTTGATAATGGACAAGCAGGTCTGGCGTTCTGCAGTTCATGGGGTCACAAATAGTCTGACATGACTGAACCACTGAAGTGATAATTACATACAATTTAAATAAGCACGGTGACAATATGGACAGCATGATGTGGGTGAAGCTGTCCTGCTTCCAGACCATGATATCTTGGTACCTGTAGGGGCTCTCAGTCTGCTTCACGCTGAAGCACAGTCTCTTGTCAAAGGGCTGGTCTCGCCTGTCCTTGATGAACTTCCTTTTGCCGGCTGTTACGCCCCTGACAAACGTCTGCAGGGTGGTGGTCCCGATGGCCATCAGCATTTCCATGAACAGGGAGTTGCCTTTCCTGTTCACCGTCAGCCCCATAGTCATGCCCGAATTCAAGGGCCGGACACCTGTGGCACAAGCTGGTGTATCAGGGGCTGGTGCCTCATTTGCGCCTGCTCAGCCCCTGGACCCAGGAGGGCCCCGACCAGATTCTGGAACGATGCCTCCTGGGCCGGGGAGTTCCGTCCCTGCTCCAGTGTCTGGCTTCTCAGGGCTTTAATCCTGGAAGCCGTCCACCCCATTCCTCCTCTTGATGGGGCATTTGGGCACTGCCGGGCCGAGTCCATGTTGATGCCTGCCAGGCCGGGTCCATGTTGTTTTGGGGTCCAGGCCCTGAGAGGGGATCTTCAGAACATCAGGCTGGCAGCAAACAGCAGGCTACTCTTGGCCTCATGCCCCTTGCCAACAACTAGTGCTCTGGAGGCGGCCTTGAGAAGCTGCTCTTGTGCATCTGGAGATTTGCTTATGGGCATGGTTTGGGGAGGTCTAGTTACTTCTGCTGAAATTGCCCTACTTCTGCATCTTGCTGTCGCACTGTTTGAGGTCATGAATGTGATACTTGCAGTACACCAGGTGCTGCTCAAGAGGCCCTGAGCAACCCTATATATCCCCCTCCCCATGGGGCCACACCCTTATTCTTTTTTGAAAGAGTTAAAAAATCTTAGTTTCATTTAGCCCGTTTTCACAGCTGAGTATTTATTCTAAAAAAAGTTTACAGATTGTTCAGTTTACATATATATTTGAAACTACAGAACAAAAAAACTGGGCCCCACATGTGCAAAAATACTGCAATGACCAAGCCAAGTAAAGACAGATTTGCACTCTGTAAGCTCTCTGTGGGAGAAGGCAATGGCAAGCCACTCCAACTCTTGCCTAGAAAATCCCATGGATGGAGGAGCCTGGTAGGCTGCAGTTCGTGGGGTCACTAAGAGTCGGACACGACTGAGGGACTTCACTTTCACTTTTCACTTTCACACATTGGAGAAGGAAATGGCAACCCACTCCAGTGTTCTTGCCTGGAGAATCCCAGGGACGGGGAAGCCTGGTGGGCTGCCGTCTATGGGGTCACACAGAGTCGGACACGACTGAAGTGACTTAGCAGCAGCAGCAGCAGCAAGCTCTCTGTGAGGCCGGGAGGTGGTCGGTTCGAAGTAGAAAATTCAAAACTGTACAAAAATACGATTTTGATTTCATTTCACTCCATACATTCAATATGATTACAAGCTCAGAAGCCTGCCGGGGGGACAGGCTTCTGGAATCGTCCCCACCCCTGGCGGCAATGTAGATGTCTAGGCACACAGGGCACTTTTGGACAGCATCCACTACTTGGTATATTGTGGAGACGTGAAAGCTGAGACCAACAATATGAAACGTCAATATAATATGGCAGTTCTCTTAAAAAGGAGGTTCTGCATTTAACAGTGTGCCAACAGAGTTTTAACTTATTAAATAAAAAATATTCTAAGTGAACCTAAAAGTTACATTTTATACACATAAAAATGCATCTTATTTGTGGTGTAAGCACGCGGCCCGGCTCCCAGAAGGCCCGGCGGGGTGGTGGTTTCGGTTGCCGGCTGCGCCTGGGGCGGGGCATGCTCGGTCCGACATGCGGGGGGTTGGTGAGCGCGAGGCCCGGTAGGCTACGGTCGCCACCGTGGCGAGGCGCCTCGTGCACCAAGCTCAGGGCGGGCCAAGGCCAGAGCATGGGGATCCTGGTCGCCTTCACCCGCCCGGCCCGGGGAAGGCCATGCTCAAGGAGTGGCCCCACGTCTAAGGTCCGGCGAGTAGCGGCGACCACAGGACCTGAAGACAGAGTGCTCCCCGAAACCCGCCTCCGCACCGTGCCTGCCCCTAGTAGGCTAGTGACCTTATTCCGGCTGCACCTTCAAAACTGGTCCCTGGCCACATTTGATTCTCCACCTGGTGAGCCCACTTCGTATTGGTGGCCATCGTTTAAGATGCAGCAGGAAGGGAGCCAGGTGGAGACCTGGCCTCTAGCTGCTTCTGTCTTTTCCCCCGGCTCTGCCTTCCAGGGACACGGCCGCCCTCCAGGAGAGGAGGCCCAAGCAGGAGGCGGTAGGGACAGGAATTGAACGGCAAAGCACGTCCCAGAAGTTTTCAGTGTAAGAGACTTGTCGGGGGAGCTGGTTACCATTTCCCCACATTCTGCTGCTCCAAGAAAGTGCAGCCGCTGCACCTTACCTTGGACAAGGGGTATCCCCTCAAGGCCGCTCCTCCTGACCCTGAACGTGGAGTAGCTCCTCTCGGCCCTCCTCCGCCCCCCAGCCACCACCTATTGGACGTGGGTTAGTTCCTCTCAGCCGCCGACCCTGGCCTCAGGCGTGGGGTAGCTCCTCAGGGCCGTGTCTCTTTGCGTGGTCGGTTGCTCCGGGGCCGGCATCTTTGAGTCTGCACCACCAGGTAGGTATTGCGAGGGGACATCAGAGGGCAGACACACTGAAATCATAATCACAGAAACTAGTCAATCTGATCACATGGACCATAGCCGAATGTGGTCCACTGGAGAAGGGAATGGCAAACCACTTCAGTATACTTGCCTTGAGAATCCCAAGAACAGTACGAAAAGGCAAAATAATAGGATATAGTGAATGAGGAAATCCCCAGGTCAGTAGGTGCCCAGTATGCTACTGGAGATCAGTGGAGAAGTAACTCTAGAAGGAATGAAGGGATGGAGCAAAAGCAAAACAAATACCCAGATGTGGATGTGACCGGTGATAGAAGCAAGGTCCGATGCTGTAAGAGGAATATTGCATCGGAACCTGGAATGTTAGGTCCATGAATCAAGGCATATTGGAAGTGGTCAAACAGAAGATGGAAAGAGTGAACATAGACATTCTAGGAATCAGTGAACTAAAATGGACTGGAATGGGTGACTTTAACTCAGATGACCATTAAATCTACTACTGTGGGCAGGAATCCCTTAGAAGAAATGGAGGAGCCATCATGGTCAACAAAAGAGTCCGAAACACAGTACTTGAATGCAATATTAAAAATGACAGAATGATTTCTGTTCGTTTCCAAGGCAAACCATTCAATATTACAGTAATCCATGCCTATGCCCCAACCCGTAACGCTGAAGAAGCCAAAGTTGAATGGTTCTATGAAGACCTACGAGACCTTTTAGAACTAACAACCTTAAAAGATGTGCTTTTCATTATAGGGGATTGGAATGCAAAAGTAGGAAGTCAAGAAACACCTGGAGTAACAGGCAAATTTGGCTTTGGAGCACAGAATGAAGCAGGGCAAAAGCTAATAGATTTTGTCAAGAGAACACACTGGTCTTAGCAAACACCCTCTTCCAACAAAACAAGAGAAGACTCTACACATGGACATCACCAGATGGTGAAAACCGAAATCAGATTGATTATATTCTTTGCAGCCAAAGATGGCTAACTCTATACAGTTAGCAAAAACAAGACCAGGAGGTGACTGTGGCTCAGATCATGAACTCCTTATTTCCAAATTCAGACAGAAATAGAAGAAAGTAGGGAAAAGCTCTAGACCAATCAGATATGACCAAAATCAAATCCCTTATGATTATACAGTAGACGTGAGAAATAGATTTAAGGGACTAGATCTGATAGATAGAGTGCCTGAGGAACTATGGACGGAGGTTCGTGACATTGTACAGGAGACAGGGACCATCCCCATGGAAAAGAAATGTAAAAAAAGTAAAATGCCTGTCGGAGGAGGCCTCACAAATAGCTGTGAAAGGAAGAGAAGCGAAAAGCAAAGGAGCAAAGGAAAGGTATAAGCATCTGAATGCAGAGTTCCAAAGAATAGCAAGGAGAGATATGAAAGCCTTCCTCAGTGATCAATGCAAAGGAGAGGAAGAGGAAAACAACAGAATAGGAAAAGCAAGAGCCATTTTCAAGAAAATTAGAGGTATCAAGGGAATGTTTCATGCAAAAATGGACTTGATAAAGGACAGAAATGGTATAGACCTAACAGAAGGAGAAGATATTAAGAGGAAGTGGCAAGAATACACAGAAGAACTGTACAAAAAAGATCTTCAGAATGAAGATAAATACGATGGCGTGATCACTCACCTGGAGCCAGACAGCTTAGAATGTGAAGTAAAGTGGGCCTTAGAGAGCATCACTACGAACAAAGCTAGTGGAGGTGATGGAATTCCAGTTGAGCTATTTCAAATCTTGAAAGATGATGCTGTGAAAGTGCTGCACTCAATAAGCCAACAAACTTGGAAAACTCAGCAGTGCCCACAGGACTGGAAAAGGTCACTCTTCATTCCAATCCCAAAGAAAAGCAATGCCAAAAAATGCTCAAACTACTGCACAATTGCACTCATCTCACAAGCTAGTACAATCATTCTCAAAATTCTCCAAGCCAGGCTTCAGAAATATGTGAACCGTGAATTCCCAGATGTTCAAGCAGGTTTAGAAAAGCCAGAGGCACCAGAGATCAGATTGCTAACATCCGTTGGATCATGGAGAAAGCAAGAGAGTTCCAGAAAAACATCTAATTCTGCTTCATTGACTATGTCAAAGCCTTTGACTGTGTGGATCACAATAAACTGTGGAAAATTCTGAAAGAGATGGGAATACCAGACCACCTGACCTGTCTCTTGAGAAACTTGTATGCAGGTCAGGAAGCAACAGTCAGACCTGTACATGGAATAACATACTGGTTCTAATAGGAAAAGGAGTACGTCAAGGCTGTATATTATCACCCTGCTTATTTAACTTATATGCAGAATACATCATGAGGAACGCTGGGCTGGAAGAAGCACAAGCTGGAGTCAAGATTGCTGGGAGAAATATCAATAACCTGAGATATGCAGATGACACCACCCTTATGGCAGAAAGTGAAGAGGAACACAAAATCCTCTTGATGAAAGTGAAAGAGGAGAGTGAAACGGTTGGCTTGAAGCTCAACATTCAGAAAAGATCATGGCATCTGGTCCCATCACTTCATGTGAAATAGATGGGAAAACAGTGGAAGCAATGTCAGACTTTATTGTTTTGGGCTCCAAAATCACTGCAGATGCTGATTGCAGCCATGAAATTAAAAGACTCTTACTCCTTGGAAGGAAAGTTATGACCAACCTTGACAGTATATTAAAAAACAGAGACATTACTTTGCCAACTAAGATCCGTCTAGACAAGGCTATGGTTTTTCCCATGGTCATGTATGGATGTGAGTGTTGGACTGTGAAGAAAGCTGATCGCCGAAGAATTGATGCTTTTGAACTGTGGTGTTGGAGAAGATTCTTGAGAGTCCCTTTTACTTCAAGGAGATCCAACAAGTCCATTCTATAGGAGATCAATCCTTGGTGGTCATTGGAAGGAATGATGCTAAAGCTGAAACTGCAATACTTTGGCCACCTCATGAGAAGAGTTGACTCACTGGAAAAGACTCTGATGCTGGGAAAGTTTGGTGATGGAGGAGAAGGGGACGACAGAGAATGAGATGGTTGGATGGCATCACCGACTCTCTGTACATGAGTTTGAGTGAACTCCGGGAGTTGGTGATGGACAGGGAGGCCTGGCGTGCTGTGATTCATGGGGTCGCGGAGAGTCGGACACGACTGAGCGACTGAACTGAACTGAAGTGAATCTACTTCATAGAGCTTATTTGTATTTCTTCCAGCAGGATTAATTCAAGCTTGTCAATCATCCAGATTGGCATTTTGCATGTTTTACACTGTATAGAGGTTAATTAAGCAGGGTGGCAATATGCAGCCTTGGAACAATCTTTTCCTGATTTGGAAGCAACCTGTCGTTCCATATCCTGTTGCTTCTTTTCCTGGATATAGATTTCTCAAGAGGTAGGTCAGGTGGTCTGGTTTTCCCACCATTTTATTAATATCATTATTAGTTAACAATTTGTTGTGATCCCCACAGTCACAGGCTTTGCAATAACAATGAAGCAGAAGTAGAGGTTTCGGTTTTTCTTGTTTTTGGAGATCTCTTGCTTTTCTGATGATTCCCATGGATGTTGGCAATTTGATATTTCTTTCCCTACCCTTGTCTAAATCCAGCTTGAACATGTGGAAGTTCATTGTTCATGTACTGTTGAATCTGGAAGGGAGAATTTTGAGCATTACTTTTCTATCATTTGACATGGGAGCAAATGTGTGGTAATGTGAACATTCTTTGGGATTGGACTGAAAACTGAACTTTTCCAGTCTTGGGGCAATTGCTGAGTTTTTCAAATTTGCTGGCATATTGAGAGTAGCACTTTCACAGAATCATCTTTTAGCCTGTGAAATAACTTAACTGGAATTCCATCAGCTCCACTAGTTTTCTCCATATGATGCTTCATAAGGATTCAGTTCAGTTCAGTTCACTTCAGTCGCTCAGTCGTGTCTGACTCTCTGCGACCCCATGAATAACAGCACTCCAGGCCCCCCTGTCCATCACCAACTCCCGGAGTTCACTCAAACTCATGTTCAAAGAGTCGGCAATGCCATCCAACCATCTCATTCTCTATCGTCCTCTTCTCCTCCAGCCCCCAACCTTTCCTAGCATCAGAGTCTTTTCGAGTGAGTCAACTCGTCCCATAAGGTGGCCAAAGTATTGCAGTTTCAGCTGTATCATCAGTCCTTCCAATGAACACCCAGGATTGATCTCCCTTACAATGGACTGGTTGGATCTCCTTGCAGTCCAAGGGACTCTCAAGAGTCTTCTCCAGCACCACAGTTCAAAAGCATCAATTCTTCGGCGATCAGCTTTCTTCACAGTCCAACTCCCACATCCATTCATAACCAAGGGAAAAACCATAGCTTTGACTAGACAGACCTTTGTTGACAAAGTAATGTCTCTGCTTTTTAATATACTGTCAAGGTTGGTCATAACTTTCCTTCCAAGGAGTAAGTGTCTTTTAATTTCATGGCTACAATCTTACTTGACTACATATTCCAAGATGTCTGAGTCTAGGTGAATGATCTCACCATCGAGGTTATCTGGGTATTGAAGATCCTGTTTGTATAGTTTTTCTGTGTATTCTTGACACTTCTTTGATATATTCTGCTTCTATTAGGTCTATACCATGTCTGTTCTTTATTTTGACCATCTTGGCATGAAATTTTCCTTTTGTATCTTTAATTATCTTGAAGAGATCTCCTCTTTTCCATTCCAATTTCCCCCTCTATTTCTTTGCATCTTTCACTGAGGAAGACGTTCTTATCTCTCCTTCCTCTTCTTTGGAACTCTGCACACACGAATATATCTGTCCTTTTCTCCTTTGTTTTAGTTTCTCTTCGTTTCTCAGCAATTTGTAAGGTATATCCAGACACCCATTTTGCCTTCTTGCATTTCTTTTTCTTGAGGATGGTCTTGATCACTGCCTTTTGTACAATTTCACAAACCTCTGTCTGTAGGTATTCAGGAACTCTATCAGATCTAATCCCTTGGATCTATTTGTCATTTTCCTGTCTAATCATAAGGGATATGATTTAGGTCCTACCTGAATAGTATAGTGGTTTCCCTACTATTTTAAATTTAAATCTGAATTTGGCAATAAGGAGTTCATGATCTGAGCCACAATAGATCCCAGTCTTATTTTTGCTGACTGCAAAGAAAAGAATCAATCTGGTTTCAGTTATGACCATCCGGTTATGTCCATGTATAGAGTCTTGCCTTGTGTTGCTGGAAATGAGTGCTTTCTGTGAGCATTGTGTTCCCCTGGCAAAGCTCTGTTTCTTTTAACTGGCTATATTTTGTCCTCCAAAGTCAAATTTGCCTGTTACACCAGGTATCTCTAGATTTCCTACTTTTGCATTCCATTCCCCTATGATGTAAAGGATATCTTTTATGGGTGTCAGTTCTAGAAGTTCTTGCAGGTCTTCACAAAGCTGTGGACCTAACCTTCCAGGTTCCTATGCAATATTACTCTTTACAGCATCAGAATTCATTTCATCACCAGTCATCTGCAACTGGGTTCTGTTTTTACTCTGGCTCCCTGCCTTCATTCTTTCTTTCGTTTCCTCTCCACTGATCTGTCATAGCATATTTGTAAAAGACCCACCTTGGGAGTTCCTCTTTCTGTATGCTATATTTTGGATTACATCCTGCTCATAGGTTTCTCAAGGCTGAAATACTGAAGCGGTTTTCCATTCCCTTCTCCAAGGACCATATTTTGTCAGAACCCTTCATTATGACCCATCCATCTTCGGTGGCCATATATGCCTGGCTCATAATTTCATTGAGTTAGACAAGGCTATGGACCAGGTAATCAGTTTGGTCAGTTTTCTGTGGTTATGATTTTCATTCTGTCTTCCCTCTGACAGATAAAGATACGAGGTTTGTGGAAGCTTCCTGATGGGAGAGACTAACTGAGGGGAAAACTGGTTCTTATTCAGATGGACAGGTCCATATTCAGTTGAGTTCAGTTTTGTGGCTCAGTCATGCTCAAATCTTTGCATCCCCATAAACTACAGCATGTCAGTCCTCCTTATCCTTCACTAACTTACTGAGTTTACTCAAACTCATGTCCAATGATTCGGTATGCTCTCCAGTTATATTCTGTTGCCCCTCCTCCTCCCACATTGTACCTTTCCCAGCATCAGGGCCTTTTCCAATGAGTCAGTTCTTCACATCAGCTGGCCAAAGTATTGGAGTTTTATCTTTAGTCCCAGTCCTTGCAAGGAATATTCAGGACTGATATCCTTTAGGATAGTCTGGTTGGATTTCTCCTAGCCATCCAAGAGACTCTCAAGAGACTTCTCCAACATCACAGTACAAAAGCATTAATTTTCCTGCTCAGCTTTCTTTATAGTCCAACTCTCACATCCATACATAATTTCTGGATAAACAACAGCTTTAACTAGATGCAAATTTCATGTAAAATTACTACACTAAATATTCATATCTGAAATAAGTACAGTTCATCGCTTCTAAGACAGTATGTATCCTGGTTTTCACGTGTGAAAGAACAAAAATCCCACCTTTCCATGTCCAAAATTCCTCAGCAGTTTTTCATACGTCAAATATAGAGAATTCATTACCTCATATCAAAGACTCTGCTTACAAATTTAAATATGTGAGCTATACAGTATTCCCTACTTCAGTTAGAAACATCTACATCTAGATGATGAAATATAAAATACAGAATACCATGCTTTGGGCAGTTTTCTTAGTTTATTTATTTTTAACTTAGGGATAATTGTTTTACAGAATTTTTTTTTCTATTAAACCTTAACTTTCACTTGAGAATACCGTACTTCATGCAAGAAAATATGTGCCTTGATTTTTATACATGAAATAATGTGCATTCCATAATTTATGTAAGATTTTCTAGTACCCACATTTTATGCATGAGTTCCACATATTCTGTCTATCATGCTGGAAAGTCTAAAACCAGATTTTTAAAAGGGAAATAAAAACAATTACATATTTCATGTAACAAAAAATGTGCTCAGGTTTAGGTCTTGGAAATACTGAGAATTTCATATTTAATGTAGGAAACGGACACACAAATTTTCTAATGACATATTTACAGAATTTCAGAGCATCATGTAGTAAAATCTGCATTCAGAAATTCATAAGTGAACTCCGTGTTTCACGGAGGTAAAAATGGCATCCAGATTTCCATATGTGAACTATGCAGATCTTATATTTTATGTGGGAACATCACAACCTTGAAATCCAAATTTTACTCTAGTGATTTACCTGTTTCCTGTAGAAATATTGGCACCCAGATTTTCAAAAGTAAATATAGATTTTTTTTCATATATCATGTAGGGATATCTTCACCCAGTCTTTCAAAATTTAATATAGAGAATACTAAATTTAAGCAGGGAATTATGTGGCCACATTTTCTTACAGGAAACATAGACGCATGTACATTGCCTGTTTGGCACAGATCTAAACGAATCATGGAATATTGCAAAAATTATGTATGAAAATCTGACACAAATTTTCTTATGTGAATAACTGAGAATTCATATTCCATATTTGATTCTTGTCCCAAGTTTTTCAAATGCAAAATATACAGTATTCCATATTTCACGGAAGAAGGTCTTTCTTCAAATTCTCTTTGCTGAAATAAAAAGAAATTCATAGCTCAAGCGATTTTTCTATATGATACATAAAATTCCATATTTATTGTCGGGAAATAGATGCTTGATGTTAAACACACACTATTCCCTATTTCTTGAAGGAATGTTAGCACACAGATTTTCAAATGATAAATATAAAAAATTCCACTACTCAAGTTGAAAATCGGTGACGGTACTTTAAGACGTGAAATAGAGACTTTCATATTCCCTGAATAGAACTCTGCATTCAGAATTTCATAACTGTAATATTAAAAATTGGATATTTCATTCAACAAAATCTTCATATGTGATACACCAATAATTCTGATGTTGGAAACTTGGTCCCCAGATTTTCAAATATGAATTATAGAGACTTTCATAATTCATGTCTTAAAATCTGCACCTAGATTTTCATATGTGAAACTGAGAATTTCCTCTTTGCTGAAGGACTGTCTGCTGTCAAACTTCAACACAAGAAACAGAGAATTCGACAGTGTGCCCATAATCATATGTGAAATATATCACATAAGGACAAGCATACTCTGACTTTCACATTAGAAATGGAAATACTCCATATTATATGTAAACATATTTTCATTAAAATTTGGGTGCCTGAGTAATTGAATCCCTCGTAGTTTAAGAAGTAAAATATCCAACCAGACTTTCATAAAAGAAATAGAGAGACGGCCATCATTCATAAAGAAGCATGTAATTTTTCTAAAGGCATATACAGAATTCCATATTTCAGGTTCGAAAATCTCCTCCTTATTGACAAATGTGAAACCGAGTTGTTGCTATTTTTCAGTTGATCCGTCATATCCAACTCTGCAACACCGTGGACAGCAGTACTCCAGGGTTCCCTGACCTTCCGTGTCTCCAAAACTTTGCACAGACTCATGTTTGTTGAATCGAGATATTACCGTCTCTTGAAGAATTTTCCACAATTTACTGTGATACAGAGAGTCAAAGGCTTTGGCATAGTCAATAAAGCAGAAATAGATGTTTTCTGGAACTCTCTTGTATTTTCAGAGATCCAGCGGATGTTTACAATTTGATCTCTGATTCCTTTGCCCTTTTCCAAAACCAGCTTGAATATCTGGAAGTTCACGGTTCACATATTGTTGAAGACTGCCTTGGAGAATTTTGAGCATTATTTTATCAGCACGTGAGATGAAGCTCTTTGTTTAGTAATTTGAGTATTCTTTGGCATTGCTTTTCTTTGCGATTGGAATGAAAACTGACCTTTTCCATTCCTTGGCCATTGCGGAGTTTTCCAAATTTGGAGCAGCGAGTTGTGGCTGTGTGGCACCGGAGCAGCCAGCAGTCAAGAGGAGATATCCCACACCCAATGTAAGGAGCAGAGGTTGTGTTTTGCTGTAGGAGCAGGGAAGAGATACTCCCCGTTCAAAGGAAAAGAAACCCCAGTAAGATGGTATGTGCAGAGAGAGGGCATTTGAGGACAGAAAGACTGAAACCACCATCATAGGAAGCTGACAAATCCATCACATGGACCACCACCTTGTCTCACTCAGTGAAACTAAGACATGCTGTGTAGGGCCACACATAAAAGGCAAACATACATATCCACTGGGAAACAACCTCGCTTTGCCTATATGGACCTTTGTTGACAAAGTGATGTCTCTTCTTCTCAGTACATTGTGTTTAGGTTTGTCATAGCTTTTCTTCTTGGGAGCAAGAGTCTTATATTTTCATGGCTGCAATCTGTCCCCAGTCATTTTGGAGCCTATTCACTGTCTGTCGCTGCTTTCATTTTTAACCTTTCTATTTGCAAAATTCTGCCTTTAGCCTTTGTTCTGCATCACTTTGTACCCCAAGTCCAAACTTGCCTGTTACTCCACGTATCGCTTGACTTCCTGTTTTTACGTCACAGTTAGCTATGATGAAATGGACGTCCCTTTTTGGTGTTAATTTTATAAAATCTTGGAGGTTTTCCTAAATCTATTAAAGTTCCCTGGTAGCTTTGATGATACAGAATTGAAATAAAGAAACTTGCATTCTTCATTTACAAAAATCTACACCAAGATTTTCATACAAAATTAGGGAATTCCACATTAGCAGTAGGAAATATAATCATTCTGCATTTCAAATGTGAATTATAGAGAAATCCAACTTTCAAATAGAACTGACACCTAGATTTTCATATGTGAAATTTAGAGAATCATATAGGAAAATCTACACCAAGATACCTATATATGAAATATAGACAATTTATATTTTGTTTGAAAATATTTCCCTTGATTTTCATATTTGAAATACAGGAATTCCATATTTCAAGTGGTAAATCAACACCTGGACAATCAATAAATACAAAAATTTCGTATTACATGGAAGACATTTTTGTATCTAGATTTCATTTATTCATAATTTTTAGTATTTATTTATTTATTTAAGGCTGCACTGAGTCTTCATTGCTGTGCAGAAAGTTTCTCTACTTGCAGCAATTGGGGACTACTCTTCTTTGCAATTAGCTTGCTTCTCATGGCAGTGTCTTCTCTTCTGGCGCACAAGCTCTAGGGCTCTCAGGTTCAGCACTTGGGGGCACACAGGTTTATCTACTTTGCTAGTATGTGTGGTCTCCTCAGACCAAGAATAAAACCCATGTCCCCTGCATTGACAGGCAAGTTCTTAAGCCACTGGGTCACTGGTGAAGACCAACAGGCTTTTTTTTTTTTTTTTTTGGTACATTTAAAAAAACTTATTTATTTAATTGGGGACTAATTGTAATATTGAGTGGGTTTTCCATACATTGACATGAATCAGCCATGTGTTTACAGTTGTTCTTCATGTGAACATTCCTTCCACCCCACTCCCATCCCAAACCTCTAGGTCATCCCAGTGCACCAGCCCTGAGCACCTTGTCTCATGTATCGAACCCGGACTGGTGATCTGTTTCACATATGACCATATACATGTTTCAATGATATTCTCTCAAATAAACCCACTCTCACCTTCTCCCACAGAGTCCTAAAGACTGTTCTATACATTTGTGTCTCTATTGCCATCTCATCTATAGTGTCATTGATATCATATTTTGAAATTTCGTTATATGCATTAGTGTAGCATAGTGGTGTTTTTTGTTCTGATTTACTTCTGTTTCTGTAATAGGCTTCAGTTTCATCTACCTCATTAGAACTGATTCAAATTAAATCCTTTTAATGACTGAATAATATTCTTTTGTCTATATGTACCAAAGATTTCTTATCCATTCTTCTGCCAGTGGACATCTAGGTTTCTTCCATATCCTGGCAATTATAAACAGTGCTGTGATGACCATTGGGGTACACGTGTCTCTTTCAGTTCTGGTTTCCTTGGTGTGTATGTCAGGCAGTGGGATCGCTAGGTCATATGGCAGTACTGTTCCCAATTTTTTACCTAATCTCCACAATGTTCTCCACAGTGCCTATACTAGTTTGCTGATCCACCAACAGTGTAAGAGGGTTCTCCTTTCTCCATACCACTACAGAATTTCTTCTGTGTAGACTTTAAGGTAGCATCCATTCTGACCAGCATGAGGTGTTACCTCTTTGCTGGTGTCATTCTTTTACACTTGGATGACCCGATTTCCTAGCGCCACTTGTTTAAGAGACTTTTTTTTTTTTTCTTCCTTTGTAGACACTTGCCTCCCTTTTCAAAGAGAAGTTGTCCATAGGTGTGTGGCTTCATTCCTGGGCTTTCTATTTGTTCCAATGATCTATATTTTATCTTTGTGCCAGTACCATAATGTCTTGATGATTACAGCTTTGTAGTATAGCCTGAAGTCAAGCAGGTTCATTCCTCCAGGTCCATTCTTCCTTCTCAAGATTGCCTTGGTTATTCGAGGTTTTTGGTATTTCCATACAAATTGTGACATTATTTGTTTATAGTTCTATGAAAAATACCTTTGGTAGCTTGATAGCGATTGCATTGAAACTATAGATTGCTTTAGGTAGTATACTCATTTTCACTATTTTGATACTTCCAATCCATAAACATGGTATATTTCTCCATCTATTTATGTCCTCTTTGATTTCTTTCATCAGTGTTTTTTTTTTGTTGTTGTTGTTGTTTTGTTTTGTTTTAGTTTATATATATATATATATATATATATATATATATATATATATATATATATATATGTCTTTTGTTTCTTTAGGTAGATTTATTTCTAAGTATTTTATTCTTTATATTTCAATGGTGAATGAGAATGTTTCCTAAATTTGTCTTTCTGTTTTCTAATGTTAGTAAATAGGTATGCAGGGAATTTCTGGGTGTTAGTTTTACATCCTGCAACTTTATTATATTTATTGCTTCAGTTTAGTTCAGTTCAGTTCAGTTGCTCACTCGTGTCTGACTCTTTGTGTCCCCGTGAATCACAGCACTCCAGGCCTCCCTGTCCAACACCAACTCCCGGAGTTCACTCACACTTATGTCCATCGAGTCGGTGATGCCATCCATCCATCTCATTCTCTGTCCTTCCCTTCTCCTCCCGCTCCCAATTCTTCCCAGCATCAGAGTCTTTTCCCTTGAGTCAACTGGTCGCATGCGTTGGCCAAAGTATTGGAATTTCAGCTTTAGCATCAGTCCTTCCAATGAATACCCAAGATTGATCTCCTTTAGAATGGATAGTTGGATCTCCTTGCTGTCCAAGGGACTATCATCGCTAGTCATATTCTGGTGGAGTCTTTAGTGTTTTTTATGTAGAGGATCATGATATCGGCCAAGACTCACAGTTTTAATTCTTCTTTTCCAATAGAGATTCCATTTATTTCCTTTTCCTCTCTGATTGCCTGGTTAAAACTTCTAAATCTGTGTTTAATAGTAGCGGTGAGAGTGGACATTCTTGTCTTCTTCCTGACTTTAGGGGGACTGCTTTCAATTTTTCACCATTGAGGATCATCTTTGCTGTTTGTTTGTCATATGTAACTTTTATTATGTTGAGGTATGTTCCTTCTATTCCTTCTTTCTGGAGTTTTTTTTTTTTTTGTCATAAATGAATGTTGAATTTTGCCGAAGACCTTCTCTATATCTATTGAGATAATCATATGCGTTTTATCATTCAATTTGTTAACGTGGTGTATTACGTTGTTTGACTTGCAGATATTAAAGAATCCTTGGATCCCTGAGATAAAGCCCACTTGGTCATGATGTATGATCTTTTTAAAATGCTGTTGGATTCTGTTTGTTAGGATTTCGTTAAGGATTTTTGCATCTATGTCCATCAGTGTTATTGGAGTGTAGTTTTCTTTTCTTGTGGCATATTTGTCTGGTTTTGGGGTCAGGGTGACCGTGGCCTCATAGAATGAGTTTGGAAATTTCACTAACTCTGCAAATTTCCTGAAGAATTTGAGTAGAATAAGTGTTTAGTTCAGTTCAGTTCATTCGCTCAGTCGTGTTCGACTCTTTGTGACCCAATGAATCACAGCACGCCAGGCCTCCCTGTCCATCACCAACTCTCTGAGTTCACTCAAACTCACCTCCATTAAGTGGGTGATGCCATTCAGCAATCTCATATTTTGTCATCCCCGTTTCCTTGGCCCCCAATCCCTCCCAGCATCAGAGTATTTTCCAGTGAGTCAACTCTTCGCATGAGGTGGCCAAAGTACTGGAGTTTCAGCTTTAGGATCAGTCCTTCCAAAGCCCACCCAGGACTGATCTCCTTTAGAATGGACTAGTTGGATCTCCTTACAGTCCAAGGGACTCTCAAGAGTCTTCTCCAACACCACAGTTCAAAAGCATCAGTTCTTCAGCGATCAGCTTTCTTGACAGTCTAATTCTCACATCCATACATGACCACTGGAAAAAACATAGCCTTGACTAGACAGACCTTGGATGGCAAAGTACTCTCCCTACTTTTTAATATGCTATCTAGGTACGTCATAACTTTGCTCCCAAGGAGTAAACATTTTTTAATTTTATGGCCGCAATCAGCATCCGCAGTGATTTTGGAGCCCAAAAAATGAAGTCCGACACTGTTTCCACTGTTTCCCCATCTGTTTCCCATGAAGTGATGGAACCAGATGCCATGATCTTCGTTTTCTGAATGTTGAGGTTCAAGTCAACTTTTTCACTCTTCTCTTTCACTTTCATCAAGAGGCTTTTGTGTTCCTCTTCACTTTCTGCCATAAGTGTGGTGTCATCTGCATATCTGAGGTTGTTGATATTTCTCCCGGCAATCTTGATTCCAGTTTGTGCTTCTTCCAGGTTAGCGTTCCTCAGAATGTACTCTGCATATAACGTCAATAAGCAAGGTGACAATATACAGCCTTGAAGTACTCCTTTTCCTATTTGGAACCAGTCTGTTTTTCCATGTCCAGTTCTAACTGTTGCTTCCTGACCTGCATACCGATTTCTCAAGAGGCAGGCCAGGTGGTCTGGTATTCCCATCTCTTTCAGAATTTTCCACAGTTTGTTGTGATCCACAGAGTCAAAGGCTTTGGCATAGTCAATGAAAAATAAGTGCTAGCTCTTGTCATTTTTTTTTTTTTTTTAAGAATTCAGCTGTGAAGCCACCTGGTTCTGGGCTTTTGTTTGCTGGAAGAATTATGACTACAGTTTCTATTTCCGTGCTTGTGACATGTCTGTTAAGTGTTTCTATTTCCCCCTGCTTCAGTTTTGGAAAGTTTTACTGCACTAAGAGTTTGTCATTTCTTCACAGTTGTACATTTTATTGGCATATAGATACTGATAGTAGTCTCTTATGATCCTTTGTATTTCTGTATTGTTTGCTGTAGTTTCTCCAGTTTCATTTCTAATTTTGTTGATTGATTTTTCTTCCTTTGTTTCTTGATGACTGTGGATAATTTTTTTTTTTTCAATTTTATTTTTCATCTCATTAAACCAGCTTTTATATTTGTTGATTTCTGCTATGTTCTCGTTTGTTTCTTTTGAATTTGCTTCTCTCCTATTTTTCATAATTTCTTTCCTTCTACTAGCCATGGCATTTTTCATTTCCTCCTCCAGGTGAGGAAACATCCCGGTTTATTTTGTCACCCTAACCATGTGGGGCCAGGTGCAGTGGGAGAATAAACCAAAACCATCCTTTGTAGAATCCTGATACCCAAGGCAAGATTTAACAGACTAGTTCTGGAAGGCAGAGAGCCTGATGAACTATGAATGTAGGTTCGTGACATTGTACAGGACAGAGATCAACACCATCCCCAAGATAAAGAAATTTCAAAAATTTAAATGCATGTGAGGAGCGTTTACAAATAGTTGTGAAAAGACAGGAAGTAAAAAGCAAAGGTGAAAAGGAAATGTATACCCATTTGAATGTAGAGTTGCAAAGAATTGCTGGGAGATATAAAAAAGCCTTCCTCAGCGATCAATGCAAAGAAGGAGAGGTAAATATTAGAGGGAAAGTCTAGAGATCTCTTCAAGCAAATTAGAGAATCCAAGGAAATATTTCATGCAAAGATGGGCTAAATAAAAGACAGAAATGGTAGAGACCCATCAGAAGTAAAAGATAATAAGAAGAGGTGGCAAGAATACACAGAAGAACTGTACAAAAAAGATATTGGAAATTGAAGTCAAGTGGGTGTCAGTAAGCATCACTATGAACAAAGCTAGTGGATGCGATGGAATTCCAGTTGAGCTATTTCAAATCCTGAAAGATGATGCTGTGAAAGTTCTACATTCAGTATGCCAGCAGATATGGAAAACCCAGCCATATCCACAGGACTGTAAAAATTCAGTTTTCATTCCAATCCCAAAGAGAGTCAATGCCAAATAATGCTGCTATCTATGGTGAGGGGTGTATCAAAGAATCACCTCAAGTACATTATTTGGTGACTGAACCACAAAACTCATCTCATTTTAAAAGCCTTTCCAAATTTCCACAGGATGTGTTTTCATCCATGCACAGACCCTTAAATGAGACCTTTCAGGCAGTGATGCCAGTATCCACACTATCCTCTCTTCTTGCATTTTGTGGAGCCATCTGTGGCCAACAACTTTAGAATGAAAAGTATTAGTGTCATTTATGAGTAGCAACACCCTCATTATAAACAATGCAATGTCGCTGGAGGTTTGCTCCATTCTTCCTGCCCTCAGGCTTCTCCAGTTAAGAATAGTACCCCAGTCTCACCCAATTGGCTGAAATTGCATCTGTTCACCTAGTCCTCAGGGATGCCACAACAAAATGGGTTCTCAAAAATATATGCACATTCACAGATTCCTATGCTGTGGCTAATGCCCGCCCCCTGCCCCCCCCCCCCCCCCCCGCGGTAAATTGATTTCACCTGCTCACTGCTCCTTTCTCCTGGGGACTCACACACACTGCTGCCACAATCACTAATACTCACACAAGATTCCTACTCAAGACAGATAATTGCTTCCCTTAAGTAATTTATTCTTGGTTCCTTGGAGTCAATAGATACCACTGACTCTGGTCAGTGAAACCACTCCAACTCTCAGAAAACTCAACAGCGGACGCTTCAACAAAAAATTCTTTCATATTTTCAATGCAAATGACTTTGCTTATTGAATGCCATAACAAGCTTCTTAAAGAGATACTCCTAAAAGTAATTCCAGAAATGGATAAAAAATAAGCTCTTTGTCCTCATCTTGCTAAACTCTCACACACTGAGTCTTCTTCCTCACATAGAAATTCTTCTATTCTCCCCAGATTCCACGTTGGGTATTTTTTAAGCAATAATCAAGTTTTTATACTCTAAGACAATGTTCTAATTTGTCCTATGATTCTACTTCCCCAGTCTGCTATAATTTTAGAATCACTTCATTACGCACTACTTGGGTGCAACCTCAAAAATGACAGAATGACCTTAGTTCATTTCCAAGGCAAACCATTCAAAATAACAGTAATGATAGTCTCTGCCCTGAATACTGATCCTGAAGAAGTTCAGATTCATCAGTTCTGTGAAGACCAAGAACACCTCCTTGAGTTAATAGCAAGTGAAAGATGTCCTTATCATCATAAGGGATTGGAATGCAAAAGGGCAAAGTCAAGAGATACCTGGAATAGCAGGCAAGTTTGGCCTTGGAATAAAAGATGAAGCAGAACAAAGACTAATCAAACTCTGTCAAGAGAATGTAGTGGTCAAAGCAAAGATCCTTTGACAACCACACAAGAGATGGCTTTACACATGGACATCACCAAATGGTTCCTAATGGTATCAGCCTGACTATATAATTAGAGGGAGAAGTGTATAAGGTCAGGGGAAAAAAAATCTGGAGCCCACTATGGATCAGATCACCAGTAACAATCTGCCAAATTCAGAAGGTCAGGTGCACAACTACTAGGCCAGCCAGGGACTAGAAAATCAAATGATGTTCAGGTGCCAAAGAGATTCCAGGGTTTATATCTAGTAAACAGAGCACCTCAAAAACTAGGGAAGGAGGTCCAAAATATTGTACAGCAAACAGTGCCAAAACAATGCCAAAGAAAAAGAAAAGCAAGGAGGAGGATGTACAAATAGCGGAGGAAAGAAGAGCAGCAGAAAGCAAGTGGAAAAGGCAAAGGTACCCAAACAAAGTTCAGATTTCCAAAGAAGAGAAAGGAGATGTAAAGCACTCCTGAAGTACACAATGCAAAGATATATAAGAAATCAAAAGAAGCAGAAAGACTAAAAAATCTCTTAAAAAATCTGAATATATAAATGCAACATTTCATCCACAGGTGGGCTCAGTAAAGGACAGAAAGTTGAAAGGCCTAAAAGAAGGAAAAGAGATCAAGACAAGATGGAAAGCATGCAAAGAATTTTAGGACAAAAAGATCTTACTGCCCCAGATAACCAGGACACTGTGATGAATCCCACAGAGCCAGCCATTCTTGAATGTGAAGTCAAGTGGGCCTTACAAAGCACTGCTGTCAACAAAGCTAATGTAGGTGATGGAATTCTGTCAGTTCTGCATAAAATTCCAAATATTGATGCTATGAAAGTGTGACATTCAATATGTCAGCAAATGTGGATAACTTAGTAGTGGTCACAGAACTAGAAAAAGGAAATTCTTACCCCAGTCCGCAAGAAAGACAGTACTAACGAATGATAATAAAAACACTGCACAACTTCACTTGTCTTCCAAGCAGGTAAAGTTATGCTCAAAATCCACTAAGCTTCTCTTCATCATTCCATGAACTGAGGAACTCCAGATGTTCAAGCTGGGGCAGACACATCAGAAGAATAAGAGTTGAAATGGTCACCATTTGTTGGATTTTAGAAGTCATAGAAGTACTAAATTTCGTTGATCACTCTTAGCAAATTTGGAAACTCAGCAGTGGCGACAGGAATGGAAATGGTCAACATTCATTTCAATTCCAAAGAAAGGCAGTGCCAAAGAATGCAGAAACTACCACACAAATGCACCCATCTCACACGCTTGTAAAGCAATGTTTAAAATTCTCTTAGCCAAGCTTCAGCAATATGTAAACCATGAACTTCTAGATGTTCAACCTGGTTTTAGAAGAGGTAGAGGAATCAGAGATCAAATTGCTAATATCTGCTTGTTCATCAAAAAGAAAGAGACTTCCATAGAAACATCCATTTCTTCTTTATTGACTATACCAAAGCTTCTGACTGCGTGGATAACAATAAACTATGGAAAATTCCAAAGGGAATGGGAATACGAGGCCACCTGATCTGCCCCTTGAGAAATCTGTATGAGGGTCAGGAAGCAACATATTAGAACGGACATGAACAACAGTCTGCTTCCAAATAGGAAACGGGGTACATCAAGGCTGTATGTTGTCACCGTACTTATTTAACTTATATGAAGGGTACATCATGTGAAATGCTTGGCTAGAGGAAGCACAAAATGGAAGCAAGATTGCTGGGACATATTTCACTAACCTCAGATATGTACATGACACCACCCTTTTGACAGAAAATGAAGAAGAAATAAAAGAGCCTCTTGATGAAAGTGAAAGAGGAGAGTGAAAAAGTTGGCTTAAAGCTAAACATTCTGAAAACTAAGATCATGGCACCCGGTCCTATCACTCCATGGCAAATAGAAAGGGAAAAATGGAAGTCATTGACGTATTTTATCTTTTTGGGCTCTAAAATCACTCCAGATGGTAACTTTGGCCATCAAATTAGAAAACAAATATTTCTTGTCAGAAAAGCTGTGAGAAATCGAGACATGTGTGAAAAAGAAAAGATACCAGTTCGCTCACAAACTTTGGTATAGTCAAGTCTATGGTCTTTGCGGTATTCACATAGAGTTGATTGAGCAGGACCACAAAAGTGGCAGAATCCTGAAGAATTGATGCCTTTGAATTGTGATATTGGAGAAGATTCTTGAGAGTTCCTTGGACAGCAAGGAGATCAAATTAGTCAATCGTCAAGGAAATCAGCCCAAAATAGCCATTGGATGAACTGCTAGTGAAGCTGAAGCTCTAATACTTTGTCTATCTAATGCAAAGAGCCAACTCATTGGAAAAGACCCTGATAATGAGAAGTACTGAAGGTAGAAGGAGAAGCGTGTGACAAGAATGAGTGTGTTGGATGGCATCACTGCCAATGCAATAGATATGAACTTGGGCAAGCTCCGGGAGATTGTGGTGCATATTGAGGCTTGCTTGATGCAGTCCATGACATCACAAGGAGTTAGATTTGACTTCCCACTAAACAACAAAAGGGAGCGTCCTAATTGCACTTTCATCTTTATCTCTCAAGATATTCCAGCAGCACCTATAAAGGATAATATATTCTCTCCATTGTATATTGTTGCCTGCTTTGTCATAGATTAGGTAAGCATTTGGACAAGAGATTATTTCAGGGTCTTCTATCTGTTCCATTGGGCTGTATTCCTTTTTTTTTTTTTTTTTTTTGCAAGTTTCATGTTGTGTGGATGACTACAACTTTGAATAACAGACTGAAAGCAGGAAACCTGATTCCTCCAGTTCTGTTTATTTTTCTCATGATAGCATGGCTATTCAAGGTCTTTCACATTTCCCAACAAGTTGTAAAAAAATTATCTAGTTCTGTGAAAAATGTCATTGGCAATTTCAAAGCAATTGCTTTGAATATGTAAACTGCTTTTTGTCGCACAGCCATTTACACAGTATTGATTCTCCAAGTCAAAGAGAATGTTATATTTATCCATTTATTTTGTCACCCTTGATTTATTTCCTCCATGTCTTATTCAATTCAGCACACAAATCTTTTCCCAGGTTTACTTTGGGGAATTTTATTCTTCTTGCAGTGGTGACTGGGATTCCTTTCTTAATTTGTTTTTGATGTCAGTTTATAGGAATTCTAGAGATTGCTGTGTGTTAATTTTATAGCCAGACACTTCCCTGAATTCATGGAGTACTGCTAGTAATTATCTGGTTGTATGGTAGGATTCTCTGTGCATAGTATCATATCATCTGCAAACAGTGACAGTTTTACCTCTTATTTTCCTTTTCATTTGAAACTTTTTTTCATTCTTCTTCCTATTCTCTGATTGCAGTAGTTAGGTGTCCCAAGACTGTGTTGAGTAACCATGGTGAATAGGAAGCATCTTTTTCTTATTCATGAATTAGGGGTCATGGTTTCAGAATTTTACTATAGAGAACACTGTTTGTGGTGTGTTTATTCATAAATGGCCTTTATTATGTTAAAGAAGATTCCCTTTATTCCCTCCTCCTCTACAGGTTTAATCATAACTAGGTGTTAAATTTTGTCAAAAGCTTTTTCTGAATCTATATCCTAAACAGATTCAACACCTCTCCTTGGAATACTTAGGTATCTTTCGGTTTGTTTGTTTCTTTGTTTTTCTTCCTTTGGCCACATGATACAAAGAGCTGACCCATTAGATAGTGTCCTGACGCTGGGAATGATTGAAGGTAAAGGAGAAGTGGGTAGCCAGTGATGGGATGGTTAGATAGCATCACTGATTCTATGGACGTAAATCTGAACAAATTGTGGTAGATAGTGAAGGGAAGCCTGGCAGGCTAAAGTCCATGGGTTGGCAAAGAGCCAGAGCTGACTTAATGACTGAATAACAACAAATGTTCTCCTTCTGTTCTTGACAGGAGTAGCTTTTTTTTTTTTTTTTTACTACTTCATTTTCTATCCCACCTCACCCTATCTAGATTCTACTTATGTTACATCGGCTCCTTATCATGTTGAGATTCAGCCACATTTTGCTGTTTTTATTGCTACCCACATGGCCCAACATTTGTGTGATTTTAAACTCCACATGTTTCAGTGGTTTCCTAACCACCAGCATCCTGATATTTTTCTGACACACTGATGTTTCATTCTGTTCTGTTCATCTCGATCTCACACTCTATGCATATGCCAATTTTCTATTTTCCTTGATTTTTCTTTGCTGTTAATGTATATGAGACATTCTTTTAAATTACTAATGAAGATTTTTTTTCTTTGTCTTGTACATTCTTATGTGATGACTATTCCATATTGACCTGTTTGATGTTCTTTGATATGATATGTTCTCCAGTTGAAATAAACAATCAAATCATATGACTATTTCTGTTTATGATTTACTCACCGCTGTTCAGGATTAGAGGCCTCTGTTTCAAAAATACAGCCTAAATAATGAAACAAATAAGAAACAAAACTTAAACATATAAATCTTAATAAATTCTAGATTTGAAAAGAAAATTATCTCCAAGAAAGGAGTATATTGTTTGCAAGTTAAAACTGCCAACTTTGTCTATTCATCCCTAGATCAGCCAAAAAATATCATCAGCTTCTTTGAAAAGCATATTTTTAAATGATGATCAAGGCAAATGGCAGACGAAACAATGGAAAACAAATTAATCTGAAACATATACAAGCAACTCCTGCAGCTCAATTCCAAAAAAATAAATGACCCAATCAGAAATTGGGCCAAAGAACTGAGATGACTTTTCTCCAAAGAAGACATACAGATGGCTAACAAACATATGATGATGCTCATTATCAGAGATGCAAATCAAAACCACAATAAGGTACCATTCCATACCAGTCAAATTGAGTTCTATCCAAAAGTCTACAAGCAATAAATTCTGGAGAGGTTGCAGAGAAAAGGGAAGCCTCTTACACTGTTGGTGGAATGCAAGCTAGCACAGCAACTATGGAAAACAGTGTGGAGATTCCTTAAAAAATAAAACTGCAATTGGACTGCCATGTGACCCAGATTACACTGCCTGACATACACACGGAGGAAACCAGAATTGAAAGAGACAGCTGTACACCAATCTCCATTGCATCACTGTTTATCATAGACAGGGTATGAAAGCAACCTAGATGTCCATTCGTTGAAGACGAATGGATAAGAAAGCTGTGATGAACATACACACTGGAATATTCACTTCAGTTCAGTTCAGTCACTCAGTACAGTCCGACTCTAGCACCCCATGAGTCTCAGCACGTCAGGCATCCCTGTCCATCACCAACTCCCAGAGTTTACACAAACTCATGTCCATCGAGTCGGTGGTGCCATCCATCCATCTCATCCTCTGTCATCCCCTTCTCCTCCTACCCCCAATCTCTCCTAGCATCAGCGTGTTTTGCAATGAGCCAACTCTTCACAGGACGTACCCAAAATATTGACCCAGATTCAGCATCAGTCCTTTCAATAAACACCCAGAACTGATCTCCTTTAGGATGGACTGGTTGCATCTCCTTGCAATCTAAGAGACTCTCAAAAATCTTCTCCATCAACACAGTTCAAAAGCATCAATTCTTTGGTGTTCAGCTTTCTTCAAGTTCAACTCTCACATCTATACCTGACCATTGATAAAACCAGAGCTTTGAATGGACGGACCTTTTTTGTCAAATTAATGTCTCTGTTTTTTTATATGTTGTCTAGGATGATCATCACTTTCCTTTAAAGGAGTAAAAGTCTTAATTTCATGCTACAATCACCATCTACAGTGATTTTGGAAACCAAAAAAATAAAGCCTGACAGTGCTTCCACTGTTTCCCCATCTATTTCCCATGAAGTGATGGGACCAGATGCCATAATCTTAGTTATTTGAATGTTGAGCTTTAAGCCAGCTTTTTACTCTCCTCTTTCACTTGCATCAAGAGGCTTTTTAGTTCCTCTTCACTTTCTGCCATAAGCGTGATGTCATCTGCATATCTGAGGTTATTGATATTTCTACCGGGAATCGTGATCCAAGATTTTGCTTTCAGACCAGTGTTTCTCATGAAGTACTCTGAAGAACTTAAAAAAGCAGGCTGACAATATATAGCCTTGATGTACTTTATCGTATTTGAAAGCAGTCTATTGTTCCAGTAGTAGAATATTACTCAGCCATTAAAATCAGTTCTAAAGAGTGGGTGAAACCAGAGCCTTACTTAGAGAGTGAAGTAAGCCAGAAAGAAAAACACCAATAGCATATACTAATACATATTTGTGGACTTTAGAAAAATGGTAATGGTAACCCTGTATGCGAGACAGCAAAAGAGACACAGATGTAAAGAACAGTCTTAGGACACTGTGGGAGAGGACGAGGGAGAGATGATATGGGAGAATGACATTGAAACATGTAAATTATCACATGTGAAAGAAATTTCCAGTCCATGTTCGATGCATGATACTGGGTACTCAGGGCTGGTGCACTGAGGTGACCCAGAGGGATGGGATGGGAAGGGAGGTAGGAGGGAGTTTAAGGATGGGGAACACATGTACAAACATGGGAGACTCATGTCAATACCTGGTAAAACCAATACACTACTTTAAAGTAAAAAAAAGGAAAAAGAAAACTGCAAATAAAAAAGGATTAGAACATATAAAAGCAAACAAACAAAACGAAATTCAGAATTCTACATCAGGAGTACTAAATAACAACAGACAGGGGCATTTCTACTTTAGAGAAATTGTGGTTAGAGTAAAAATATCTTTCACTTTCCTTTTCTTGGTGAATGGTATTTGCTCTTCTGTAGTGGGAATGTTTTCATCAGTATCCCTTGAATCAGAGTCCATAATTGCTCTTCAAGTGACTTATTACTGAGGATTTCAAGGAGAAATGGAAAGAGGGAACAAAGATATATCAGAAGGAGTACAGAATCTAATATTAAGTGTAGAACAAATTGCACCACTTTGTATATAAATTTTTCAAAATTTCTTCTCACTTTGAATTAAGCGATTTTTTCCCAAGTCACTCACTGTTTAAGTTTTACCCATGGAAATGGGATCTTCTCCTCTCACACGAGGAGGCTTTCATGTGACCAAAGGAAATTATTTTCAGACTAGGGAACTTTTTAAAGAGATTAGCGGTCAAGGCTTGTAGAACTTGAAGGGTACCTAATGAAAGACACCTGAGTGGGGCACTGTAAAAGACAGATAGTCTGGACACAGTCTCCCCAGCTTGCCACGCTTCATCTCTCTTTAAAAATTGGTCTTTTTACTTACCGTACCCCCAAAATAGAGGCTACCTCTGATCTTTGGACCACTACATATGGGAAGAAAGTGTGCTAAGAACCAAAATAACCAAGTGGTTGGTATTGAAAATACCTAAATATGAAAGAGCTTAACAGTTCCAAGGAAATGGTTTGATTATGAAGATTATGAGAAAAATAAAAATTAGAAGACAGAGCTTTGCAGGCCCACGTTCATTCCATAGTTCCACCTCAAACAGTTTACATTTTATCTACTCTACGCAACATAATCTGAGGAAGAAATTGTTACAATTTAGAGTTTGGCGGCTGCTAATCTGAAAATATCTTAAGTATTTAGAAGACATACACATATAAGGGAAGTTGTTTGTTCAAGTCCAGAAAGTTATTAGTACGAGGTTTCCTCAGGAACTCTCCACTTGATGAAATTGTAGTACATTCACAAGCTACTCTTATTCTTACATTTCCCTAAGGTTGGACAAGGTACTACACCAAGCAACCTGATACTCTGTGCAAGCCACTATTATCAGTATCATCATTTTCCATATTTCCATTGTATTGTTCTCATCAGCAGTAGGAGAAGGCAATGACAACCCACTGCAGTACTCTTGCCTGGAAAATCCCATCGACAGAGGTGCCTGGTAGTCTGTAAGCCATGCGGTCGCGAAGAGTCGACATGACTGAGCGAGTTTCATTTCGCTCTTCACTTTCATACATTGGAAAAGGAAATGGTAACCCACTCCAGTGTTCTTGCCTGGAAAATCCCTGGGATGGAGTTACCTGGTAGTTTGCCATCTATGGGGTCACACAGAGTCGGACACGACTAAAGTGACTTAGCAGCAGTAGCTCTAGTGTAACTGTTTCTGATCATGTTCAGTTTTGACAGATAAATTTCTTTTATATATTATTCTAGAGATATAAAAATCTAGCTGTGAATCTCTTTGATGAGTGTCTTAACGATGAGCAATATTAAAGTTATCTGTCATGCTTGTGGAGAAGCCAATGGCAAGGCCCTATCTATGGCTATTCATCAGAAAGTGTCTGTGTTTAACTATGTCTGTTACTCCAGGTGTTTCTTGACTTCCTACTTTTGCATTCCAGCCCCCTCTAATGAAAAGGACATCTTTTTTTGGGTGTTTTAAAAGGTCTTATAGGTCTTCATAGAACCGTTCAACTTTGGCTTCTTCAGTGTTACTTGTTGGGGCATAGGCTTGGATTACTTTAATATTGAATGGTTTGCCTTGGAAACAAACAGAGATCATTCTGTCGTTTATGAGATTGCATCCAAGTATTCCATTTCAGACTCTTTTGTTGACCATGATAGCTACTTCATTTCTTTTAAGGGATTCCTAACCCACAGTAGTAGATATAATGGTCATTTGAGTTAAATTTAACCATTCCAGTCCATTTGAGTTCACTGATTCCCAGAATGTCGATGCTCACACTTGCTATCTCCTGTTTGACCACTTCCAATTTGTCATGATTCATGGACCTAACATTCCAGGTATCTAAGCAATATTGCTGTTTACAGCACTGGATCTTGCTTCTATCACTAGTCACATCCACAAGACGGTTTTGTTTTTGCTTTGGATTCATCCCTTCAGTCTTTCTGGATTTATTTCTCCACTGATCTCCAGTAGCATGCTGGGCACCTACCAACCTGGGGAATTCCTCATTCAGTATCCTATCATTGTGCCTTTTCATACTGTTCATGGGGTTCTCAAGGCAAGTATACTGAAGTGGTTTGCCATTCCCTTCTGCAGTGAACCACACTGAGTTAGACAAGGCTGTGATCTGTGAGATCATATCGACAGGTTTTCTGTGATTATATTTTCAGTGTGTCTGCCTGCTGATGCCCTCTCGCAATACCTACCATCTTACTTGGGTTTCTCTTACCTTGGATATGGGGTATCTCTTTACGGTTGCTCCAGCAAAGCACAGCCACTGCTCCTTACCTTGGACAAGGTGTATCTCTTAACTACCACACGTCCTGACCTTGAATATGGAATAGCTCATCTCGGCCCTCCTGCGCCTGCATAGTCGCCACCATTTGGACATGGGGTTGCTCCTCTCAGCCACAACCCAGAGCTCGGGAGAGGGGTAGTTCCCCTTGGTCATGCTTCTGCGTGGTCCATCACACAGCCAGCATCACTTCTGCATGGTCTGTTGTGCAGTTTTGCCAAGAGAACGCACTGGTCATAGCAAAAACCCTCTTTCAACAACATAAGAGAAGACTCTACACGTGGACATCACCAGATGGTGAACACTGAAATCAGATTGATTATATTCTTTGCAGCAAAAGATGGAGAAGCTCTATACAGTTAGCAAAAACAAGACCAGGAGCTGACTGTGGCTCACATCATGAATGCCTTATTACCAAATTCAGACTTAAATTGAAGAAAATAGGGAAAACCACTAGACCATTCAGATATGACCTAAGTCAAATCCCTTATGATTATACAGAAGAAGTGAGAAATAGATTTTAGGGACTAGATATGATTGATAGAGAGCCTGACGAACTATAGAGGGAAGTTCGTGACATTGTACAGGAGAGAGGGATCAAGATCGTCCCCACTGAAAAGAAATGCAGAAAAGCTAAATCACTGTCTGGTGAGGCGTTACAAATAGCTGTGAAAAGAGGAGAAGTGAAGAGCAAAGGAGAAAAGGAAACATATAAGCATCTGAATGCAGAGTTCCAAAGAATAGCAAGGAGAGATAAGAAAACCTTGCTCAGCGACCAATGCAAAGAAATAGAGAAAAACAACAGAATAGAAAAGACTAGAGATATCTTCAAGAAAATTAGAGATACCAAAGGAACATTTCATGCAAAGATGGACTCGATAAAGGACAGAAATGCTATGGGCTTAATAGAAGCAGGAGAAATGGAGAAGTGGCAAGAACACAGAACTGTCCAAAAAAAAGATCTTCCCAACCAAGATAATCATTATGGTGTGATCACTCATCTAGAGCCAGACGTCTTGGACTGTGAAGTCAAATGGGCCTTAGAAATCATCACTAGGAACAAAGCTAGTGGAGGTGATGGAATTCCAGTTGAGCTATTGCAAATCCTGAAAAATGATGCTGTGACAGTGCTGCCCTCAATATGCCAGCAAATTTGGAAAACTCAGCAGTGGCCACAGGACTGGCAAAGGTCCGTTTTCATTCCAGTCCCAAAGAAAGGCAATGGCAAAGAATGCTCAAACAACCGCTCAGTTGCACTCATCTCACACTCTAGTAAAATCATGCTCAAAATACTCCAAGCCACTCTTCAGCAATACGTGAACAGTGAAGTCCCAGATGTTCAAGCTGGTTTTAGAAAAGGCAGAGGGACCAGAGATCAAATTGTCAATGTCCCCTGTTTCATGGAAAAAACAAGATAGTTCCAAAAAAACATGTATTTCTGCTTTATTGACCCATTTCTTTTTTCAGTCATTTGTTATTTAGGCATTGAGGTTCACGAGCTGCTTTTGTAGTGTAAGGATTAATTATTTGTCAGTGACTTCGTTTCCTGTTATTTTCTCTGTTTTATAGGGTGCCTTTTCACATTGCTTATAGTCTCCTACTGATCACGATAGTAAAAGCGGATATCAAACGAAATCATAAGTAATCCTGTCAGTCAAATAAGGAAGAAGTTGAAATTTGTGGTTTAAATATCATAGGAAGCTGGTTCATCACCTGTAAGCAGTGTATGTGATGAGGGGAGAGACTTGATGAGACCTCAGTGGGAGAAAAATGGATTTCTTGATATCTACAACAAATAAGATATGTACAAGGATTGCCAATTTCTCATCAGAGCTTCTTCCACACTATTATGTCAATCAGACGTCTAATGGTCTACTTTTCCATGGTCTTTCTTTATCTCCAACACTTCTCAGGAGCTTGGCTTCATTTACTGTTATTTTCTCCGTTTCAAAGGGTGCCTTTTCACATTTCTTTTAGGTTCCTTCATTGTACAAAAGATTTTAACTTCAATTAGGTCACATATGTTTGCTTGAGTTTTATTTCCGTTTCTCTGGGAGGTGGGTCAGAGAGCATCTTGCTGTGATTTACGTCAAAGTGTGTCCTGCCTACATTTTCCTCTAAGAGTTTTATAGTTTCTAGTCTTATATTTAGATCTTTAATCCATTTTGAGTTTAGTTTTGCATATGTTGTTAGGAAGGGTTATGGTTTCATTCTTTTAGAATTTGCTGATGATTTTTCCCTCAGCACCACTTGTTAAAGAGATTATCATTTTTCCATTGTATATTATTTCCTCCTTTGTCAAAATTAAGATGCCCATGGATGTGTGGACTTATGTCTAGGCTTTCTATTTTGTTCCACTGATCTAGATCTCTGTCTTTGTGCTACTGTCTTGATAACTGTAATTTTGTAGTATAGTCTGAAGTCAGGCAGGTTGATTACTCCATTTCATTCTTCTTTCTCAGGATTGCTTCTGCTTTTAGAGGTTTCCCTGTGTTTCTATATTTACTTTGAAAGTATAAATACTGTGAAAATATTTGTTCTAGTTTTGTGAAGAATACTATTGCTTACTTGATAAGAGTTGCATTGAACCTATAGATTGCTTCGGTTTGTGTACTCATTTTCACTATATTATTTCTTCAAGTCCATCAACCTGGTATAATTTTCTATCTGTCTCATCTTTCTTTTATCATTGTTTTATAGTTTTCTATATATGCATATAAGTCTTTTTGTTTCTTTATGTAAATTTATCGCTAAGTATGCTATTCTTTCGGAGAAGGAAATGGCAACCCACTCCAGTGTTCTTGCCTGGAGAATCCCAGGGACGGGGGAGCCTGGTGGGCTTCCGTCTATGGGGTCACACAGAGTCGGACACGACTGACGTGACTTAGCAGCAGCAGCAGCAGCAGCAGCATGCTATTCTTTCATTGCAACGCTGAACAGGATTTATTCTCTATTTTCTCATTGTTCATGTATAGCAGTGCAAGGGGCTTCTGGGTAATAATTTATAACCTGCAACATTTTGATATTCATCAATTAGCTCTAGTAATATTCTTGTGGTGTCTTTAGGGCTTTCTATGTAGAGGATCATGTCGTCTGCAAATAGTGAGAGTTACTTTTTTTTTTTTTTTTAACCAACCTGGATTACTTTTTATTTCATTTTCTTCTCTGACTGTTGTGTCTAGGACTTCCAAATCAATGTTGAATTGTTGTGGTGAGAGTGAGCACCTTGGCTTGCTCCTGATTTTATAGGAAATCCTTTCAATTTTTCACCATTGGAGATACTGTTTGTCGTGGGTTTCTCATATATGGCTTTTATTGTGTTGAGATATGTTCCTCTTAACACTTGTTTTCTGGAGAGTTATCATAAGGAGGTGTTGACTTTTGTGAAAGAATTTCTCTGCATCTATTGAGATAATCATATTGTTTTTAATCTTTCCGTTTAATATGGTGTATCAGATTGATTTGCAAATATTAAGGAATCCTTGCATCCCTGGGATGATGTCCACGTGCTTCTAAGGTAATGATGTATGACCTTTTTGATATGTTTTTGGATTCTGTTTGCTAGAAGTTGCAGGAAAATTTCTGCACCTATGTTTACCAATATGTTTAGTAACATTAGCCTGTACTTTTCTTTCTTTTTTGCATCTTTGTCTGGTTTCGGTATTAGGGTGATGGTGGCCTCGGAGAATGAGTTGGGGAGTTTATCAGCCTCTGCAATTTTCTGGAAGAGTTTGAGTTGGTTAAGGCTTTGTTCTTCCATAAACCATTTTTTGGTAAATTCCAAAAAAAAAATAAAAATGTAGGATTCACCTGTGAAACCGTCTGGTCCTGGTCTTTTGATCATTGAAAGATTCTTGATTACAGGTTTTATTTCCGTGATTTTGTTTCATCTATAAGATTTTCTACTTGCTCGTCCATTTATGGACAGTTATTCTTTTCTAAGATTTTTTTTTTCCATTTCTTTAACGTTGTCCATTTATGTGACTTATAATTTCTCACAATAATCTCTTATGACCTTTGATATGTCTGTGTTTTCTGTTGTGATTACTCTATTTTCATCTGTAATTTTATTATTTGGATTTTTCTCCACCACCCCAGCACCCCCTCTTTTTTTTTAAATTTTTTCCTTGATCACTCTGGCTAATGCTTTGTCTTTGATTTATATTCTAAAAGAACCAGATTTTCATTTTATTGATCTTTGCCATAGTCACTATTGTTTCTTTTTCACTTATTTCTGCTCTGATTTTTATGATTCTATTCATTCTACTAACTTGGGGGTTCTTTTCTTCTTTTTGTGTTTGCTTTAGATGTAAAGGTAGCCTCTTTCTTTTATGTTCATCTTCTTCCTTGAGGCAGATTTATATGCTGTGAAACTCCTTCTTAACATTGCTTGTTACTGAAACCCAAAGTTTTGGGTTGTCGTGTTTTAATTTTCTTTTTGTAATTTTATTTATTTTACAGAGGATAATTAGTTTACATTATTGTATTGGTTTTGCCATACCTTAACATGAATCTGCCCCCAGGTGTACATATGTTTTTATTTTCCTTTGATTGAATTTAAATTTGATTTCCTTTTTGATTTTTTCTGTGATCTGTTGCTTATTCAGATGTCTGTTATTTAACCTCCATATGCTTGGAGATTTATTTAATTTTTCTTCTGTGTTTGACACCTATTGTTACTTCATTGTGATTGGAATAGATGCTCAAAATTCTTTCACTTTTCTTTTCTTTCTTTTTTTTTCTTTGAATTTAGCAATGGTTGGTTTATGGACTGGGATTTGATCTTTCCAGGAGGCTGTTCCATGTGCACTTGAGGAAAGGTGTATCCATTACTAATGAGTGTAATGCCTATATATAGCAATTAGGTGTAACTAGACCATTGTGCTATTTAGCAGACCCTCAAAATGTAAGGTAAATGAAATCAAGTAGAAAAGGGGAAATTAACAGTAAAACAATTATAATGGGGGCTTTTATATCCCACTCACACCTATGGACACTTCAACTGAAAAGAAAATTAGCAAATACTCATGAGCTGTAAACGTTCTTTTGTAGGTTGTCTGTTTTTACACTTATTGCAGTGCCTCAGGTACGGGAGGAGGAGGTACTCTAAAGTTGGCCATGTTTAGAAGTGGCAGAAAGTTACCCAGCACAATTGGTAGAGTTGGAAAATTGATAGAAAAGTCCTAATACAAAGATGTGACTTCCAAGCTATTGCTATCTTCCATTTTTATGAGTCGAGAAGTACTCACCAAGAAAGTGAAATCCCTGATATGAGGGTATATGATCTCAAAATTGAAATATGCCTAAGAGAACAGTCTATATGCATAAAATTGAGTCCTGGCTCGAGCCTTATTAATTATGCTAAGTGTTAGAACATGTCTGATAGACCACATCCCTTGCAAGTCTCCCAGAACCTCCCCTAAATTACTATCTCCTGCATTTCTAAGCTATGGCATTGTACTTTCTATAGTATCATAGGCTGAGGCTTTAAGATTATAAAAGCTCGTTGAGGACAGAGACCACATTAATTTATTACCGTTGGAAATATCTCCCAAAGGCCTGAAGCCAAGTCTGGCGCAGCTGCCACCACCCAAAAGGCCAGATGCTAACTCTGAAATCTGCCCTTAAATCTCCTCTCCAACTTCCCCCATCTTATCACCAACCAGTAGTGTCTTTTGTCCCTTGCCCAGGAAAGATTCTTTGTTCTTACAGTCTTCTTCATCGTCCAGGGGTGACTACCCATTGTCTGTATTTCAAACTCTCTGCTGATTGAATGAACATAATTTAGGAATGGAAACCAGAGGCTGCAGACAGGCCAGTACAGAAGCTTCTGAAGTTACATAGTGGGAATCTGCACTGACATGTGGCTACGTTGAATGT
Organism: Moschus berezovskii; assembly: GCF_049115385.1. Taxonomy (NCBI): domain Eukaryota; kingdom Metazoa; phylum Chordata; class Mammalia; order Artiodactyla; family Moschidae; genus Moschus; species Moschus berezovskii. Next base: position 21,887,124 of record NC_142489.1, read on the forward strand.
TATTAGTGACTTGAATCCTATCAGCTGGGTCATCTGGGAGATGAACATTTTCTCTGTGAAACTGTACAAAAGTATTTCTATATGACTTCATTTGGGTGCAAGCCTTCTGTATAATCTCCTATACCTGGTACTGTTCCCTCCAAATATTCCCAGTTGAACATACCTTGGCCTGATGTGCACACAATCTCTCCTTTAGGCTTGGCTAAGACGGGAGGTTCAGAGGTCTTGTTAGCCCAATTTCTCAAGTTGGTAGAGGACTTACAATCTACACTCTTTGTCAATAACTGGGGTATGTGCCTTTAAAGGCTGCAGGTGTTAACAAAGTACTTGCCTGGAGCTGTGGTTTTGCTGCTCTAATGGCCCTTTTTAGAGCAGAGGAACATGTGATTATCCGTAGGCCCTTCAGTTTGGACTGGTATTATTTATTTATTTTTATCAGTTGTGCACCTTGCAAACTAGAATCGTGGTCTTTTGGGGTTCTCACAAGTCCAGAGGACTGGCAGTAAGACTGGGGGCCATAGATGAGAACTTTTAAAAAGGGACTTCAACACACCTGGAAAACTCTCTGTGGGAAAGGCCCAGGTGGCTCCAACACATCGTGGGAGACCTTGTGATCCTCTAATCTCCCCAAAGGCTACTGCCGCCTATTGTCGTGGTTAACGGAGGTGTGATTACCATGATGTGCTTGCTTTGTGTCATCACTAAAGCAATAGGCAGCAATGCCTTGGTCACTGCCCTTTGCAACGACCAGTCCTCAGGATTGGTCAGGTCTTATCCTTGGGATTTAGAAGGAAATCAGTGGGAAGGATTAAAGGAGAGTTCTGTATGTTTTTGACCAGGTCATGCTGCCTTCCTGATGTGCTTACTTTCTTCTATCCCTTTCTCTAAATTATGCCCCTTCCATTGTTTCCTAGGAGATATTACCCATTTAATAGAATGTTCATCCCAGCTGAATCTCTGAGGAAACAGTGAAAACACTTAGGGAGCATTAGGAATCTTTGAGGATTATCAGTTGATGGGTAAGAGTGTTCTTTACCACTTTCCTTTCCCTGAGAACCTAAGTAAGTACGGTAAATTCTGTTAAGTCACTCAGTCCTGTCCAACTTTTTCTGACCCCATGGATTGTAGCCTGCCAAGCTTCCCCGTTCATCAGCAACTCATAGAGCCTGCTCAAACCTATGCCCATCGAGTCAGTGATTCCATCCGAGCATTTCATCTTCTGTCTTCGCTCTCTCCTCCAGCTTTCAATCTTTCTCAACATCAGGATCTTTTCCAGTGAGTCAGTCCTTCACATCAGGTGGCCAATATATTCAAGTTCCAGTTTCAGAATCAGTCATTCCAATCAGTATTCAGGACTGATTTCCCTTAGAATTGACTGCTTTGATCTCCTTGCAGTCAAAGGGACTCTCAAGAGTTTTCTCCAACACCACATTTCAATAACATTGATTCTTTGGAGGTCAACTTTCTTTCTAGTCGAATTCTCACTTCTACTTGACTCTGTACGTAGATTTGACTAGACCGAACTTTGTCTGCTTTATAATATGCTGTCTAGCCTGGTCATAACTTTTCTTCTAAGGAAAATGTGTATTTTGATTTCATGACCAGAGTCACCATCTGCAGTGATTTTGGAGCCCCCTCCCCCAATTAAGTTCCTCACTGTTTCCATTCTTTCCCCATCTTTATGACATGAAGTAATGAGACCAGATGCCATGATTCTCATTTTGGATGTGGTGTTTTAAGTCATCTTTTTCATTCTCTTTCACTTTCCTCAAGAGACTCTTTAGTTCTTTTGAAGTTCTGCCATGCGAATCGTGTCTTCTGCATATCTGAGGTTATTGATATTTCTCCAGAAACCTTGATTGCAAACACTGTTGCATCCAGCGTGGCCTTTTGTATGATTAACTCTACATGCAAGTTCAATAAAGAGGGTGACAATATACAGCTTTGACGTGCTCCTTTCCCAACTCCTAACCATTCTGTTCTTCCATGTCCTGTTCTAACTGTTGCTTCTAGACCTCCATACAGTTTACTCAGGAGGTATATAACATGGTCTAGTAGTGCCATCTTTTGTCGAATTTCCCATTTTGCTATGATCTACCCAATCAAAGTCTTTGGCATCGTCAAATAGGAGTAGATGCTTTCCTGGTGTTTTCTTGCTTTTTCCATTCCCCAACAGGTGTTTGCAGTTTGATTTCGGGCTCGTCTGTCCTTTTTAAATCCAGCTTGAACATGTGGAAGCTCATGGTTCACATTCTGTTGAAGCCTGGTTGGGGAATTTTGAGCAGTACTTTGCGAGAGTGTGAAATATGTGCAACTAAGCCGTAGCATGAACATTGTTTAGATTGCCTTTTTTGCAGTTGGAATGACAACTGACCTTTTCCAGTACTCTGGCCACAATTGAGTCTTCCAAATTTGCTAGCATATGGATGGCAGCACATTCCTAGTATCATCTTTTAGAATTTGAAATAGCTCAACTGAATTCCATCACCTCCACAAGCTTTGCTTGTAGTTATGCTTCCTAAATCCCACTTGACTTCACATTCCATGATGTCTGACTCTAGGTGAGTGATCACAGCATTGTGCTTAACTGGGTCATGAAGAACTTTTGTGTATCATTCATCTGTGTATTCTTGCCACCTCTTCTAAATAGCTTCTGCTTCTGTTACATCTGTACCATTTCTGTCCTTTAATGTGCTCCTCTTTGAATGCAATTTTCCCTTGGTATCTCTGATTTAGAGGAGGGATCTGAAGTCTTTCCCATTCTCTTTATTTCCTCTATTGGCATTGATAACCGAGGAAAGTTTTATCTCTCTTTGCTATTCTTTGGGACTCGGCATTCAAATGTATATAGTTTTCCTTTTCTCCTTTTCGTTTAGCTTGCCTCCTCTTCTCAGCTCTTTGTAAGGCCACGTCACTTTGCTTTTTGCATTTCTTTTTCATGGGGATGGTCTTGATCACTGTTTCCTGTACAATGCCACAAATCTCCACCCATAAGTCTTCAGGCTCTCGATCAGACATAATCCCCGGATTCTGTTTACAACTTCCACTGTATAATCATAAGGGCTTTGATTTTACATGTGTAAAATATATTAATTCCCTCTTTCATGTAGGGAAATATTCACCCAGGCTTTCATCTAAGAAATACAGAGAACTCTTTATGGTATTAGGGAAATACATGAAATATAGCTGTTCAATGTTTGACTCTTTAGCACAGGTCTTAATTTCTGAACCATTGAAAATCCTCTATTTTAAGTTTATAAATCTGGGAAATGTTTTCATACGTGAATAATTGAGATTTCATATGAGAAGCTTTCTCCCCAAATTTTCAAATATGAAATATACAGAATTCCAAATCTCCTATCAGAAGACCTTCATTCAAAATTTCTTGATGGAAATACAGATAATTTCATAGCTCAAGCATGAAAATCTGTAGACAAATTCTATATGTCAGTAGGAAAATTAGTGCAAGTTTTTCACATATTAAATAGACAGTATTCAGTATTTTATGAAGGAAAGACAACACAAAGATTTTCAAATGAGAAATATGAAAATAATCTCATATTTCATGTTAGAAAACCTGTGACCATGTTTTGATATGTGAAATGGACATTTTCATATCTCCTTCAAAAGAATCTGCATCCAGATTTTCCTAGCTCTAACGTGAAAAATTCCAGATTTTATGCAGAAAATTCTGTGTCCATACTTTCATGTGTGATGTATAGAGAATTCCATGATTCAAATTGGAAAAACTGTCCCCAGATTTGTATATGTGAATAATAGAGAATTCTGTATTTCACCTACTGAAACCTGCATCTAGATTTTCATATGTGAAACTTAGAATTTCATCTTTTATGTAGGACTATCTCTTTTCAGATGTCTATGCTTGAAATAGAAAATACCTTCATCAGGAGGCTCCTTGGTTCCTATTGTTCTTCTGTCATTTGTGTGTTGTCACTGGGATAACTAAGGTTATTCGTATCTCCCACATAAATTTTGTTTCCAGCTTGAGCTTCATCTAGGATTTTATTTTTCATGATGTTCTCAGAAACAGAAGTTAAATAAGTAGGGTAACAATACATAGCTTTGACATAGTCCTTTCCCGATTTTGAGCCAGTTTATTGTCCCCTGTCCAGTTCTAACTGTTGCACTTTTACTAGCACGCACATTTCCCAGCAGACAGGTAAGAAGTACTGGTATTCTTATCGCTAGGAATTTTCCACAATTATTTTTCCTTTGTTTTGGTTTGTGTGTGATTCACAGTGTCCTAGTCATGAACAGAGACAAATAAGCAGATATATATGATTGCATGGTATCCCCTTTCTTTTTCTATGATCCAAACATCAATTAATGTGTACCTCTTATAATTAAATCACTAACTACACATTTTGTTTTGTTTGTTTTGTATTTTAATTTTATATTTTGGTCATTGTTGCTATTGTGGTTTTCTCTCTTTTGCAAGTATTCAAGTAGGAACTGGTAATTTCTTGTGTTTGCCTTCTTATTTTACAAGATTTAAGTTATGGTCAGGGCAGTCTCTGACCTTTGACACCCACTGAATGGAGTTAAGCTTTGAGATCCAAAATTAGACATCTGTGCTGTGGGAAAATGTCAGGAATGTTAAAAAAAAAAAAAAAGCTAGATATATTCAAGTGCTGACTTTTTGAGCTCAATTATGCTATTATATTTTAAGTGGAAAGTTCTGAATTTCTTCATGCTGATGAAAATTCTTCATTAAGAGAAATTTCTAAGGGGGAAAGAAAAGCAGTAACAACAATAAAATGCACTTAATTGCATTTGGAAATCAAAGTAGTACCAGTTATGTGTGTATGTATGCTAACTCCCACCAAACAGAGTAATTCATGTTAACTAATGTTTCATGTTTTGCTTTCAAGGATAAAAAAAAAAAAAAATAGAGCTTGCCAGGAAAAACAGAAGTTCGAAGAAGACAAAAATTTAGGTGGACGTGAAATGCAACTCTCTCAACGAATGGATCACAAATACTACTTCTACACTGACAACAGTTCTCCCAGAGCATCCGATAAATACTAGCAGAAGACCCGAGTCACCAGAGTGTCCCTTGTGGGTTTCAGACATACCGGGGTGGAAAGGAAATAAGATGGAAGAAGGAAGGTAAGAGGAAGCAAGACAAAACCTGCACCTTGGGGTGGGAGATGGAGAAGCAGGGAAGAGATTTCCAGAACGAGGCAAGATGTTTCACTAAAGTGTACATTACTTGGGCTGAAAGGAAGCAAGGAGGAACAGCTAATGAAATATAAATTGTATAGAGCAAGAGTCACACAGACAATGTGTGTCGTGGCCCTATAGGCCCAAACTACAATGCAGCTCAACCAGTGTGCATGGGGTCTGGCAGCTGGAACACTGGATTTAGAGAGCCATCCTGGGAGAGGACTTCTCTTGACTATGTGGAGATGGCCTAATGGAGTAGGTACGAGTAGATATGTAGCAGGGAATGCATTTTGAGTATTCCCAAACTGCCAAAGAGGCAGGACCTTACTGCTGATCACACTCAGGAGGTAGAGACACTTTTGTAGACCCTCCTCTTCCTACCTGTTAACACCGACTGCAAGGCAATAGAGAAAGACCAGCCAGAAGTACCACTCATTCCAAATCTCTTATTCCCATGGCTGCTGACTCCTATTCATAATTGGTACCACCAGGGTTCCAGCATTCCAAGCAGCTGTACCACTCCTGTGCTCAACAAGGCAGACCCCAGTGCTCCACAAGTGTCTCGGGGAAGACTTCTTTGGTGACCACAGGTGAAGGAAAGATGAAAATTACATCTTAGACCCAGGGACAGAGACAATAAGGAACAGGACTGAAAATCTTCCAACCGGTTGAGCATGCCACAGATTAAATACACACTATTAATCACATAGACCCTGTATCTACAGAATAGATCAAAAGATGATAAGAGCTCAAGCAAAAGAAAATGACCAGACTCAGGCAGCTGTAAGAACGCACAGGAATTATAGCAGTTTTAAGTATGAGCTGTCCTTAGAGAGATCCAGAGTCCAGTTTCCTCCATCGTTGGATAGCTTCCTAAAGAGGTATAGTTGTCCTCTGACTCATCTTGGGGACTAGGACACTGACAGATGAGACACAAGGAAATATGCATTATTCTTTTGATGCATTGCATTGTTGTGTTGTTGGTGCACTATTTTGCCCAGTTGTAGCCTTCTTTGTTATTACACATTGCTTTGGCCTTTTAAGGTTATTTCAACCATATTTTTTATTTCTTGTATAGCTGTTTCAACTTTTACTTTGGCTACCTATTTTCCATGCCTTTAGTTGCTGTTGCATCACTTCCTTTTTAAAAGGTATGCATTTCTACATTAATTGTGATTTTCTGTTATTCTGTGGGGGCTGTATCTGATCTTGTCAGATTTGCTTTCTTTATTCTTCAGTTGACATTCTGCTCTGGTGTTGTTTTTTGGCTTGAGATTTTTTCGATTGGTTCCCTTTATGAATCTATTGTTTTCTCTGTTGTGTTTATTGCTTGTGCTCCTTTTATTTATTTTTTTTTCTTTTTGCCATTTACCTGTGTTACTTTTTAAAATCTCCTCAATCTCTTCCTATGATATCGTGTTTCTCTGAGCATAAGATGGGCCTGATCTTCTCAGGTGTCAGCATGGAAAACAGGATCATGGGACACCAGGGAATTCCTGTCTATAGTGAATATTAACTGGTGACAGTTTCCATGAAGGCCTCCTTCTTGATCTAAGATGCACTTCAAACAATGACCTGTGCAACCCAGGGCTGATGCCTCACACCACACAACAAGCAAGACAGAAATACAAACCAAATCATCAGCAGATACACTGGCTAATGTCAGACTAATCCCATCAGTACAGTTCCGTTCAGTCGCTCAGTCGTGTCTGACTCTCCGCGACCCCATGGATCACAGCACGCCAGGCCTCCCTGTCCATCACTAACTCTCGGAGTTCACAAAAACTCATGTCCACAGAGTCGGTGATGCCATCCAGCCATCTCATTCTCGGTCGTCCCCTTCTCCTCCCGCCCCCAACCTTTCCCAGCATCAGAGTTTTTTCCAGTGAGTCAACTCATCGCATGAGGTAGCCAAAGTATTGGAGTTTCAGCTTTAGCATCAGTCCTTCCAATGAACACTAATCCCATAGACACATGCAAATGACATGAACAGACATGGTCCCACCATTAGTGAAAGAAATCTCAGCTGCAGACTCAAGAACATAGTTTCCAGTCTCTCCCACTCCAAAGTCCAAAGTAGTCACTCAGCCAACTTTATCGACTTGGAGTGGAGACGAGGAGCAATAACTATAACCCAGCAGTCTGAGAAGGAATGACCATTAACACAGAAAGTAGGGAAATATGAAGACAGATAAATATGTTGTGGGCAAAGGAATGTGGTAAAAGCTCAAAACACAATGAAAGAAAAAACGGGTAGGCTCCCTACAAAATACTTGGAAGTAACGATAGTAAAGGTGAGAAAAGTATTCCTGAGATAGAATGGAGAAAAGATGAGAAACATTTTTGAAGGGCCTAGAAAAACGAATAAGTAACAAAAAATAATTAACAACGGACATTAATAAAAATGGACATTGGTCTCCTATAGGCTAATACACACTGTTGTACTGTTGAAGCCAACACAACTTTAGGAAGCAATTATCCTCCAATTAAAAAAATGAAGTTTAAAAAGAAACACAACCGTTCAATGGCAAAAGAGACCTGACAAAATTAAATGGTACGTATAGGACATTTCAACTAAACAGAGAAAAATATGTATTTTTCTAAAGCGAAAATGAAATATCTCCAGAATATATTACAAACTGACTCTCAAAACAAGCCTCAGTAATTTTAAGGTAATGGTAATAGTATCACTTTTTTAAAAACCTACAATGCTATGTTTTACATACCAGATATGGGGACAGAGACTGTAAAAATCACGAATCCATGTAGGCTAACAAATACACCTCTACATGGCCAAGAGATCACTGATGAAATCAGAGAGAAAATTTAAAAAAAATTTAGAAGAAAATAATATTAAAAGCATGATTATCTGAACGTTGTGGAGCATGCTAAAGCAGTAAGAGAGTGAAGTTGGTAAATACTACACATCTCAAGTAATTAGCATAATATTAAATCTAAAGCATTTAGAGAAAGAAGAAAAAGCAGACAAAATTCCCCAAAGTGAATACAAGGGACAAAAACGATAAAAAAAAATCAGAGCTGAAATTAAAGAAAATACATGATAAAAAAAAAAAAAAGCCAAAATCAATATCTTTAAAAGGGGTCTCTTGGAGAGGATAGACAAAATAGATAAATCATTGTCCAGACTTATCAAGAAAAAAGAGAAAAACACTTAAATCAATCAAATTTGACATGACAAAGGATGACATTATAACGGATACCACAGAAATAACAAAGAATCGTAAGAGACTACAGCAAAATTCAGGGTCTTGAATCCATAGATAAATGCTCAGAAATTCAATGAAGAAGAAACAGAGAATATTAACCCAATAATGGTAAGCACTAATATTGAAACTGTGATAAAAATTTTCCAATTGATAAAATTAAGGCAGATGGCTTAACATGGAAATTTTACAAACCAGTCAGAAAACTGCTAACACATGGACTTCTGAAACACTTCTAAAATTCTAGAGTGGAAGAAAACCCCACAAACTCTCCTACAAGGTCACTATCACTCCAATGCCAACACCAACATAACAGAGAAAAGGAAAGTTAGACCTATATCACATAGATGAACAGAGGCAAATATCCTTAGCAAAATACAAGCAAAAAAATCCACCACTACCTTAAAAAGACTGAACAGAATTACTAAGTGGGGGTATATGACAGATACAGAAACATCTTCAGAAGCTGCATATCAATAGGTCAGTACAGTTCACTTCAGTCTCTCAGTCATATCCGACTCATTGCGACGCTATGAATGAGAGCCTGCTAGGCTTCCCTGTTCATCACGTTGCTCGGAGTTCACCCAACTCAAGTCCATGGAGTTGATAATGCCATCCAGCCATCTCATTCTCTGTCTCCCCTTATCCCCTGGACTCCAATCCCTCACAGTATCAGGGTATTTTTCTAAGAGTCATCTCTTCCCAGCAGGTGGCCAAAGTATTGAAGTTTCAGCTTCAGCATCAGTCCTTCCAATGAACACCCAGGACAGATCTCCTTTAGAATGGACTGGATGGATCTCCTTGCACTCCAAGGGACTCTCAGGAGGTGTCTCCAACACCACAGTTCAAAATCATCAATTCTTCGGTGATCAGTTTTCTTCACAGTCCAACTCTCACATCCATACATGACCACGGGAAAAAGCATAGCCTTGATTAGACGGACCTTGGTTGGCAAAGTAATGTCTCTACTTTTTAATATGATGTCTACTTTGGTTAAAATTTTCCTTCCAAGAAGTAAGCGTCTTTTAATTTCATGACTGCAATCACAACCTTCAGTGATTATGGAGCCCCCAAAAACAAAGCCTGACACAGTTTCCATTGTTTCCCCATCTATTTCCCACAGAGTGATGGGACCAGATACTGTGATATTTTCTTTCTGAATGTTGAGCTTTAAGCCAACATTTTCACTGTCCTCTTTCACTTGCATCAAGAGGCTTTTTAGTTCTTCTTCACATTCTGCCATAAGGGTGCTGTCATCTGCATATCTGAGATTGTTGATATTTCTCCTGTCAATCTTGATTCCAGCTTGTGCTTCTTCCAGCCCTGCATTTCTCATACGTGCTCATATATAAGTTAAATAAGCAGGGTGACAATATACAGCCTTGACACACTACTTTTCCTATTTGGAACCAGTCTATTCTTCCATGTCCAGTTCTGACTGTTTTTTCTTGACTTGCATATAGGTTTTTCAACAGACAGGTTGTTAGGAGCCCTAACATCTGAGTAGCCAGGATCGGCCTGAGACCTTGCTTAGGCCTAAGTTTTGATTTCCTGGAGAGGGGGTGGAGGCCAAGTCCATAGAAACACCTCCCTAAGAAGATCCCGCTGGCGCCAAAATTAAGAAACTCCTCCCTAGAAGAGTCCCGCCGGCGCCAAAAGTCGAGCCAATCAGAGTAAAAAGGGAAATCCCCCAGAAAAATCCCCCGCGCATATAAACTGGCCAATGAGCTTCTGCCAGCTTGATCTTTTGAACAGAAATAGGTGCTTACAGAACCTGAGATTATAAAAACCGCTGTGACCTGGGCTCAGGGCTCTTATCCCACTACACTGCGCTGGAGGAGGCATGAGCCCTAGCTCGAGCTAGAAATAAACCCCATTCTTGGTTTTGCATTGCTGCGAGTGTCTTATTCTACCAGTTAAGGGGGACCGGACTCAGGGCATAACATTTGGGGGCTCGTCCGGGATCCCTCTGACTGGGGAGAATAACGCTCTCCCGGCAGAAGGGGTTCATCAACCTGGAGGAGGGCTGATTATAGCACCGGTGCAAGGTCTGTTCAGGGGCGATCACCGTAGCCAGCGTAAGGCCGAGGACCAGCATTCGCGCTGGAAGGCAGCTGGATCTGCAAGGTCTGTTCAGGGGCGAATTGGTCGCCGTAGCCAGCGTAAGGCCGAGGGCCAGCATTCGCATTGGAAGGCAGCTGGATCTGCAAGGTCAGGGGCGAATTGATCGCCGTAGCCGGCATAAGGCCGAGGCCCAGCATTAGCGCTGGAAGGCAGCTGGCTCTGCGGGAGAGAGGAGGTCTCTCCCGATCCGGAATCTGGTGGGCAGTGGACGCCCTTCAGTAAACTGCAGGAAGCCTCAGAGGTCTCAGAGACCTAGTAGTGTGTTTTCGGTGGACGTTTGTCTGTCCTCTGTTTGTCGTGTTATCGTGTGTGCCGACATTGTCTCTGTCTCTCTCCTGTGTCTGTTTTCTGCCATAATCTGTTTTGTGGTCCTGGGTCAAGGAAGCTCTACCCTGCTCTCCCTCATGATGGGTCATTTCGCTGACTTTAAATCTAGGGCGCGAGACTTGTCTCTGCTAGTGAAGAGGAATAAGCTGGTGACGCTCTGCTCCTTGGAGTGGCCCACTTTTAATGTCTGGTGGCCGAGAGAGGGAACCTTCAGCCTGCCCACCATCCGGGCTGTTGGGGGAAGGTTCTCCCGCCCGGCCCGGCCAGCCACCCGGACCAGATGCCCTATATCCTGGTCTGGCAAGATCTGGTGGAAAACCCACCAGCATGGATAAAGCCTTTTGTTTCCATCCTTTTCACCCATAATCCCACCTGGAATGGCTGTCAGTAGCTGTTACAGGTGCTCTTCACCATGGAAGAACGGGAGCAGATTCTATTGGAAGCTCGGAAACATGTCCGGAGTGTGGACAGGAGGCCCACCCTGCAGCCAAACCTAACTGATGAGGAATTTCCATTGACCCGGCCCCAGTGGGACTTTGAGCGCGCAGAAGGTAGGGAGCATCTCCGAGTGTACAGCCAGACTCTTATGGCAGGCCTCCGAGCAGCTGCCCAGAGACCAAGGAATTTGGCTAAGATAAAGTTGTTCAGGGATTGGTTTTGGGTATGGAGATTAAATGATAATTATGCTGCGAATACAATCCCCAGAGCTTGGGTCAAGTAAAAAGGATGAATCGGACCCTAAAAGAAACATTGGCAAGATTGGCAATAGAGACTGGCGGGGACTGGGTGACTCTCCTTCCTTATGCCCTTTTATTGTTTATGGGGTCCCTCCACCAACCCCCTATAAAATTGGTCCAACTGTTTTATAAACTAGTAAATTTTATATTGTAATGTCTAAGTCATGACTAAAGACTCGCACTGTGTCTGTCTTGGTATGTCTTTGTCTCTGAGTAATATTTTTGAAGTTAATTTGTAAATGAGCTCTATTTAATTGGCTTAAAGGGTAAGCGCTTACAAATCAGATAATTCTAAATTAATAAATTTCAGGTTCAAGTAAAGTGGAAAATATTCAGTATTAAATACCTGATATTAATGTTTGTTGATCTATCTAATATAAACATGTCTTAGAGTAATTAACATTAAGTAGAATATTTTCATTGCACCTAGGTTCAACATAAATTAAATATATCTGTTACAAGTTTGTCGACAAAGAAATTACCTTGAGTGAAAAAAAAAACTTCTAAGAAATGTAAATGAGACAAGAGCTTTTAGATAAACTCTATTAAGATTAAAATGTCTGTCTAAAACAGTTTCTCTAGATTTTGGTAACCTGAATTTCTAAGGTTGTGCTAAATTAAGTACCAAAAGTTTATTGAATAGCTAGGTCATTTCCAAATAAAATAAGATTCTGAAACATTCACTACTGAATACTAACTTACAGAAAAACTAAAGATTTTAGACTATTAACAAATAATGTTTGATGACATCCTGAGATGTTTGCTAAAATTTTTTAAGTTATCACTGATGTTTATGTTCACCAATCTATAGAATGCTAATATAAAGGTCAATTCTTGGTTGCTTAAGGGAAGTAAGATGTGTGTGTTCAGTAAAGAAGGTATGAATAATGAAGTTACATTTATGAAAGAAAAAGGTAATAGGTCTGACTTACAGTTGGCTGTTTCAGGATGGGAGAACAAATGGGTACAGAGAGTGATAAAATGGTTTTGTGGAAAGTGGACCCCAAGGAAAGAGTTTTGTGTATAAACAAACGTTTTCTTGAGATGTTAAACTGCATTTGACAATAGATTTAAGATTATTTGCCTCTTAAATGGTCTGTTCTATATTTGCCTCTGAAATCCTATATTGTTACTATGGCTGAGTGAATAGCTATTGCTTTAGTGACCTATAATCCCATCTGACTGAGTGTTCTAAACCTTTCTGATATTTGTTGACAAAACTTCCTTAATCAATCTGATGAAGCACTTTTGGCTTCTAGCTGACTTTGGGATGCTTCAGAGGGCCCCTGAAACATCCCAAAGGGAGATATTACACTAATTGTGTTCAACTTCCATGTTAAATTACATGGGAAGTACTGTCAAGTGAATAATAAGTCTCAGGTATATTGTATGGTAAATGTTACTAATACAGATATCCTAGAAACAATTTATATATAAATTCTGATATATTCAGGTAAAATGGTGCCGTAATTCTGATTACTATCTTAAAGTGTTGTCACAGCACTAACCAAGTTTCTTGTGAAAATGCTTCCTCTTCAAGAAGATTTATAAAAAGGACTTTTGGATAAATACAAGTTTCTGAACTGGGTAAGAAATTAAAAGATTCTAGTGAGAAACCTGATGACTGTACAAAGGTTAACAAAAGGACCGAATGAACTGGCAAATATGCTTATAACTTTTATGGTTTCTGAAAAATTACTGGTTTGAATCTGTGTTTTCCAGATTTTAGGAAACCTTCCCCTCAAACTAATTATGACTTAACAGTAATTTGGTAAAATGGTGTTTAATAGACAAATTGAAGCATTTAACATTTTTCTCTGTCTGACCCCTTCAGAGACTGGAAACTCTTAGGCTTCCAGTAACTTTATCAGATAAACTAAGAAGGTTATCTCACTAACAGGTACAGAAATCTCAGTTTGGGAGACCTTAAGAAAGGGAGGAATTCACTCACATCTGTTAGGCAAAATCTGTGATAAGCCTTTGAGATGACTTTCTCTAACCCTGAAAGGTCTTAAAGTTAAGTTTGAGACTCCAGAAAAGTTTCAGCAAAAAAAAAAAAAAAAAAAAGAAAAGAAAGAAAAGTCTATGGTTATATAAATAATCAGGTCAAGTTTATTGAGAACAGATTTATTTTGTAAACAAGTCTTAATTTGGTTATATTTGGTAAAAATGAGAGTAATTTTAGGGAGAAAATGATGTTTCAATGAGTGTTAAATCCCAGTTTCTTAACGGAACTCTGTATCTACTAAGACTCATTTCCTGAGTGGATCTTTGCTGTTATGTGATATTAATATAGGATTTGGTTGCGTTCTTGAAGAGCACCCTAGGTTTGTTTCTGAAGCTTGTCTCAGTGATCTATCTTTGGATGAAGATCAGATGCGTCATGACCTGCAACCAGGACTAGAAAAAGACATAATTTAAGGGACTGTCTCCAACCTGGATGGAAGGACTTTTTTCAGAAGAAACTACACTACACCAGGATGAGAAGACGACGACATCAGAGGTAGACAGCTTGCCCAAGATGCTGGACCTGATTCGTATGATTATTTATAATGTTTTCTTGACTTCTTAGCCCTCTGCATATAAATCAAATGCTTTTCTACCATAGGCCTGATCCTATGCTAGTTTTAGAAATTAATCCAATTGTCGGGTTTGTAGACATGTAAAAGCTCATTCTGCTTATACAAAAACTCTGTTAGAATTGTGCCATCCTAATGTCCTTAAACCATGGCAACAGTCTGCTTCTAAATTGGAAAATTAAAAACAATAGCTGGAAATCAGAGTCAGGGCTATGGGAAATCCAAGAGGGCTGCTTGGCTTTTTCCAGCTCCCTGACAAACCTCATTTTTTTTATTGGATGGGTTAAAGCCTCCCTGGCTACAGGGCCTCCATAATGAAAAATCACGGAATATTAAGTTTTGTAAGTTGTTAAATTAAGTTTCTAGTTTTGTTAATGTCTAGTGTTTACTAAGACTCACTGCTGAAACAGTTCTTTGTTACGTGATACTGCTAAAAGATTTAATTAAGTTATTAAAAAGGACACTCTAGGTTAGTTTCTAAGGCTTATCTCAGTAACCAATCTTCAGATAAAGGTCAGATACTCCATAATGTACAACCAGGAGATTAACACCAGGCTATAGTCATTTAACAAATGAAGTCAGGTGACTTGGGGTATACCAGGCTTTATCTAAGAAAAGTTCTTGACTTATAATTCTTATTTTACTCTTAACTGCTAGTTATGGCTATATTATTTTCTATGTCACTTTTTTCACTGAGCCTGTGATATAATGCTGATATGCAGTTCCATATGAGATCAATAATTGTAATAGTGTGACTCTGGGTATGAGAAAAAGCAACAAGAGGGAATATTTTCCTGGACCAGGAGGCTAGTGAGACAGTGGTCAAGAGACTTTTGCTACTTGCAAGGCCTGGTCCAGTTTTAGCACACTGAGTGGCCCATCGCTTCCCTAGACCTGGGAATGAGCCTTCCCAGCAACGCGGGACTCAATGGCCATGAAATGGTGTCACATGGACGGATATGTGGCTATGAAGAGACCCTGCTGACTATAAGTTGGTAATTGCCAGCTGCCTCTACAAAGATTATGTCATGACCATTGCAAGCTGCTGACATTCAACACCCCCTGAAAGAAATTCAGGGTGAAAATCAGGAATGAGGCACTCTGTGCTCTGAAAAAACTGGAAGAACAGACCTTCAGATAGTCAGATCTTTTCAGAGAAAGGTTTTATGAGTTCCAATTCTTGCATCTTCTCATACCTAGAAAAACATTGACGTCATTAATGGTGACATCTGCTTTGGCTATTAAAAAAATTTTACTATTAAAAGTCAAAATAGAGTAGCTATGCCTCAGACATCCTGGGAAATAACTATTTCCCAGATATCCTGAAAAATGATATTATGGGTGTGATTTCAGATTAGACGCTGTAACCTAATGTAGAACTTAATGTTCCTGTAATGTATTTTTGCTTCTATACTTTGCTTGCTGCTCATAGAACTAAAGTTACTCCATTTTAGATAAGGTTGTTTTTAAGTAAAGATTCCTAAAATTGTTTTTGAGTAAGGCTGCATAAGGATCCCTGGATCAAACTCTACCCACGGAGGAAGATTCCTCCGTTTGAACAACAGAAAAGGGGGGAGATGTTAGGAGTCCTAACATCTGAGTAGCCAGGATAGGCCTGAGACCTTGCTTAGGCCTAAGTTTTGATTTCCTGGAGAGAGGGTGGAGGCCAAGTCCACAGAAACTCCTCCCTAAGAAGATCCCACCGGCGCCAAAATTAGGAAACTCCTCCCTAGGAGAGTCCCGCCGGCGCCAAAAGTAGAGCCAATCAGAGTAAAAAGGGAAATCCCACAGAAAAACCCCCCGTGCGTATAAACTGGCCAATGAGCTTCTGCCAGCTTGATCTTTTGAAATGAAATAGGTGCTTACGTAACCTGAGATTATAAAAACCGCTGTGACCTGGGCTCAGGGCTCTTGTCCCACTCCACTGCGCTGGAGGAGGCATGAGCCCTAGCTCAAGCTAGAAATAAACCCCATTCTTGCTTTTGCATTGCTGCGAGTGTCTTATTCTACCAGTTAAGGGGGACCGGACTCAGGGCATAACAAGGTCTGGTATTCCCATCTCTTTCAGAATGTTCCACAGTATATTTTGATCCACACAGTCAAAGGCTTTGGCATAGTCAATAAAGCAGAAACAGATATTTTTCTGGAACTCCCTTGCTCCTTTGATGATCAAGCGGATGTTGGAAATTTGATCTCTGGTTCCTCTGCCTTTTTATAAGCAGCTTGCACATTTGGAAGTTCACAGTTCACATTTTGCTGAAGCCTGGTCTGGAGAATTTTGAGGATTACTTTACTAGCGTGGGAGTTTCGTGCAATTGTGAGGTTGTTTGAGCATTCTATGGCATTGCTTTTCTTTGGGATTGGGATGAAAACTGACTTTTTCCAGTCCTGTGGCCACTGCTAAGTTTTCCAAGTTTCCTGGCATATGGAGTGCAGCACTTTCAAAACATCAAATTGCATTATTTGCAATAGCTCAACTGGAATTCATCACCTCAGCTAGCTTTGTTCATAGTGATCCTTTCTAAGACCCACTTGACTTCACATTCCAGGATGTCTGGCTCTAGGTGAGTGATCACACCATTGTAATTATCTGGGTCATAAAGACTTTTTTCGTACAGTTTTGTGTATTCTTGCCACCTCTTCATAATATCTTCTGCTTCTTTTAGGACCATACCATTTCTGTCCTTTATTGACCCCATCTTTGCATGAAATCTTCCCATGGATTCTCTAATTTGCTTCAAGAGATTTCTAATCTTTCCCATTCTATTGCTTTCCTCTCTTTCTTTGCATTGATCGCTGAGGAAGGCTTTCTTATCTCTCCTTGCTATTCTTTGGAACTGTGTATTCAGATGCTTATACCTTTCATTTTCTCATTTGCTTTTCGCTTCTCTTCTTTTCACAGCTATTTGTAAGGCCTCATCAGACAACCATTTTGCTTTCTTTGCATTTCTTTTCCATGGGGATAGTTCATCCGACATTCTATCAGATCTAGTCCCTTAAATCTATTTCTCAATTCCACTGTATATACATAACGGAGGTGATTTAGGTCATACCTGAATGGCCGAGAGGTTTTCCCTACTTTCTTCAATTTAAGTCTGAATTTGTCAATAAGGATTTCAAGATCTGAGCCACAGTCAGCTCCTGGTCTTGTTTATGCTGACTGTATAGACCTTCTCCATCTTTGGCTGCAAAGAATTTAATCAATCTGATTTCAGTGCTGACTGTCTGGTGATGTCCATGTGTAGAGTCTTCTCTTGTGATGTTGGAAGAAGCTGTTTGCCTGTTTGCTATGACCAATGCATTCTCTTGGCCAAACTCTATTGGCCACTGCCCTGTTTCATTCTGTACTCCAAGGCCAAATGTATCTGTCACTCCAAATGTATCTTGACTTCCTGCTTTTGCATTCCAATCCCCTATTGAAGGATTGAAACCATATGATCACCTCAATAGATGCTAAAAAATCTTTCATATATTCCAACAATCATTTGTGATAGAAACTCTCCAACAATTGAACATAGTAAAAACTACCTCAATTAACAAAACCACACAAATCAAAACTACAATGATGTATCACCTTGCACCATTCCAAATGGCCATCATTAAAAAAAAAAAAAAATCTGTAACAGCCCTGCTGGTCCAGGGGCTAAGACACCATGATCCCAATGCAGAGGTCCCAGGTTTGATCCCTGGTCCTGGAATTAGATTCCACATGCAGCGATGGAAGTTTGTTGCAGCCAAATAAAGAAGTAAATATATACGTGTATATATATATTTATATGATTGCATACTAATATATGAAGGAGAAGGTATGGAGAAAAGAGAAACCCCCTGCCTATAACCCAATAATCACACTGTTTGCCATACACTAAAAGGAAACCTTAAACAAAAAATACATGTGTATGCCAGTAACCATTGTAAAACCATTTAGAGTAGCAAATGAAGGGAAGCAACCTAAGTGTTCATCAAACGAAGAATGGATAAAGAAGCTATAGTCCATATATAGGGTGAAAAATTACTCACCCATAAAAAGGGAGAAAGTTGGATTATTTGCAGGGTTGCAGATGAATCTAGAGCCTATTACACAGTGAAGGAATTAAAACACAGAAAGACCAACATTGCATATTAATATATATATAAGTGGAATTTAGAAAACAGGTACTGAAGAACCCATTTGAAGGGTAGGAAGAGATGCAGTCATAGAAAACAGACTTGTGGACACAGTGTGGGAAGGAGAGAATGGAATGCATTGACAAATTGCACAGAGATATGTAAAATACCAAGTACGTAGTAGATAACTAGTGCTATGGAGAGTTCTAGTGGAGTGGGTTGTGGGGTAGGAGAGGAGGTACAAGAGGGAGATGGGAGGACCGCTCAAAAGGGAGGCTCAGTTATATTTACTAATAACTGATTTATTTCCCTGGGCCGCAGAAATTAACACAACATTGTAAGTTAATTATGCTCCAAATTTTAATCATTTTGTTTCAATTGAAGAAAGAAAATCAGTCCTTGGCCAACTTGTGAAAGTGACAAATAAAATATCCAGGGCATGTCAAGTAAAATATGTACCCAAGACTGCTTTAGTAAATATAGACTTAGCAAAAACAAACAAACAAACTTAAAATGCAGAACTAAGTTAGCCAAAATAAGTTCAGACTCTACACTTAAGTGTCCCTTCACTTCACTAATTTGTCATAAACGTAAAGAAGGGGTTCCTAAAATAAAGCAAACAAATGTGATATGTTTTCATAAAATGATGTCACCATTTTATGAATTCCCTCAAGTTTTAATAAGTAATAGCAGACCTTTGACTTTCAGAACTATAGTAAGTAGGAATTAGTAGCCATAGGTTAAAACTGAGGTACTGCACAATAATCCCTTATATCGCAATACTAGAATGTGTGCTTCTGCTGCTGCTAAGTCACTTTAGTCGTGTCCGACTCTGTGTGACCCCAAGGACAGAAGCCCACCAGGCTCCCCTGTCCCTGGGATTCTCCAGGCAAGAACACTGGAGTGGGTTGTCATTTCCTTCTCCAATGTGTGAAAGTGAAAAGTGAAAAGTGAAAGGGAAGTCGCTCAGTCGTATCTGACCCTTAGCAACCCCATGGGATGCAGCCTACCAGGCTTCTCCATCCATGGGATCTTCTAGGCAAGAATGCTGGAGTGGCTTGTGTGTGCTCCGAGAATGTGTGCTACTGACTGGGAAAAATGCATAGCCTAAAAGTGGAGAATTATGTTTTCTTCAGCAGGACTTTCAACCTAAGAAGGATTTTATCATGAGGAGTAACTTCTCAAGTACTGCAAAAAGACTGCTCTGAACAAGGATAGATGGAGCCAGATTTTACAAAAGTTTTGGTACAATGATCAGGTATGGAGAATGTCCAAATATTATGGTTAATGAAGAAACACTGGACACCACAAGTGAATGGATTGAGATACTTTTTACTTCTGGGAATATGCAAAAATCTGGGCTCCTTGAAATAATTCCTTTGATAAACACCTTAAGTAGGGCTAGTATCTATTCTTTCAGTCTGGAATCAGTCCTTCAGGCAACACTGGTGGCAGCTGCAGTAACTAAGGACTTGATCAGTTCAGTACAGTTCAGTTCAATTCAGTCGCTCACTCGTGTCTGACTCTTTGCGACAACATGAATCAGAGCATGCCAGGCCTTTGTGTTCATCACCAACTCCCGGAGTTCACTCAAACTCTTGTCCATCGAGTTGGTGAGGCCATCCAGCCATCTCATTCTCTGTCGCCCTCGTTTCCTCCCACCCCCAATCTCTCCCAGCATCAGAGACTTTTCCAGTGAGTCAACTCGTTGCTTGAGGTGACCAAAATATTAGAGTTTCAGCTTTAGCATCAGTCCTTCCTATGAATATCCAGGATTGATCTCCTTTAGAATGGACTGGTTGGATCTCCTAGCAGTCCAAGGGACTCTCAAATGTCTTCTCCAACACCACAGTTCAAAAGCATCAATTCTTCGGCGATCAGCATTCTTCACAATCCAACTCTCTTGATACAAGTCCTTAATTGCGAGGACATACCTGAAATTGTATACCTCCTGCAAAATGCATCAGTTCAGTTCTGCTCATTCGCTCAGTTGTGTCCGACTCTTTTCGACCCCATGAATCACAGCATGCCAGGTCTCCTTGTCCATCACCAACTGCCGGAGTTCCCTCAAACTCATGTCCATCGAGTCAGTGATGCCATCCAGCCATCTCATTCTCTGTCGTCCCCGTCTCCTCCCACCCCCAATCCCTCCTAGCATTAGACTCTTTTCCAGTGAGTCAGCTCATCGCATGAGGTGGCCAAAGTATTGGAGTTTCAGTTTTAGCATCAGTCCTTCCAACAAACACCCAGGATTGATCTCCTTTAGAATATATACTGCTACCTATATACAGCAAGATAATATATGTAAACTTTCCACATATACATATGCATGTATATGTTTAGATATATATATATGGCTGTCTAGGTTGCACTAGTAGTAAGTATCCTGCCTTCTAACGCAGAAGTCATAAGAGATGCAGGTTCCATCCAAGTGTTGGGAAGATCTCCTGGAACTAAGCGTGAAAACCAAGTCCTATTTCCTCACCTTGAGAATTCAGTGGATTGAGACTACATGATGGGCGACAGTCTGTGTGATGCAGAGTGTCAGACAGGAGTGTAGTGACTTAACACATGAAATATCACCAAATAAGGGTTGCTTAAATATATATATATATGTACACACATTACAATACAATATGCACTATAATATATGTAAACAATTATGCTAATAATGTATAATAATATATATTATATATCATTAATATATATTATATATGATATAATAGTATAATATAATATATATGTGTGTGTGTACATGTATTGTACACGTGCTTCTTTCATTTACAACGAATGATATGCTCAGAAAAAATCAGTATCAGTTCAGTTCAGTTCAGTCGCTCTGTCGTGTCCGACTCTCCGCGACCCCATGAATCACAGCACGCCAGGCCTCCCTGTCCATCACCAACTCCCGGAGTACACTCAAACTCATGTCCACAGAGTAGGTGATGCCATCCAGCCATCTCATTCTCCGTCGTTCCCTTCTCCTCCCCCTCCCAACCTTGCCCAGCATCAGAGTCTTTTCCAGTGAGTCAACTCGTCGCATGAGGTGGCCACAAGTATTGCAGTTTCAGCTTTAGCATCAGTCCCTCCAATGAACATCCAGGATAAAATCAGTATAGTACAGGATAAAATCAGTATAGTACAGCATAAAAAAAGTCCAGTTCTCTGGGCTTATTTACAAACAGTGTGGTAACCAATTCTACCTCTTTTTTTTAATGAATCTGTTCATTTATTTCCAGTTTTTAAAATTGTTTTAGTCTCTTTGTTATTCTAGCAATTTGACTGCTTTACGTATCTTGAGACTTTTGTTGACAGAAATACCTGTCCTAAATACCTAAAATTCCTCTTTATTTAGTATGTTTAATAGAAATGACACCTTATTCATACTCATGTCAGTACTTAAATCTTCTCTTTTTGTTTGTGTAGTTTACCTAATATTCTTCTTACTAATTTTGATTTTTCTTCAATTTTCTCTATTGTTTTACTATCTATATTATCTTATACCCATACTAATATTTGCTGATTTCCTCTTTCTCTTTGCTGTGAATTAAGATTTTTGTTTTCGGCTTCTGAAGAAGGCATTAGCTTCTTCCCAGGATGGCAGAGCTTTCATTTTATGTAAGCTTAAATAAATGTGGGTTTCCATTCTGATGATCTGCTACCTTGTGTTTCATTTTGAAGCACCTCAGAATATGATCTTATTTCCCCTGTGAGTTATTCTTTGCCTCATTGAGCCCTTGAGAATGTGATGTTTAATTTTCCACACATTACATTTCTCAAATTTTCCTCCCATTGTTGATTTCAATTTACATGGTTGGATGCCAGATACCATATTTGGTATGATTTACATAATTAATTGAAATTCTATGGCTTAATATAAACCCAATTATCAGGAATGTTCTGGAGATTATTCCATGTGCAGTTGAGATAGATGTGTATTTTTCTGTTCTTTTGGATTGGAATGCTCTGCACGTCTGTGTTGAGTCACTGGTTTGTATTGTCATTTAGGTTTACTCTTCCCTTAGGGGTCTTATCTTTTTCTTGAATGATTTGGATATTTATTGCTGGATGTTTACTCTTGGACTATAATCCTTGCTTATGTTTTGCTTGTTTTACACTTCATGTTAGCCTAAATGATTCAAATATTAGATAACTGTAACGCTTTGATGATGTGAAATTATGAGTGTGTGTGTGATATACCAATATATCAATAATATAAAGACAATATGAAAATATAAAATTAGAAGGAGTAGAAGAGGGCAGAAAAATAGGATGGGGTGACCACTTTCTCTCCCAAAAAAATCAGCAAAAGAACAACTGAATGCTGAGTATATCCCACAAAACAACTTCTGAATACCTGCAGAGAACACCAGGCACCCGGAAAAAACAGCCCATAGTCTTTGAAAGGAGGTGGGAAATAGTATAAAAGATAAAAAGAGAGACAAAGAGGGAGGGAAGGAGCTCTGTTCTAGGAAGGGAGGCCTAAGAAAAAAAAAAAGAGAGAGAGAGAATTTTCCAAACACGTGGAAACACTCACGGACGAGTCTGTGGTGAGCTTTGGAATCTCAGAGGCCACATAACCGGGAGAAAAAGAAATAAATAATTAAAACCCACAGACTAAGCTCCCAGAGGAAATTCTCAATGGAGAGGAGGTGCAGACGCCCGCAACCACTAGCAGGCAGGGGCTGGGCAGGGAGGCACGGTGGCAATGCTTAGAGAGAGGACAGGGCCTGAACGCCCCGAGGGCAATCTGAGGGCGCTAACAGGATATAGCTAAGCAGACTGTGCAGCTAAAAGGTGAAAAGCCTGTGAAAAGGTAAAAAACCCCAACCTAAGACTCCAACAGCCCCACTCACAGAACAAAGTACTGAGCAGAGCAAGCAGGCTGCAGTCGGACCATCCCCCATCCCCCGCCGGTTCTGGCAGGGAGGGCGGACAGCACTGGAAGGGTCAGCGGCAGCCCCAGATAGACTTCCCATATCAAGCTGCAGGCAGGCTTCATTGCTAACAAAGACTTCTTGGGTTCGTGTCGGTCGATATCCACCTGAGAAGGTGTGCCAGTTGTACACCCAGAAAACCGAGAGGCAGGAACAGGGGAGGCAATAGATCACAGTGACAGTGCTCGCCAAACGCCTGGTCACCTGAGCTGCTCGGACCGGGGAAGGTACAAACTGCAGGCCCAACCAAGTCTATGCCTTTGTGGAGTACCCAAGGACCTGAAACTAAGCCAATCAGACCTGGGAAGTGCATGCAACCCAGCGCCGGCCATGGACAGCTCCTGGCAGAGTAACCTAGATCCTGAGCATCATAGACAGGGAAAACACACATGCCACAAGGGGGAGCAATCCAAGTGTACCTGAGACACTGAGAGCACTCCTCACAGATGCCAGTGATATTTTTTAGCAGCTTTCCTCCCTCCCCACAGTAGGACTGAACAGGTGAGCTGGAAAATAAGTGTCCACCACCGTCCCGAGGTGTCAGGACGGGAATTAGACACTGAAGAGTCAAGCAAACAGAAGAGCTTTAAAAGAAGGAACTGCCTTGCAAGTAACAGAGAGAGAAGTCTTGAGCCTACTGCAAGAATAAGACCGAAAACCAGAGGCAGAGGCTTAAGTACAAATCCTGAAAACACCAGAGATCTCCTGTTCCAGGGAACATTAATTGATAGGTCCCCATCAAATGCCTCCATACGTACACTGAAACCAGGCACCACCCAAGGGTCAACAAGTTTCAGTGAAAGACATACCACGCAAATTCTCAAACAACACAAGAGAACAGCCCTGAGCTTCAATATACAGGCTGCCCAAAGCCACTCCAAACACACTGACATCTCAAACTCATTGCTGCTGCAGCTGCTAAGTTACTTCAGTCATGTCCGACTCTGTGCGACCCCATAGATGGCCTCCAACCAGGCTCCGCCGTCCCTGGGATTCTCCAGGCAAGAACACTGGAGTGGGTTGCATTTCCTTCTCCAATGTGTGAAAGTGAAAAGTGAAAATGCAGTCGCTCTGTCGTGTCCGACTAGTAGCCACCCCATGGACTGCAGCCCACCAGGCTCCTCTGTCCATGCGATTTTCTAGGCAAGAGTACTGGAGTGGCTTGCCATTGCCTTCTCTGCTCAAACTCATTACTGCACACTTTATTGCACTCCAGAGAGAAATCCAGCTCCACCGACTAGAACACTGACACAAGATTCCCAAACCAGGGAAACTTGACAAGTCACCCATCCAACCCCACACACAATGAGGTAACTACATAATAAAGACAACTCCACAAGCTGCCAGAGGACAGAAAGGCCACCCCAAGCACAGCAATATAAGCAAATGAAGAGGTATAGAAATACCCAGCAAGTAAAGGAACAGGATAAATGTCCACCAATACAAACAAAAGAGGAAGATATAGGGAACCTACCTAATAAAGACTTTCGAATTTTAATGGTGAAAATGATTCAAAATCTGGAAAGCAAAATGGAGTTACAGATAAAGAACCCGGAGAAAAGGATTGAGAAGATGCAGGAAATGTTTAAATAAAAAGGAGTCAATATACAATGAATAATGCAATAGACGAGATCAGAAACACTCTCCAGGGAACACTCAGTAGAATAAAGAAGGCAGACGACAGGATAAGCGAAGTAGAAGTTATAATTGTAGAAATGAATTGACAGAAAATGAAAAACGAATTAAAAGAAATGAGGACAATATTAGATACCCCTGGGACAATGTGAAACGCCCCATCATTCGAATCATAGGAGTCCCAGCAGAAGAAGACAAAATCAAAGACCATGAGAGAATACTTGAGGAGATAATAGTTGAAAATTTCCCTTAAATGGGGAAGGAAAGAATCACCCAAGTCCAAGAAACCCAGAGAGTCCCTAACAGGATAAGCCCAAGGCGAAATACTCCAAGACACATATTAATCAAATTAATAAAGATCAGACACAAAGAACAAATATTAAAAGTAGCAAGGGAAAAGCAACAAATAACACACAAGGGGATTCCCATAAGGATAACAGCAGATCTTTTAACAGAATCTCTTCAGGCAAGGAGGGAATGGCAAGACATTCTTAATGTGAGCCCAGATTACTGCACCCAGCAAGGATCTCATTCAAATATGAAGGAAAAATCAAAAGCTTTATAGACAAGCAAAAGATGAGAGAATTCAGCATCACCAAAACAGCTCTCCAACAAATGCTAAAGGATCTTCTCTAGATAGGAAACACAGAAAGGGTGTATAACCTTGAACCCATAACAATAAAGAAAATGGCAACAGGATCATACTTATCAATAATTATTTAAACGTAAATGGGTTGAGTGCCTCAACCAAAAGACAAAGGCCGGTTAATGGATACAAAAGCAAGACCCCCATATATGTTGTCTGCAAGAGACCCACCTCAAAACGAGGGACACATACAGACTGAAAGTGAGGGCTGGAAAAAGATATTCCACACAAATAGAAACCAAAAGAAAGCAGGAGTAGCAATACTCATATCAGATAAAATAGACTAAAACAAAGGCTGTGAAAAGAGACAAAGAAGGAAACTACATAGTGATCAAAGGATCAATCCAAGAAGATATAACAATTATAAAAATTTATGCACCCAACTTAGGGGCACCACAATATGTAAGACAATTACTAACAAGTATGCAAGGGGAAATAAACAACAATGCAATAATAGTGGGAGACTTTAATATCCCACTCACACCTATGGATAGATCAGCTAAACAGAAAATTAACAAGGAAACACAAACTTTAAATGATACAATAGACCAGTTAGTCCTAATAGATCTCTATAGGACATTTCACCCCAAAACAATGAATTTCACCTTTTTCTCAAGCGCACATGGAACCTTGTCCAGGATAGATCACATCGTGGGCCATAAATCTAGCCTGGGTAAATTCAAAAAAATTGAAATCATACCAAGCATCTTTTCTGACCACAATGCAATAAGATTAAATCTCAATTACAGGAGAAAAAGTATTAAAAATTCCAACTTATGGAGGCTGAACAACGCACTGCTGAATAATTAACAAATCATAGAAGACATACAGATGGCTAACAAACACATGAAAAAATGCTCAACCTCCCTCATAATCACAGAAATGCAAATCAAAACCACAATGAGATACCATTTCACACCAGTCAGAATGGCTGCTATCCAAAAGTTTACATGCAATAAATGCTGTAGAGTGTGTGGCGAGAACGGATCCCTCTTACACTGTTGGAGGGAATGCAAACTAGTACAGCCACTATGGAGAACAGTGTGGAGATTCCTCAAAAAACTGGAAATATGACATATGATCCAGCAATCACACTCCAGGGCATACACAGTGAGCAAACCAGAATTAAAAGAGATACATGTACTCCAATGTTCATTGCAGCACTGTTTATAATAGCCAGGACATGGAAACAACATTGATGTCCATCTGCAGACGACTGGATCAGAAAGCTGTGGATAAGCTGTACATATACACAATTGACTATTACTCAGACATTAAAAAGAATGCATTTGAATCAGTTCTAATGAGGTGGATGAAACTGGAGACTATTAACAGAGTGAAGTAAGCCAGAAAGAAAAACACCAATACAGTATACTAAGGCATATATATGGGGTTCAGAAAGATGCAAATGATAACCCTGTATACGAGACAGCAATAGAGACGCAGATGTATAGAAGAGTCTTTGGGACTCTGTGGGAGAGGGTGAGGGAGGGATGATTTGGGAGAATCGCATTGAAACATGTATGTTGTCATATATGAAACGAATCACCAGTTCAGGGTCAAGGCATGTTACAGGATGCTCAGGGCTGGTGTGCGGGGATGACCAAGAGGAAGGATAAAGGGTGGAGGGAGGTGGGATGGGAGTTCAGCAGGGGGAACTCATGTACACCCAGGTCGGATTCATGTCAACGTATGGCAAAACCAACCAATATAATATTGTAAAATAATAAGCCTCCCATTAAAAAAAATAATAGTAAGTTAAGTTTGAGACTCCATAAAAGTCTCAGCATAAAAAAGAATAAAAAAAGGTCTATGGTTATATTAAAAAATCAGGTCTTGTTTATTGACAACAGATCTATTTTTTTAAACAAGTCTTAATTTGGTTATAGTTGGTAAAATGAGGGTGATTTTAGGGAGAATAGGATGTTTCAATAAATCTTAAATCCCAGTTTGTTAATGGCGGTCTACCAATGGAGGTAGTAAGACTCTTTTTTTGGACAGTTCCTTGCTGTTATATGATATTAATGTAAAATTTAATTGAATTCTTAATGAACACCCTAAGTTTGTTTCTGAAGCTTATCTCAGTGATCTATCTTTGGATGAAGATCAGATGTCTCGTGACCTGGAACCATGACTTAAAAAAAAAAAAAAAGGACATAATTTAAAGGACTGTCTCTAACCTGGAGGGAAGGAGTTTTTTCAGAAGAAACTACATTACACCAGGATGCAAAGACGACGACATCAGAGGTAGACAGCTTGCCCAAGATGCTGGATCTGATTCGTATGATCATTTATAATATTTTCTTGACTTCTTAGCCCTCTGCATATAAATCAAATGTTTTTCTACCATAGGCCTGATCCTATGTTAGTTTTAGAAATTAAATGAAATGTCGGGTTTGTAGACATGTCAAAGCTCATTCTGCTTATACAAAAACTCTGTTATACTTATGCCATCCTAATGTTCTGAAACTATTGCAACAGTCTGCTTCTAAATTGGAAAATTAAAAACAATAGCTGGAAATCAGAGTTAGGGCTATGGGAAAACCAAGATGGCTGCTTGGCTTTTCCCAGCTCCCTGACAAACCTCATTTTTTATTTGATGGTTTAAAGCCTCCCTGGCTACAGGGCCTCCATAATGAAAAATCATGGAATATTAAGTTTTGTAAATTGTTAAATTAAGTTTCTAGTTTTGTTAATGTCTAGTGTTTACTAAGACTCACTGTTGAGACAGTTCCTTGTTATGTGATACTGTTAAAAGATTTAATTAAGTTATTAAAAGGACACTCTAGGTTAGTTTTAAGGCTTATCTGAACCAATCTTCAGATAAAGGTCGGATGCTCCATAATGTACAACCACGAGATTAACACCAGACTATAATCATTTAACGAATGAAGTCAGGTGACTTGTGGTATACCAGGCTTTATCTAATGAAAGTTCTTGACTTATAATTCTTATTTTACTAATAACTGCTAGCTATGGCTATATTATTTTCTATATCACTTGTTTCACTGAGCCTGTGATATAATGCTGAACTGACAGTTCCAAATGAGATCAATAATTGTAATAATGTGACTCTGGGTACGTGAAAAAGCGACAAGAGGAAATATTTTCCTGGACCAGGTGGCTAGTAAGACAGTGGTCCAAAGACTTTTGCTACTTGCAAGGCCTGATCCAATTTTAGCACACTGAGTGGCCCATCACATCCCTAGACCTGGGAATGAGCCTTCCCAGCACTGCGGGACACAATGGCCATGATATGGTGTCACATGGTCAGATATGTGGCTATGAAGGGACCCTGCTGACTGGAAGTTGGTCCTTGCCAGCTGCCTCTACAAAGATTACATCATGACCATTACAAGCTTATGACCTTCAACACCCCCTGAAAGAAGTTCAGGGTGAAAATCAGGAATGAGACACTCTGTGCTCTGAAAAAACAAAAACAAAAACTGGTAGAATAGGCCTTCAGATAGTTAGACCTTTTCAGAAAAAGGTTTTATGAGTTCCAGTTCTTGCATACCTACAAAAACACGTCATTAATGGTGAAATCTGCTTTGGCTATTAATTTTTTTTTTTTTTTTTTACAATTAAAAGTCAAAATAGAGTAGCTATGGTTCAGACATCCTGGGAAATAACTATTTCCCAGATATCCTGAAAAATGATGTTATGGGTGTGATTTCAGATTAGACTCTGTGACCTAATGTAGAACTTAATGCTCCTGAAATCATTTTTTGTTTCTGTACTTTGCTTGCTGCTAGTAAAACCAAAGTTACTCCATTTTACGATAAGGTTGTTTTTAAGTAAATTTTCCTAAAATTGTTTTTGAAAAAATAAAATAAATAAATAAATAAAAAATAAAAAAATTATTAAAAACCATATTAATATCTCAATAGACGCAGACAA
The DNA here is from genome assembly GCF_049115385.1 of Moschus berezovskii. Classification (NCBI taxonomy): domain Eukaryota; kingdom Metazoa; phylum Chordata; class Mammalia; order Artiodactyla; family Moschidae; genus Moschus; species Moschus berezovskii. Next base: position 21,916,527 of record NC_142489.1, read on the forward strand.
AGCCTTCGACAAAATTCAACATCCATTTATGATAAAAACCCTCCAGGAAATGGGAATAGAAGGGACATACATCAACATAATAAAAGCTATATATGACAAACCCACAGCAAACATTATCCTCAATGGTGAAAAACTGAAAGCATTTCTCCTAAAGTCAGGAAGAAGACAAGGGTGCCCACTCTCACCGCTACTATTCAACTTAGTTCTGGAAGTTTGGGCCACAGCAATCACAGCAGAAAACGACATCAAAGGAATACAAATTGTAAAAGAAGAAGTATAACTTTCACTGTTCCCTGATGACATGATCCTCTACAGAGAATACCCTAAAGACTCCACCAGAAAACTACTAGAGATAATCAATGAATACAGAAAAGTTGCAGGATATAAAATCAACAGACAGAAATCTCTTGCATTCGTATACACTGATAATGAGAAAATAGAAAGAGAAATTAAGGAAACTATTCCATTCACTGTTGCAGTGAAAATAATTAAATATGTAGGAATATATCTACCTAAAGAAAAAAAGACTTGTACGTAGAAAACTGTAAAACACTTGTGAAATTAATCAAAGATGATACTGTGAATATACAGTGTTCGTGGATTGGAAGATTAAATATTGTGAAAATGAATATACTACCCAAAGTAATTTATACATTCGATGTAATCGCTATCAAGCTACCAACGATATTTTTCACAGAACTAGAACAAATAACCTCACAATTTGTATGGAAATACAAAAAACCTAAAATAGCCAAAGCATCTTGAGGAAGAAGAATGGAACTGCGGGAATTAACCTGCTGGACTTCAGGCTCTACTGCAAATCCACAGTCATCAAGACAGTATGGTACTGGCATAAAGACAGAAATATAGATCAATGGAACAAAATAGAAAGCCCAGAGATAAATCCACGCACCTATGGATACCTTATCTTTGACAAAGGAGGCAAGAATATAAAATGGAGAAAAGATAGTCTCTTTAATAAGTGGTGTTGGGAAAACTGGTCAGCCACTTGTAAAAGAATGAAACTAGAATAATTCCTAACACTGAAATAAATAATAATTCCTAACACTGAAATAAACTCAAAATGGATTAGAGATCTAAATGTAAGACCAGAAACTATAAATCTCCTAGAGCAGAACATACGCAAAACACTTTCCGACATAAATCACAACAGGATCCTCCAAGACCCATCTCCCAGAAAATTGGAAATAAAAGCAAAAATAAGCAAATGGTACCTAATTAAAATTAAAAGATTCTGCAGAGCAAAGGAAACTATAAGCAAGGTGAAAAAACAGCCTTCAGAATGGGAGAAAATAATAGCAAATGAAACAACTGACAAAGAATTAATCTCCAAAATATAAAAGCAGCTCCCGCAGCTCAATTCCAGAAAAATAAACGACCCAATCAAAAAATGGGCCAACAAACTAAACAGCCATTTCTCCAAAGAAGACATACAGATGGCTAACAAACACATGAAACAATGCTCAACATTCCTCGTAATCAGAGAAATGCAAATCAAAACCACAATGAGATACCATTTCACAAGAGTCAGAATAGCTGCTATCCAAAAATCTACATGCAATAAATGCTGGAGAGGGTTTGGAGAAAAGGGAACTCTCTAACACTGTTGGTGGGAATGCAAACTAGTAGAGACACTATGGAGAACAGTGTGGAGATTCCATTAAAAACTGGAAATAGAACTGCCATATGATCCAGCAATTGCACTCCTGGGCATACACACCAAGGAAACCAGAATTGAAGGAGACACATGTACTCCAATGTTCATTGCAACACTGTTTATAATAGCCAGGACATGGAAGCAACCTAGATGTCCATCTGCAGATGAACGGAAAAGAAAGCTTTGGTATATGTACACAATGGAGTATTTTTCAGCCATCAAAAAGAATGCATTTGAATCAGTTCTAATAAGGTGGATGAAACTGGAGCCTATTATGCAGAGTGAAGTAAGTCAGAAAGAAAAACATCAATACAGTATACTAATGAATATATATGGAATTTAGAAAGATGGTAACCTTAACCCTGTATGCGAGATAGCAAGAGAGACATAGGTATATAGAACAGTCTATGGGACTCTGTGGGAGAGGGTGAAGATGGGGAGAATGGCATTGAAGCATGTATATTGTCATATGTGAAACGAATCACCAGTCCAAGTTCGACGCATGATACAAGGTGCTAGGGGCTGGTGCACGGGGATGACCTGGAGGGAGTATATGGGGAGGAGGGAGATGGGAGGGTGATTCAAGAAGGGGAACACATATACACCCAGGGCAGATTCATGTTCATGTATGCAAAACCAACCAATGTATTAATGTAAAATAATTAGCCTCTGATTAAAAAAAAAAGATGCAATATTCCAAAAAATAGAAAATATATAATTAATATAATCATTGGAATGACTGATGCTGAAGCTGCGACTCCAATATTTGGCCACCTGATGTGAAGAACTGACTCATTTGGAAGAACTTGTTGCTGGGAAAGTTTGAAAGCAAGAGGAGAAGTGGGCAACAGGGGATGTATGGTTGGATGGCATTACCAACTTAATGGACAGGAGTTTGAGAAAACACCGGGAGTTGGTTTTGGACAGGGAGGCCTAGGATGCTGCAATGCATGGGGTGGCAGAATCATATACGACTGTATGACGAAGCTCAATATACTTAATGCCATTTGTTTCATACCATTTTTTATTTAAAGTCTGTTTTGTCTACTATTAGTACAGTAACTATGACACTCTATTACTTATTGTTTGCATAAAATGTTCCTTACAGTGTAATGTTGAGAATGTATTCAATTGTAAGATTTGTCTCTTTGACAGTCTATCTTTGTCATATTAAGAGAAAAAAAAATCAATTTTCCCATCTTCTAGTTTACCACCTTAAAGTGTGGGTTTTGTTGTTGTTGCTATTTATTTTACTAAATAACATTTAGAGTGATTTTAAGAAGTATTTTGAGATATTTTGATTGATGTTGTTCAGTCATTCAGTCATGTCCAACTCTTTTGTCACTCCCTGGACTTCAGCACACCAGGCCTCCCTCTCTTTCACTGTTTCCCATAGTTTGCTCTAACACATGACCATTGAACAGGTGATGCCGTCCAACTTTCTCACCCTATGTCACCCCCTTCTCCTCCTGTCCTCCATCTTTCCCAGTGTAATGGTATTTTCCAACGTTGGCTCTTATTGTCAGATTGGCAAAATCCTCGAGTTTCAGCTTCAGCATTAGTGCTTCAAAAGTATATTCAGGTTTGGTTTCCTTGAAGATTGATTGATTTGATCTCCTTGCAGTCCAAGGGACTCCTAAGAGTTTTCTCCAGCACCTCAGTTTGAAGGCATCAGTTCTTCAGCTCTCAGCCTTCTTTAGATTACAATTCTCACATCTATGCAGAGGTTTGTGACTGAGGAGGTTTTTGTTAATAAGCTCATGTCAATTCTTTTTCACACAAGATTTAGGTTTGTCATAGATTTTCCTTTAAGAAGCAAGTGTCTGTTAATTTCATGCCTGCAGTCACCATTCACAGTGATTTTGGAGCCCAAGAAAATTAAGTCTGCCACTGATTTCACGGTTCCACCTTCTTTCTGCCAAGTAGTAATGGAACCAGGCACCCTGTGTTGGTCTTTTGAATGTTGAGTTCTCAGCAAGGTTTCTACTCTCCTCACTCATACTCATCAAGACACTCTTTAGTTCCTTTTCACTTTCTCTTTTTACAGTGTTCCCATCTACATATCTAAGGGAGTTGAAATTTATCCCAGAAACCGTGATTCCAGTTTATTATTCATCCATCCTGACATTTTGAATAGTATAGTCTGCATATATCTCACATAAGCAGAGTGATAATGTTCAGTCTTCTTCCTCATCTTCCCAGGTTTAAAATGGTCAATTGTTCCATGCCTTGTTCCAACTCTTGCATCTTGTGCTGCATACACATTTCTCAGGTGACAGTAAGAATATCTGTGACTCCAGTCTCTTTCAAACTGTTCACAGTTTGCTTTGATACACACAGCCAATGTCTTTAGTGAATTCAGTGAAACAGAAGTAAACAATTTTCTGAAATTATCTTGTTTCCTCTAGGATCCAATGAATGTTTCCTAATTGTTCTCTGGTTCATCATTGTTTCAAAGTCTAGCTTTCACAGCTGGAAGTTCTTGGTTTATGTTCTTTCGAAGAATTTTGAGTTTTACACAGCTAGCATGTGAAAGAAGCAACAGTGCATGCTTGTTTGAACATTTTTTGGCATTACCATTCTTTGTTGTTGGAATGAAAACTGACCTTTTCCACCCTCATGGCCACTGATGAGTTTTCCAAATCTGATGACATATGAACTCAGTGTCCCAGTTTAACGGCGTCATTAAGAGTTTGGCAGTTTCATGTTAATGAATGCTCAAAGTTTTGCTTAAACCATTTGGTTTCTCCTTCATATCTGAATGGGATCCTTGTTGGTGTTAGGTTTGGCTCATTCAACATTTTGAGAATGTTCTACCATCCTCTGCTGGCCTGAAGAGTTTCTATTGAAAGAGCAGCTTTATGGGGATCCACTTGTATGATATTTATGTCTTTCCTCTTGCTGCTTTTAATATTTGTTTTTTGTATTTAAATTTGCAGTGTTTGATTAAAATATTTGTTGTGGGGTGTTTTACTTTGGGTTGATCCTGTTTGGAACAGTCTGGTGTGTTGGGACTCAGGGAGCTATTTCCTTCACCATTTAAGGGAGGTTCTCAACTTTTATCTCTTCAATAATTTTCTCATGCACCCCTTCCCCCCCCCCTTTTTTTTCTTTTCTTATTTTTTTGGTCTTGTCCTTTAGGACATTCTCATGGTAACACATTTAATATTGTCCCAAAATTCTAAGATCTTTCATATATATATTTTTTTCTCTTACACACCCCAATGTGTTTTGTTTATTTCCTCCTTTCTGCTGCTGCTTCTGCTAAGTCGCTTGAGTCGTTTCCAACTCTGTGCGACCCCATAGACGGCAGCCTACCAGGCTCCTCCGTAGCTGGGATTCTCCAGGCAAGAAAAATGGAGTGGGTTGTTATTTCCTTCTCCAATGCATGAAAGTGAAAATTGAAAGTGAATTCGCTCAGTTGTTTCCGACTCTTCGCGACCCCACGGACTGAAGCCTACAAGGCTCCTCTGTCCATGGGATTTTCCCAGCAAGAGTACTGGAGTGGGGTGCGATTGCCTTCTCCTTTCTTCCTCCTTCTAATTAGTTGTTTCTCAGTCTCAGTTTTTCTACTGTTGGTTCATTCCAGATTAACAGGTGTTGTTAATCTCACTAATTGCATTGATTATTATCAATTGATTCTTCTTTACTTCTTCTAGATCTATGGTAAACGTGCTTATTTCTTCTCAGTAGGGCCTCCAGGTATTTACTAGCAGATGTTATACATCTTTACTCTCATTATTCTGAATTATTTTTCAGGAAGACTTCCTATTCCCTCTTCTTTTGTTAGTTTTGGTGTGTTTTTATCATGTACCTTCAGCAGTTGCATAATTCTCTCCCTTTTCATTTTGTTTAGATTGCTGCGGTTTGCGTCCCCTTTCTGCAGGCTGGAGGGATATGGATCCAATTTACTGTTGGAGCTGATTTTGTGCGTTGGATTGGACCAGTAAGTTTCCAAGGTTTAATGTTTGGGGGATCTTGTGCCTGTGGTCTATCAGGAAGCGCTGGGTCACTTCTCTATGAAGTGCAATGAATTGTCCTGCAAGGTGATTTGCGGGGTCTGTGGCTTTGGTATGCCTTCAGGTAGCACTTTTATATTATTTATTTTTGTGTTTCTGCTTTGCTGGAGAATAGGTGCGGGTTGACTTGCACAGAAATTGCTGGCTTCAACTCGGGGCTTGATTTCCATGCAGGCATGGAAACTTTTAAATGTGCTTCTCTTTTAATGTTCCTTGGTGTCAGGAGTTCAACAATGACCTAAACATTGGGAATTCACCTCGTGGCCTCTGGGTTTGGTCCCTGAGTTACAGAAGCATCAAGAATTCTACATCCTCAGACAGAAGATAAATTCCAAGGTTTATTGCGAAGCAATTTTCCATAGCCAAAAAAATCAAAAGGATTCACAGAGTTCTTTGGAGCAGAGCAAATTGAGGTGGGAGATAGAGGTTTCTAGGAGAAGAAAAGGGAGAGTAAAAAGGCCAGCATGCAATCAACTCAGGAAATAAATCCATAAGTAAAAGTAGATTCTAAAGATAGAATTCCTAAAGGTATAAACATTGATTAATAAAAAGTTTCAAAAGTCAAAGATTAAAAACCTAGAATAGAATTCAAACTACTGTCAGTTCAGTTCAGTCGCTCAGTAGTATCCGACTCTCTGTGACCCCATGGATAACAGCATGCCAGGCCTCCCTGTCCAACACCAATTCCCGGAGTTCACACAAACTCATATCTATCGAGTCGGTGATGCAATCCAGCCATCTCATTCTCTGTTGTCCCCTTTTCATCCTGCCCCCAATCCCTCCCAGCATCAGAGTCTTTTCCAGTGAGTCATATCTTCGCATGAGGTGGCCAAAGTATCGGACTTTCAGCTTTAGCATCAGTCCTTCCAGTGAACACCCAAGACTGATCTCCTTTAGAATGGACTGGTTGGATCTCCTTGCAGTCCAAAGGTCTCTCAAGAGTCTTCTCCAGTACCACAGTTCAAAAGCATCAATTATTTGGTGATCAGCTTTCATCACAGTCTAACTCTCACATCCATACATGACCACTGGAAAAACCATAGCCTTGACTAGACAGACATTGTTTGGCAAATTAATGTCTCTGATTTTTAATATGCTGTCTGTATCTATATAAACTACTATAAATACTGGAAAAATGATAGAAACCAAAATAATTCTCAAACTTGTAATGCAGTATATAGAAATGAATGTAAGGGAATGATAAGGAACCAAAAAAAAGTTTTCTTAACAAACATGAATAAAATAAGTTGTTCATAGACTATCCTGCAGTGATTTATGTCAGAAAGTATTTTGCCTTCGATTTCCTCTAGGAGTTTAGGAGTTTCTCGTCTTATATTTAGAGCCTTAATCCATTCTGAGTTTATTTTTTAGTGTGGTGTTAGAAAGTGTTCAAATTTCACTCTTTTACAAAGTGGTTGACCAGTTTTCCCAGTACCATTTGGTAAAGAGATTGTCGTTTCTTGATTGTTTACTCTTGCTACCTTTGTCAAAGAATCCATAGTTGTCTCAATTTATGTCTTGGCTTTCTGCTTTATTCTATTGATCTATATTTTTGTCTTTGTCCAGTAGCATACTGTCATGATGACTGTAGCTTTGTGGTATAGTCTGAAGTCAGACAGGTAGATTTCTCCAGGTCCATTCTTCTTTCTCAAGCTTGCTTTGGCTAGTCAAGGTTTACTGTTTGTTTGTTTCCCCATACAAATGGTGAAGTTATTTTTCCAATTATTTTTTTTTAAAATACCGTTGGTAACTTGATAGGGATTGCGTGAATCCATAGATTGCTTTGGGTATTGTACTCATTTTTACTATACTGATGCTTTGAATCCATGAAAATGGTATATTTCTCCATATACTTGTGTTATCTTTGATTTTTTTCAGTGTTTTATAGTTCTCTATGTAGAGATCTTTGTTTCTTTAGGTAGTTATATTCCTGAGTATATTAATCTATTCTCTGCAATGGTGAATGGAATTGATTCCTTAATTTCTTTCTGTTTTCTCATTGTTAATGTATAGGAATGCAAGGAATTTCTGTATGCTATTATTATATCCTGCCACGATACAATATTCATTGATTAGCTCTAGTAATTTTCTGCTGTTGTCTTTATTTATTTATTTTATATAGAGGATCATGTTCTTTGCAAACAGGGAGAGGCTTATTTGCTCTTTCTCAATCATTCTTTTATATATTTTTCTTCTCTGATTGCTGTGGCTAAAACTTAAGCAATTATGTTGAATAGTAGTGGTGAGAGTGGGCACACGTCTTATTCCTGACTTTGAGAAATGCTTTCAATTATTCACCATTGAGGATACTGTTTGCTGTGATTTTATCATATATGGCTTTTATTATATCCAGGTATGTGCATTCTATGCATGCTGTCTGGAGGATTTGATCATAAATTGATGTTGAATTTGGTCAAAGGCTTCCTCTGCATTTATTGAGAAAATCGTATGCCTTTTGTTTGTTTTGTTTTTATGTCTCAATGTGTTAACGTGGTGTAATCCATTGGTTGATATGCAAATATTGAAAAATCCTTACATCACTGCTTTAAATCCCCCTTGGTCATGATGTGTAATCTTTTTAATATGCTCTTGGATTCTGTTTGCTAGAAATTTGTTGAAGATTTTGCATCTGTGTACATCACTGATATTGGCCTGTAGATTTCTTTCTTTGTGGCATCCTTGTCTGGTTTTGGTATTAGGGTGCACCATTACATCTTGGCTGATGTTGGGGTCTTCTCTCAATTTCCACTCACCATGTGGCCTTTCACCACCACTGCACAGGCAAAGGATGTAATGGCTTAAGACTGGTTCAGGTCAATACTGAAGGGTTGTGGGAAGAAATGGAAAAGGATACCAAAAGGGCAGGATACAGGGCCTAGAAACATTTTCACTACTGGAACACCTGTGCCTCTGTGTGTGTGTGTGTGTGTGTGTGTGTGTGTGTATCCAGCCCACTGACGATGCCAACAAGAAGACAGCAGTAGATGAAATTTGGGGTAACCCGAAGAGGAGGCACAAAGCATCCACAGACAGCAGGAGACTGGTTAATATATTTCCACAGTGCCCCTGTTCAGGACTTGAAATTGGAAAGAATGGCTGATGATTACAGAGGACAGTGGTTCCACAAATCTGGAATGAACTTAAGAGACATGAACATGCTCAGAATTTTTGCTGTGTTGTTGTGTGTGTTTGTACTGGGAGGAAGGTGTTGAGGTTTTGAGGAGTCACCCACTGGTGTGGGGCTTTTAAGCCACAATCCTTGGACCCCCTAAAGGGCCTACTGTGAGCTGAAACACACGGTCTTTCACAAGCGGAAGCTCCACTGGGACAAAGAAGATCCTGACTCAGAATTGTATTCCTTGTGTGGATCTTGTGGAATTCACGACAAAAATCACTGCAAATGGTGGCTACAGCCAGAAAGTTCAAAGATGCTGGCTTCTTGTCGGAAAAGTTATGAACAACTTAGACACGTGTGAAAAACAGGAAGATTACTTTGCCAGCAAATGTCCATCTAGTAAAACTATGGTTTCCTCGGTAGTCATGTAGGGATGTGAATGTTGTTCTTGAAAGAAAGCTGAGCGTGGAAGATTGGATGCTTTTGAACTGTCCTGTTGGAGAAGATTCTTGAGAGTCCCTGGGAAAGCAAGCAGATCCAAGTGGCCCATTCTAAAGGAAATCAGTTCTGAATACACATTGGAAGGACTCAGGCTGAAGTGGAAACTCCAATAATTTGGCCATCTGATGCAAAAAACTGACTAACTAGAAAGGTCCCTGAGGCTAGGAGCGATTGAAGGCGGGAGGAGACGGGAATGACAGAAGATGAGATGGTTGCACAGCGTCACAGACTCATTGGACATGAGTTGGCATGAACTGTGGAAATTGGTGATGGACATGGAGGTCTGGCCTGCCGCAGCCCATGGGTTCTCAAACAGTCAGACAGGACTGAGTGACTGAACTGAACAGAACTGATAGATAATTTAATATTGAATGGAGGACGAATGAATGTCCATATTTTCAGAGGTGACAAACAGGGGATTACATATATCGTGTAGGAAAATGTGCACAGAGAAATTCCTTTATGTAATATAAAGAACTCAAAATTCCATTCCCTATACATTGATTTTCATATTGGCTGCAGGGAAATGAACCGAGATCATTGTCGTTTTTGAGACTGAACCCAAGAACTGCATTTTGGACTCTTTAGTTGACTATAAGGGATACTCCATTTCTTCTAAGGGATTCTTTCCCACAATAGTAGATGTAATGATCATCTGAATTAAATTCACCTATTATATTCCACTTTAGTTCACTGATTCCTAAAATGTCAGTGTTCACTCTTGCCATCTCCTATTTGATCACATCCAGTTTACTGTGATCATGGACCTAACATTCCAGTTCCTATGCAATACTGTTCTTTATGGTATCGGACATTACTTCCATAACCAGTCACATCCACAACTGGGCACTGTTTTCCCTTTTGCCCTGACTCTTCATTCTTTCTGGAGTTACTTCTCCACTCTTCTGCAGGAGCATATTGGGCACGTACTGACGTGGGGAGTTCATCTCTCAGTGTCATGTCTGTTTGCCTTTTCATACTGTTCGTGGGGTTCCGAAGGTAAGAATACTGAAGTGGTTTGCCATTGCCTTCTTCAGTGGACTACATTTTGTCTGAACTCTCCACCGTGACCCGTCCATCTTGGGAAACCCTACACAGCATGGCTCGTAGTTTCATTGATTTAGACAAGGCTGTAGTCCATGTGATCAGTTTGTTTAGTTTTCTCTGTTTGTGGTTTTCTTTCTGTCTGCCCTCTTATGGATAGGGAAAAGAGAGTTATGGAAGCTTCCTGATGGGAGACAGTGACTGGGGGAATCTGCGTCTTATTCTGATTGGTGGAGCCACACTCAGTAATATTTAATCCAATTTTCTGTTGATGGGGGAGGCTGTGTTCCCTCCAGGTGGTTGGGTCTGAGGCCAAAGTGTTGACATATGCTTCCACCAGAGACTCCTGGACTCTAACAGGGAAGTCCAACTCAGTCATTTGTGGGAACACTGCTCCTTTCTTCTGGCTCCTGGTGCACACAAGGTTTTGTTTGTGTCCTCCAAGAGTCTGTATCCCCAGTCCTGTGGAAGTTCTGTCATTAAATCCCACTGGCCTGCAGAGTCAAATTCCCTGGAGGTTTTCCGTCCCTTTTATAGATACCCAGCTTTGTAAATCTTCTGTGGGTCTTAGAACTTTAGTAACAGTGCGAGAATTTCTTTGGTATAATCGTTTTGCAGTTTGTGGGTCATCTGCTCGGTGGCTCTGTGATGGGTCAGATGGCAGCTTCCTCCAAGAGGCAAATGCTCTTTATTATTCGGTGTATGAAAATCTGGACAAAAAATTTGTTACATAAATATGGCATACTCTTTATTTTACATTTGGAAACCTGAGTACAGATTTTCCCATAAAAAATATAGACTGCTCAATACTTAACATTTGAAAGCCTAGACATACATTTTTATAAAGGAAACATGAATCTCTCTATATTTCACAGTGAAAACTTGTGCATATTTTTCTATTTAAATATTAATTACCCTTATTTGCCTATGAAAATCTGAATGAGTAGTTTGAATCATGAAACACAGAACGGTGTTCATTTTACTTATGATATTCTGAAGTGAGATAGTCATACATGAAAAATGAGATCTCTATATTTTACATATGAACATATGAATGAAGATTTGAGTACGTGGATTAAATTTTTTATGTGTCCTATATTGAATTCTAGGCATACATATTCTGATATGAAATATGGAATTCTACATTTCACATATGAATATCTGGGCCTAAATTTTCCTATGAGAATTATGTAATCTCTATAAAAATTTGATATGCAATATGAGATATTGTACATTTCACACATGAAAGTCTGAGAGAAAATTTTCTTCTAGGAGATATCAATTATCTATATCTCACATATGATTATGGTGTAATATGGAAATTTCTATATTTCATGTATTGAAATATGACACCAGATATTCCCACTTGAGAGATGAGATTCTCAGTTTTACATATGAAAATGTAAGTGCAGACTTTAGGACATGGAATATGAAATTCTCTGTAATTCACTTATGAATATCTGGGGACAGATTTTCCAAGTGAAAATACAGAAATATAAATTATATATTTCATCTCTATATAAATCTATATTTCACATATTAAATATGGATACAGGTCTTTCTGTATGAAATGTGGAATTCTTTATATTTCACTTTTGAAATTCTGGATGCAAATTTTCTACCATGACAGAAAAATTTCTCTATTTCACACATCAAAATACAGTCTACTTTTTCTAGCATGAAATGTGTAATTTTTCATATTTCTCATTTGAAAATCTCTGTTGATTTTTCTTCATGAAGTATGGAATTCTCTACATGTAACATTTGAACAAATTGGCATTAATTTTCCTTAAGAAATAATGGAATTTTATATTTTACATATGAAAATCTGTCCTGCTTGAAACATAAAATTTTTATTTTAGTGAAGAAAATTTGAATGGATGCTTTCCAACATGCAATATAAAAATCTGTCTCTTTCACAATTGGGAACAAATTTTCTTATGTGAAATATGAATGTCAGTATATCACATATGAAAATTTGTGGACAGATTTTTCAAACATAAAGTATGAATTTTCTATGATTCAGAACGTATAATATGGCCCAAATTGCCAAATATAGAATCTACTATTTTTTGTATATGAACATTTTGTCACGGATTGTTCTAAAATTATTTGGAATTCTCTATGTTTCAATAATGAAAATCTGGTTGAAGACTTCTCTATATGAGATATGGAATAATCTATATTTCATATCTGAAACACGGACTGTCAATATTTCTATATGATTTTTAATTCTCTCTTAATAATTGAATTTCGTGATTTGGATTTTTCCACAGAAAATATGGAAATCTTTATATTTCACGTATGGGAATCTGGATGCCAGTTTTCATACATGTAATATGGAACTCTCCATATGAATATCTGGGTGCAGGTTTTCCTACATAAAATGTGAGACTCTATAATTAACACGAGAAAATATGGACATTGATTTTGCCCCATGAAAGATGAAATTCTCCACATTTTCGATGTCTAAATCTGAGCATATATTTTATGACTTAAACATGTCATTATTTATACTCCACATTTGAATGTCTGGGTGCAAATTTTCCTGCGTTAGGTTATGCAGTTACCTCTCTTTCACTTTTGAATATCAGGGCATTAATTTTCTCCACATGTGGCATGCTGAAGAAGAAAATCTGCCTGCTGATTGAAATATGTGAAATATAGGGAATTCCATATATTAGGTAGAGCCATCTATTCCTCGATGTCAATCACAACTGTTTGTGACATCATGGATTGAGATCTCCGGGCTTCCCTGTCCTTCACTGTGACCCACAGTGTGTTCAAACTCATTCACTGAGTCAGTTATGCCATTCAACCATCTTATCCTCCATCACCCTCTTCTTCCATACTCAATCTTTCCAAGCATCAGTGGCTTTTCCAATGGGTCAGCTCTTCACATCAAGTCCCCAAAATATTGGAGTTTCAACATCATCCATTCGAATGAATATTCAGGTTAGCATCTTGGATTGATCTCCATTCTGACCAGTGGACTCTGAAGAGTCATCTTCAGCACCACAGTTCCAAAGACTCATTTCTTTGGCATTCATCCTTCTTTATAGCTGAAATGTCACAGCCACACGCAACTCCTGTAACACCATAGCTTTCACTATGTGGACAAAGGTCAGCTAGTGATATCTCTGCTTTTCAATCCATTACCCCAAGGTTTGCCATAGCTTTTCTTCCCAGGATCAAGGGTCTTTTATTTTCATAAGTGTAGTCACTGTCCCCAGTGATTTTGGAGCCCAAGAAAATTGTCTGTCACTGTTTCCACTTTTACCATTTCTATTTGCCAAAACTTTTAGCCTTGTCCTGCCTCATTTTGTACTCCAGTGCCAAACTTGCCTGTTACTCCAGGTGTCTCTTGACTTCTTGCTTTTTCATTCAGCTCCCCTGTGATGATAAGGATATCTTTTCTGGGTGATAATGCCAGCAGGTCTCGTAGGACTGTTAATTTTCCTAGTCACTTAGATGGTAAAGAATTGAAATACAGAGACTTCCTTTTTTCATGTAGGAAAATCTACATTTAGATGTACATGTAAAAAATAGTGACTTCCACATTACCCCTAGGAAAACTGTCCGTTCAGATTTTCAAATGTGAAATACAGAGAATTCCATCTTTCACATAAAATTGGCAACTAGATGTTCATATGTGAAATGTGGAGAATTCTTTATTTCATGTAGGATAATCTACACCAAAATATTCATATATGAAATCTAGAGAATATATATTTCATGTGGGAAAATCAATCATATTTTTCATATGTAAAATATGGGTAATCTAATTTTCAAGGGGTTAATTCTACATCTAGATATTCAATGTGAAATATTTTAAAAAATCATATTTCAGGGGAAAAAGCTCAGTGCCTAGATTTTCACATGTCAATAATAGAGAATTCCATATTTCATGAAGGACTATCATTGCACAGATTTTCACTGTGAAATAGAGATTTCAATATCTGCATGGAAATCCTAACCCAGGTTTACCTATACGAAATATAGGTAATTACATATTTCACTGAGTTAGATAAGTGCCAGGATTTTCATATGTGATATATAGAGAATTCCATATAAGTGTAGAAATGTGAGTGCTCTGGTTTGCATACATGAAATAGAATACAGTATTTGGTGTAATGACATCTACGGTCAGATGTTCATATGTCAAATATGCAAAATTACAAATTTCATGTAGAAAAGCCCACATTATTTTTTATGTGAAATACATAAAATTCCATATTGCATATAGGAAAATAGGTACACAGATATTCTTGTGATATATACAGAATTTTCGTTTTGAAAACTATGTGCCAAAATTTTCATCTGTGAAATACAGAGAATTCCACATTCCTTCAGGAAAACTACATACATATTTTCATATGTGAAGTATACAGTCCCATTATTTCATATAGGAAAATTTAACCCACATATCTAATTATGACTTACAGAGAATTACAATTTATGTAGAAAAATTTTGCACTTGGAATTTCTTCTATGAAATTCAGAAGATCCCATACATTATGTAGGAAAACTGGCACTCAGATTACCTTGTGTTCAGTTCAGTTCAGTCGCTCAGTCGTGTCGGACTATTTGTGTCCCCATAGACTGCAGCACGCCAGGCCTCCCTGTCTGTCCCCAGCTCCTGGAGTTTACTTTAACTCATGTCCATATGTAGGTGATGTCATACAATCATCTCATCCTCTGACATCCCATTCTCCTCCTGCTATCCATCTTTCCCAGCATCAGGGTCTTCTCAAATGAGTCAGTTCTTCACATCAGGTGCCAAAGTATTGGAATTTCAGCTTCAACATCAGTCCTTTCAATGAACCTTCAAGACTGATCTCCTTTAGGATGGACTAGTTGGATCTTCTTGCAGTCCAAGGGACTCGCAAGAGTCTTCTCCAACAAAAACAGTTCAAAAGCATTGACTCATTGGCACTCAGCATTCTTTACAGTCCAACTTAAAAAAAACTAATTTTCAAGAACCTGTAACAATCATGACAACATAATTTAACATTATATATATATATATATATATATAACATTATATATATATTTATCATTATATATATATATAACATATATATATTATATATATATTTAACATTATATATATATATAACGTTATATATGTATTTATATATATATATATATATAAAACTGTTTAAACATTTTGGAAATATACTTTTCTTGTCAATGAAAAACTCATATATTTTAAATAAATGGGGAAAAGACGTTTAATATTCATCCATAACAGGTTAGTAAAAGACTGTGTGTGACAAATAAAACATACATTTTAAAGAATCAATTGAATAACTAAATCCAGGTGACTGATAATAGTTCTGTTGCCACTTATTTAAAAGGTATTTTTTCTTTTCAAAAAATCTTTCAACCTTTTGACATATACATATACACTAATTTCTGTACTTCACATTTATTTTTATTCATACTATTTTCATGATAAGTGCATTATCAAATAAAATTCAGTTTTCAGGGCTTTATAGTCAATTTGTCACTCAGGTATACATATTTTGAGTTCTTTTTTTGAATTCATAAGTAACATGAGAAGCAGTAAGAGGTATGCCTTTTTTTAGTTGAATATACTTTGAAATTTAAATTTTTATTGGAGCATAATTGCTTAAGACTCTTTTCTTAGTTTCCACTCTACAGCAAAATTATAGCATGCTGCAATCCAATGTTTCCAAAGACTCGGACACCATTAAGTAATTGAAAAATCATACATCTATCCTCTCATTTTGAGACTTCTTTCTGATTCACATCCCCACAGTGATGTTCCCTGTGCTGTATATATATATATGCATCAATAGTGTACAACTGTCAGTTGCAATCTCCCAAATCCTTTCACCAGCATTCAGTTTATCCTTGATATCCATAAGTTTCTTCTCTATAAATGTGTCCCTACTTTTGCTTCTCTTATGAGATCATCTATACAGTTTGTTTTCTTTACATGCAGAGTACATCATGAGAAACCGTGGGCTGGAGGAAGTACAAGCTGGAATCATGATTGGAGGAGAAATATCAGTAACCTCAGATATGCAGATGACGCCAGAAAGTGAAGACGTAAAGAGCCTCTTGATGAAAGTGAAAGAGTCATAATAACTCTTTCAGTTCAGTTCAGTTCAGTTCAGTTCAGTTCAGTCGCTCAGTCATGTCCGACTCTCCGCGACCCCATGAATCACAGCATGCCAGGCCTCCCTGGCCATCACCAACTCCCGGAGGTCACTCAAATTCATGTCCACAGAGTCGGTGATGCCATCCAGCCATCTCATTCTCCGTTGTCCCCTTCTCCTACCGCCCCAAACCTTGCCCAGCATCAGAGTCTTTTCCAGTGAGTCAACTCGTCGCATGAGGTGGCCAAAGTATTGCAGTTTCAGCTTTAGCATCAGTCCCTCCAATGAACATCCAGGATTGATCTCCTTCAGAATGGACTGGTTGGATCTCCTTGCAGTATAAGGGACTCTCAAGAGTCTTCTCCAACACCACAGTTCAAAAGCATCAGCTTTCTTCACAATCTAACTCTCACATCCATACATGACCACGGGAAAAACCATTGCCTTGATTAGACGGACCTTGCTTGGCAAAGTAATGTCTCTGCTTTTTAATATACTATCAAGGTTGGTCATAATTTTCCTTCCAAGGAGCAAGCATCTTTTAATTTCATGGCTGCAATCAGCATCTGCAGTGATTTTGGAGCCCCCAAAAATAAAGTCTGACACTGTTTCCACTGTTCCCCCGTCTATTTCCCATGAAGTGATGGGACCAGATGCCATGATCTTCGTTTTCTGAATGTTGAGTTTCAAGCCAACCTTTTCACTCTCCTCTTTCACTTTCATCAAGAGGCTTTTGAGTTCCTCTTCACTTTCTGCCATAAGGGTAGTGTCATCTGCATATCTGAGGTTATTTCTCCCAGCAATCTTGATTCCAGCTTGTGATTCTTCCAGCCCAGCATTCCTCATGATGTACTCTGCATATAAGTTAAATAAGCAAGGTGACAATATACAACCTTGATGTACACCTTTTCCTATTTGGAGACAGTCTGTTGTTCGATATCCAGTTCTAACTGTTGCTTCCTGACCTGCTTACAGATTTCTCAAGAGGCAGTTCAGGTGGTCTGGGATTCCCATCCCTTTCAGAATGTTCCACAGTTTATTGTGATCGACATAGTCAAAGGCTTTGGCATAGTCAATGAAGCAGAAATAGATGTTTTTCTGAAACTCTCTTGCTTTCTCCATGATACAGCGGATGTTGGCAATTTGATCTCTGGTGCCTCTGCCTTTTCTAAAACCTGCTTGAACCTCTGGGAGTTCACGGTTCACATATTGCTGAAGCCTGGCTTGGAGAATTTTGAGCATGTCTTTACTAGCGTGTGAGATGAGTGCAATTGTGTGGTAGTTTGAGCATTCTTTGGCATTCCCTTTCTTGGGGATTGGAATGAAGACTGACCTCTTCCAGTCCTGTGGCCACTGCTGAGTTTTCCGTATCTGCTGTCATATTGAGTGCAGCACTTTCACAGCATCATCTTTCAAGACTTGAAATAGCTCAACTGGAATTCCATCACCTTCACTAGCTTTGTTCGTAGTGATGCTTTCTAAGGCCCACTTGACTTCCCATTCCAAGATGTCTGGCTCTAGGTCAGTGATCACGTTATCGTGACTATCTTGGTCATGAAGATCTTTTTTGTACAGTTCTTCTGTGTATTCCTGTCATCTCTTCTTAATAACTTCTGCTTCAGTTAGGTCCATACCATTTCTGTCCTTTATCGAGCCCATCTTTGCATGAAATGTTCCCATGAAATCTCTAATTTTCTTGAAGAGGTGTCTTGTTATTCCTATTTTTTTTTTTTCTATTTCTTTTCATTGATCACTGAGGAAGTCTTTCTTATCTCTCCTAGCTATTATTTGGAACTCTGAATTCAGATGCTTATATCCTTCCTTTTCTCCTTTGCTTTTCACCTCTCTTCTTTTCACAGCTATTTGTAAGGCCTCCTCAGACAGCCAATTCGCTCTTTTGCATTTCTATTCCATGGGGATGTTCTTGGTCCCTGTCTCCTGTACAATGTCACGAACCTCTGTCCAGAGTTCATCAGGCACTCTATCAATCAGATCTAGTCCCTTAAATCTATTTCTCACTTCCACTGTATAATCATAAGGGATTTGATTGAGGTCATATCTGAATGGTCTAGTGGTTTTCCCTACTGTCTTCAATTTAAATCTGAATTTTGCAATAAGGAGTTCATGATCTGAGCCACAGTCAGCTCCTGGTCTTGTTTTCGCTAACTGTATACAGCTTCTCCATCTTTGATTGCAAAGAATATAATCAATCTGATTTCGGTGTTGACCATCTGGTGATGTCCATGTGTAGAGTCTTCTCTTGTGTTGTTGGAGGAGGGTGTTTGCTATGACCAGTGCATTCTCTTGACAAAACTCTATTAGCCTTTGCCCTGCTTCATTCCGTGCTCCAAGGCCAACTTTGCCTGTTACTCCAGGTGTTTCCTGACTTCCTACTTTTGCATTCCAGTCCCCGATAATGAAAAGGACATCTTTTTTGGGTGTTAGTTCTAAAAGGTCTTGTAGGTTTTCATAGAACCGATTAACTTCGTCTTCTTCAGCATTACTGGTTGGGGCATAGGCCTGGATTACTGTAATATTGAATGGTTTGCCTTGGAAACAAACAGGAATCATTCTGTCGTTTTTAAGATTGCATCCAAGTACTGCATTTCGGACTCTTTTGTTGACCATGATGGCTACTCCATTACTTCTAAGGGATTCCTGCCCACAGTAGTAGATATAATGGTCATCAACTTTTTAAGCCACCTTAAAGTTTAAAGCTCAACATTCAGAAAACTAAGATCACGGAATCCAGTTCCGTCACTTCAAGGCAAATAGATGGGAAAACAGTGGAAATTGTGGCTGACTTTAATTTTCTAGGCTCCAAAATTACTGCGGATGGTGATTGCAGCCGTGAAATTAAAAGACACTTACTCCTTGGAAGGATGTTATGACTAAACTACACAGCATATTAAAAAGCAGAGACATTACTTTGCTTAAAAAAGTCCCTTAGTCAAGGCTGTGGTTTTTCCAGTGATCATGTATGGATGTGAGAGTTGGACTATAAAGAAAGTTGAGTGCAGAAAAACTGATGCTTTTTAATTGTGGTGTTGGAGAAAACACTTGAGAGTCCCTTGGACTGCAATGAGATCCAACCAGTCCTTCCTAAAGGAGATCAGTCCTGGGTGTTCATTGGAAGGATTGATGTTGAAGCTGAAACTTCAATACTTTGGCCACTTGATATGAATAGCTAGCTGATTTGAAAAGACTCTGATCCTGGGAAAGATTGAGGGCAGGAGGAGAAGGGGATGACAGAGTATGAGATGGTTGGATGATATCATTAACTCAATGCACATGGGTTTGGGTGAACTCCGGGAGTTGGTGATGGACAAGGAGGCCTGGTGTGCTGTGGTTCATGGTGTCGCAAAGAGTCGGACATGACTGAGCGCCTGAACTGAACTGATACAGTTTATACATATACATATATATGTATATTTATATAAAGTTATGTTATATATAAAATATACGCTATGAAATATAAATATATATATTATACAATATATTAAAAGTTTATGTTAGATAAACAGTCTATGTTATATAAAGTTATGTTATTTATAATATATGTGATAAAATATGTTATATATAATCTATTAACAGTTTATATATATGTTAATAAGTGATATTTGTTTTCCTTTTTCTATTTTATTTCATTATATAGGACTCTTTTTCAATCCGTCCACCTCTCTACAAATGACACGATTTCATTCCTTTTTTGATTGTGTAATGTTCTATTTTATATATATACCAAATTATCTTTATTCATTTCTTTGTAAATGGACATTTCTGTTGCTTCAGAGTTCTGCTGTTGTAAATCCTGGAGCCATCAATACTGTTGTTATGCATCTTTTGTTATTATGATGTTCTTTAGGTAAATCACAACAATCCCAGCAGTGGAATTGCTAGATCATATAGTTTCTTTATTGTTAGATTTTTAAAGACTCTTCATACTGATCTGCATACATAGTGGCTGTATCAATGTATATTCCTTCCAGCAGGACTGGAAAGAAAATGAAAGTGAATGTCACGATGCCATGTTCAAATCTTTGTGTCAGACTGGAATTCTCTAGTCCAGAATGCTTTTTCTGAGGAATCTGAGTTCCTGAATTCAAAATCTGAATTAAAATATTCAGGGCAATTCCCTTCTCCAGGGGAATTTTCATAACCACGGGATTGAATCCAAGTCTCCTGCATTACTGCTGGATTCTTTCCATTCAAGCCACTTGGGAGGGTTACATTTTCTCCACACCCTCTGAAGAATTTATTTATTTGTAGATTTTTGTTGCTGTTGTTGTTGTTGATAAGGGTCACTCAGGCCAGTGTTAGGTGCTACCTCATTGAAGGTTTTGTTTCCCTTTTTCTAATAGTGATGTTGAGTATATTCTCTTATGATATTGAAAAACTGTTAGTCTTCTTGGGAGTAACGTCTATTTCCTCTCGGTCCACTTTTTTCCAATGGGGTTGTTAGTTTCTCTGCTATTCAGCCACGTGTGCTATTTGCTTATTTTGGAATTTAATCTGTTTCCATTTCCTTCATTTACAAATATTTTCTCCCACAATGAAAATTGTTTTCTGTCTTGCTTATGGTGTTGCTGTGTGAAAGTTATTAAGTTTAATTAAGTCCTACTTGTTATTCTTAACTTTATCTTCATTGCTTTAGGAGCTAGATTTAAAAAGAAATATATATATATATATCATTCTCCATTTTATGTCAAAATGTGTTCTACCTATGATTTCCTCTAATAATATAGATTTAGAGTGACTGACCTTATATTTAGGTATTTATCCAGCCTGAGTTTATCTTCTTGCATGATGTTAAGGAGTGACTAAAGGTGATCCACTGAAGAAGTGAATGTCAAACACTCCAATACAGCCATGAATTAACTCTATAAAAAGGCAAAAATATATTACCCTGAAAGGTGTCTCTCCCGGTGCAGAAGCTGTCCAAAATGCTACTGGGGAAGAGCAGAGGGCGATTTCTAATGGCTGTAGGAAACATAAAGTGGTGAGATGAAAGAGGAAATGAAGCTCAGTTATGGATATGTCTGATGATGAAAGTAAAATCTGATGTGCAAAGAACAATAATGCATAAGAACACGGAAAGATAGGCCCATAAATCAAGGTAAATTGGATGGGGTCAAATGGGAGAAAGAAAGAGTAAACATCAACTAGGATTCATGGAACTAAAATGGAGAGGAATGGGTGAATTTAATTCAGATGACTATTTTTTCTATTACAGTGGGCAAGAGTCTCATAGGAGTAAAGGAGTAGTAATCATAATCAACCAAAGAGTCTTAAATGCAGTATTTGGGAGCAGCCTCAAAAGCGACAGAATGATCTCAGTTCGTTTCCAAGGCAAAACATTCAACATCACTGTAATCCAAGTGTAGGTCCCAAAAGCTGATCCAAAGAAATTGAAATTGATCAGTTCTATGAAGACTGCAAGAAATCCTAGAACTAAGACCAAATGAAAGATGTCCCCATCACCATAGGGGAGTACAATTCAAACAAATGAAGTCAATAAATACATGGACCAAACTGGAGCAACTTTGACCTTGGAGTACAAAATGAAGTAGGGCAAAGACAAATAGAATTACACCCAGAGAATGCACTGGTCAGAGCAAACATTCTTTAACTATGTCACAAGAACCGACTTCACACATGAATCTCACCAAAAGGTCTGTAAGGATTATCAGCTTGATTATTCTCGGTAGCAATCAAGATGGAGAAGCTGTATAGAGTCAGCAAAAACAAGACCTGGAGTTGATTGTGGCTCAGATCGTCAGATTCTCATGACAAAGTTCAGGTTTAAAATAAAGAAAGAGTTGATTGGGTTGGAACCGCTAGGCTAACCAGGTACAACAAAAATCAAATTGCCTCTGGAAAATGCAGCGGAAATCACAACCAGTTTTAAGGGCTTAAATCTAGTAAACAGCTCCCCAAGAACTACAGAAGGAGCTTCAAAATGTTGTAAAGGGAGCAGTGAACAAAACCATCCTAAAAAAAAGGAAAATCTCAAAGACAAATTGATTTTCTGAGGAGGGTTTATATATAGCTGTGGAAAGATGAGAAGCAAAAAACAACTGAAAAATATAAAGTTAGCCCAACTAAATGCATAATTCCAGAGAAATTGAAGAGACAAGAGGGTATCTTCAATAAACAACGGGGATAAATAGAAGAAAGCAAGCAGATAGGGAAATACAAGTGATCTATTCAAGACAATTGAAAAGATCAAAAGATCTTTTCCTCCAAAGATGGACACAATAAAGGACAGAAACATAAAGGACAAAGAAGCAGAAGAGATCAAGGCAGGATAGAAAGAATACAAAGAAAAACTGTAGGAAAAAAAAAAGACCATAATAACCCAGATAACCACAAGGTGTGAGCATTCACCCACAGACACTCATTCTGAAATGTGAAGTCAAGTCTTACAAAGCATTTCTGACCACAGAACTAGTGGAGGTGATGGATTTCCAGCAGAACTGTTGAAATCTTAAATGCTCTCAATGTGCTGCAATCAAAATGGTGCATATGTGGAAAACATAGCAATGATCAGGGGACTGGAAAAGGTTAATCCTTATCCAGATTTGCAATAAGGACAGTACTAAACAAAGTTCAAACCACGACTCAGTTTCACACATCTCCCATGCTAGTAAAGTTATGCTCAAATTCCTTCAAGCTAGTCTTCAACATTACATGAACTGAGAACTTCCAGAAGTTTGAGCTGGGATTAGAAACATCAGAGGAACCACAGATCAAATGATCACCGATTACTGGATCATAGAAATACCAAATGAATTCCAGAAAATCTCTGCCTGTTTTTCATTGACCACTGTAAAACCATAGTCTGGGCAACATATAAATTGCGGAAAACTCTTAAAGAGATGGGAATAGCAGAACATTTTACCTGTCTCCTTCGTACTTGACCTGTAGGCAGGTCCCGAAGCAATAGGGTCAAGTATGCAATGACTGACTAGCTCGGGGTTGAGAAAGGAGTATGATAATGTTGTTGGTTGTCCCCTCATTTATTTAACTTATATGCATAGCAAAGCATGAGAAATGCCAGGCTGGATAACTTACAAGCTGAATCAAGATTACTGGGGACAATGTCACCAACCTCAAATATGTGTGTGACTATCACTCTGCTGCTACTGCTACTACTGCTAAGTCACTTCAGTCGTGTCCGACTTTGTGTGACCCCATAGATGGAAGCCCACCAGGCTCCCCCATCCCTGGGATTCTCCAGGCAAGAACATTGGAGTGGGTTGCCATTTCCTTCTCCAATGTGTGAAAGTGAAAAGTGAAAGTGAGGTCACTCAATTGTGTCCGAAACTTAGCAACCCCATGGACTGCAGCCCGCCAGGCTCCTCCATCCATGGGAGTCTCCAAGCAAGAGTACTGGAGTGGCTTGCCATTGCCTTCTCCTAATGATAGAAAAAGAAGATGAACTAAAGAACCTCTTAATGAAGGTGAAGGAGTAAAAAAGCTTTTTTTTTTTTTTTTTGGGCAGTGGTGACAGGGTGGTTTCCTTTATTACTCATTTCTTTATTTTCTTTTTTAAAATTTATTTATTTTAATTGGAGACTAATTATTTATATTATTGTATTTGGTTTGCCAATTGACATGAATCTGCCCCAGGTGTACATGTGTTCCCCATCTTAAAAACCCCCATTGTACAGAGTGAAGTAAGCAAAAGCTTTTGAAGAGTGCAAAGTGAAAGTGAAGTAATTTAGTCGTGTCCCACTCTTTGAGATTATAGCCTAATAGGCCCATGGATTATAGCCTAACAGGCTCTTCTGTCCATGGAATTTACAAGGCAAGAGTATTGGAGTGGTTTGACATTTTCTTCTCCAGGGAATTTTCCTAACCAATGGTCTAACTCTGCTCCCCCGCCTTGCAAGCAGACGCTTTACCATTTGTCCCGCCAGAGCAGGCATAAAACTCAATGGTATAAAAATTCAGATCACAACCTCCGGTCCCATCACTTCAACGCAAAGAGAAGGGGTAAAAGGAAAAAACAATGTCAGGTTTCCCCTTCTTGGGCTCTGACATCAAGGCAGAGTGTCTGCAGCCATGAAATTAGAAAATAAATGCTTCTTTACAGAAAATGTATGACAGAATTAGATAAAGTGTTACAATGAAAGAAATCACTTTGCTGGCAAAGGTCCATTACAGTCAAAGCTATGGTCTTTCCCGTAGTCATATACTGTTGTGTGAGGGACCATAAAGGAGGCAGAACAACTGAAGAACTAATACTTTTCAACCAGGGTGCTGGAGAAGACTCTTGAGAGTCTCTTGGACAGCAAAGAGAAGAAATCAGTCAATCTTAAAAAATCACCCTGAAATACCCATTGGAAGGATTGCTACTGAAGTTTATGCTCTAATAATTTGCCCACCTTATGTGAAGAGACAACTCATTGGAAAAGACCCTGATGCTGGGAAAGATTGAAGGCAAAAGGAGAAGAGGGCACGAAGGATGAGATGATTGGGTTGCATCAGTGATGCAATGAACATGAACTTGGGTAACCTTCAGGAGATGGTGTGGGACAGGGAAGCTTGGAATGCCACACTCCACGGCATCACAACAAGCCAGTGTCCTAATCTCATTCTTTTACTTTTAGCTGTCCAGATTTTCCAACATCACTTATAAAAGGGATTATGTTGTCTCCATTGTATATTGTTGTCTCATTTGTCAGAGATTAGATAACCACTTGGGCAAGCGATGATCAGGGTTTCTATCCATCCCAATGGCTTGTATTTCTGCTTTGGGCCCATTCCATGCTGTACTGATTACTGTAGCTTTGTAGTATTGACTTATGTCAGGAAACTTGATTCCTTCAGCTCTGTTTTCTTTCTCAAGCTTGCATGGCTATTCAAGGTCTTTCGCATTTCCATACTAGTTCCAAAAAGATTTTGTTCTAGTTCTGTTAAAAATGCCATTGGTATCTTGATAGCACCTGCATTGAAACTTTAAGCTGCTGTTTATAGTGCAGCCATTTTCACAATATTGTTTCTTCCAGTGCATGTGAATAGTATATCTGTCCATCTCTTTGTGTCAGCTTTGCTTTGTTTCTTCCATGCTTTATTATTTTCTGCACACCAGTCTTTCCCCTGCCTCGGTAGGTTTATTACCAGGAATTTTACTCTTCTTTTTTCCATGGTGAATGGGATTGTTTCCTTCAATTCTATTTTTGATATTTTGTTGTGAGTGTGTAGGAATACAAGGGATTTCTGAGTATTAATTTTATATCTAGCAACTCCCCTAAACTTATTGATTACCTCTAGTAATTTTCTGGTGGCATCTTTGGATCTCCAGGCATAGTAGCATAGTACGTGTAAACAGTGGCAGTTTTATTCCTTTTCCCGTTTGTTTGAAATTGTATTTCTTCTATTCTGATTGATATAATGAGGAATCCAAAGTCTATGCTGAATACCAATGGTGAGAGTGGGTATTTTTGTCTTAGTCATGAATTAGGGGTCACATTTGCAGGTTTTCACCATTGAGAATCAAGTTTGCAGTGAGTTTATCCATATGTGGACTTTATTAGTTTCCAGATGGTTCTGGCTGTTCCCACAAGTTATATACAGGGTTTATTATGAATGGGTCTTCCATTTTGTCAAAAACTTTTACTACATCTCTATCCTAAATTGTTTGAAGATCTTTCCTCTTAAAAGTTAGTTGTCTTTTAGTGTTCTTTCTTCCTTTGCCCACCTAATGCAAAGAACTGACTCATTAGAAAAGGCTCAGATGGTGGAAGATATTGAAGGTCAAAGGAGAGGTGGGCAGCAGATGTTGGGACAGTTAGATAACTTCACCAACTCTATAGACATGAATCTGAACAAATTATGGGAGATAGTGAAAGGAAGCCTGACAGGCTCTAGTCCATGGGCTCACAAAATTGGACATGATTTCCTGGAAGAGAAACAAATTCTCTCCTCTGTGATTGAGACCATTACTTATTCTCAACTGCTTCATTTTCTATCCACCACACCCTCTCCATATCTCAGGTATCTTAATTTTACTCGTTATCATGTTTAGAATCAGTTACATTTGTTTGACTTTATTGTCACCCACCTGGCCCCAAATTTGTGTGATATCTCAACTGCACATGACGTATATGTGATGAGGGCATGGTGTTGACAAATAATGATATTGAGAGGTGCAGGCAGAGTTGGGGTTTTTCCAAGTCAGCTGAGCACAAAGCCCTATGCTATTTGTCTGTGGTTTTTGGAAAGAAAGCACAGAGGATAGAATCATGCCAACGTGAATAACACTGTGACTCTGTCCAAGGTGATGTGAGAATACAGAACACTGTTCTTCATTTCTCAGCTATCCATAGTGAGCACTTCCAAACCTGCCCACCTGGTTAGGAACCTTCCAGGATAATTAGCAGAGGTGGAAGAGGTGCTTGACTTGATTGAAGAGGGAGTGAAAAAAAGAAATAAAAAAGAACTGGGACAAAATAAAAAGGGGGGGGGTGTTGCTTGCATGAAATATTGAATTTTGTATGCTTCACATTTGAAAACTGGGGGAAGATATTCTTACAATTAACGTGAAATCTCTGTATTTCACATGTGAAAATGTCATTCAGTCAGTCAGTCAGTTCAGTCGCTCAGTCGTGTCCGACTCTCCACGACCCCATGAATCACAGCACGCCAGGCCTCCCTGTCCATCACCAACTACCGGAGTACACTCAAACTCATGTCCACAGAGTCAGTGATGCCATCCAGCCATCTCATTCTCTGTCGTCCCCGTCTTCTTCCGACCCCAAACTTTCCCAGCATCAGAGTCTTTTCCAGTGAGTCAACTCGTCACATGACGTGGCCAAAGTATTGCAGTTTCAGCTTTAGCATTAGTCCCTCCAATGAACACCCAGGATCGATCTCCTTTAGAATGGACTGGTTGGATCTCCTTGCAGTATAAGGGACTCTCAAGAGTCTTCTCCAACACCACAGTTCAAAAGCATCGATTCTTCGGCGATCAGCTTTCTTCACAGTCCAACTCTCACATCCATACATGACCACGGGAAAAACCATAGCCTTGACTAGACGGACCTTGGTTGGCAAAGTAATGTCTCCGCTTTTTAATATATTATCAAGGTTGGTCATAAGTTTCCTTCCAAGGAGCAAGCGTCTTTTAATTTCATGGCTGCAATCAGCATCTGCAGTGATTTTGGAGCCCAACAAAATAAAGTCTGACACTGTTTCCACTGTTTTTCTAGCTTTTCACACATGAGATATAGAATTTTATATGTTACCAATATAAAATCAAGTCCTAATATTTTTTCTTAAAATATGGAATTTTCTACATGAAATATAAAATCTCTGAATTTCCCATATGAAACTATATTGGTCTTGATTTTTGTGAATACATTTTGGAAGTTTTTATGTTTCACATAAAATGGAAATCAACCCCAGGATATTTCTATACGAAACATAGATTTCTCTTTCTTGCTGACATGAAGACCTGCACATGTGTTTTCCTAAATGAAAATAAAGAATTCCTTATAGTTCCTGTGTGAAAACATTGATGGTGATTTGAAACATTAAAATTTGAAGTGAAACATGGAATTTTGCAATTTTATATTTTAAAATCTGGGTGCGTATATTTCACAAGATAATCGGAAATTTTGTAAATGTTTAATGAACTCTGCACTGATTTTCCTACATGAAGATAGAAAAATCATGTATGAAAACTTTAGATTTTCCCCCATGAAATAGGTTTTGTCATTTATTTTGCCCATGAAAAGCTGAACACACCTATTCCTAAGTGATAATTAGAACTCTCTCTATTAGTTCATGTATGATTCTGTGTGTACATGTTTATACATGAGTCATTTATTTCTCCAAATTTTTGTATGGTAATCAATGTGCTTGTTCTCTTCTATGAGATACGGAGTTCTCTATGAACACATATTTAGTACTTGCACTGATTATTCTACAGCAGTATACGAATCTCCACATTTCACATATGAAAATTTGTACATAGATGTTCCAACAGGGAACCTTGTATTCTCTGTAATTAACATATGAGAACTGACTTGATTTTCTGACATGAAAAATGACATTACATATAATTAATATATTCATCCTAGGTGTGTTGAAATATGGATCAACCTATATTATATATATGAAATTCTGCAGATAGAATTTGCTACATAAAGTATATAATTGTGTATATTTTACATATGAGTATATGAGTATAATTTTTCAATTTAATATATGGAATTATCTGTGTTTCATATATGGACATCTGAATAAAGATTTTTGACATGACTTTTTGATAGATGAAATATGGATTGCGTTATCATTCATAGGAAAATGTGGGTACATTTTCATAAATATATTTGGAAAGTAAAAAATTTATATGCAGTCCTAAACCCAAATTTTCATGTGTAAGATAGGAGTATTTGATATTTTAAACATAAAGAAATCACTTAGTCTTTCAAGCATGAAATATGAAATTTCCTATATTGTTAATATGGAAACCTGAGTGCATATTTTCTCATATGAAACAGAATAAACTCTATTTCACATTGGAACCTCTGGACACAAATTTCTTACATGAAATTTCAGATTTTCTGTATATCATATATGAATATATGTGCTCCAGTTTTTACAGGAAAAATGGAATTCTCTCCTTTTCTTTTATGAAAATCCAGATGGCAACCATCTACCTGAAATATAGGATGCTGTGTATTTCACATAAAAAATTTTGGCTTATCTTATCTTACATGAAACATGAAAAGTTTTCTACTCTTCATATGAAAGCCTGGACTCTGATTTCCCTGTAAGAAATATGGAATTCTCTGTGTTTAACACAGGAATCCTGTAAACAAATTATCTTACAGTAGGGTTCTCTATGTTTTGCCTACGAAAATCTGCACACACCTTCTCCTTTATGAAACATGAAATTCCCTACATTCAATATATGTAAACCTGGGCACAGGTTTTTTAGCATGATATATAGAGTAAAATATGCAAATTTCCCTGTTTTTTATATGCAAACTGGGATTCTATATAAAATATAAAACATTTCTATATAAAATATTTGTCATTTTACTGAATTTATATGAAATCTACTTACGGTTTTTAGTATATGAAATATAAAAATTCTAACATTATATATGTTAAAATAGCTTCAGACTTCCAAACATGAACCATGGAGTTTGTACATTTTGTATATGAAAATCTGGGCAACGTTTTTCTTATGTGAAGACATGAAAGCCTCTTTATGTTACATTTGGAGTTTGACATGCAGATGTTCCAAAATGAAATTTGGGATTTGTATATTTCATTTCTGAACATCTGGGTGCTGTTTTCTACATGAAATGTGGAATCCTTTAAATTTCACATGTGAAAATATCAGTGTCTATCTAAAATATGGAACACTGTCTATTTGCTATTAGCAGATTAGGGTGCAGATCATCCTAAATGACATTTGAAATTCTCTATATTTCATATAGGAAAAACCTAAGCACTGTTTTTCTTAGATGAAATGTGGTATTTTTATTATTTGTATGAAAACTTTTTCACAGGACAATTTTACATATGAATTCTCTATAATTCACATAAGAATGCAGGTACAGACTTTCTCCCATGTAATTGGGAATTTTTTATATTTCATAAATTTAAAACATACCCAGATTTTCTGTATAACATATGGAATGATCTGTTTTACATATGAAATCTTGACTTATTTTCATGTTAAATATTTCCTATCTATATTTCATGCATGAAAATATGGGTCCAGGTTTTCCTCTTGAATTTACTATACAATTAACTTTGCTTCATATATCAATTCTACACACCAAAATTTCTCCATGAGTTACGTGATCCTCCTTATTTTACATAGGTTTATCAGATGGTAGATTTTTCTATTCTACATGAAATATGGAATTCTCAATATGATATAAGTATGAATACCAGAGATTTTCTTACATGAAAAATGTCACTTTCCAGATTTTGTATATGAAATCGTGTTGGAGGTTTTTTAAATGAATTACTGAATTTAAAATATTTCATGTGTGAATGTATGGATAGAATTTAATGCATAAAATATGGAATTTCCTGTATTTAGTGTATAAAAATCTAGACAAAACTCTAGCCAAAAGTTCTATGATTGCAAAGAAATTTTCTCTTCCACATGTGAAAATCTGTGCCCAGGTAATCATCCAAAAAATATGGGATTGTCTATATTTCATATCTAAACATCTAAGGACATATTTCCACTATTCAGTATATATTTTATGCAATATATCACAATAAATAACTTTAGGAAACATGAAAATCTCATCATCAATATCCTTCATGAAATATGGAATTTTGTATGCTTCACATATTAAACATTGGGCACTGATTTTCCATGAGGAATTTTGGAATTTTCTATTCTTACATAGAAAAATCGAAGCACTGATTACTCCACATGAAGTATGGAATTTTCTTTCTTTCCCATATGGGTGTCTATTTTCCCACATATAAACAGAATATTCTGTATTTCAAATGTAAGCTATGATCACTGATTTTCCTACATGAAATAGAGAATTCTCTGTATTGCCCATAGGAAAATCTGGGCCAAGATATTCTTCCATAACCCGTGAAATTCTGCATACTTCAGGTTCAATTTCAGCTGAATGAGTGTATTGCCTGCATATGTGAATCTTCTAAAAGATTCTAAATATAGTACCGAAGTCGCCATTTTACATATGAAAATCTGCATGTCAATTCTCTCCCATGAATTATGGAATTCTGCAATCTATCATACAAAAATCTGGACTCTGGAATATAGAGAAAATTTCATATTCTATTTCACATGAGCAAATATGGATGTAAATTCTCCAAGAAATGTGCAAGTGGCTAAATCCAGGTGTGCAATTTCCCTGCATGACACTTGCAACCCTCTATCGGTCACTTATAAACTATAAGGTTTTCCTATATCATGAACTGAATTAGATATATTTCATGCATGAATATCTGGACACAGATTTTCCTAATTAAATATGGAATTCTCTGAATTTACTATACTAATCTAGTTTCTTTGCCTACATGAATTATTCATACTCAGTTGCTGCATTCGTGCTAGACTCTTTGTGACCTTGGATTGTGATTTTCAGGATTCTCCGTCCATAAGATTCCCATAAAACATGGAATTTTCTATTTTCAATTATGAAATGGTAGAGATGATCCTATATAAAAAAGTGATTTCTCTATACTTTCACATCTGAACATTTTCCCACCTTTTTTCGTATATGAAATTTGGAATTTTCCTTATTACATAGATGATTGTATGCGATCCAGTTAACCTATATATGAAATGTTTAATTCCCTACATTTCACTTGTGCGCATCTCGACAGAATTTTCTCAGAAGAAATGTTGAATAGGATATTTCGCTGCAATATAAAATACTGTATATTTTCCACAGGGAAGTTTGTGCAGAGTTTCCACATGCAGTACAGAATTATTTGTGTTTAACATATGATAATCCAAGAGTTTATTATCGAACATGACATATGGAATCTGTATGTCTCCTTTAAAATTCTCTGTGCAGAATTTTGTACATTCAAAATTGAATTCTCTATATTTCACATATGAAAATCTTATCAAAGATTTTCCTCCATGACTTACTGAATTCTTTAGTTTACCTGTGAAAATCTGTATGTTGATTCTCCTACATGAAATTGGGAAATTTCATTATTTCACATAGGAAAATCTGGGATAGATATTTTTTCTTAAGTGAATGTGGGTTTCTCTATATTATGCAAATAAAATCCAAACATGGATTTTTAAGATTAACTTGAAATACAAACTCATATTTGAAAATATTCTTATATCCAATATGGAATCATTTTTTCACATATGAAATTCTTGACACAGATTATTTTCATGCAGTATTCTCTAGGCTTCATGTATCAATTTAGGATGAAGATATTCCGAAGTGAAATACGCCTTTCTTTCTATTTCACGTATGAGCATCAGAGGGGTGATTTTTCTATAGGATACTTATGGTACTCCTTATTTCACATATCAACACTTGGAGTAGATATCCCTACATACAATATAGATTTGGTATATTTCTCATATAAAAATCTTATCACAGATTTTCCTACATGAAATATGGAATTCTCTATGGTTTGCATATCAAATTGTGGGTGGTAATTTTTCCATATGGAATTCTCTAGATATCATTTATGTATGTAATCTGAGTGGAAATTACCCTTATGTATTTCTCTAGATAGTACTTATGAATATTAAGATCTACTAGTGTTTACATGAAAAATGGAATTCTCTACTGTGTTTCACCTATCAAAAATCTGGTTCAGAAACATAAAATTCCCTTCACATCACATAGGAAATTTTGAGCTCATTTTTCTGATATAGGGCGTGGAATTATGATATGATACATGCATATATGATCGTATGGGTCCCTATTTATGTACATTTCACATATGAAAACCTATTCACACATTTTCTCAAATGAAAGTGGGATTCCAATGTATTTAACATTGAAAATGTAGCCCCAGAATTTCCATACTGAAGTATGGAATTCCCTGTATTTCACATATGAATATCTAGCTGCAGATTTTCCAACAGAAAATGTGGAATTATCTATAGTTCATACATGAACGTCCAGGTGATATTTTCCATGTGAAATATGGATTTCTCAATATTACACATGTATAAGTGTGAGAATACGAAATTCTCTGCATTTCATATTTGAAAAGTTGAATGCAGATTTTCTCAGAAAAACTTGGGTTTCTCTATATTTCATAGAGGGATGTATGGGTGCAAATATTTCTACTTATAATACATTTCAAGTGATCATACATGTGAAAATCCGCGAGCACTTTATTGAGATGTATTATGAAAATTTCTATTTGTCTTATTGAGAATTTGTGTTCAGTTCTTAATAGACTAAATATGGATATTTCTGTTTTGTGTATTCAAATCTGGCTGGCTATTTACTTATAAAATATTTATAATTTTCCTAAATGTATAAGAAAATCTACAGAAAGCTTTTCATATGTGAAATATGAAAATTCTAGAATTTTATATGTGATAATGTTTTGAATTTCCAAACATGAAATATGAAATCCTTTATATATTGTATAAGAAAATCTGGACAATGGTGTTTCTATGTGAAGTACATGAAAGCCTCTGTATGTTGTATTTGGAAATAGATGCGGATGTTCCAAAATGAAATGTAGAAATTGCTGTATTTCATATCTGAACATTTGAGTGCAGATTTTCTACATGAAATGTGGAATCCGCTATATTTCACATTGGAAAAATATTGCTGTCTATTTTTCTGTCTAAAATATGGAACAATCTATGTTGAACATTAGCAGATTAGAGTGCAGATGATCCTAAATGAAATATGGAATTCGCTATATATGACATATGAAAACATAAATCCTGGTTTCCCTGGATGAAATATGGGATTCTCTATATCTCAATGAAAATTTGTACAGAGGAGAATTTTCTGTCTGAAATCTCTATATTTCACATAAGAATGTAGGTACAGATTTTCCCACATAAACTTGGAATTTTATATATTTCACAGTATGAAATATTGACTTTCCTATATTTCACATGTGAACATCTGGGCATAGATTCTCTCAGATGAAATGTTGAATTCTATATTTTAAATGGCAATGTCACAGTGTATACTTTTAATAAAAGATGAAATAATATATTTTCCATAGGGAAAATATGTGCACAGATTTCTAAAATCAAAATGCCATTCTCTGTATTCAGCATATGAATTTAGCATATGAAACTCCAAGAGCTTATTATTTTACACATAATATATGGAAATGAATATATACACAAACATAATATATGGAAATCTGTATTTCACCTGTAAAATTCTGTGTGAAGAATTTTTACGCACAATATTAATTTCTCTTGATTTCACATGTGTAAGTTTGTCAAAGATTTTCCTACTCATAATACTGAATTCTTTACTTTACATATCAAAATCTGGATTTGCATTTTCCTTTATGAAATTGGGAAATCTCTGAATTTCATATATGAAAATCTCGGAACAGATTTCCCTCCATGAAATTTGATTATTTTCGTTTGATAAATGAATATATGATATTTATTTTTCTATATTACAGGCATAAATTTTGAGCACAGGTTTTCAACATGATATATGGAATTAAAGATGAAATACACATTTCAGAATAGGTAGGACCAGAATTCAATATATGGCATTAGAGAATTCTATATATCATATATTTAAATCAACATTCTAGTATCCATATATGAAATATAGAAACTTGATATTTCATGTTTGAATTTCTTTTTTCAGGTTACCATATGTAAAATGTATAAAATTTCATATTATATTTCAGAAAGTATTCATTCTGATTTTCAATGTGAGTATATAGAGAAACAAAGGTTTCAACAGAAAATTATGCAATCCTTTTTTCTTTGTGAAATATACAAAGGTCCCTATTTCTCGTAGGAAAATCTATGCGTAGAGTTTCAAATGCCTAATATTGAGCATTCCATATTTCATTTGGGAATATCTGTGCCAAGTTCTCAAATGTAAATTAGAGAGAATACTATGTTATTGCACAAAAGCTTTTGTCCAGATTTTCTAAAGTATCCAGTAAAATACTTTGTGAGACATAGAATACATGTATGAAAGATTTTGAATAGAATTAAGTACATAAAAAATTAAAACATAACAAATAGACCCAAAGGTAACCTGTATCGATTATATCCAGGTTACTGATAGTAGTTCTGTTGCCACCACTTTTAAAGTAGATTTTCTTTGGGGGAAAAAAAAACCTTTAGTCTTTATACATGCACATATACACTAATATATGTACAAAACATTCAGCTTGATTTTACTATTTTCTTAATAAGTGTATTATATAGTTGGATGACAATTGAAATTTTCAGTAAGATACTGACATTTAGATTTCTTATTTTGACTTCCAAATTGACGTGAGATCCACCAAGACTTATACTATTTTGGTAAAATCATTAATATACATTGAACAGTTAATTTTATTGGAGTATAACTGATTAAGAATACTTTGCTAATTTCTACTCTAAACCACAATGCTTGCATATTGCATTCTGTGGGGTAGAAAAGACTCAGAAATGCCTTAGTGATGGAACCATAACCATATATCTAAACCTTCAATTTTAGACTTCCTCCCAATTTAGGTCAACACAGTGCATTAGGTAGATTTCCCTGTGTTTCATATAGGCATCATAAGCACATGTGTGTCAGTTACGATCTCCCAATAGCTTCCACCACAAACCGTTTCCTCCGTGCATCCTTATATTTCTTCTCTATATCTGTGTCCCTATCATTGCTTCTCAAATAAGATCATCTCTATCAGTTTCTTAGAGTCCATATATGTGTTAATCTGTAATATTTGTTTTCCTTTTTGCATTTTAGTTCTTTGTGATTATACAGTAGAAATGAGAAATAGATTTAAGGGACTAGATCTAATAGATAGACTGCAGGATGAAATATGGATGGAGGTTCGTGACATTGTATAGGAGACATGGATCAAGACCATCCCCTTGTAAAAGAAATGAAAAAAAGCAAAATGGCTGTCTGAGGAAGCTTTACAAATAGCTGTGAAGAGAAGTGAAAAGCAAAGGAGAAAAGGGAAGATATTCCCATTTGAATGCAGAGGTTCAAAGAATAGCAAGGAGAGATGAGAAAGCCTTCCTCAGCCATCAATGTAAAAAAATAGTGGAAAACAACAGAATGGGAAAGATAAGCGATCTCTTCAAGAAAATTAGAGATACCAAGGGAACATTTCATGCAAGATGGGAGCAATAAAGGACAGAAATGGTATGGACCTAAGAGAAGCAGAAGATACTAAGAAGAGGTGGCAAGAATACACAGAAAAACTGCACAAAAAATATCTTCACAACCAAGATAATCAAGATGGTGTGATCACTGACCTGGAGTTAGACATCCTGGAATGTGAAGTCAAGTGGGCCTTAGAAAGCATCACGACGAACAAAGCTAGTGGAAGTGATGGAATTCCAATTGAGCTATTTCTAATCCTGAAAGATGATGCTGTGAAAGTGCTGCACTCAACCTGTCACAAAATATGGACAACTTTGCAATGGATACAGGACTGGAAAAAGTCAGTTTTCATTCCAATGCCAAAGAATGCTCAAACTACCACACAATTGCACTCATCTCACATGCTAGTAATGAAATTCTCAAAGCCAGGCTGCAGCCATATGGGAACCGTGACCATCCAGATGTCCAAGTTAGTTTTAGAAAAGGCAGAGGAAGCAGAGATCAAATTACCAACGTCTGATGGATCATTGAAAAAGCAAGAGAGTTCCAGAAAAAAGTCTATTTCTGCTTTATTGACTCTCCATAAGCCTTTGGCTATTTGGATCACTATAAACTGTGGAAAATTCTGAAAGAAATGGGAATACCAGGCCACCTGACCTACCTTTTGAGAAACCTATATGCAGGTCAGGAAGCAACAGTTAGAACCGGACATGAAACAACAGACTAGTACCCAATAAGAAAAGGAGTACATCAAGGTTGTATATTCTCACCCTGATTATTTAACTTATATGCAGAGTGCATCATGAGAAACGCTGGGCAGAAGAAGCCCAACCTGGTATCAAAATTGCTGGGAGAAATATCAATAACCTCAGGTATGCAGATGACACCAGCCTTATGGCAGAAATTGAAGAGGAACTCAAAAGCCTCTTGGCGAAAGTGAAAGAGGAGAGTGAAAATGTTGGCTTAAAGCTCAACATTCAGAAAACTAAGATCATGACACCTGGTCCCATCACTTCATAGCAAATAGATGGGGGAAATGTAGAAACAGTGTCAGACTTTATTTTGGGAGGAGGCTCCAAAATCACTGCAGATGGTGACTGTAGCCATGAAATTAAAAGACACTTACTCCTTGGAAGGAAATACATCACCAACCTAGATAACACATTAAAAAAACAAAGACATTACTTTGCCAACAAATGTCCATCTAGTCAAGACAGTGGTTTTTCCAGTAGTCATGTATGCCTGTGAGAGTTGGACTGTGAAGAAAGCTGAGCACAGAAGAAGTGATACTTTTGAACTGTGGTATTTGAGAAGACTCTTGAGAGTCCCTTGGACTGCTAGGAGATCCAGCCTGTCTATCGTAAATGAGATCAGTCTGGGTATTCATTGGAAGGACTGATGTTGAAGCTGAAACTCCAATACTTTGGCTACCTCATGCGAAGAGTTGAATCTCTGGAAAAGACCCTGATTCTAGGAAGGTTGGAGACAGGAGGAGAAGGAGATGACAGATGATGAGATGGCTGGGTGGCATCACCGACTCAATGGAGATGAGTTTTCATAAATTCCGGGAGTTGATGATGGAGAGGGAGGCCTGGTTTGCTGTGGTTCTTGGGGTCGCAAAGAGTCAGACACGACTGAGAGACTGAGCTGAACTGAACTGATATAACCTTTTCTGAATCCAGACACATTTCTACAATTGACCTGATTTCTTTCCTCTTTAAGACTGGACTCTGTGGTAGAGGGTGAGGGTGGGATGTTTTGGGAGAATAGCATTGAAACTTGTATATTATCATATGTGAAACGAATCACCAGTCCAGGTTCGACACATGATACAGGATTCTTGGGACTGGTGCATGGGGATGATCCGGAGGGAGGATAAGGAGAGGAGGGAGCGGGGGTTCAAAAAAGGGAACACATGTACACCAGGGACGGATTTATGTCAATGTATGGCAAAACCAATATTGTAAAGTAATTAGCCTCCAATAAAAATAAATAATTGAATAAAATAAAAAATAAAAGACTGAGTGATAGTCTAATATATCAGTTTAGTTCAGTTCAGTCGCTCAGTCGTGTCTGACTCTTTCCGACCCCATGAATCACAGAACGACAGGCCTCCCTGTCCATCACCAGCTCCCAGAGTTCACTCAAACTCATGTCCATCGAGTTGGTGATACCATCCATCCATCTCATTCTCTGTTGTCCCCATATCCTCCCACCCCCCCAATCCCTCCTAGCTTCAGACTCTTTTCCAGTGAGTCAACTCGTCGCATGAGGTGGCCAAAGTATCAGAGTTTCAGCTTTAGCATCAGTTCTTTCAATGAACACCCAGGATTGATCTCCTTTAGAATGGACTGGTTGGATCTCCTTGCAGTCCCAGGGACTCTCAAGAGTCTTCTCCAGCACCACAGTTCAAACGCATCAATTCTTCGGTGATCGTGTGCCAAATTGTCTTTATATATTTCTCCGTTGGTGGACACTTGCTTATTCCAGGTGCTAGCTATTTTAATTATTGCCGTCATCAATTTGGGGATATGTATCTTTTGGAGTTTAGATTTTCTTCAGGTATATGACCAGTAGTGGGATTGTGGATCATAAGGTAGTTTTCATTATTATTTTTTAAAGGAACCTCCATATTGTTCTCCATAGTGACTCCTTCAACATATATACCAAACAGGAGGAGAGAAGGATTCTCTTTTCTTCACACCTTGTCTAGGATTTATTTTTTTGGTAGATTTTTAGATACTTGCCATTAGGGCCAATGAGAGTTGATATCTCATTGAAGTTTTTATCTTCTTGTCTCTAACAGTTAGTGATTTTGAGCATCTCCTCATACATATTGGCCATCTCTATATCTTCTTGAGAGAAATGTGTATTTCGTTTTCTGTCCATTTTTTTTTTAATTCCGTTGTTTGTTTTTCTGTTATTGGGCAACATGAGCTGCTTCATATTTTGGAATTTAACCTCTTTTAATTTCCTTCATTGCAAAATATTTTCTCCCATAGTGTGAATCATTTTCTGTCTTACTTGTCGTTTTGCTGTGCAAGCCATTTATGTTTAATTAGCTTGCATTTATTTGGTTGATTTTGCTTCATTTTGATTAAAATAGGAGGTAGGTCAAAGATAAAAAACAAAGATATGTTGATATAATTTATGTCAAAGAGGGTACTTATACTTTCTTCTAATGTTATAGATTTAAACTCGCTGGGATTATATTTGGGTCTTTCATCCATCTTGAGGTTATCTTTTACTGCAATACTTTGGCCACCTCATGCGACGAGTTGACTCACTGGAAAAGACTGGTGCTGGGAAATGTTGGGGGCGGGAGGAGAAGGGGACGACGGAGAATGAGATGGCTGGATGGCATCACCGACTCTGTGGACATGAGTTTGAGTGAACTCTAGGAGTTGGTGATGGACAGGGTGGCCTGGCATGCTGTGATTCATGGGGTCGCGGAGAGTCAGACACGACTGAGCGACTGAACTGAACTGAACTGAACTGAAGGAGTGACTCCAGCTATCCGCTGATGAATGGCCTGGCAAACCACTTCAGTGCACTTGCCCTAATTCCCTCATGAATGTGTAAAAAGGCAAAAAAAAAAAAAAAAAAAACACCGATGACACTGAAAGTTGAGTCCTTCAGTTCAGAATGTGTTCAGTATGCTACTAAGGAAGAGCAGAGGAAAATTACTAATGGCTGTAGAAAGAATGACGAGGTTTGACCAAAGCTGAAATCAAGCTCATTTATGGATTTGTCTGCTGAGAAGTGTAAACTGTTTTTTTTTTTTTCTACTTTTGTGAAAGATGCTATTAGAAATTGCATAGGAATTACATTGAACCTGTAAACTCCTTTTTGTAGTATAGGCATTCCCCAATATTGATTATTCCACTGCAAGATAACAGTATATCTCTCCACTTCTTTGTGTTATTTTGATTCATTTCATTTCTGCCTTATTCTTTGCTGCACACCAGTATTATCCCGGGAGTTGGTGATGGACAGTGAGGCCTGGCGTGCTGTGATTCATGGGGTCACGGAGAGTCGGACACGACTGAGCGACTAAACTGAACTGAAGTAGACATATTCCCAGGAATTTCATTCCACTTGTTGTTGTGGTGAGTGGGACTGCTTCTTAAATTTAAATTTTTGTCTTTTTGCTGTTAGTATATAAGAAGGAAAGAGATTTCTTTAGGTTAATTTTGTATCCAGTAACTTCCTTAAACTCAACTCTTAATTCCAGTCATTTTTAGGTGGCTGAACTTTCACCATAATCGATCATCTCAAACAGGATCTTCAGGACAAGGTAGTAACATTCCAGAGCTCTAGCCTCTCTGCTTTCACAATATACATATTTTCTGCTTTACTTTTCTAACTCTTCAGTGTGAATGTGTAAATGAATGACAACTTGCATAAATGAACCTTGAGCCCTGCTCTGTGGTTTCTCAGTGCCTCATAATGACTGAAAGTAGTCCCCAAAAGGGGTGCCTTCTCAGGGGTTTATACAGAACTGCCAATACCAAGAGGCACACAACATCCCTGTGAAGGGAGTGGCTAGAAATTGGTGAAGTGTGTGGACTGAACATTCCTTTCTAGGTCAGCTTTTCATGATCTCTTTGACCATTTCATAATCGCACCAGGATGTATAACTACTAACCTAATCTGTCAGATTATCCACCTTCAAGGGACTTGAGAGCCATGCTGTTGCTGTGTACTTTTACTTAGCCCCCATGTATGTAAACACCTAGCCTTGTTAGGGCCCAAAATTTACAGCAACACATTTGGAAATGATTTGGAACTCTAGCTTCAGCACCAACCCACTTCGCTGCCTGGCTCAGGGGCTAGCGACCTGGAAATGAAGCTTTGTCATGCTGCGTCTCTGATTGATAGATATATGTGCATTGGAAGAGCAATGGACTTCTTCCTTTGGTAGTGCTAGCTCTTAACAAACCAGACAAAGCTCCTCAGTGGCTTCAGTTTCTATTATATAGATAGTTGTTTTGTAGAATCTGTGGAAATGAACTGGAAGTGTTGGCCCTAGTAACTGGAAGAGAAAATTCACTTTTCCCTTGCTGGCCAACCCTCTACCACCTCTTGATTTCAAACATACTAGCGTGGTGAAACTCAGATGGGACATCTTGGTTCTTGATCATTCCTTTATGACTCACTGCTTCTATTGTGGTCATGACTACTCAGGAATGTGCACAGGTACACATTAGATGGATGCCTCCCCTAGTAGTCCTAGTTTGGGAAACATTCTGAAAGCTACTGTGTTACACTCTGGGTGGTATCTGACTAAAGTGAAAATCAAACAAAGGTCTTGTTGATAAGTAACTAGAAAACAGTCTGCGATGTCATCAGGTCTACCCCTGGTGTATCTCCACCCTGCCTCAGTGGTATAACCGGGAGGGACCAGTAACACGGCTTTGCTGGTAAGGAACAGACTAAGTTCAAACACGGAAGGAAAGCTTTGTTGGAAAATCTGTCTCCACCCACTTCTAGAGTAGGGAGGGACACCTCCTGGTGAAAGGAGCTTTTTTCTCTTTTACAGATGAGAGATCGACGTTCTGGAACCACTCCTTTAAAATGTGTTAAAACAGCAGAGGGAGGAAGATGGCAGAGGAATAGGATGGGGAGACCACTCCCCCAACCCCCCGCAATTCATCAAAAGAACATTTGGACGCTGAGTAAATTCCACAAGACAACTTCTAAATGTTGGCAGAGATATCAGGAACCCAGAAAAGCAGCTCATTGTCTTCAAAAGGAGGTAGGAAGTAAAATAAAATATAAAAAGAGAGACAGAAGAGGTAGGGATGGAGATCTGTCCGGGGAAGGTAGACTTAAAAAAAAAAAAAGAGAGAGAGAGAGAGAGAAAAGTTTCCATACACGAGGAAACACTCACTGGCAAGTCTGTGGCAAGACTTGGAAGCTCAGAGGGCAACATAACCGGGAGGAAAAATAAGTAAATAATTTAAACCCACAGAGTATATTTCCAATGGTAACTCCCAGTGGAGAAGCAGCGCGGACGCCCGCATCCCCACTAGAAAAGAGGGGCTGGGCAGGGTGGCACAGGTTGCATTGCTTAGGGTAAAGATTGGGCCTGAATGCCCCGAAGGCAATCTCAGGGAACTAACTTTAAATACCAAAGCAGACTGTGGGATACATACCCTGTGAAAAGGCGAAAAGCCCTAACTTAAGACACTGCTAGACATGCCTGGAGAATCCCAGGGATGGGGGAGCCTGGTGGGCTTCTGTCTATGGGGTCACACAGAGTCGGACACGACTGAAGTGACTTAGCAGCAGGAGCAGCAGACATGCTCACTGAACAAAGGACTGAGCAGAGCTAGCCAGGTGTGGATGGTCTATCCCTGCCAAGACAAGCAGGGTAGGGCAGCCAGAGCCAGAAGGGGGCAATCGCCCCCTCAGAGAGGCATCTGATACCAAACTGCAGGCAGGCTTCATTGCTAAACAAGACTTCCTGGGATTCAGGCCAGTCGACATCCACCTGAGAAGGTACGCTGGTTTTACACTCAGAAAACACAGGGGCAGGGACTGGGGAGGAGATAAGTCACAGTGACCACGCTCGCCAAATATCTGGTCACCTGAGCTGCTCAGAGAAGGGCACAAAACGCAGGTCCAACCAAGTCTGAGCCTTTGAGGAGTGCCCAAGTACCTGAACCTGAGGGGCTTAGACCTGGGAAATGCATACAACCCAGGGAAGTCTTCAGACTCTTCCTGGCAGAGCAACCTAGAGCCTAACCAGTATAAACAGGGAAAGCACACACACTGTGAGTGGGGACAAACACAGTGTGGCTGAGACACTGCAAGCACTCTCCACAGACGTCAGTGATATTTGTTTGCAGCGTTCCTCCCTCCCCACAGCATGACTGAATAAGTGAGCCAAAAATGTGTTCACCACCGCCCCCTTGTGTCATATCGGAAATCAGACATTGAAGAGACCAGCAAACTGAAGAAGCTAAAACAGAGGGAACTGCCTTGGAAGTGGCAGATGGAGAAGTCTTGAGGCTACTGCAAGAATAAGACTGAAAACTAGAGGCAGGAGGCTTAAGTCCAAATCCTGAGAACAGCAGAGAACTCCTGACTTCAGGGAATATTAATCCATAGGAGCTCATCGAACGCCTCCATACCTACACTGAAACCAAGCACTACCCAAGTGTCAACAAGTTCCAGAGCAAGAGATACAAAAAAAAAAAAAAAAAATCTCCAGCAACACAGGAAAATAGCCCTG
Organism: Moschus berezovskii; assembly: GCF_049115385.1. Taxonomy (NCBI): domain Eukaryota; kingdom Metazoa; phylum Chordata; class Mammalia; order Artiodactyla; family Moschidae; genus Moschus; species Moschus berezovskii. The sequence goes on from NC_142489.1 coordinate 21,960,033, forward strand.
AGTTCAATATACAGTTTGCTCAAAATGACTCCAAACCCATCGACATCTAATAAATCATTACTGGACACTTCATTGCACTCCAGAGAGAAGAAATACAGCTTCACCCACCAGAACAGCAATGTAAGCGTTGCTAACCAGGGAACCTTGAAAAGCCACCTGTCCAATGCCACCCACAGCGAGGAAACTCCACAAAAAAGAGAAATCCACAAACTACCAGAAGATGGAAAAGCTACCCCAAACACAGCAATATAAGCACCATGAAGAGGCAGAGAAATGCCCAGCAAGTAAAGGATCAGGATAAATGCTCACCAACTCAAATAAAAGAGGAAGAGATAGGGAATCTACCTGATAAAGAATTACCAATAATGATAATGAAAATGATCCAAAATCTTGAAAACAAATTGGAGTTACAGGTAAAAAACCTGGAGACAAGAATCGAGAAGATGGAAGAAAGGTTTAACAAGGATCTAGAAGAAATAAAAAGAGTCAATATACAATGAATAATGTGATATATGAGACAAAAAAAAAAAAAAAACTCTGGAGGGAACCACAATAGAATAAAGAAGGCAGAAGAGAGGAAAAGTGAGATAGAAGATAGAGTGGTAGAAATAAATTAAACAGAGGAATAAAGAAAAGCAAATTAAAAGAAATGAGGACAATCTCAGAGACCTCTGGGACAATGTTAAACGCCCGAACATTCGAATCATATGACTCTCAGAAGAAGAAGACAAAAAAGAATGACCATAAGGAGATACTTGAGGAAATAATAGTTGAAAACTTCCCTAAAATGGGGAAGGAAATAATCACCCAAGTTGAAGAAACCCAGAGAGGATAAACCCAATGGGAAAAATGCCAAGGCATATATTAATCTAATTAACAAAGATCAATGCAAAGAATGAATATTAAAAGCAGCAAGGGAAAAACAACAAATAACACTCAAGGGAATTCCCATAAGGATAACAGCTGATCTTTCAGCAGAAACTCTTCAGGCCAGGAAGGAATGGCAAGACATACTTAAGGTGATGAAAGAAAGTAACCTACAGCCCAGATTACTATACCCAGGAAGGATCTCATTCAAATATGAAGGAGAGGTCAAAAGCTTTACAGACAAGCAAAAGCTGAGATAATTCAGCATCACCAAACCAGCTCTCCAACAAATACTAAACGATCTTCTCTAGACAGGAAACACAGAAAGGGTATATATACTTGAACCCAAAACAATAAAGAAAATGGCAACGGGATCATACTTATCAATAATCACCTTAAACTTTAATCGGTTGAATGCCCCAACCAAAAGACAAAGGCTGGTTGAATGGATACAAAGACAAGATCCCCATATATTTTGTCTACAAGAGACCCACCTCAAATCGAGGGACACATACAGACTGAAAGTGAAGGACTGAGAAAAGCTATTCCACGCAAATAGAGACCAAAAAAAGCAGGAGTAGCAATACTCATATCAGATAAAATAGATTTTAAAACAAAGGCTGTGAAAAGAGACAAAGAAGGAAACTACATATGGATCAAAGGATCAATCCAAGAAGAAGTTATAACAATTAAAAATATTTATGCACCCAACATAGGAGCACCGCAATATGTAAGACATTTACTAACAAGTATGAAAGGGGAAATTAACACTAACACAATAATAGTGGGACACTTTAATACCCCACTTACACCTATGAATAGATCAACTAAACAGAAAATTAACAAGGAAACACAAACTTTAAATGATACAATAGACCAGTTAGTCCTAATAGATCTCTATAGGACATTTTACCCCAAAACAATGAATTTCACCTTTTTCTCAAGCGCACATGGAACCGTTTCCAGGATAGATCACATCCTGGGCCATAACTCTAGCCTGGGTAAATTCAAAAAAAATTGAAATCATTCCAAGCATCTTTTCTGACCACAATGCAGTAAGATTAGATCTCAATTACAGGAGAAAAACTATTAAAATTGCCAACATATGGATGCTGAACAACACGCTGCTGAATAATGAACAAATCATAGAAGAAATCAAAAGAGAAATCAAAATATGCATAAAAATGAATGAAAATGAAAACAAAACAACCCAAAACCTCTGGGACACTTTAAAAGCAGTGCTCAGGGGGAAGTTCATAGAAATACAGGCACACCTCAAGAAACAAGAAGAAAGTCAACTAAATAACCTAACTCTACATCTAAAGAAACTAGAAGAGGAAGAATTTAAGAACCTCAGCGTTAATAGAAGGAAAGAAATAGTAAAACTTAGGGCAGAGATAAATGCAAAAGAAACAAAAGAGACCATAGCCAAAATCAACAAAGCCAAAAGCTGGTTCTTTGAGAAGGTAAATAAAATTGACAAACCACTAGCCAGACTCATCAAGAAACAAAGGATGAAGAACCAAATCAGTAAAATTAGAAATGAAAATGGAGAGATCACAACCGACAACACAGAAATACAAAGAATTATTAGAGAATACTAATAGCAATTATATGGCAATAAAATGAATAACTTGGAAGAAATGGACAAATTCCTAGAAATGTACACCTTGCCAAAACTGAACCAGGAAGAAATAGAAAATCTGTAGAGACTCATCACAAGCACCGAACTAGAGGAAGTAATCAGAAAACTTCCAGCAAATAAAAGCCCAGGTCCAGACGGCTTCACAGCTGAATTCTACCAAAATATTAGAGAAGAGCTAACACATATTCTACTCAAACTCTTCCAGAAAATTGCTGAAGAAGGGAAACTTCCAAACTCATTCTATGAGGCCACCATCACCCTAATTCCAAAACCTGGTAAAGATCCCACAAAGAAGAAAACTACAGGCCAATATCACTGATGAACATAGATGCAAACATCCTTAACAAAATTCTTGCAATCAGAATACAACAAAATATTAAGAAGATCATACATCATGACCAAGTGGGCTTTATCCCAGGAATGCAAGGATTCTTCAATATCCGAAAATCAATCAACGTAATACACCACATTAACAAACTGAAAAATAAAAAACATATAATTATCTCAATAGATGCAGAGAAAGCCTTTGAGAAAATACAAAAAACAAACTGTTTTTTGTGGGAATAGAAGGGACATATCTCAACATAATAAAAGCTATATATGACAAACCCAGAGCAAACATTATCCTCAATGGTGAAAAACTGAAAGCATTTCCCCGAAAGTCAGGAACAAGACAGAGTGCCCACTCTCACCACTACTGTTCAACATAGTTCTGGAAGTTTTGGCTACAGCAATCAGAGCAGAAAAAGACATCAGTTCAGTTCAGTTCAGTTCAGTCGCTCAGTCGTGTCCGACTCTCCGCGACCCCATGAATCACAGCACGCCAGGCCTCCCTGTCCATCACCAACTCCCGGAGTACACTCAAACTCATGTCCACAGAGTCGGTGATGCCATCCAGCCATCTCATTCGCCGTCGTCCCCTTCTCCTCCCGCCCCCAACCTTTCCCAGCATCAGAGTCTTTTCCAGTGAGTCAACTCGTCTCATGAGGTGGCCAAAGTATTGAAGTTTCAGCTTTAGCATCAGTCCCTCCAATGAACATCCAGGATTGATCTCCTTTAGAATGGACTGGTTGGATCTCCTTGCAGTATAAGGGACTCTCAAGAGTCTTCTCCAACACCACAGTTCAAAAGCATCGATTCTTCGGCGATCAGCTTTCTTCACAGTCCAACTCTCACATCCATACATGACCACGGGAAAAACCATTGCCTTGACTAGACGGACCTTGGTCGGCAAAGTAATGTCTCTGCTTTTTAATATACTATCAAGGTTGGTCATAACTTTCCTTCCAAGGAGCAAGCGTCTTTTAATTTCATGGCTGCAATCAGCATCTGCAGTGATTTTGGAGCCCAAAAAAACAAAGTCTGACACTGTTTCCACTGTTTTTCCATCTATTTCCCATGAAGTGATGGGACCAGATGCCATGATCTTTGTTTTCTGAATGTTGAGCTTCAAGCCAACCTTTTCACTCTCCTCTTTCACTTTCATCAAGAGGCTTTTGAGTTCCTCTTCACTTTCTGCCATAAGGGTGGTGTCATCTGCATATCTGAGGTTATTGATATTTCTCCCAGCAATCTTGATTCCAGCTTGTGCTTCTTCCAGCCCAGCGTTCCTCATGATGTACTCTGCATATAAGTTAAATAAGCAAGGTGACAATATACAACCTTGACGCACTCCTTTTCCTATTTGGAACCAGTCTGTTGTTCCATGACCGGTTCTAACTGTTGCTTCCTGACCTGCATACAGGTTTCTCAAGAGGCAGGTCAGGTGGTCTGGGATTCCCATCTCTTTCAGAATGTTCCACAGTTTATTGTGATCCACACAGTCAAAGGCTTTGGCATAGTCAATGAAGCAGAAATAGATGTTTTTCTGAAACTCTCTTGCTTTCTCCATGATCCAGCGGATGTTGGCAATTAGAATACAAATTGGAAAAGAAGAAATAAAACTTTCACTGTTAGTTGATGACATGATCCGCTACACAGAAAACCCTAAAGATTCTACCAGAAAACTGCTAGAGTTAATCAATGAATACAGTAAAGTTGCATGGTATAAAATCAACACACTGAAATCCCTTGCAATTCTATACACTAATAATGAGAAAATGGAAAGATAAATTAAGAAAACTATTCCATTCACTGTTGCAACGAAAACAATTAAATACTTAGGAATATATCCACCTAAGGAAACAAAAAACTTGTACATAGAAAACTATAAAACACTACTGAAAGTAATCAAAGAGGACACTAATAGAGAAATATACCCGTGTTTGTGGATTGGAAGAATAAATATTTTGAAAATGAGTACACTAACCAAAGTAATTTATACATTCAATGGAATCCTTATCAAGCTACGAACGGTATTTTTCACAGAACTAGAAAAAATAATCTCACAATTTGTATGGAAATACAAAAAACCTCGAATAGCCAAAGCAATCTTGAAGAAGAAGAATGGAACTGGAGGAATTAACCTGCAGGATTTCAGGCTCTACTATAAAGCCACAGTCATCAAGACAGTATGGTACTGGCATAAAGACAGAAATATAGATCAATGGAACAAAATAGAAAGCCCATAGATAAATCCACACACCTATGGACACCTTATCTTCAACAAAGGAGGCAAGAATATAAAATGGAGAAAAGACAGTCTCTTTAACAAGTGGTGCTGGGAAAAGTGGTCAGCCACTTGTGAAAGAATGAAACTAGAACACTCCCTAACACCATAAACTAAAATAAACTCAAAATGGTTTAGAGAGCTAAATGTAAGACCAGATTCTATAAAACTCCTAGAGGAGAACGTAGGCAAAACACTCTCCGACATAAATCACAGCAGGATCCTCCAAGACCCACCTCCCAGAATATTGGAAATAAAAGTAAAAATAAACAAATGGGACCTAATTAAAATCAAAAGCTTCTGCACAGCAAAGGAAACTATAAGCAAGGTGAAAAGACAGCCTTCAGAATGGGAGAAAATAATCAAAATGAAGCAACTGATAAAGGATTAATCTCCAAAATATACAAGCAGCTCCTGAAGCTCAGTTCCAGAAAAATAAATGACCCAATCAAGAAATGGTCCAGAGAACTAAACAGATCCTTTCTCCAAAGAAGACATAAAGATCGCTAACAAACATATGAAAAAATGCTCAACATCCCTTATAATCAGAGAAATGCACATCAAAACCACAATGAGATACCATTTCACACCAGTCAGAATGGCTGCTATCCAAAAGTCTACAAGCAATATATGCTGGAGAGGGTGTGGAGAAAAGGGAACCCTCTTTCACTGTTGGTGGAAATGCAAATTAGTACAGCCACTATGGAGAAAGGTGTGGAGATTCCTTTAAAAATCTGGAAGTAGAACTGCCCTATGATATAGCGATCGCACTCCTGGGCATACACACTGAGGAAACCAGAATTGAAAGAGACACATGTACTCCAATGTTCATTGCAGCACTGTTTATAATAGCCAGGACATGGAAGCAACCTAGATGTCCATCTGCAGACGAATGGATAAGAAAGCTTTGGTACATATACACAATGGAGTATTTTTCAGCCATCAAAAAGAATGCATTGGAATCAGTTTTAATGAGGTGGATGAAACTGGAGCCTATTATACAGAGTGAAGTAAGCCAGAAAGAAAAATATCAATACAGTATACTAATGCATATATATGGAATTTAGAAAGATGGTAACCTTAACCCTGTATACGAGACAGCAAAAGAGACACAGATGTATAGATCTGTCTTTGGGACTCTGTGGGAGAGGGTGAAGATGGGATGTTTGGGGAGAACGGCATTGTAGCATGTATATTATCATACGTGAAATGAATCACCAGTCCAGGTTTGACGCATGATACAGTATGCTTGGGGCTGGTGCACGGGGTTGACCTGGAGGGAGGATATGGTGAAGAGGGAGGTAGGAGGGGGGTTCCAGAAAGGGAACACATGTACATCCGAGGCGGATTCGTGTTAAGGTATGGCAAAATCAACCAATATATTACTGTAAGGTAATTTGCCTCCAATAAAATAAATTAAAAAATAAATAAATAAACACAGAATGTATTAAAGATCTACATGTAAGACGAGAAACTCCAAAACTGCTAGAGGAACACGAAGGCCAAACATTTTCTGATATAAATCACAGCAGGATAGTCTATCAACAACCTCCCAAAGTAATGCAAATAAAAGAAAAATAAATAGGAATGAAGTAAATTTAAAAGCTTTTGCACAATGAAGAAATTGAATGGGAGAAAATATAGGAAACTGAACAACTGGCAAAGAATTAACTTTAAAAATATACATGCAACACATTCGGCTCAATTCTAGAAAAATTAACGACACATTCAAAAAGTGGGCCAAAGAGCTAAACAGATTGTTCTCCTAAGAAGACATTACAGACACCTAAAAAACACATGAAAAGATACTGAGTATACCTCATTACCAGAGAAATGCAAATCTGAACCACAATGAGGTACCATCTCACACCAGTCACAATGCCTGCTATCAAAAAGTCTACAAACGATAAATGCTGGAGAGGGTACGGAGAAAGGGGAACCCTCTTACACTGTTGGAGGGAATGCAAACTAGTACAACCAGTATGGAGAATGATGTGGTGATTCCTTAAAACCCTGGAAATAAACCTGCCATATGACTCAGAAATCCCACCTCTGGGCATAATACACACCGAGGAAATCAGAATTGAAAGAGACATGTTCACCCCAATGTTCAATGCAGCACTGTTTACAATAGCTAGGATATGGAACCAACCTAGATGTCCATCGGTACATGAATGGGTAAGGAAACTTGGTACATATACACAATGGAATATTATTTGGCTGTTAAAAACATTTGAATCAGGTCTAATGAGGTGGATGAAACCAGAACCTATTATACAGTGAAGTAAGTCAGAATGAAAAACACCACTACAGTATTAGTTCAGTTCAGTTCAGTCTCTTAGTCATGTCCAGATATTTGCGACCCAATGAACCACAGCACGCCCGGCCTCCCTGTCCATCACCAACTCCCGGCGTTCACTCAAACCCATGTCCATCGAGTCGGTGATGCCATCCAGCCATCTCATTCTCTGTCATCCCCGTCTCCTCCTACCCTCAATCCCTCCCAGCATCAGACTCTTTTCCAGTGCGTCAACTCGTCACATGAGGTGGCCAAAGTATTGGAGTTTCAGCTTTAGCATAAGTCCTTCCAATGAATATCCAGGATTGATCTCTTTTAGAATGGACTGGTTGGATTTCCTTGCAGTCCAAGGGAGTCTCAAGAGTCTTCTCCAGTAGCACAGTTCAAAAGCATCAGTTCTTCGGCGATCAGCTTTCTTCACAGTCCAACTCTCACATCCATACATGACCATGGGAAAAACCATAGCCTTGACTAGACAGACCTTGGTTGGAAAAGTAATGTCTCTGCCTTTCACTACAGTATAGTAATGCCTATAAATGGAATTTAGAAAGGTGATAACAATGACCCTATGTGTGAGAGAGCAAAAGGGACTCATAGGTAAAGGACAGACTTTTGCATTCTGAGGGAGATGATAATTTTGAAACATGGATATTACCATATGTGAAACAGCTTTCCAGTCTCTGTTTGATTCATGAGACAGGGTTCCCTGCACCGGTGCACTGGGACAATGCTTGTGGGTGGAATGGGGAAGAAGGTGGGAGGGGGGTTCAGGATGTGGGACACATGTGCACCCGTGGCAGATATCCGTTAATGTATGGAAATAAGCACTACAATATTGTAAAATATTTAGCCTCCACTTAAATAAATTAATTAAAACAGAACAAAACAAAATTTAATGGTACACCAGAGAGGAACCGCTTCTGACAGCTAGGCTTTCCCAGGAGGAGGGGCAGCAGAGAAGAGCCAAGGTAATCTCAAACTCAATGAGCGGCAGGAGGCCGTAGGTTGGCAGGACCTGGGGAATACTGATTCTGACAAAGGTGCTTAATTCTCCCTGCCTGCATCAGGATCACCTAGGATTCACATGTTATACCTACAGATACTTTGAGTGAGATTTGGACACAGGAAGTCCCCAAGACCCCCAACTCGGACTGTCACTATCTACCTTCATGATCCGAATCCAGGCTCGGCAGCCATCCTGCATGAGCCTAGCTTCCCCATTTGGGAAAGGAGAGTGTCCCAGACTCTACAAGTCTGGGACTTCAGGGACCACCTCCTGTTTCCCTCAAAACCTGTTTTCCTCTCAGGTACCATTATGGTAGGGCTTTCCTCCCAGGGGTAGTACTGCAGGGGATCGATCAACAGTCATCGAAGATTTACTGCTGGCAACATAAAAAATGTCAGAACACGTCTGAAGAGGCCCCGAACCCTCTCATGTGTAGACAAGAACTCCAATATCCATCTCCAATTCTGCAGAAGGCCCAGAGGGATACCACCTCTGCAATCCTGATCAATCCTGGTCAGTTGTGGTTTGACAACCAGTTGAGGAAGTAAAGGCTGCTGGTGTCCAGACTGAGGCTAGGAGCTCCCCATCCATAATCCCAGAAAAAGTGGACTGGAGTGAAATGATATACCCTATACCCTGAGAGTGGACAAGTGGGACAGGGAAGGTTCACACAGGAGGAGCATCCACTCTTTCCACCACCCACCCACAATGACTGGGAGCCACATCATACCAGTGATGTCATGGTAGTACTCCTTCATGATGACTGCATTCCAGAAGTAAGGTCTGTCACAAAAGGAAAATATCAGGTTGCAGTTGGACTGGGGATGGACTAGTTCCTGCATATGCCAGGACCAGGAGGAGGGAAAAGGTGCAAGCTTCTAGGGTCCTCGGCTTGCATGCCAGGAAGGCATCAAAGCGTTCTGCTTCTCTTCTCCAAACACTCACGCTGCACATGCACAGATAATATGATACGCCCCTTCTCCCACCTTCCCTGCCCAGCACCCTCTTCCACCTGTCTTCAGCCTTCCTCATTCACCTTCAAATTAAACATGTCCATAAGGAAGTCTTTATCTTGGTCACTGATCATGAGATACATCTGGGGGTGTTTCATAAACTGCTTTAGGTCAAGGAGCCAGTACAAGTACAAAAGCAAGTAGATGAAACAGGCATCATCAAAGGATGTGGGCATTCCTGCTTGCTAGACCACGCCACTGACATGTCCATCCCCTGGCATACCATCAAATACGCTCATAGTTCTATGTTCCCCATGGTCCTCCAGGTTCCTTCTCTACTTCCACTGAGGGACGTTCTGTGTCTTATGGTTTCTGATCTGCCTGGTCTGTGTGTGCTGCGTAGTGGCATGTCACTACTTAAAACATCAGTGTCTGTAGTCCCTGTAGCATGCCTTGTCTGCAGGCCTGTGTATCCTCTGTTTGTGCACACGTGTGTGTGTGAGAGAGAGTTAGTGTGTTTGGCAAGAGATCCCTAGGACTCTCACCTTCTCCCTGTCTTCACCATACGGCATTCGGATATGTCTGGAGTGGTGTGGCCCTAACTAGGGATGAAAAGAGTAGCTCCTTTCGGCTCCACCTTAGGTGAGTGGACAATGTCCTACTTTTACACTGCACTAACTGGGACAAATACAGGGGCTCTAAATGAACAGGATGGGTTATTGGACTCTGAATGTCTCTGTTGGTTTCCCAGATAATCTACAATTACAATAATAAGGCTTTGAGAATGATGTTCTGGCACACTGTCTCTAGTCACACAGAGTTCCAGCTCCAGGGTACCACTTCCATTCAGATGCAGGCCGAAAGGAGTCACCCAGAGTCATGGATCAGACACACACAGTGGAGATCTGGCTTGGCTTTGCTGGCACTTGACGTTGGAGCACAGCACTCCTCCCAGTCCCCACTTCCCTCCACCCCATGTGTTTCCCTGTGCACTCACACACATTCCTCCTCCTGCTCCTGCTCCTTCTCTCCTCCTGAACAACCGACCCTAAGAAGCGGTAGTAAGGATATGACTTTGCCAAAGGAGCCAGGAATGCCCTGGATGATGCCACTTCTTCCAGACAAGCGACCCTTTTCCTCTGAAGGTTCTTAGACCTGAGCGGAAAGTAGGCCCTGCGGTAATTTTCACCCCCACAGCTCAGCTCTACCGGTGGGAAAGCCAATGTCTCCAGCACCCGAAGTGGGGGCAGAGTGGGCTAATTCCTCGGAGCTTCATGTCTTGGGTGTTCCTGGTCCTGCTCCTTTAGGTTCTCCTCACACTCTTGAAAGGACAGCAGCTCCTGTTCCTCCACAACTGACAGCAGCTTCACCTCCTCCATCATGTCTTCCACCAGCGGTTGGAGGTCTTGCCAGAACCCCGCCATCTCTCCTTCCTGCAAAGTTTTGCCTTCCTCCACCACCTCCAATCTGAAGAGGGTGCCCTCCTTGCCTGGTGTCCCCTGCCCCCGCTCCCTGTAACGTCCCTGATGGCCCCACCAAGCCAGCAGTTCACATGGCCCATGCGGCCTGAAAACCAGTCTCACAAGTAAGAAGATTAAAGCTCTCAGGGGCACTCCAGACTTCTTCTGGTCTTCCTCTCCTTGTGGCCCTGGCCATGTTTCAGGTTTGTGAAAGAGGTGGACCTGGAATCAAAGCAACTGACTGGCACAGCGGGCCCACTGGCTTCAGTCACTCCCCACCAATTGATTACTTGCCAACACTTCCAGAAGGGAAGGTGAGGCACACAGGCAGATCCTTATGTCATCACCCATGTGTAGTATGTTGGTGGGAAGGGCCTGGCTTCTACACGCTGACCTTCCAAACACTTCAAGAACCAATCAAATGAAGGCTAAAGGCATTTCCTCAGGAGCACTCTGGCCACAGTGAGCCAGATGCCCATCTCTGATCAACACAAGCATAGAATACATGGAATCTGTTTTCATGAGCAACAGTGTCAAAGTGCAAATAGGGGAGGCAGGTGTTTCAGTAGCTGAAGACCCAGCGATTCTTATGAAATATAGAGATTTCCATATTTCTTACAGGAAAATCTAATTTCTGATCTTCAACTGTGAAATATAGAGAAGCCCTACTTCCATGAAGGAGGATTAACCAAGATTTTGACACAGGAAATACAGAGAATTCCGTATTTCAGGGTGAAAATTGGTTCTGTTGATATATCTTTGAGAAATACCAAGAATTCCATATCTCTTGAAGAAAGAGTGATGGCCAGATTTTCTCTGTAAAATAGAGATGATTTCAATTCCCTAACGATTCTCTGTATCTTAAGAAAACCAATGCCAAGGTTTTCATATGTGAAATATAGATAATTCCGTATTTCATTTAAGAAAATCACCACCCAGATTTTCGTATATGATATGTAGGGAACTCTACACTTTGGGTAAGAAAAATAGCATGATACAGGATGCTCGGGGGTGGTGCACTGGGATGACCGAGAGGGATGACTTGGGGAGGCATGTATGACAGGGTTCAAAATGGGGAACACATGTAGACCCAGGGCAGATTCATGTCATTATATGGCAAAATCAATACAGTAATATAAAAGGAACTAGTGGTCATGTATGGATGTGAGAGTTGGACTGTGAAGAAAGCTGATTGTCGAAGAATTTATGCTTTTGAACTGTGGTGCTGGAGAAGACTTTTGAGAGTCTCTTATACTGCAAGGAGATCCAACCAGTCCATTCTAAAGAAGATCAATCCTGGGTGTTCATTGGAAGGACTGAGGCTAAAGCTGAAACTGCAATACTTTGGCCACCTCATGCGATGAGTTGACTCACTGGAAAAGACTCTGATGTTGGGAGGCACTGGGGACAGGAGGAGACAGGGATGACAGAGAATGAGATGGCTGGATAGCATCACCGACTCGATGGACGTGAGTTTGTGTGAATTCTGGGAATTGGTGTTGGACAGGGAGGCCTGGTGTGCTGTGATTCATCGGGTCGCAGGGTGGGACATGACTGAACGACTGAAATGAACTAAAATTAAAAATGAAAATAAAAAATAAAGAATATGATAAAACGTATAAAAAAGAGAGAAAAATAAAGCCAAGTTTCTCATATGTGAAATATAATTAATGCCATGTTTCATCTAAGAAAATTACCACCCAGATTTTCATATATGATATATAGAGAAATCCACGTTTCGGGTAAGAAAAGTCGCATCTGGATGCTTATATTGTGAAATGCCAGAAAATTCACTGTATTGTATACTAAAATCAGCATCAAGATTTTCATATGTAACATATACAGTTTGATATTTAATTGAGTAAAATTGTCACCATTATTTTTTCAGATGTGAAATATACAGAATTCCATATTTTATGTAGGACTATGCCTGCACTGATTTTGGTGTCTGAAATGTACAGAATCCTACATTTCATGCGGAAATGGTTTTTCATATGTGATGTACATAAATTTCAGTCTTCATCTAGGAAAATTTCAGCAGATATTTTTCTATGTGATATAGAGTGTATGTTATATATCATGTAGATAATGTGTGGACAGATTTCAAATGTGAAATATAGAGTATTCCATAGTGCACGCAGGTAAATCTGCTTGCAGATCTAAATTGTGGGATATGGAGAATCCCATATATCAGCTAGAGATAGCTACACCTAAATGGTGAAATATGAAATATAAAGAATACTATATTTCATGTAGTAAAATATGTGCCTTGATTTTATACGTGAGATTTAGAGGATTCCAAAATGCACATGAGACTATCTGCACCCATATTTTCCTGAATGAATTACAGAGATTCCTTATTCCATGTGAGAAATCTTTCGCTCAAATTTTCAAATGAGAAATAGGGATGATTCCATATTTCATACAGGGAAAAATACATCCACTTTTTCGTATGTGAAATATACAGATTTCCATAGTGCATGTGGGAAATCCAAAATCTAGAAATCCAATTGTCACTATAGCAATGTACATATTTTCATGTAGAAATATGGCACCCAGATTTTCAGGTGTGAAACATAGTTGATTACATATTTCTTTTTTTTACTGCTTTATGTATTTTTTTTTAAATATAAAGTAATCAGGCTCTAATTAAATTAAGTGAAATAAAAAATAAATAAATATTACGTATTTCATGTTGTGAAATCTTCACAAGGACTTTTATAAGAGCAATCCAGAGAAATGTAAATTTCAATAAGGAAATCAGGGACCAGACAGTGATACAACAAATAAGTTGATCCTATATTTGATTGCTTGTCCCAGATCTTAATTTCTGTATCACAGACAATTCCAGTTTTATGTGTGAAAATTCTGACACACGTTTTCAAATATTAATAACAGAGGCTATGTATTCATATGAGCAAATCTATCCTCATATTTTCAAAGAGAAATATATTGAATTCCATATTTCATGTTGGAAGAACTTTACTGTGGAATATGGACAATTTTATAGCTCAGCATGAAAATCATATTTTCTCAAATCAGATAGAAGTTTCTGTATTTCTTATAGTAAAATGAATGTCTTTTTTCAAATATGAAATCCGCAATATTCTGTATTCATGAATGAAAGCCACACATTGATTTTCAAATGAGAAATATGAAAATTACATTATAATTACACTTTGTGATTGAACTCTGGGAGGTGGTGATGGACAGGGAAGCCTGGCCTGCTGTGATTCATGTGTCGCAAAGAGTCGGACATGACTGAGAGACTGAACTGAACCTAACTGAACTGAAATACATTAAGATAATTGCATGTCAATATTTTCATATTTCATGCCAAATATTCTGTGTGCATACTTTCATATGATATACAGATATCCCCAGATTTTCATATGTGAAATATGGAATTTCATATTTCATGGAATAAAATCTGCATGTAGAGTTTCATATGTGAAACTGAGAATTTCGTCTTTCATGTAATACTAGATTTCAATATATGAAACGTAAAATCGATAGTGCATCCATCAGTTCAGTTCGATTGCTCAGTCGTGTCTGACTCTTTGTGACCTCATGAATCACAGCACACCAGGCCTCCCTGTCCATCACCAACTCCCAGAGTTCACTCAAACTCATGTCCATCAAGTCGATGATAACTTCCAGCCATCTCACACTCTGTCGTTCCATTCTCCTCCTGCCCCTAATATTTCCCAGCATCAGAGTCTTTTCCAGTGAGTCAACACTTCGCATGAGGTGGCCAAAGTATTGGAATTTCAGCTTTTGTATCAGTCCCTACAATGAACACTCAGGATTGATCTCCTTTAGAATGGACTGTTTGGATCTCCTTGCAGTCCAAGGGACTCAGTAGAATCTTCTCCAACACCACAGTTCAAAAGCATCAATTCTTTGGCGATCAGCTTTCTTCGTAGTCCAACTCTCACATCCATACATGACCACTGGAAAAACCATAGCCTTGACTAGATAGACTTTGGTTGGCAAAGTAATGTCTCTGCTTTTTACTCTGCTATCTAGGTTGGTCATAAATTTCCTTCCAAGGAGTAAGTGTCTTTTAATTTCATGGCTGCAATCAACATCTACAGAAATTTTGGAGCCCCAAAAAATAAAGTCTGACACTGATTCCACAGTTTTCCCATCTATTTCACACGAAGTGATGGGACCAGTTGCCATGATCTTTGTTTTCTGAATATTGAGCTTCAAGCCAACCTTTTCACTCTCCTCTTTCACTTTCATCAAGAGGCTTTTGAGTTCCTCTTCACTCTCTGCCATAAGGGTGGTGTCATCTGCATATCTGAGGTTATTGATATTTCTCCCGGCAATCTTGATTCCAGCTTGTGCTTCTTCCAGCCCAGCGTTCCTCATGATGTACTCTGCATATAAGTTAAATAAGCAGGGTGACAATATAGAACTTTGACATACTCCTTTTCCTATTTAGAACCAGTCTGTTGTTCCATGTCCAGTTCTAACAGTTGCTTCCTGACCTGCATACAGGTTTCTCAAGAGGCAGGTCAGGTGTTCTGGTATTAGAAAATGTACCCCCACATTTTCATATTTGAAATGTAAAATATTTCATCATTTTTCCTATCCATATTTCTTGTCAGTGTATTTTTATTCTGATTTTGATGCATGAAATATTGAAACTCTTATAGTTTCAGAGGGAAGTTCTGCATGCAGATTTCATTAATGAAACAGAGAAAATTCCTTATTTCATGTAGGAATATCTAATTTTTCTATGGACATATAGAAAATTCCAAGTTCCAGGTTCAAAAATATCATCTTGATTGATATATGTGAAATAAAGTTGTTGACATTCAGTCACTCAGTCATGTCCAACTCTTTGTAGCACTGTGGACTGTATCACTCCAGGCCTCCCTATCCTTTACTGCCTCCAACACTTTGCTGAGACTCATGTTCATTGAGTCAAGTGATGCTGTCCAACCATCTCACCCTCTGTCGCCCCAATCTTCTCCTGCCCTCCATCTACCCATATCAAGCCAATGATTTTCTTTTTCTTTCTTTAAAGACAAGGAAGAACCTCATGTTTTTTTCCCCTGAATCACTTCTTCATACCAGGTAGCCAAAGTATTAGAACTTCAGCATCAGCATCAGCCTTTCCAATGAATATTTAGGGTTAGTTTCTTTTAGAATTGAGGGGGTTGGTCTCCTTCCTGTCCAAGGTTCTCTCAAGAGCCATGTTCATCACCACAGTTGCAAAGCCTCAATTCTTTGGCACTCAGTCTTCTTTCTAGTGATACTAGCACATCCGTACATGTGTACTGGTAAAACCATCGTCCTGACTATGTGGACCTTTGTTGGCAAAGAGATGTCTCTTATTTCAGTACCTGTGTCTAGGCTTCTCCGAACATTTCTTCCCAGGAGAAGGTGTCTTTTATATTCATGGCTGTAATCACTGTTCCCAGTCATATTAGAGCCCTAGAAAACTGTCACTCTTTACATTTTTACCCTGTCTATTTGCCAAAGCATTGCTGTTGTTTGCCCCACCTCTTTTTGAACACCACAGCCAAATATGCCTGTTACTCCATGTATCTTTGACTTCCTGCTTTTACGTTCCAGAACTGTATGATGAAATGGACATCTTTTGTTTTTTTCATTATTAATTCTAGAAATCCCTGAAGATTTTCCTACAACTGGTCAAGTCCCCTGGTACCTCATGGTAAAGAAGTGAAACGCAGAGATTGCCATTGTTTATGTAGGAAAATCCGCAACCAGATGGTCATGTTCAAGAGAGAGTACTCCACATTCCTTGTAGGAAAAAAAACATCCTGCATATCAGCTGTGAAATACAGATAATTCTATATGTCATGAGGGAAAATCTTCAGCAATATTCATACGTGAAGTGTAGAGAATTAATATTTCAGATATGAATATTGACACTGATTTGCCTATGTGAAAAATAGGAATTCCATATTTCTAGTAGTCAATTTGGCAACTGGATAGGTGATGTGACATACAGAGAACTCCATTTTTAGAGATGAAATTCTCTCGATATAAAGAGATTTACAGATAAAGCATCTCTAAATAAGAGATGCTATGGTCAGCATCCACCTAAGGGACCTGACTCATCATTGTCAGAGGAATTGAAGTCTGTTCATTTCCTGTACAGAGGCCATTTCAAAGTGGTTCTGTTATCATCCTGCTTCCTGGTGAGAAGACATGCCACCCTACCCCGTCACCCTAGGGCTGTGGGGCTGCGAGTAGCTAGAGGATCATCCTAAGCCATGCTTTGCAGAGTCCTGATAACTCAGGCGTTCTGCCAAGACCTTAAAGAAGGATGTTTCAAACCGGCATACTCTGCAGGTAGCAGCTGCTTATGCTATAGTGCCGTCAGTCTCTAAAACCTTACGAAAACGGCAAGATGTGCTCATGTGCCTGGTCCTGTGGGAGAAAGAATACTGCTGTACTGGGGAAGGACAGAAAACTCTTTGTAGGGGCTGTGCATACCCCATCTCTGAGCTTGGTAATCTTGCCCATTCTGTTTCTTGCTCCTTTTCATCTCCCTGTATGGCCCTGAATATTTTCTTCCTGCCGTTCCTTTCTGCTTAGTGATCCAGGGTCCAGCAGCATGTCATCCTTTCTCTATGACATCCCTGGGCTTGATTCCCTGGCATCAGTGCTTTGGCTTTCCCACAGTTAATGTAGTTTACATAAGTTTGTTCATTTTTTCGGTATTCATTTTTCTTCTCTCAGTCAGGCCAGTTCTGACAGCTCATATGCACATTTCTGCTGGTAGGCACACACACATACATACATACAACCCTAAAAGGAAATTTTCACATTTGCATATGATAATATGCAAATTGTCATAGCTTTGTTTTCCAGGGTAATGGACTTTGGTAAGTACCTCTATATATTCTGGTTGTTTTCTTTCACTAACTTGTCATTCAAGTTAGTGTCCTGTTCTATCTCCACACTTTATTCTGGAAGATTATAAATTTGGGGATTTACTCGTGAGAAGGACTGACTTGGAAAGACGTTCAGTGGGCTTGAAGTGCTCGTGGTGAACAGCTGATTGATGGGTGCTCATGTCATGTATTCTCTCATCACATTGACTGTTTCACAGTGGCAATCATTTTGGCATGATTCCATTTCACGTGTTTTCCTTCAAGGAATGACACAAGAAATAGCAAGTGGATTGGGACTGCACTGACTTGAAACTACGAATCTCAGCCTACACCTCTCAAAACCATTCCTAGTTGATACTGGGCTCTTGAGGCAGGCCCAGTGCCCAATCAAGCCCAAGACCTTCTGATCAAGGTGATCCTGCTCCTCCCAACTGTGTAATAGTCTGTTTGCAACTGTTTCCATTTCCCCCCTAAAGATTGTCTCCGTGTAGCTGGGAAAGACCAATCTGATGTCTGGACCTCCAAAAGGGCAAAGAAAATGTGACATGCCTGTGTCTGAAACAATATCATGAAGAAGGTGCACGCAGATCCAAAGGACCTCTGCTGAAACAAGGCACTGAATGTGAGGTCAAAAAGGTCCAGTGGCCTCCCTTTTTGTCACCACTACACTTTATTTCTGCCCACTCATGCCCATAGCTCCCACACGGATTACACCCTGAGGAGTCTGCCTTCCCTGGACCCACAGCTCATGCCTCCATTGTGCAAAAAGCAGCATTCCTCTCCCAAATGCTCCAAGAGGACTTGATTCCAGGCCAGGACTCACTAACTTGTTAAATGTCAACACTCTCTTTCAGCTTCCCTCATCAGAATGTGGTAGATCTGCCTATAGTTCAAGATCCCTGCTAACCTGAGAAGTTGGCATACCAGAAATGCGGCTAAAGGTTGGATTTGGGAACATCCATGGTTGCCCACTTCAAATCAAGG
The DNA here is from genome assembly GCF_049115385.1 of Moschus berezovskii. NCBI lineage: Eukaryota > Metazoa > Chordata > Mammalia > Artiodactyla > Moschidae > Moschus > Moschus berezovskii. Next base: position 21,978,733 of record NC_142489.1, read on the forward strand.
GTACCTGTGAATGTCTCATGGTGCATATCTCCTTAAAGATTACCATGACAATATCAGATATTCTACTCCAAGGAGATTGTGAGAACCATCACTCATGTGCAGACAGACCCACATTGTTCCTTTGCTATCCACAACCAAGGATAATACAAAAAGAAAGGAAAGAATTCATGTCAGGATTTTGGGCATGAGCAATGGGACGTCTTCATCAGGACGGCTATTCCCTAGTCCCTAAGCCTGAACTGCTGCCATGGGCATCAATACTCCCGCTGACCCAGGGTCACTTCATGCAAACAGCCCACCACAAATCAGTTCACTTCATTTCCGTCCCTCATTTATCTGACACTTTGTGACCCCATGGACTACAGCATGCCAGTCTTCACTGGTCATCTAAAACTCCCAGAGCTTGCTCAAACACATGTCCATCATGTGGTGATTCAGTATCTCTCTTGCTATTCTTTGGAAAATTATGATGCTGTCCAACCATCTTATTCTCTGTCATCCAGTTCTCCTGTCTTCAATCTCGTCCAGGATCAGGGTCTTTTACAGTGTCAGTTGTTCACAAAAGTGTACAAAATATTGAGTTTTCAGTTTCAGCATCCGTCCTTGCATTGAATACTCATGACCAATTTCCTTTAGGATTGACTGGTTTAATCTCCACGCAGTGCTGGACTCTAATGAGTCTTCTTAAATACTATAGTTCAAAAATATCAGTTCTTCCAGTTCTCAGCTTTATGGTCCAAAATTCACAGCCATACATGACTCCTGGAAACACCATAGATTTGACTAGATGGCCATTTGTTGGCAAAATATTTTCTGTGGATTTTCAATAATGTCTATATTTGTCACAGATTTTCTTCCAAGGAGCAAGTGTCTTTTAATTTCAGCGCTGCAGTCATCATCTACAGTGATTTTGGAGCCCAAGGAAACAAAGCCTCTCACTGTTTCCACTGTTTCCCGATCTATTTGCCATAAAATGGTGGGACCAGATGCCATGATCTTCATTTATTGAATGGTCAGTTTTAAACCACCTATTCAAATCTTCTCTTTCACTTTCATCAAGAGGCTTTTTACTTTCTCTTCACTTTCTGCCATGAGAGTGGTATCACCTGCATATATGGGATTATTGACAATTCTCCCAGCAAACTTGATTCCAGCTTGTGCTTCATCCTGCCTGGCATTTCACATGATGTAGTCTGCGTTTGAATAAACTGGTGACAATATAGAGCCTTGAGGTACCACTTTCCCCAACTCTGGAACCAGTTTATTTTTCCAAGTCCATGGTACTGTTGCTCCTTGACCTGCATACAGATTTCTCAGGAAGCAGGTCAGGTGGCCTAGGATTCCCATCTCTTGAAGAATGTTCCAGTTTTTCATTTTCCACAAGTCAATGACTATGGCATAGTCATTAAAGCAAAAATAGATGTTTTTCTGGAACTGTCTTGCTTTTTCAATCAAACAATGGGTGTTGGCAATTTAGTCTCTGGTTGCTCTGCCTTTCCTAATCCAGCTTGAACCTCTGGAAATTCTTCATTTGTTGAAACCTTCCTTGGAGAATTCAGGCATTATTTTTTGACTGTGTGAGTTGAGTGCTATTGTGCATTAGTTCAAACAGTCTTTTGCATTAGCTTTTTTGGGATTGGAATGAACTGATATTTTCCAGTTCTTTGGCCACTGCTGAGTTTTCCAAGTTTGCCTGCAAATTGAAGCATTTTCACAGCATCGTCTGTTAGAATTACACATAACTCAACTGGATATTCACTACTTTCAACAGCTTTTCTTGCTGATGTTTCCTAAGGCCTACTTGATTTTGCATTCCAGGATATCTGGGTCTGTGAGGATGCATTCAATTTTAAGGGATCCAATATGTTGTCTTCTTTGTGTGCTGTTTCTCAAGAACTCTCTGTTCCTAATCAGTTCCTGCAAAACAGGAACGATCAGAGCTGCACACAATTCTCAGGACTGAGATCATGGGAAAAGTCACCTACTTGGATTCACTTCAGTGACTCCCTTCGGTGACTCTCTTCAGTGACTTTGTACGGAAAGGACTATCCATTTTGTTGCAACTGGTGAAATTTCATTGTTTGTAATGACTGAGTAATCATTTTACTGAAGATATATATGCACGTGTTTCTTCAAATAAAGTACCCTGTTTCACTCAACACTTGGGTCCCCTGCTTCCTTCTCATCAACTCCAGTCCCCAGATCCCAGTCTACACTGACCGTGACAACTGGTGCCCGAACAGGGACATGGTGAACACCCTTGGCAAGCAGACGGAGTGACTGTTAGGTCCTGGGAAGGTCAGTAAGTGCGGGATTATGAAAAAAACGGCTGGAAATCTCCACCACATTTCTACTTTACTTCATCATTTATTTAAGGTTCAACGACATTTGGTTTCACATCAGCAGATGAAGGCTCATCTCCAAACAGTGGCTGAATAGAATCCGTGTTTCCCTGGTGAAGGCAGTTTGGATTTAGAAATTTGAAACCGGGTTAAAGGAAATGTTGAACGAACCACAAGATGGGGAGTAAATAGTCCAACAAATTTCTGACGCTTTTGGACCCTAATTAAAGCAGTTTCATTTCAAGGCAATTCTAACTGCAACCTCCATATTCGTCAACAAGCTAGTGCTCATTATACGAATATAAATTAGATGATGAGACTTTACATAAAGCCCAATTAGAGCAACATACAATCTTTCAAAACTTTCCCAACATCCCTGTTCTGGCTGTCCCAAGCGCTCCTCCTCCTCTTGTAATGGACACAAAACCGAAGGTCCCCCAATTCAAGGACAAGATGAATCTGATGTTGATACTTCTGATCCTCTCTTTGACACTAAAGCCAAATATATATATAGATATAGAAATATAGATATAGATAGATATATGACAATGATAAGCTCCTAAAATGCACTCATATTTATGAAAACAGACCCTCCACTCATTCTTTTTTACGACAAAGGCTTTCTGATTTACTGGATTTGCAAACTCGAGTCTCTGAGGCTGATGATCTTTTTCTCTATTCTGTGTTAAGAAACGGTAATGCTCAAGGGTAACTAATGCCTCAATACAAAGGCGTTGATTTTTCTCACATACAACAAATGAAAAAGGCTGTAACTATGTACAGCCCTCCTTCTCCGTTTGCTAAAGAACTTCTAAACATTATGGCATCTTATATTGGAAATTTTATTTTATTCTTTAGATAGACTGGGAGTTGTTCTCTCCTGTGGTACTGTCGAAAAGGAGGCCAAAATGCAATTTGAAAAACTCTTTGTATATGGAGAATGAAAATCAGGAATGTCAGAGAACCATCACTCTCACTCGTGCGATTAGGAATGATCTTCTTATAACTTAGGGTCAGAAACTCAGAAAATTCAAACTTTAGCTGACGCAATGTTTACTTCCTTTAAAAAGGGGAATGAAGGGTGTTTTCTTTGTGGGGATAAGCGCTATTGGAAAAAAAAAAAAACAAACTGATTGTCCTAAAAAACACACAGAAAAAAATACAACTACTAAAAAGCCTCCAGGTGTCTGCCTTCGATGTTGTAAAGGGGTACACTGGTTCACTCAAACCCATGTCCATTGAGTTGGTGATGCCATCCAGCCATCTCATTCTCTGTCATCCCCTTCTCCTCCTGCCTACAATCCCTCCCAGCACCAGAGTCTTTTCCAGTGAATCAACTCTTCGCATGAGGTGGCCAAATATTGTAGTTTCATCTTCAGCAACAGTTCTTCCAATGAACACCCAGGACTGATCTCCTTTAGGATGGACTGCTTGGATATCCTTGCCATCCAAAAGACTCTCAAGCCTTTTCTTCAAAATCACAGTTCAAAAGCATCAATTTTTCAGCTATCAGCTTTCTTCACAGTCCAACTCTCACACCCATACATGACCACTGAAAAAAACACAGCCTTGATTTAACGGACCTTTGTTGGCAAAGTAATGTCTATGCTTTTTAATATGCTATCTAGAATCCAATGCCATGTATTCTCTAATCGTATAACTATCACTAATACAGCTGTTTGTTTTAAATTTTTTAAACTTACCACAAGGAGATATTGTGACAAAAGCAGAAAACCATTTCTAGGAACTGAAGGACACTTTTCTTTCTCTGCCTGTTTTGTATCAAGATGGATGACTAAACAACGGATGTGGAAAATTAATAGCGAGAAAGGGGCATGATTGTATTTCCCAGATGGACCAACGAAGTCATTTGGCTCCCGCTTCGGAAGATCCACTCCAAAGGAGCTAAGATAGAGAGGAAAAGGTGAAATCCCCGGAAGGAGGACATTCCAGTATAAGCCATGGCGGCTTTAAAAATTTCCAAGAAATGCCACACTTCACGTCATTGACCTAATGATCTCCATACTCGGAGACAGATAAAAACTCTTAATAATCACGCTGAAAATCTAGCTTTTGAACAGGAAATACCCTGACATTCTGAGAATAATTTTGTTGCTACGCTTGCTTTGCTTGCTTTGGCTATGCCCGCTGAGGCTGACTTGATTAATCACACTTATTAGGCCCCATGAACAGTATCAAATGGCAAAATGATACAATACTGAATGAGGAATTCCCCTGGTAGGTAGGTGTCCAGTGTGTTACTTGAGATCAGTGCAGATATAACTCTAGAAGGAAAGAAGGGGTGGAGCAAAAGCAAAACCAATACCCAGTTGTGAATGTGACTGGTTATAGAAGCAAGGTCCGGTGCTGTAAAGAGCAGTATTGCATAGGAACCTGGAATGTTAGGCCCATGAACCAAGGCAAATTGGAAGTGGTCAAACAGGAGATGGCAAGAGTGAAGATAGACAATCTAGGAATCAGTGAACTAAAAAGGACTGGAATGGATGAATTTAACTCAGATGACCATTATATTTACCACTGTGGGCAGGAATCCCTTAGAAGAAATGGAGTAGCCATCATAGTCAACAAAAGAGTCTGAAATGCAGTTCTTGGATGCAATTTTAAAAATGACAGAATGATTTCTGTTCGTTTCCGAGGCAAACCATTCAATATTACAGTAATCCATGCCTATGCCCCAACCAGTAACGCTGAAGAAGCCGAAGTTCAAGAGTTCTATGAAGACCTACAAGATCTTTTAGAACTAACACCTGAAAAAGATGTCCTTTTCATCATAGGGGACTGGAATGTAAAAGGAGGAAGTCAAGAAACACCTGGAATAACAGGCAAATTTGGCCTTGGAGCACGGAATGAAGCAGGGCAAAGGCTAATAGAGTTTTGTCAAGAGAATGCACTGGTCATAGCAAACACCCTCGTCCAACAACACAAGAGAACACTCTACACATGGAGATCACCAGATGGTCAATACCGAAATCAGATTGATTATATTCTCTGCAGTGAAATATGGAGAAGGTCTATACAGTTAGCAAAAACAACACCAGGAGCTGACTGTGGCTCACATCATGAACGCCTTATTGCCAAATTCAGACTTAAAATGAAGAAAATAGGGAAAATCACTAGACCATTCAGATATAACCTAAATCAAATCCCTTATGATTATACAGTGGAAATGAGAAATAGATTTAAGGGACTAGATCTGATAGATAGAGTGCCTGATGAACTCTGGACGGAGGTTCATGACATTGTACAGGAGACAGGGACCAAAACCATCCTCATGGAAAAGAAATGCAAAAAAGCGAAATGGCTGTGTGAGGAAGCCTTACAAAAGCTGTGAAAAGAAGAGAAGCGAAAAACAAAAGAGAAAAGGAAAGATATAAGCATCTGAATGCAGACGTCCAAAGAATAGCAAGGAGAGATAAGAAAGCCTTCCTCAGTGATCAATGCAAAGAAATAGAGGAAAAAAACAAAATAGGAAAAACAAGAGAACTCTTCAAGAAAATTAGATTCCAAGGGAATATTTCATGCAAAGATGGGCTCGATAAAGGACAGAAATGGTATGGACCGAATAGAAGAAGAAGATATTAAGAAGAGGTGGCAAGAATACATAGAACAACTGTACAAAAAAGATCTTCATGACCAAGATAGTCACGAAAACGTGATCACTGACCTAGAGCCAGACATCTTGGAATGTGAAGTCAAGTGGGCCTTAGGAAGCATCACTACGAACAAAGCTTGTGGAGGTGATGGAATTCCACTTGAGCTACTTCAAAACTTGAAAGACGATTCTGTGAAAGAGCTGCACTCAATATGCCAGCAATTTTGGAAAACTCAGCAGTGGCCACGGGGCTGGAAAAGGTTAGTCTTCATTCCAATCCTAAAGAAAGGGAATACCAAAGAATGCTCAAAATACCGCACAATTGCACTCATCTCACACGCTAGTAAAGTCATGCTCAAAATTCTCCAAGCCAGGCTTCAGCAATATGTGAACCGTGAACTCCCAAATGTTCAAGCAGGTTTTAGAAAAGGCAGAGGCACAAGAGATCAAATTGCCAACATACGCTGGATCATGGAGAAAGCAAGAGAGTTCCAGAAAAACATCTATTTATGCTTCATTGACTATGCCACAGCCTTTGACTGTGGGGATCACAATAAACTGTGGAACATTCCGAAAGAGAAGGGAATACCAGATCACTTGACCTGCCTCTTGAGAAATCTGTATGTAGGACAGGAAGCAACAGTCAAAACTGTACATGGAACAACAGAATGTTTCCAAATAGGAAAAGGAGTATGTCAAGGCTGTATATTGTCACCTTGCTTATTTAACTTATATTCAGAGTACATCATGAGGAACACTGGCCCGGAGAAGCACAAGCTGGATCAAGATTGCTGGGAGAAACATCAATAACCTCTAATATGCAGATGACACCACCCTTATGACGGAAAATGAAGAGGAACTCAAAAGCCTCTTGATGAAAGTGAAAAAGGAGAGTGAAAACGTTGGCTTGAAGCTCAACATTTAGAAAACAAAGATCATGGCATCTGGTCCCATCACTTCATGGGAAATAGATGGAAAAACAGTGGAAACAGTGTCAGACTTTATTTTTTGGGGCTCCAAAATCACTGCAGATGCTGACTTCAGCCATGAAATTAAAAGACGCTTACTCCTTGGAAGGAAAGTTATGACCAACATAGATAGTATATTAAAAAGCAGAGACATTACTTTGCCAACCAAGGTCCGTCTATTCAAGGCTATGGTTTTTCCCGTGGTAATATACGGATGTGAGTGTTGGACTGTGAAGAAACCTGATTACCAAAGAATTGATGCTTTTGAACTGTGGTGTTGGAGAAGATTTTTGAGTCCCTTGGACTGCAAGGAGATCAAACCAGTCCATTCTAAAGGAAATCAATCCTGGGTGTTCCCTGGAAGGACTGATGCTAAAGCTAAAACTGCAATACTTTGGCCACCTCATGTGACAAGTTGACTCACTATAAAAGACTCTGTTGCTGGGAAATGTTGGGGGAGACAGGAGAAGTTGACGACAGAGAATGAGTTGGCTGGATGGCATCACCAACTCTGTGGACGTGAATTTGAGTGAACTCCGGGAGTTGGTGATGGACAGGGAGGCCTGGAGTGCTGTGGTTTATGGGGTCGCATAGAGTCGGGCACAACTGATCGACTGAACTGAACTGAACTGATTAGACTTATATACCTAGGCCTCCTTTATTGCAAGTTGTAGAATGGACAGATACAGAACCAATCATATCCACTAATGACACAGTACATATATATTCTCCTTGGAGATTTGACCTGCCCTCTCTCAAGATGGAAGACTAATAAGCATTTCTCTAGGCTATGAAATCCTTCCTTTATGCATGGTCCCAGCAGAATTCTGTATTAATGTTAGTCAACAAAAGTGGGCTTTCATCCTGCCTCCAAAAAAGAATTTCTGTTCATTGCTTGGACTGTTTCCTGCCCTGTCCTTTTATGAAAACCATGTGAATACTACCCAAACTTTCGGAAAAGGACAAAAGTTGAAATGTAAGGGTTTTACGTATAAGGACTCTACATATATTCCTCTTTACTGGGGTAGATATCAAGCTAAATCATGGAAATTAATTTTTCTGGCCATTTACACCATTGTTGATTGGGGAACCCATAGAATGTGGCTATCTAACTGCTCAGATGATCTTAATAATACACTGTGTGATTATGTTACTCAAGTAGAATGGAAGATTACCAACAGTTCAATGGAAAACTTCCATGTCATAGGACTCTTTGCCTGGCTTGACAGCAAAATGGCAACTCCTCGCTCTCGAATCATCCTCAATAAATGAATTGGACCTGAACAATGGGACATCTGGAAACTTGATGTATGTACTGAAATACTTGGAACATGGACTTGATATCTCACAAGGACCAGTCGTTGTCATAGTAACTCTTCCTTCCGTTATAATCATTCATATTTTATACAAGCTTGCATCCCCCTTCCTTTTGTTATAGCCGTAGGGAACTCACAATTTAATAAGACTTTATGTTCTGTGACTTGTATAGAATGTAAATTGCATACTTGTCTAAATTCCTCTATTTCTCTCTAAAAATAATGAATCCCTTTTGATTCTTCGTTCTCGGTACAGTCTGTGGTTGCCAAGTAGATCTCCGACGGCCCTGGGAAGAAGGTCCCATGGTAGGACTTGCCTCCCGGTTACTCTCTAAATTACTCCAACGATCTAAGCGATTTATTGAGTGGTTAATTCTTGGCATTTTGGGACTAATAGCCATTTGCATCACTGCCAGAGTTGCAGGCATTGCTTTACAAACCTCAATTCACACCCAAAACTTTATTCAAATTTATACTAAAGATGCTGATACTGTGTGGGCCACCAAGCCTCAGCCGGATGAGGACGTTCAGGATAAAATACAAGAATTAAAAGCAGGCATCCAATTGGTCAGAGAACAATTAATAGATTTAAAAATGCAAATATTATTAAAACGTGATTGGATTTCTACAGTTTTGCGTTACTCCTTTTTGGTTCAACAATAGTTCTTACAACTGCGAACAAAGTAAATTTCATTTACAAGATATTCATAAAAATCCTTCCTTAAATGTACAATTGTTCCAAAAGAAAATCTTTGAAATCTCCTCTAAGAGTCCATCCTTTTCCAAAAATTTAGAAACCTTAGCTGAACAGCTAGCTGATCAATTATTTGGGCTACTCACTTGAGGATGACATCAAAGCATTACACATCGTATTGGATCTGGAGCCATAATGCTGATAATTATCATGGTGATTATATTTGTAGTATACTAATGCCTTTCAACTAAAATGTTCAGACTAAACAGGCAAACTCAATTGGTCATTGCCTTTTTCACAGAAGCATAGGCAGTCACCCCCAATTATGAAAAAATAAAACAGGGGGAATAGTCAGGGGACGTTCAACTTTAAGGGATCCAATATGTTTTCTTCCCTTGTGTACCATTTCTCAAGGACTCTCTGTTCATTCTTAGTTCCTGCAAAACAGGGATGAGCAGATCTGAACGCAGTTCTCATGACTGGGATTATGGGAGCGGACACCTGCTTGGATTCCCTTCAGTGTCTCAAAGGATTAAACATTTTTTTGCCACTGGTGGAATTTCATTATTTTTGGTGGCAGAATAATAATTTTATTGACGATATATAAGCATGTATTTCTGCAAAAAAAAAAGGACCCTTGTTTCACTCGAGACTTCTGTCCACTGCATCCTTTTTTGTTAACTCCATTCACCAGGTCCGGGTCTACGAAGATCATGACATGGATCTAGTTGAGTGATGACACCATCTTGGTTATCTGGTCATGAAGAGTTTCTTTGTAGAGTTCTCTGTATTCTTGACACATTTTAATAGTTTCTGCTTCTGTTAGGTCCCTAATATTTCTGACCTTTATTGTGTACTTCTTTGGATGAAATCTTCCCATGGTATCTTTAAATTTCTTGAAGCGACCTCTAGTCTATCTGATTATATCTTTAACCTCCCCTTCTTGGCATTGATCAGTGAGGAAGCTTTTCTTACCTGCCCTAGCTATTCTTCAAAATTCAACATTCAAATAGGTATATCTTTGCCATTCTCGTTTCACTTCCACTTCTCTCTCTCTCCTTTTTCTTTTTTTCTTCTTCTCAGCTAGTGTAAAGTGTCTTCAGAAAACTGTTTTACCTTTGTGCATTTCTTTGTCTTGGGGATAGTCTTCATTGCTTCTCGTGTACAATATCACGAACCTCTGCCCTTAGTTCTCCAGGAACTCTATTAGATTTCCAATGATAATCAAAAGGGCTTTTACTTAGGTCAACATGAATGATCTAGGGATTTTCCTACTTTTGTTGAAATACGTCTGAATGTTTCAGTATGAGCTAATGATCTGAGCCACAGTTAGCTCCCAGTTTTGTTTTGGGTGGCTGCATCGAGCTTCTCCATCTTCAGCTGTAAAGCATATAATTAGTTTGATTTCGGTATTAACCATTTTCTTAAAAGACTCTGATGCTGTGAAAGGTTGGGGGCTGGAGGAGAAGGGGACGACCAAGAATGAGATGGCTGGATGACATCACTGACTCTGTGGACATGAGTTTGAGTGAACTCCGGGAGTTGGTGATGGACAGGGAGGTCTGGCAAGCTGTGATTCATGGGGTCGCGGAGAATCGGACACGACTGAGCGACTGAACTGAACTGAATTGTGTGCATGTGTAGAGTCGTCTCATTTGTTGTTGGAAAAAAGTTTCCTATGACAGTGCGTTGTCTTGGCAAAACTGTGTTAGACACTGTCCTGGTTCTACGCAAAGGCCAAAATTGTCTGTGAATCTAAATATCTCTTGATGTGCTCCTTTTGCATTCCAGTCCCCTATGATGCAAATTATATCTTTATGTGTGTGTGTGTGTCTGTTAATTCTAGCAGATCCTGTTGGTGAACATAGAACCACTCAACTTCAGCTTCTCACTGACCTTCAGCTCAATTTCTACTTGAACATTGCTGGTCAGGACATATATTTGGATTACTGTGCTTTTGCATAGTGTGCCTTGAGAATCAGCAGAGATCTTTCTGCTATTCTTAAGATGCACCAAAGAACTGCATTTCACACACTTTTGTTGACTATGAGTGCTACACCATTTCTTCTCTAGGAATTCTTACCCACCGTAGTAGATAAAATGGTCATCTCAATTAAATTTGCCCATTCCAGTCAATTTTAATTCACTGATTCCTGAAAGGTTGATATTCACCATTGATATATCCTGTTTGACAAATTCCAAGTTTACTTGAGTCATGGACCTAACTTTCTAAGTTCTTGTGCACTATTGTTCTGTACAGAGTGAGGCTTTACTTCCATCACCAGTCACTACCACAGCTGGGTGTTGTTTTTGCTCTGACTTCATCTCTTCTTTATTTTTGGAGTTATTCTCCACTGATTTCCAGAAGCACATTAGCACCTACCAACCTGGGGAGTATATCTTTCAGTGTCCCATCTGTTTGCCTTTTCATACTGTTCGTGGTGTTTCAAGGCAAAATACTGAAGCTATTTGCAATTCACTTCTCCACTGGCCCACGTTTTGTCAGAACCCTCCATCATGACCCATCCATCCTGGATGGTCCTACATGGCGTGACTCATAGTTTCATTGCATTAGACAAAACTGTGATCCACTTCATCAGTTTGGTTAGTTTTCTGTGATTGTGGTTTCCATTCTGTCTGCCCTCTAAGGTATAAGCATAAAAGGCTTATAGAAGCTTTCTGATGGGAGGGACAGACTGTGAGTGAACCTGAGTCGTTTTTATATAGGTGGGGCCATGTTCAGTAAATCTTTAATCCGATTTTCTGTTTGCAGTGGCAGGAGGGTGGGGTGCGGGTTGTTGTGTTCCAGCCCTGTTGTTTGAACTGAGGATAAACTCCGATATGAGTAATGAAAGTAATTGTGATCTTCTTCAAAAGGGCTTATGCAAGCACTGTTGTATTCAGTGCCCATCATCCTGCTGCAGCCCACTCTTTGCCCACGCCTCTGCCGGAGACCCCTAGACACTCACAGGCAAATCTGGCTCAGTCTATTGTGGGGACACTTTTCCTTATTCTTGTCTCCTGGTTCACACAAAGTTTTGTTTGTGCCCTCCATCAGTCTGCTTCAGTTCTGTGGAAGTTCTGTAATCAAATCTCACTGACCTCCAAAGTCAAATTTCCTCTGGAGTTCTCAATCCCTTTGCCAGAGCCCCAGGTGAGGAAGTGTGCAGTGCTCCTAGAACTTCCTTAACTGTACGAGACTTTCTTCGGATTAATTATTTTTCAATTTGTGGATGTCTGCTAGCTGGCTTTATTGTGGATTGAATGGCAAACTCCTCCAAGAGGGCATATGCCATAAACTGCATGACCCAGGTCTGTAGCAGCCAGAGACCCTCTCCCCTGTCAGGCCACTGCTGACCCATGCCTCTGCGGGAGACACTCAATCACTGAAAGACAGGTCTGATTCTGAGTCTGTCAGTCTCTGTGTATCAGTGCACCAAATGTTTTCTGTGCGTCCTCTGAGTGTGGCTGAAAGGTATTGCTTCTAAACACAATTTCACCCCTCCTACAGTCTTCTTGGGACTTATCTGTCCCCCGTGGACATGGTGTACATCTTTTTGGTGGGACCCTGACATTCTCTTGTCCATCAGCATTCAGTAGCAAGCTGCAAATTTGGAGCTCACTCAGGAAAAGATAAGTGAACACCCTTCTACTTGGCCATCTTTTCTCCCTCACAGGTACACACTAGCAAAGGGGAAAAATCATATACCCCAAAGCTGCACTTTCTTCACCTTTCTACACTGCCAGTTATGCAAGAAGCACTGGATAGATTGCATGCTCACACACTGTATCCGAGGATGCCTGTGGTTTCACGATGAAGGAGTCTATATGATCATGTCATTTGTCTCACATGATGCTATCATTGGCCACATCAGAGAGGGAGTATGCTGCCTGATGGACGGGTCTGAAACAGCAGTAGGCCAGGGCCTTCCTCTAATGTGTAAAAATTCTCTAGTGGAGTAGGCTATCTTTCTGTTCCTCCTCCTTCCAGTCTCTGTTCGTTTCGGAAGGACCTTGACCTCTTTAAAGTCTTGGATCCTGTTATAACCATGCTTACCATTTCCAGAGGATACCCCAATTCCCATAGACTAAAGTGTCCAAAGGCTATGCTTTAAAATACTCACACCATTGAATTTACACTGGGTGAGTTCTCAAACCTTCCCATCTGCTTCTTGGTAGAAATTCACACATCAACGTGGCACAAACTGTGAGTTTCTTTATGTCTCTTGAGGTAAATCCAGATTTGTGGACCCACTTTCCTGAATTGTCACTGGCCGTCCTTTCCTCATTCCTGTGCTGAACGGGAGCACCTCAGAGATGCATGGGCCAGTCTTCCCCACTCTGTGGACACCTCATGCCTCCTTCTGCTTGCTGCATGTCTCGTGATCTCTCACCTTCATTTCTACTTCGGCTGTAGTTGGACACACAGCCACATACAGAAACACACACAAACACAGCCATGTCTACCCACGCATGTAAACACAAATATTCAGAGGCACAGGAAAACATAGCAAACAGGGAACATAAGTGTTTCTGTAGCTGAAAAACCAGTTCTTCATATCAAATTTAGAGATTTCCATATTTCTCCAAGGGGAGTCTCCATTCTCATCTCCAATATGAAATATAGAGGTGTGCAACTTCCAACGTGGAGAATTGTCACCTAGGATTGAATAGAGTCAATAAGGAGAATTTCACATTTCCTGGACAAAATTCTGTTTTGATATATATTTGAGAAATACAGTAAATTCTAAACTTGAAGAAGAAACAGTGGGGCCCTAATTTCATTTGTGCAAGAGAGATCATTCCAAATCCATACTGGTTCTCCATATCTTCAGAGAACCAGTGCCAAGATTTCCATATGGGAAATATACAGAATTCCACATTAAATGCCAGAAAACCACCATGCAGATTTTCATACATGAGTAATAGAGAATTCCACATTTCACATAAGAAAAATAGAATCCAGATTTTCACAGAGTGAAATAAAAAATACAAATGTCATGGAGTAATACTGGTATCACTGTATTTGCATGTAAAAGTATGCTGCTGCTGCTAAGTCGCTTCAGTCATGTCCGAGTCTGTGCGACCCCATAGACGGCAGTCCACCAGGCTCCGCCGTCCCTGGAATTCTCCAGGCAAGAATACTGGAGTGGGCTGCCATTTCCTTCTCCAATGTAAAAGTATCAGTTCAGTTCAGTCTCTCAGTCGTGTCTGACATTTGCGACCCCATGAATCACAGGATGCCAATACTCTCTGTCCATCACCAACTCCCGAAGTTCATTCAAACTCATGTCCATCTAGTCGGTGATGCCATCCAGCCATCTCATTTTCTGTTGTCCCCGTCTCCTCCTGCCCCAATCCCTCCCAGCATCCGTGTCTTTTCAGTGAGTCAAGTCGTCGCATGAGGTGGCCAAAGTATTGCAGTTTCAGCTTTAGCATCAGTCCTTCCAATGAACACCCAGGATTGATCTCCTTTAGAATGGACTGGTTGGATCTCCTTGCAGTCCAAGGGACTCACAAGAGTCTTCTCCACACCACAGTTCAAAAGCATCAATTCCTTGGAGATCAGCTTTCTTCACAGTCCAACTCTCACATCCATACATGACCACTGGAAAAACCATAGCCTTGACTAGACGAACATTTGATGGCCAAGTAATGTCTCTGCTTTTTAGTATACTATAAATGTTGGTCATAACTTTCCTTCCAAGGAGTAAGCGTCTTTTAATTTCATGGCTGCAATCAGCATCCACTGTGATTTTGGAGCCCAAAAAATAAAGTCTGACACTGTTTCTACTCTTTCCCCATCTATTTACCAGTGGGAACAGTTTGTGGAATTGCCTTTCTTTGGAATGGAATAAAAACTAAATGTTTCCTGTCCTGTGGCCACTGCTTAGTTTTCCAAATTCCTTGCATACTGAATACAGCACTTAGAGATGATCATTTTTCAGGCTATGAAATAGCTGAACTGGAATTTCATCAGTTTCAGTAGTTTTGTTCATAGTGAAGTTTCATAAGGATGGCTTGACTTCACATTCCAAGAGGACTGGCTATAGGTGAGTGATCACATCATCCCGGTTATCTGGGTCATGAAGATTCTGTTAATATAGTTCTTCTGTGTAACTTTGCCACCTCTTCTTAATATCTTCCGCTTCATTGAGGTCCATGCAATTTCTGTCTTTATGTTGAATATCTCTGCATGAAATGTTTCCTTGGTAGCTCTAAGTTTCTTGAAGAGGTCTCTAGTCTTTCCCATTCCATTATTTTCCTCTATTCCTTACCATTAATCACTGAAAAAGTGATTTCTTATCACTCCTTCCAATTCCTTGGATCTTTGCATTCAGATTGTTATATCTTTAATTTTTTCCTTTGATTCAGCTTATTTTCTCATCTATTTGTAAGGCATCTTCAGCAAACCATTTTGCCTTTATGTATTTTTCTTGAGGAGGGTCTTGATCACTGCCTATTGTACAATGTCACAATCCTCTCTCAATAGTTCATCAGGCATTCTTTGTATCAGATCTAATCCTTTGAATCTACTTGTCAGTTTCACCGTGTAATCATAAGGGATTTCATGTAGGACATAGCTGAATAATCTAGTGGTTTTCCCTACTTTCTTCAATTTAACTTTTGCTTTGGCAATAAGGAATTCATGTCCTGAGCCACTGTCCACTCCCAGTCTTGCTTTGCCGACTCTACAGATCTTCTGCATCTTTGGCTGTGAAGAAAAAGTCAATGTGACTTCAGTATTAACCATATTATGAGATACATTTTTAGTATTCTCTCATGTTCCCAGAAAAGGGTGCTTGCCATTAGCAGTGTGTTCTCTTGGCAAATCTCTGTTAACATTTGGAAGACTTCATTTTGTAATCTAAGGCCAAATTTGCCTGTTACCCCTCGTATCTCTTGACTTCCTACTTTTGCATTCCTTTCCTTTGATGGAAAAGTCATTTTTCTTGTCTGTTACTTCTAGAAAGTCTTGTAGGTCTTCATAGAATCGTTCTAATTCAGCTACTTCAGCATGACTGGTCAGGGCAGACTTGGTTTACTGTGCTATTGAATGGATTCCCTTGGAAAGAAACAGAGATCATTCTGCCGATTTTCAGATTGCCACCAAATACTACATTCCAGACTCTTTTGTTTACTATAATGGCTACTCCGTTTCTTCTGAGGGTTTCTTTCCCACTGTAGTAGATATAATGGTAATCTGAGTTAAATTCATCCATTCCTGTCCATTTTAGTTCACTGAGACCTAAAATGTCAATGTTCACTCTTGATTTCGCCGTTCTGACCACTTCATATTTCCCTTGATTCATGGACCTAACCTTTACCGTTCCTATGCAATCTTGCTCTTTACAGCATCGGGGTGTTCTTCCATCACTAGTCACATCTGCAACTGGGTACGGTTTTGGCTTTGGCTCCATCGCGTCATTCTTTTTAGAGTTTCCTCTGCACTGATCTCCCATATCATATTGGGCAGCTACCAACCTTGGAGTTTGTCTTTCATTATGCTATATTTTGCCTTTACATGCTGCTCATGGAGTTCTTCAGGCAGGAATACTGATGAGGTTTTCCATTCCCTTCTCCAAGGACCACAATTTGTCAGAAACCATAACCATGACCCGTCCATCTTGGGTGGCCCTACAAGCATGGCACATAGTTTCATTGAGTGAGTTAGACAAGGCTGTATCCCATGTGATCAATTTGGCTAGTTTTCTGAGATTATGGTTTTCATTCGCTCTGACTTCTGATGGATAAGGTCAAGTGTTTATGGGAGCTTCCTGATGGGAACGACTGACTAAGGGAAACTGGTTCTTTTTCTGATGGGTAGAGCCACGCTCAGTTCAGTGCAGTTCAGTGGCTCAGTCATTGACAAATCTTTGTGACCCTATGCACTGCAGCATGTCAGTCCTCCCTGTCCATCACCAATTCATCGAGTTTACTCAAACTCATGTTCATTAAGTCAGCGATGCTCTCCAATCGTCTCATCTTCCCACCTTGAACTTTTCCCAGCATCAAGGTCTTTTAAAAATGAATCAGTTCTTCACATCATGTGGCCAAAATATTGGGTCGTAGCTGCAACATCAGGCCTTCCAATGAATGTTCTGGACTGATTTCCTTTAGGATGGACTCCTTGGATCTCCTTACAATCCAAAAGACTCTCAAGCCACTTCTCCATCATCACAATTCAAAAGCATCAATTTTTTGGCTTTCTTTATAGTCCAAATCTCCCATCCCTACATGACTACTGGCAAAACCATAACTTTGACTAGACAGAAATATTTTGGAAAGTAATCTCTCTGATGTTTGATATTCTGTCTAGTTTGGTCATATTTTTCTTCCAAAGAGAAACCATCTTTTAATGTTACGGCTGCATTCCCAATCTGCTGTGATTTTGAATACACCTCCACTCCCCAAACCCCACCCCTGGCCAAAAAAAAAAAAACAAAACTCTCATTCTTTCCATTGTTTCCCCTTCTATTTGCCATGAAGTGATGGTATCGGTGGCCATGATCATTGTTTTCTGAATTTTGAGTTTTATGTCATCTATTTCACTCTCCACTTTCACTTTCATCAAGGGGCTCTTTAGTTCGTCTTCCCTTTCTGCCATAAACTTGGTTCCATCTCCAGATAAGAGATTATTGATATTTCACCTGGCTATCTTGATTCCAGGGTGTGTTTATGCAACCTGGCATTTCTCATGATGTAATCTGCATATAATTTACATAAGCAGCATATCCGTATACAGCCTTGACGTACTCCTTTCCCTTTGGATTCAGATTGTCTTTCCATTTCCAGTTCTAACTTGCGTCTTGATCTGCATACAGATTTTTCAGGAGGCAGGTCAGGTGGTCTGGTATTGTTATCTCCTGAGGAATTTTCCATAGTTTGTTGTGACCCGTAGTCAAAGGTTTGGTGTAGTCAACGATGCAGAAGTAGAATTTTTTCTTCTGGACTCTTCCTGTGTTGCTGATCCAAAAGCTGTTGATAATTTGATTTCTGGTTCCTCTGCCTTTCAAAAATCAAACTTGAACACCTGGAAATTCATGGTTTATGTACTGTTGAAGCCTGGTCTGGAGAATTTCGATCATTATTGTGCTAGTGTGTAAGATGATTGCAATTGTGTGGTAGTGTAAACATTCTTTGGCACTGGCTTTCTTTAATGCTAATTGACCTTCTTCTTGTATAATTATGGGTCATAAGTATGTGTATATTACAAAAACCATCCCAATATTCGATTATGATTATCGTCCACTTAATTTTTTAAACTAAATTATGAAAAAGGAGTAAAGAAAATAAAAGAATTCTACTTGGTGCTCTCTGATGACCTAAATGTGAAGGAAGTCTAAAATTTCAGGGATTTATGTACACAGAAGTGTCATTTATTTTGATATATTACAAAAAATAAGAGAAGATTGTACAATTTTTATAAAATAAAATTTCTTAAAGCAATATTACAAGTCAACTGTACCTCAAGCAGTGAACAAATAAATTGTTCCACCATTTGCAATATTTTGGTCGTTGAGAACATGATGGTAAGTGAAATATTTCAGTTACAAGGTAACAGAAACTTTAATCACCTGATGGTTTTAGTTAAACATGTGAATTTAGGAAAAGTGAGTTGAAAATTGTTATCTGAGCTTATTCAAAATCGAGCACAATTGTTCAAGTTACCAACTTGTATCACAGGTCAAATATTTCTTCAAGGAAGATGTTCTAATAGAGACCGGACGGACATAGATCTGCAGATCTTAGCTCATTTTATTAGAGAAGTTGGAAATGCAACTCCAACCACAGTCACACTCTCAATGGTGTGTAGTAGAATATATATTGCTCCCATTGCTCAGGACCTTCTAGGCCTTCTACCCTAGGGCCGGGTAGTGAAAGGCAGAACTTCAGGAAAGGCAAAAGTCTATGTATTTCAGAGGCCCAGATCCCCTGATGGAGCCATTCACTGGCCTTCACCAGGGTTCGAAGAAGTAGCCAACATGTCTGATGCTCACCTCCATGACCTAATAGTTGTGGCAAACTGTAGGGGTAACAGTCTATGACACCCAGCCCCCTTTTGGATAGTATGAGAATACCGCGGGCCAACTGTGTTTCGGGCACTTGACTCACTCATTAAAATGACTGGACAATGTATGAGAACCTTGGAAAGAGAAGAAAACGGAGAACAGACAGCTTCCCCTTCAGCTGGGACTGGGCACTGATTGGAGAACCAAGACCAGACGTTGAGATCTAGCCTGCGCCCAGACAGGATAACCACCCTTCAGAGGGATACCATCCTCGTAACCAGGATGTTGGATGATGAAAGTCATTTTAGGATATTTCCTTTTAGGTTACGGATTGATATTTGCTTCAGTACAGGTTTACAGAAACAGTATTACCTGACCGTGACCTTACCTCAATAACAGGATCTGACAGCAAGATATTTGCAACACCTAATCACAACCCTCACTTACCTTTCCTCTAAGTGAGCTGTGTTGAAAGCTGAGGAGTTTTCTGTAATTAAAGGCATAAGCCACACATCTTGCATTGCTCTGCAATGAAAACCTCTAGTTTTTTAACCCCAATCTTTGGAAATAACAGTCTAATAATAGGTATTTATTAGCAGTATCATCTTATGTCTCAGTTAGGTGGATGAGAGAGTGCCTCATTTCAAAACCACTTTCTCTCATGTGTACATGAGAAGTTTATCATTTTCTAGTATAAAACAAATTAGCTGGTGCACTGGGATGAACCAGAGGGATGGGATGGGGAGCGAGGTGGGTGTGGGGTCAAGATGGGGAACATGTGTACACCCGAGGCGAATTCATGTCAGTGTATGGCAAAACCAATACAATATTGTAAACTAATCAGCCTCTAATTAAAATAAATACATTTAAAATAATGATAATAATAAAAACAAATTAACAAAACCTGATGGCTACCCCGAATATCAAGCTAATTAAGGACCAAATTACTGTGACAGATGTAATCAGGTCTATTTGAAGAATACTTATAACTTTGAAAATATTTTAATGAACTGATTTGCTATTATACATATATTATATTTTGCTAGTATACATATATAAAATATAGTATTTTGACTTTACATCAATTTTGTAGTTTGTATATGTGCATCACAGTTTGGTTTAATACTTATACAAAATAAATTTTTTCTTTACCTAATGCCTTTATGGAGAGGATATGGAGATTGGCAAGAAACTCTAAGTGTTGTTTATAATTGTATTAATCCCAAAGAACCTCTTTTTCTTAAGAATCTGCATTCTCAGTTGGGTAGATCTGATTAGTGGGGTGAACACTCAGAGACAGATTAGTATAGACCGGTAACAAGTGAAAAGAAGAAAATCAATATTGTAGAATAATGTTGTCCTCTCAAAATGTGTATTTTGAAGCCGATGGCATCACCGACTCGATGGACTTGAGTTTGAGTGAACTCCAGGAGTTGGTGATGGACAGGGAGGCCTGGCATGCTGTGATTCACGGGGTCAAAGAAAGTCGGACATGACTGAGTGACTGAACTGAACTTACTGTACTTTGTACAGAGTCAAAATTATGAGCAATGTGTAATTTCTTTCTGAACCTTTTTGCCAATAGGGTTTTTAGGTAGATATTTTGATATACAGGACAAGGTTTTTATCAGGAAAGGAGAGCAGACACAAAAAACACAGAGACATTTATATGTGAAGACAAAGCCATGTGATGATGTGTCACCATCCAAAAGCGGCCTCAGAAGAAAGCAAATCTGGTAACCCTTTTATTACTGGCTAGATCCTGCAAGTATAAAAAAACATTTGCTGAAGTTACCTACTTTATGGCATGCTGTTAGAGAAAACCTTGAAAAGACATATACCACTGCCTCTTGAAAATAAGCTTTCAAGTTCAAAAGAAGCCTACTGTTCATACCCAGGTTCTCAGGGAAAGGAAACTGTTAAAGAACTCTCTGACCCATTAACTGATAATTCTTCAGAATTTTAATGGGAAAAATTCCCATTCTCCATTGAAAAGAGAAGTATAAAGTACTTAGGAATAAATTTACCTAAAGAAACAAAAGACCTGAATCTATATATCGAAACCTAAAACACTGCACAAATAAAGATAATAGAAACAGACAGAGAAATATGTCAAGTTCTTAGATCAGAAGAATCAATACGTGAAAATGAGTACACTAGCCAAAACACAATATGTTCACCACTATCTAACAGTGTTGTTGCTGTTGTTGTTGTTGTTTCCACAGAACAAGAACAAACAATTTCAACCTTTAATAGCCAAAGCAATCTTGAAAAAGAAGAATGGATATAGTGGGATCAACCTGCCTGACTTCACGTTATACTATAGAGCTATAGTCATCAAGAAAGAAAGGTACCTGCACAAGACAAAAATACAGATCAATGGAACAATATAGAAAGCCCAGAGATATATCCACACACATATGGACACTTTATCTTTGGCAAAAGAGGCAAAAATATATAATGGAGGAGAGAAAACCACTTTAAAAAGTGCTGCTGGGGAAAACTGTCAACAACTGTAAAAGAATGGTGCTAAAAAACATTCTACCACCCTATACAACAATACACTTAAAATGGATTAAACATATAAACATAAGTCTAGAAACTATACAACTCTCAGAGGAAAACATAGACAGAACAGACTCTAACACAAATCACAGTATCATTCTCTGTGACCCTCTTGAGTGACAGAAATAAAAACAAAAACAAACATGGGACATCATTAAACTTAAAAATTTTACACAATGAAGGAAACAATAAGCAAGGTGAAATGGCAGCCTTCCAAATGGGAGAAAATAATAGTAAAAAAATTAACTGACATCAAATTAGTCTCCAAAATATACAAGCAGCTCATGCAGTTCAATACCAGAAAAATAAGTAATCCAATCAAAAAGTGGGACAAAGATCTAAAGAGATTTCTCCAAAGGATACATACAGGTGTCTAACAAACACCTGAAAATCTGCTCCACATCACTCATTATCAGAGAAACTCAAATCAATACTACAGTGAGGTACCATTTCACACTGGTCAAAAAACTACCATTAAAAACTACCATCAAAAAACTCTACAATCCAGCAATGCTGAAAAGGGAGCGGAGAAAGGGAACATTCTTACGTTGTTGGTGGGAAGGCACACTAGTATGGGCACTATGGAGGATAGTGTGGAGATTCCTTACCAAAAAAAAATAATAAACGGAAATAGAATTACCATATGACCCAGTGATCCCACTTCTGGGCATACAGACCAAGACAACTAGAATTCAATGAAACATATGTACTCCAATGTTCATTGAAGCACTCTTTACTATAGCTTGGAAATTGAAACAACCTTGATGTCCACTTTGAATATCAATGGTTAAGGATGAAGCTGTCATATACACAATGGAATATTCAGCTATTAAAAAAAGGACGTGTTTGAGTCAGTGCTATGAGGTGGATGAAACTGCAGCCTATTATACAAAGGGAAGCAAGCCAGAAAGAGAAACACCAACATAGTATATGAAACCTTATATATGAAATTTAGAAAGAAGTAACAACGATGCCATAAGCGAGACAATAAAAGTGACACTTATATAAAGAAAAGAATTTGGGACTATGTGGGATATGGCGAGGGTGGGATACTAGGAAAGAATAGCATTGAAGCATGAAACACTGAAACATTTATATTATCATATGGAGAACAGATAACCAGTTGAAGCTCATTACATGAAGCAAGGCATGCAAAAGTGCTGCTGTGGGACAAACCAGAAGGACGAGTCCATGAGATGGCTGACTGACATAGTAGTGTGGAGGAAGCTCTGATGAGAATTCAGTAACCACGAAAATAGTTCACTTGTATTACAGTAAAAAAAAATTTATTTTCTCTCAGCTAGCTCTCATAGACTCTATCCACTCATCGATACCCAGCCTAGTGGGGATGAATCAGCTTGATCTCAAATCTAAACCGGACATTCAAACTTCTGCCTTAGGCTCATGAGATGAATGCTTATAACTTCCTTGCCATCCACTTTTCTTTTACTGTAGCAATGAGTAGTCTCACCCACTGTGACTGAGGCCTTCAAATATGTCACTGTGAAGCCCATCCTTTCTTCTTGCTAACATCATCTCCATGTTCCCCTGAGCACCAGGTGCCTCCATAAGTACTTATCTATTGCTCACGAAGGCAACTGAACAACCCTCATGACCTATTATCAATCTCATTAAAGTGTGAAATAGACAAATATGTTAAAAAGGCCTGGAAAACTTCACTAATACTGAGAACGCCATCAGAAAACGGAGTCTCAGCCTTCCTGAAAAATTCTTGGTAAAGGTCATGTAACTCGTGGGAAAGAATATGAGGAATATGCTCAGTCTTGCTATGGAAAGAAGTGGGTAATACGATGGAACTAATAAGCCCTTTCACATATGACTTTAAAAATGATGAGACAGCATGGGAAAGACAGCACACAAAGCCACACGTATGTGAGGTGCAAAGTTCTTGGGGTTCTTTTGTTCTACGACAGACCTGTTCAATGCCTAAAGCAGCCTGTTTCTAGAAAGGAAGAGATATATATGGGTATCAAGATTATCATTTCCTTTCAGTGCCAGATCTTTCCGTTGTGCTCCTTACTGGTCCAGACAAGGGAAAACGTAAATTAGAGTTTATCATTCCCCAATAGGAAAGAAATGTCCCAGTAGACCAATTTCTATCAAGTCAAAACAGTGTCTTTATTTCATATACTAGGAAAGAAGTTTCAAATCTTGGATGGAGAAAAAGAAGCATAAGACTCTCCACATAGGATACATTTTCATTTATTTCCTCTTCTTTTTCTCTTTTTTTGAAGGTAAAGAAACAGCCTGTGGACTTTAATAAAGTCACAGAGATAATTTAGAAAAATGTTAAGCACTTCAGTGTGAGTGACACAAAGTCCTATGAGAGAATATATAGAACACAATTGCATCTGACTCTAAGTTACATGTTTGTTTGTATGTTCAGTCTTGTCCAACTCTGCAACGAAATGGAATGTAGAACACCAGGCTCCTCTGCTCATGGGATTTACCAGACAAGATAGTTGCTTTCTGTGGCCATTTCCTACTCCACTGTTAGATGTATACAATGAATAAAAATATTATCCATGATTTTCTTGCATCTCTTTCAACACAAAATAAATTATACAGGCTCTTTGCTCCAGTGAATCTTTCTGAAATTCCAAAGATACCATTGTGAATGAGAAATGGTTGAAATATTTTGGACTCTCATGATCACAGCAAGGCAGATACAAATTAAAGGAAAAGGTAAACCTCGAAACCTGACCTACCTTATAATTCAGTGAAGTTCATTTTTTGTTAAACAAATAACAGAATTTCCCTTCTTTATCGCCTTTTAACAGCTAAAGATGGAGAAATAGGTAGATAGACAAAGTAGAGCTCAGAGAAGTGGGACAGAAATCTCTGTATATGACCCAGTCAGTTTTCAAGGGTTTCACCTTTGTTTTCTTGCCTGTTTGCTTGTTTGTTTTTAAAGAACTCATTTCCCAGAACTTCATAGAAACGTTAATGATGCTGAAGATCTTGTGTCACCTTCGTGTTGGTGGGAAATATGACCATGAGCAAGTGGCACTGATTTTCCCTCAGGGCTCCAGGTATAAATCAGTATGTCCAGTGTTTATGTTCTCAGTAAGAGGAACCACAAATCAAATATCCAAAATCCGTGGGATCATGAAAATAACAAGACAGTTCCAGGAACAAACAATCAAATAAACATATTCTTCTACTTCATTGTTTATAACAAAGGTTTTGACTGTGTGTGTCACAACAAACGGTGGGAAATTCTTAAAGTGATAGCAACAGCAGATCGCCCGACCTGCCTCTTAGGAAATCTGTATGCAGATCAAGAAGCACCAGTGAGAACTGGATGGAAAACAACAGACTGCTTCCAAATAGGGAAAGGATTATGACAAGGCTGCATATTGTCACTCTGTTTATTTAAATTATATGTAATGCTCACTTCAATCACTCAGTCATATCCGACTCTTTGTGACCCATTAACCACAGCACACCAGGCCTCCTTGTCCATTACCAACTCCTTGAGTTTATGCAAACTCATGTCCATTGAGTTGGTGATGCTATCCAATTATCTTATCCTCTGTCATCACTTTCTCTTTCCTGCCCTCAATATTTCACAGCCTCAGGAAATTTCCCAGTGAGTCACTTAATCGCATCAGGTGGCCAAAGTATTGCAATTTCATCTTCAACATCAATCACTCCAATGAACACCCAGGACTGATCTCCATTAGGATGGACTGGTAGATCTCCCTGCAGTCCAAGGGACTCTCAAGAGTCTTCACCTACACCACAGTTCAAAAGCATCAATTCTTCAGCACTCAGATTTCTTTATAGTACAACTCTCATATCCATACTTGCCCACTGGAGAAACCATAGCCTTTACTAGATGGACCTTTTTTGGCAAAGTAATGCCTCTGCTTTTTGATATGCTGACTAGGCTGGTCATAACTTTCCTTCCAAGGAGTAAGCGTCTTTTAATTTTATGGCGGCAATCACCATCTGCAGCAATCTTGGAGCCTAAGAAACCGTGAGTAACGATTTCCACTGTTTCCCCACCTTTTGCCATGAAGCAATGGGACTGTATACCATGATGTTAGTTTTCTGAATGTTGAGATTTAAGCGAATTTTTCCCTATCCTCTTTCAATGTCATCATGCGGTTCTTTAGTTATTTTTCACTTTCTGCTGAAAGGGAGGTATCATCGGCATATCTGAGGTTATTGATATTTCACCCAGAAAACTTGATTCCAGCTTGTGCTTACTCCAGCCCAACACTTCTCATGATATCCTCTGCATATAAGTTAAATAAGGAGAGTGATACTATACATCCTTGACGTACTCCTTTTCCTATTTGGAACCAGTCTGTTGTTCCATGTCCAGTTCTGTTGCTTCGTGACCTGCATATAGGTTTCTCAAGAGGCAGGTCAGGTGGTCCGGTATTCCCATCTCTTTCCAATTTTCCGCATTTTATAGTGATCCACGCAGTCAGGGGCTTGGCATAGTCAGTAAAGAAGACATAGATGCTTTTCTGGAGCTCTCTTCCTTTTTCGATGATCCATCAGATGTTGGCAATTTGATCTCTGGTTCCTCTGTTGTTTTTAAAACCAGGTTGAAAATCTGGATGTTCACAGTTCACGTATTGCTGAAGCTTGGCTTGGAGAATATAGAGCATTATTTTACTATTACTAGTGTGTGAGATGAGCGAAATTGTGCGGTAGGTTGCACATTCTATGGCATTGCCTTT
Organism: Moschus berezovskii; assembly: GCF_049115385.1. NCBI lineage: Eukaryota > Metazoa > Chordata > Mammalia > Artiodactyla > Moschidae > Moschus > Moschus berezovskii. The sequence continues at coordinate 22,004,962 of NC_142489.1, forward strand.
CTTTGGGATTGAAAACATATTGCCCTTTTCCAGTCTTGTGGCCACTGCTGAATTTTCCAAATTAGCTGTCATATTGAGTGCAGTGCTTTTAAAGCATCATCTTTCAGGATTTGAAGAAGCTCAACTGAAATTCCACCATCTACACTAGTTTAGTTCGTAGTGATGCTTCCTAAGACCCACTTGACTTCACATTCCAAGATATATGGTTCTAGATGAGTGATCACTCCATTGTGATTATCTGGATCGTGAAGATCTTTTTTGTAAAGTTCCGTGTATTCTTACCACCGCTCCTTAATAATTTCTGCTTCAGTTATTTCCCTACCGTTTCTGTGCTTTATTGAGCCCTTCTTTCCATGAGATGTTCTCTTGGGATCTCCAATGTTCTTGAAGAGATCTCCCGTCTTTATCATTCTATTGTTTCCCTTCTTTTTTTGCACTGATTCCTGAGGAAGGCTTTCTTTTCTCTCCTTGATTTTCTTTAGAAATTGGAATTCAAATGGATATATCTTTCCTTTTCTCTTTTGCTTTTTGTTTCCCTTGTTTTCATAGCTATTTATAAGGCCTCCTCAGAGAGCCATTCTTTTTTTTTTTTTTTTTTGCATTTCTTTACCTGGGGATGGTCATGATCCCTGTCTCCTGTACACTGTCCGGTACCTTCATCCATAGCTCATCAGGCACTCAGTCAATCAAATCTAGTACCTTAAATCTAATTTGCATTTTCAGTGTAGTGTCATAAGGGATTTGATTTAGGTCATACTTGAATGGTCTAGTGGTTTCCTCCAGTTTCTTCAACTTCTGTCTAAATTTGGCAATAAGGAGTTCAGGATCTGAGCCACAGTCAGCTTCCTGTCTTGTTTTTGCTGACTGTATAGAGCTTCTTTATTTTGGCTGCAAAAACATAATCAATCTGATTTTAGTGTCGACCATCTGGTGATGTCCATGTGTAGAGTCTTTTCTTGTGTTGTTGGAAGAGGGTGTTTGCTTGACCCGTGCGTTCTCTTGGCAGAACTCTATTAGCCTTTGCCCTGTTTCATTCTGTAGTTCACAGCCAATTTGCCTGGTACTCTAGGTGTTTCTTGACTTCCTACTTCTGCTTTCCAGTCCCCTATACTGAAAAGGACATCTTCTTTTTTGTTAGTTTTAGAAGGACTTGCAGGTCTTCACAGAACTTTCAACTTCAGTTTCTTCAGTGTTACTGATCAGAGCATAGATTTTGATTACCATGATATTGAATCGTTTGCCTTGGAAAAGAACAGAGTTCATTCTGTCGTTTTTGAGATTGCTCCCAAGTACTGCATTTTGGACTCTTTTGTTGACTATGATGGCTACTCCATTTCTTCAAAGAGATTCCTGCCCACAATAATAGATATAATGGTCATGTGAGTTAAATGCTCCCATTCCAGTCCATCTTAGTTCACTGATTCCTAGGATGTCAGTGTTCACTCTTGTCATCTCCTGTTTGACCACTTCCAATTTGCCTTGATTGATGGACCTAACATTCCAGGTTCTTTTGCAATATTGCTCTTGACAGCATCAAACCTTGCTTCCATCACCAGTCCCATTCACAACTGGTTGTAGATTTTGTTTTGACTCGATTGCTTCATTATTTCTGGAGTTATTTACCCACTGACATCTAGAAGCATAGTGGGCAGCTACCGATGGTTCATCTTTCAGGGTCCTTTCTATTTGTTTTCATGGTTTTCATTGGGTTCTCAAGGCAAGAATACTGAAGTGATTTGCCTTTCCATTCTCCAGTGGACCACATTCTTTCCACTTTGGTGAAGGGCTGTCATCAAAGTAAAAGACAATTTCTTCTTGGAGAAAACTCTATGCAAACCTAAACATTGTATTTAGAAGAGACATTCACCTTGGTAACAAAGGCCTCCACTTCACTGGATAAACCCCTGTTGTTTATCCAGTAGTCATGTGCAGATGTGGGAGCTGGGATATAAAGAAGACTGAGAGGACATTCTATGGCTTTCAACTGTGCTGCTGCCGAAGAAACTTCAATTCAGTTCAGTCACTCAGTCGTGTTCAACTCTTTTTGACCCCATGAACCGCAGCACACCAGGCCTCCCTGTCCAACACTAACTCCCAGAGACCACCCCAACTCATGTCCATTGATAGGCAATGCCATCCACACATCTCATCCTCTGCCATTCTATTCTCCTCCTGCCCTCAACCTTACCCAGCATCAGGGTCTTTTCCAATGAGTCAGCTCTTAGCATCAGCTGTCTAAACTATTGGAGTTTCAGCTTCACCATGAGACATTCCAATGCACACCCAGGGCTGATCTCATTTAGGATGGATTGGTTGGATCTTCTTGCGGTCCAAGGCACGCTCAAGAGTCTTCTCCAGCACCACAGTTAGAAAGCATCAAATTTTCGTCTCTCAGCTTTTCTTACAGTGTAACTCTCACATTCATACATGACCACTGAGTAAACCACAGCCTTGCCTAGATGGACCTTTGTTGACAAAGGAACGCCCCTGCTTTTTAATATGATATCTAGGTTGGTTGTAACTTTCCTTCCAAGGAGAAAGCGTCTTTTAATTTCATGGTTACAATCACCATCTGCAGTGATATTGAATCCCCAAGAAATAGACTCTTAGTGGTCCCTTGGACTGCAAGGAGATTAAACCAATTCATCCTAAAGGAAATCAACCCTAAGTATTCATTCGAAGGCCTAATGATGAAGTTGAAACTTCAGTTTTGGCCAGCTGATGCAAAGTGTCCCTTCACTGGAAAAGTCTATGATGCTTTTTAAGACTGATGGCAGGAGAAGAAGGGAGTAATAGATGATGAGATGGTTGGACTGTATCAGAAATACAATAGGTATGCATTTGAACAAACTCTGGAAGATAATGAAAGATAGAGAGGCCTGTTGTGCAACAGTCCATGGCGTCAAAAAACAGTTGAAGACAACTTGTTGACTGAACAATGACACTCAATATCTCTAGAGTTACTTCTACAAATCACTCTAATATACTTAAAGAAAGTAGTAACAAATAACTAAGGTGATATAATAGAAGATGGTTTAATGAATTTTTTTAAAATATGGGAACTGTAGACTCTGAAAGAAACAAAGCTTAGATTTGAATAAATTTTAAGTATTAGTGTGAGGGAGGAAACAGGATGATGGAGGAGGAATATGATGGGGAGACAACTTTCTCCGCCACAAATTCATTCAAGGACATTTGAACACTGAGTAAATCCCACAAAGCAACTTCTGAATGCCGGTAGAGGACATCAGGCACCCAGAAAAGCAGACCATTGTCTTGGAAAAGAGGTAAGAAATAACATAAAAGCTAAAAAGAGAGGCAAAAGAGGGAGGGTTGGAGGTACATCAAGAGATGGGAGGCTTAAAAAACAGAGAAGTTTCCAAACACCTGGAAACACTCACTAGTGAATCTGTGGCAATCTTTGGAACCTCAGAGGTCAACATAACGTGGAGGAAAAATAAATAAATAATTAAAATCTACAGACTACATGCTCAGCAGTAACTCCAGGGGAGAAGCAGCGCAGCCGCCCACACCCCCAACTAGCTAGCGGGGACTGGGAAGGTAGGCACAGGCTGCGTCCCTTAGAGTAAGGACCGGTCCTGAAAACACTGAGGGCAATCTGAAGGAGCTAACTTAAGATAGCTAAGCAGACTGAGGGATAGCTACCCCGTGAAAGGCAAAATGCCCCAAGCTAAGACAATGCCAGACTTTCTCATAGAACAAAGGACTGAACAGAGCTAGCCAGCTGAGGTCAGCCCATCACCATCCCACGCTGAGACAGGCAGGGAAGGGCAGCCAGAGCTGGAAGTAGGCAATCTCAGCTCCAGAGAGGCATCCAATATCAAGCTGTAAGCAGGCTTCTTTGCTAACCAAGACTTCGTGGGTTCTGGCCTGTCGATATCCACCTGAGAAGGTGCACTGATTGTACACCCGGAAAACCAAGCAACAGTGACGGGGGAGGCAATAAGTCACAGCGACTGTGCTGACCAAATACCTGGTACCTGAGCTGCTCAGACCGGGCAAGGGCACAAAACGCAGGCCCAACCAAGTCTGCACCTTTGTGGAGTATCTGAGAACCAGAACCTGAGCGGCTTAGAGCAGGGATGTACATCCAACCCAGTGCCGGCCTCGGACGCTTCCCGGTAGAGTAACTTAAAGCCTGTGCAATGTAGACTGGGACAGAAAACATGCTGTGAGCGGGGGCAAACCCAGTGTATCCAAGACACTTCAAGCACTCCCCACTGATGCCACTGATATTTGTCTGCAGCTTACCTCCCTCCCCACAGTACTACCGAACAGGTGAGCTTAAAAAACTGTCTACCGCAGCCGTTGTGTCAGGACAGGAAATAGACACCAAAGAAACCATCAAGCAGAAGAAGCTTAAACAGAAGGAACTGAAATGGAAGAGACAGATGGAGAAGTCTTGAGTCTAGTGCAAGAATAAGACTGAAAACCAGAGGCAGAGGCTTAAGTCCAAATCCTGAGAACACCAGAGAACTTCTGTTCTAGGTAACATTAATTGACAAGAGCTCATCAAATGCCTCCATACCTTCACTGAAACCAGGCACCACCCAAGGGTCAACAAGTTCCAGAGAAAGACATACCAAGTTAATTCTCCAGCAACACAGGAGAATAGACCTGATCTTCAATATAAAGGCTGCCCAAAGCCACTCCAACCCCAATGACATCTCATAATTCATTACTGGACACTTCATTGCGCTACAGAGGAAAGAATTCCAACTCCACCCCGCAGAACACCGACACAAGTTTCCCGAACCAGGCAACCTTGACATGCTGCCATTCCAAGGCCATGCACAGCAATGAAACTACACAATAAAGAAATATCCATACACTGCCAGAAGACGGAAATGGCAGCACTAACAGAGCAATATAAGCAAGACGAAGTGGCAGAGAAATATCCAGAAAGTAAAGGAACAGGATAAATGTGCACCCAAAAAAAAAAAAAAAAGAGTAAGATATAGGGAATCTACTTGATAAAGAATTTCGAATATTGATAGTGAAAATGATTTAAAATCTTTAAAACAAACTGGAGTGACAGATAAATAACCTGGAGACAAGGATCAAGAAGATGCAAGAAAGGTTTAATAAGGATCTTGAAGAAATAGAAAAGAGTCAATATACAATGAATAATGCAATAGATGAGATCAGATAGAGTCTGGAGGGAACCAACAGTAGAATAACGGAGGCAGAAAACAGTTGATAAGTGACCTAGAAGACAGAATTGTAGAAATAAATGATTCAGAGAGGAAAAAAGAAAAATGATTGAAAATAAGTGAGGACCATCTCTGAGACCTCTGGGACAATGTTAAATTCCCCAGTATTGGAATCATAGAAGCCCCAGAAGAAAAGACAAAAAGAAAGGCCATGAGAGAATACTTGAGGAGATAATAGTTGAAAACTTCCTTAAATGGGGAAGGAAATAATCACCCAATTCCAAGAAACACAGAGAGTCTCTAACACGATAAACCCAAGGCGAAATGCTCCAAGACAAACATTAATCAAACTAACAAAGATCAAACACAAAGAACAAACATTAAAAGCACAAGGGAAAACCAACAAATAACACACAAGGGTTTCCCATAAAAACAACAGCTTATCTTTCCACAGAAACTCTTCAGGCCAGGAGGGAACTGCAAGACATACTTAAAGGGATGATATAAAATATCCTACAGCCAAGGTTACTATACCCATCAAGGATTTCATTCAAATACGAAGGAGAAATCAAAAGCTTTACAGAAAAGGAAAAACTGAGAGAATTCATCATCACCAAGCCAGCTCTCCAACAAATGCTAAAAGATCATCTCTAGACAGGAAACACAGAAACGGTATGTAAACTCGAACCCCAAACATAAAGAAAATTGCAACGGGGTCATACTTATCAATAATTATCTTAAATGTAAATGGGTTGAATGTCCCAACCAAAAAACAAAGGCTGGCTGAATGGATACAAAAGCAAGACCCCTATATATGTTGTCTGCAAGAGACCCAACTCAAATCAAGGGACACATACAGACTGAAAGTGAAATGCTTGAAAAAGACATTCCACTCAAATAGAGACCTAAAGAAAGCAGGAGTAGCAATACTCATATCGGATAAAAATAGACTTTAAAACAAAGGCTGTGAAAAGAGACAAACAAGGACATTACATAGTGATCAAAGGATCAATCCAAGAAGAAAATATAGCAATTATAAATATATGCACCCAACATAGGAGCACCACAATATGTAAGACAATTACTAGCAAGTATGAAAGGGGAAATTAATAACAATACAATAATAGTAGAAGACTTTAATAGCCCACTCACACCTATGGATAGATCAACTAAACAGAAAATTAACAAGGAAAGACAAACTTTAAATGATACAATAGACCAGTTAGACCTAATGGATATCTATAAGACATTTCACCCCAAACAATGAATTTCACCTTTTTCTCAAACACACACGGAACATTTTCCAGGATAGATCACATCCTGCTCCATAAATCTAGGCTTGGTAAAAAAAAAAAAAAAAAAAAACTGAAATCATTCCAAGCATCTTTTCTGACCACAATGCAGTAAAATTTGATCTCAATTACAGGAGAAAAATTATTAAAAATGCCAACATATGGAGGCTGAAAAACACACTGCTGAATAACCAACAAATCATAGAAGAAATCAAAAAAGAAATCAAAATGTGCATAGAAATGAATGAAAATGAAAACACGGCAAACGAAAACTTATGGAACACTGCAAAAACGGTGCTAGGCAGAGGTTCATAGCACTACAGGCATACCTCAAGAAATAAGAAAAAAGTCAACTAAATAGCCTATCTCTACACCTAAAGCAAATAGAAAAGGAAGAAATGAAGAAGCCCAGGGTTAGTACAAGGAAACAAACATTAAAATTAGGGCAGAAATAAATGCAAAAGAAACTAAAGAGACCATAGCGAAAATCAACAAAGCCAAAAGTTGGCTCTTTGAAAGAGTAAATAAAATTGACAAACCAATAGTCAGAGTCATCAAAAACAACAAGAAAAAAACCCAAATCAATTAAATTAGAAAAGAAATGGGAGAGATCACAACAGACAACACAGAAATACAAAGGATCATAAGACACTACTATCACCAATTATATGGCAATAAAATGGACAACTTGGAAGAAATGGACAAATTCTTAGAAAAGTACAACCTTCCAAAACTGAACCAGGAAGACGTAGAAAATCTTAATAGACCCATCACAAGCATGGAAATAGAAGCTGTAATTAGAAATCTTCCAGCAAAAAAAAAAGGCCAGGGCCAGAGGGCTTCACAACTGAATTCTACCAAAAAATTTAGAGAAGAGCTAACACCTATTCTACTCAAACTCTCCCAGAAAATTTCTGATGAAGGTAAACTTCCAAAATCATTCTAGATCCCACCATCACCATAATCACAAAACCTGGCAAAGATCCCACAAAAACAGAAAACTACAGGCCAATATCACTGATGAACATAGATGCAACATTCCTTAACAAAATTCTAGCAATCTGAATCGAATAACACATTAAGAATATCATACATCATGACCAAGTGGGCTTTATCCCAGGAATGCAAGAATTCTTCAATATTCGCAAATCAACCATTCTAATACAGCACATTAACAAAAAGGAAAAAAAAACACCATATGATTATCTCAAAAGATGCAGAGAAAGCCTTGGACAAAATTCAACACCGCTTTATGATAAAATCCCTCTGGAAGGTGGGAATAGAAGGGACATATCTTAACATATTTAAAGCTATATATGACAAACCCACAGGAAACATTATTGTCAATGCTGAAAAACTGAAAGCATTTCCCCTAAAGTCAGGAACAAGACAAGGGTGCTCACTCTCACCACTACTACTCAACATAGTTCTGGAAGTTTTGGTCACAGCAATCAGAGCAGAAAAAGAATAAAAAGGAATCCAAACTGGAAAAGAAGATATAAATCCCTCACAGTTCGCCAATGACATGACCCTCTACACAGAAATCCCTAAAGACTCTACCAGAAAAATACTAGGTCTAATCAATGAATAAAGTAATGTTGCAAATTTTAAAATCAACACACAGAAATCCCTTGCATTCCTATTCACTAATAATGAGATAATAGAAAGATAAATTAAGGAAACTATTCCATAAATTGTTGCAACATAAAGAATAAAATACTTTGGGATCAGTTCAGTTCAGTCGCTCAGTCGTGTCTGACTCTTTGGGACCCCATGAACCACAGCACGCCAGGCCTCCCTGTCCATCACCAACTCCCGGAGTTCACTCAAACTCATGTCCATCGAGTCGGAGATGCCATCCAGCAATCTCATCCTCTGTTGTCCCCGTCTCCTCCTACCCTCAATCCCTCCCAGCATCAAACTGTTTTCCAGTGAGTCAACTCGTCACGTGAGGTGGCCAAAATAATGGAGTTTCAGCTTTAGCATCAGTCCTTCCAATGAACACCCAGGGTTGACCTCCTTTAGAATGGACTCTTTGGGTCTCCTTGCAGTCCAAGTGGCCCTCAAACATCTTCTCCAGC